>NC_057813.1:100826833-101426833 GCF_018294505.1 Triticum aestivum | reverse complement strand
TAAATGGCATGGGGACTTTCCGGAATTGTTGTTTGTTATTTCCGGCCTCACTTAAACTTGCCTAAATAGTTAGTTCAATTATGTTTCACCTCTTGCCATGCTTATTAACATTTAATATTGTTGGTTAGCCTAAACGAGAGAGAACTAAATAATTGTTGTGGTGTTCCGTCAATATGCAACTTGTTGCATATTGAGGTCCACTTAACTTGTAGTGTTGTTTGTGCATATTGCCATGCCGTGCCTCATTAAACCGGACATGCATCATACTTGATTGTGCATCATTCCATGACTATGCTTGTGTGTTTACCGTGTTGTTTGCTTCTTTCCGGTTTGCTTCTCTCATTAGCTTCGGTTTCGTTCCGGAGTTGTGAGGATTCGTTCGACTATGTCCATTTGTCTTCTTCATGGACTCGTTCTTCTTCCTTGCGGGATTTCAGGCAAGATGACCATTACCCTTGATATCACTTCTACCTTTGCTTGCTAGTTGCTTCGTTCTATCGCTGTGCTGCGTTACCTATCACTTGTTTACCATGCCTCCCATATTGCCATGTCAGCCTCTAACCTTTTTCACCCCTCCTAGCAAACCGTTGCTTGGCTATGTTACCGCTTTGCCCAGCCCCTCTTATAGCATTGTTAGTTGCAGGTGAAGTTGAAGATTTCTCCATGATGGACAGGATTATTTTGGGATATCACAATATCTCTTATATTATTAATGCATCTATATATTTGGTAAAGGGTGGAAGCCTCGGCCTTTTGCCTGGTGTTTTGTTCCACTCTTGCCGCCCTAGTTTCCGTCATACCGGTGTTATGTTCCCGGATTTTGCGTTCCTTACGCGGTTGGGTGATTTATGGGACCCCCTTGACAGTTCGCTTTGAATAAAACTCCTCCAGCAAGGCCCAACCTTGGTTTTACCATTTGCCTACCTAAGCCTTTTCCCCTTGGGTTCTGCAGACTCAAGGGTCATCTTTATTTTACCCCCCTGGGCTAGTGCTCGTCGTGAGTGTTGGTCCAACCTGTCAACCGCCGGTGGCCACCAGGTGCAACTCTGGGCTGGCCTACCAGAAGTTTGGACAATCCGGTGTGCCCTGAGAACGAGATATGTGCAGCTCCTATCTGGATTTGTCGGCACAGCGGGAGGCTTTGCTGGTCTTGTTTTACCATTGTCGAAATGTCTTGTAAACCGGGATTCCGAGTCTGATCGGGTCTTCCTGGGAGAAGGTCTATTCCTTCGTTGATCGCGAGAGCTTGTGATGGGCTAAGTTGGGACACCCCTGCAGGGTATAATCTTTCGAAAGCCGTGCCTGCGGTTATAGGCAGATGGGAATTTGTTATTGTCCGTTTGTAGCTAACTTGACACCAGATATGAATTAAAACGCATCAATCGTGTGTGTAGCCGTGATGGTCTCTTTTCGGCGGAGTCCGAGAAGTGAACACGGTTTCTGAGTTATGTTTGACGTAAATAGGAGTTCAGGATCACTTCTTGATCATTGCTAGCTTCACGACCGTTCCATTTGCTCTCTTCTTGCTCTTATTTGCATATGTTAGCCACCATATGTGCTTAGTCGCTACTGCAACCTCACCGCTTAGCACTTCCTACTCATAAGCTTAAATAGTCTTGATCTCGCGGGTTTTGAGATTGCTGAGTCCTCGTGACTCACCAGATACTATCACAATAGTTGCAGGTGCCGATGATACCAGTGTAGGTGATGCAACCGAGCTCAGATGGGAGCTCAACGAAGATCTTAGTTGTTCCTATGTTTTGTTTCTTGTTGATCAGCATTGGAGCCAAGTTGGGACAATCGGGGATCTAGCAGTTGGGTTATCTTCTTTTCTTTTGGCTTCGTCCGTAGTCGGACTATGTGTGTACTCTGAATGATGTATGATTATTTATGTTCATTGTGTGAAGTGGCGATTCTAAGCCAACTCTTTATCCCATTCTTATTTATTACATGGGATTGTGTGAAGATGACCCTTCTTGCGACAAAACCACAATGCGGTTATGCCTCTAAGTCGTGCTTCGACACGTGGGAGATATAGCCACATCGTAGGTGTTACATTCTCTCCCCGCGTCCAACCCGGGGGCACCCTTTCTGGAGCCGTCGCCTGGATCCTGAGGGGCCAGGATAAAGGCGCGTACCCAGAGGGTGCTATGAAGGAGAGATGGGAGGAGTGGCGGGCCCGGTGGTGCTGGATTGTGAAGGAGGGCCCACCAGAGTTCTGCCGGGGTGTTCGTCGGGAGCCGCTGCTCCACGGCGCGGACTGGAGCGACCTCGACCCCAACGACAAGAAGTTCTCGATCGCCACCACCAGGATTCGCCGCCTCACCCAGGCCGGGCTCATCCTGGAGATGGTCGCGGCGGATTTCATCCGCCGTCGAATCGCTCCGCGGCACAACAAGGGGAGGCCGGCCTGGGATTTCAGGAAGGTGACATGAGGCTTTGCACCGGTCTGCAGAACAACCTCACGGTGCTGGGCACTCCTGGTACTGCCGGAGGCTCTTCTAGGTTGACGTGTAAGCCAACGGCAAGGTGGAGAGGACCGGCAAGGCTGCGAAGTCCGGCAAGGTCATCAAGGGACCCTTGTTCGGGCTGCCGCCGGGAGTGGTCCCGCTGAGCAACAACTCCCGACAGGCCGAAATCCACGCCATGATGCCGGTCTTCAACGTGCACGGTCTCGACCCAGCTTGGGTTGAGCCCCCGACACGCGAGGTGGAGGAGTTCTTTGCCAACTTGGTCGAAGAGCTCGACCATGAGGAGCCGCGGCTCATCCAGGAGACTACACAGGAGGAGCTGAACTACATCGCTGCCAGAGCGATGGAGGCGGAGCTTGCCAGGCTGGCCGGCGACGCCGACGGCATGGAGAATGAGGCCGCCGTGGACACGAAAGAGGAGGAGCTCGCCGTGTGGGTGAAGTCCGCCAAGGAGGCGGGCGGTGCCAGCACCGAGGCCTCCCTGCTGGGGGCATGGGCGAGGAATCGTCTGAGTAGGAGGCCGAGGCCGACGACCCCTCGGCTCCGAAGAAGAGACGCGTCCTGCGTCGGGCCGGCTCTGGCGAGCCGGTCCAGCCCGACAGGGCCGTGGCGCGGCAAGGGGATCCGGGGGAGACCGTGCACGTGACGAGGGCCGCGGCAGCGAAGGAGGCCGTGTGGCGAAGAAGAAGACCACGATGGCGAAGAAGAAGACGACCGCCTCTTATTCGTCCAAACTCTACCGGACTCTATCCCCCTCCCCCCAGGTGCCGACATGTAGATTGGCTTTGACTTTTCGTCCCTCAGCCCGAGGGGGAAGAGGAAGGCAGCAGAGGAGAAGGAGGAGGACGAGTAAGCATTTTGCCCCTCGCCGTTTCAATTCTCACTAATGGTGCCGCCCTCCTTGATTTGACTTGCTCTTGTAGGGAAACAGAGACGCTGGCCCAGCGGGCAGCAAAGAGGGCCAAGGCCTCGATGGGCAGCCAGCCCCTGGCGGGTACTTTAAAGGCACCACTGGTGGTGGAGAGCAGCCCGGACAGCAGCCCACGGCACAGCCCCCGGCTCAGCCCCAGCATGCGTTCACCACCCACCTCAAATCGACATGCGCTAGGGCGTGATTTCTTGGTACTAACCTTTTCGTGGCTGTAGGAGGAGGGCAGCAGTAGGAGGAGCCGCCAAGGGCCACCCCCACCACGCCACCTCCATCGACCACACCGCCCCGAGGGACGTCCCCGGCAAGGATGCCAGACATCGATCCCACGCGCATGGAGGAGGAGGAGGTGAACTTAGGCGCTGGCAGCCCCGTCCCGGCAACAGACGTTGGCGGGGAGGGGGCCACTTCTTCTCAGCCCGGCACGAGTGAGTCCTCCGCTTTCCCTTGCTCTTCTTCTTTCTTTTTCTTCTTTTGATTTTGCCCTTGCCTCACTCCCTCCTTTGGCATCTAGATCCACCTTCGGCGGACCAGGAGGACCCCGACACCATCATCAAGGAGGTCGTTGTGAACGCCGTGGCTGAGGCTGACAAAGTCGCCACCAAGGAGGCCGCCGACACCGGGGCCGAGGATGCCGACAAGGGGGAGGCCGGGAAGGCCGCAGCCGAGGAGGATACCTGAAGGTGAGCGACAACTTGTTCGTCCACCTCCTAGAGATGGCGATCACCAGGGCGCCGGCCGAGGGGGAGGTGTTGGATGACAAAGTGCTCGCCGCCACCGGGCTCAAGGTCGTCGAGGAGCCGAGCTCCCGTGGCGGTGGCACCTAGGAGGAGCAGCTTTTCCAGGCCATGGGCTCCAGCTTCTAGAAGCTGCAGGCGCTCCATCGCACCCGCCTGGACAAGGCGAAGTCCAGGGAAGCGGTGGCGGGTGAGGGAGTCCTGGATAAGGGGGTATCCGGACTGCCGTACTATATACTTTAGCTGGACTATTGGACTATGAAGATACAAGACTCAAGACTTCGTCCCATGTCCGGATGGGACTCTCCTTTGCATGGAAGGCAAGCTTGGCGATTCGGATGTTAGATCTCCTTCTTTGTAACTGACTCTATCTAACCCTAGCCTCCTCCGGTGTCTATATAAATTGGAGGGTTTAGTCTGTAGGACAACAACAATCATACCATAGGCTAGCTTCTAGGGTTTAGCCTCTACGATCTCGTGGTAGATCAACTCTTGTAATACTCATATCATCAAGATCAATCAAGTAGGAAGTAGGGTATTACCTCTATCGAGAGGGCCCGAACCTGGGTAAAACATCGTGTCCCCTGCCTCCTGTTACCATTAGCCTTAGACGCACAGTTTGGGACCCCCTACCCGAGATCCGCCGGTTTTGACACCGACATTGGTGCTTTTGAGAGTTCCACTGTGCCGTCGCTGTAAGGCTTGATCCCTTCAATCATCTTCAATGATGCGGTCCAAGGGGAGGTTTTCCTTCCCGGACAGATCTTCGTATCCGGTGGCTTCGTACTGTGGGCCAACTCGCTTGGCCATCTGGAGCAGATCGGTAGCTACGCCCCTGGCCGTCGGGTCAGGTTTGGAAGCTTAAACTATACTGTCGATATCCGCGGAGACTTGATCTTCAATGGGTTCGAGCCCATGACAGGTGCGCCGAATAGTCACGACGGACATGACTTTGATCCACTGTCAGACATTATTCGGGAGATCACACCCGCGTTGGCGCCGGGAAAAATCCGAAGCAGATCGTGCCTTACGAGGATGGGTGGATGGACCCCGCCACGGAGGCCGCACACTCATTGGCGTTGGAGCCAAACGCTGATCCAACCTCCTGTGAGAGTGGCGCCTTCGGACTCCCGGACTCTTCCCCGGTTGTAGGACCCGAACCGCGTGCATCCGTGCCTATCGAATCAGATTGGGCACCCGTCATGGAGTTCACCGCCACGGATATTTTTCACCACTCGCCCTTGGGAGATGTGCTGAACTCATTAAGGTCTCTGTCCTTGTCAGAAGACTCTTGGCTGAACTATATTCGGCTTGAGGGGGATTCGGACGATGAAGAAAATCTCCGCCCACCCACCACCCATTTAATAGCCACTGTCGATGATCTAACAGACATGCTTGATTTCGACTCCGGCGACATCGACGGTATGGACACAGATGCAAGGGACGATCTGGAACCACCGCCCACGGGGCGCTGGACTGCCACTTCATCATATGATATATACATGGTGGACACGCCCAAGGAGAACAGCTACGACAAAAAGGACACAACGGAGGATAAACCCCCCGGACAAAAGCCAAAATGACGGCGCAGGCGTCGGTCCAAGTCCAGTCATAGTAAAAATACTGATAATAGCGACAGGACAATTGACACCCCAGTCGGCTCCGAAGGCAACAATGACCATACGAACCCAGCGATGGAGCAGGATGAGGCAGGTCACACTCAACACAGCCCAAAGTAGACGCCTGATCACAGCGATCCTGAGGGTCATAACCCACCAACCTGCCTCCAGAGAGGAGGACAGTCCGGACGACGATGCGTTCATCATCCCGGAAAAACGCCTGGAACAAGATAACCTCCGAAGAAGGATGATGGCCATGGCGAGGAGCCTAAAGAAGCAGAAGCAAAGGCTTAAGGCCACGCAGGCTATGCTCAACCGCAGGTGGAAAAAAGTGCTAGATACCGAAGAAAAATACGGCGACGATCACCGTACAAAGAGCTACCCAAAGCGCAAGCTGCTACTCGAATTCGATGATGAAGCCGTAGAGCCCATTATGCCGAAGAACAATACGGCCAATCGGCCAAACCAAACACTTCATGGCCGTGATAGAACAACTACTGACGACGCACATGATTTATGTGAGCTCCTAAACAAAAAGGTCGGCGCAACCAGGTCCATCTATGGATCTAGAGGACATGATCCGACGCGGGATCATGGTCACCAAGACGATCACATTGATCGCGTACCAGTTCAGAATCAACACCGGACACAAATCTAGTCGACAGCATGCCAAGACACGTCCAGATACAGAGGGGCGGTGCACCCTCTGTGCTTCACCGATGAGGTACTGGATCATGAATTTCCACAGGGATTCAAACCCATGAACATAGAGGCATACGACGGAATGACGGACCCTGGGGTCTGAATTGAGGATTTTATCCTTCATATCCACATGGCTCGTGGGGATGACCTCCACGCCATCAAATATCTACCCCTCAAGTTGAAAGGACCAGCTCGGCACTGGTTAAAAAGCCTCCCCGAAAACTCAATCGGAAGTTGGGAGGAACTTGAGGACGCTTTCAGGGGCAATTTTCAAGGGACCTATGTCTGACCCCCAGACGCAGACGATTTAAGTCACATAATACAACAGCCCAGAGAGTCAGCCCGTAAGCTTTGGAATAGATTTCTCACCAAGAAGAATCAAATTGTCGATTGCCCGGATGCTGAAGCCCTAGCGGCCTTCAAGCACAGTATCCGGAGTGGCTCGCCAGACACCTCGGCCAAGAAAGTCGAGGACAATGGCGGCCTTAACAAGCCTTATGACCCGCTTCTGCGTGGGTGACGACAACTGGTTGGCCCGTAGAGGCACCAGTGACCCAGGCACATCCGAAATTAGGGATGGCAACGGGAAGCCACGGCGGAGTAAAAACAAGCATCAAAACAAGGAAGACCGTCCGGACAACACGGCGATCAACGCCTGATTCAGGGGCACTCGACCTAGTCAGCCAAAGAATCCATTTAAAGGTGACAAAGAAGGACCGTTCGGCCTGAACAAAGTCCTGGACAGATTGTGCCAAATTCATGGCACCCCCGAAAAACCTGCGAATCAAACTCACAAAGAATGCTGGTTCTTCAAGCAGGCTGGCAAACTAAATGACGAACATAAGGGAAGAGAAACACCAGGTGAAGACGAGGATGAGCCTCGCCAGCCGAACACTGGGGGACAGAAAAAAAAACCCACCAGAAGTCAAAACAGTAAACATGATCTATGCGACTCACATACCAAAGAGAAGGCGCAAACGCGCGCTCACAGACGTATACGTTGTAGAACCCGTCGCCCCAAATTCAACCCCTGGTCGACCTGCCCAATCACCTTCGATAACAGGGACCACCCAACTAGTATCTGGCACGGAGGATCGGCTGCCTTGGTGCTCGACCCAATAATCGATGGATACCATCTTACTCGCGTCCTCATGGACGGCGGCAGTAGTCTTAATCTGACATATCAGGACACTGTCTGCAAGATGGGGATAGACCCATCCAGAATCAGCCAAAGTAACACCACCTTTAAAGGAGTGATACCAGGTGTTGAGGCCTGCTGTGAGGGCTCCCTCGTATTAAAGGTGACATTTAGTTCTCCTGACAACTTCAGAAGCGAAGAATTACTCTTCGACATTGCTCCCTTCCGAAGCGGTTTACATGCATCACTCGGAAGAACGGCCTTCGCTCGCTTCAATGCAGTACCGCACTACGCCTACCTTAAACTCAAGATGCCCGGTCCACGTGGCGTCATCACTGTTAGCGGAAATACAGAGTGTTCCCTATGTGCGGAAGAGTATGTGGCGGCTCTAGCAGCCGGACACTAAGCGACCTCTCCTATCAGACTGCATAATCGGTCGTTAAGACCACGGACGCGGTTAGATGAGTCCGGCGCACCACCGTCGGTAACAGCCTAGATAAACCTGAGCTGAGTGCTATACATATTCCCCCCATAGAGGGAACCAGGGGCTGCAAAAATGTAATAAAGCCCACAATTCGGCTGAACCTTACTAACAGGCCAATGTCTCACATTTCCACTATCCATTGAGGATAAACCAAGTTTTCCCACGCTTACGCCATACTCTATTACGTGAGTTTTCCTCTTTGCAGGCACCATTCATGCGACACCCTTCCAGGACACGACACAACAGAGACAAAGGCGCAGACGTGCAGCAGGGCCCCGCTCAAAGGTTTCTCTTTAGATTAAGCCCCTGTGTAAACCTTTTTTACTATCTCTTGTTGCTTGACATCCCATGGGTATCCAATACACCCACATGGGATACTGGCGTTATTGGCATTTCGCCATGACAGATTAATGCACGTACCTAGAAATACAGGGTTCATAATCAAGGGCGCTATTCAGCCCAGTATATGTTATAAAGTCCGAGTACCTTCGGGAGTGTTCGGCGTCACGAGTTTGGCCTTATATGCATCAGCTCCGAATCATGTCTTTGGTCAAATGTTGGGTTTGCCCGGCTCCTGGGTTTGCTGCCTTACGTTCCATTATATCACCTAAGGCAGCCAAAGGAGAACTACTACGATTGTGCCCTGGTTACTCCGGATGAGCACCTCATTAGAGAAAGCCAAAAACTGGCTGTCATGATATAGCGAGAGACTGGTTAACTACTCGAGGACTAATCAGAATCTTCAGGATCCCTCCGCATTAACGAAGTACCATTTCGCGGTCATGTACATACGCATATCCGGATGCACGCGAAGGTACCAGGGGCTATATAGTAGCCCCACCGTCAAACTCCTATGGCTAAGTGAAAGTGTTAAAGCTATATAGTCCAGTTGCCTAGTTCGACGTGCGATCACCTCCTTAATGGACCAAGACGCTGGATCAAGTGTGATTACGCACATTTTTGCGAACACCCCCACATTATATGCGTGGGGGCTGAAGCCAACGACTGCTAACTTTCAGGATATATACATACCGAAAAATGGCCGCACAAGAGGCACTATAAAACTTTCGGGCGAAAGTATAAACATAGCCATTATAATCAAAATAGAATTGTTTTTACAATCGAATGACTTGTTAGTCGAACATGACATTCTTCGAGCACTGAGCCTCTATTAAACGGGCACCTTCTGTGACCTGCTCAAAATAGTGCTCGACTTGGTCCTGGCTTCCTGCCGGACTCTGGGTTGCAACGCCGGTGGCTTCAATATCCGCCCAATATGTCTTAACACGGGCAAGAGCCATCCGCGCACCCTCTACGCACGCCGACCTCTTCATGGCATCGATTCGCGATACGGCACCAAATAATTGTTGCACTAAACCAAAATAACTGTCCGGCCTTGGTCCCTTCGGCCATAGATGGTCTGTTACAGACCTCATTGCAAGACCGGACAACCTATGGAGCTCGGCCATAGCGGCCATCCTCTCACACAATGGCAACGAGCGCGTTGGAGCACTAAATTGCGACCAGAACAGCCTTTCTATTTCATTATCTTTATGATCCTTGAATAACTTGGTCGCATCAGCCGTACATTTTGCCAGATCCGCATACGCGTCTGCAGCGCTCCAAAGCCGATCCAAAGGAGCATACTTCGGATACAAGAACTTCATCCGCAACAAATAGGGGCTTCCAGCCGCGATTTCTCCGGCCTGTCGAAGCTCCTCCTGCGCGTCTCTAATGTCAGAACGCGTCTCCTTGGCCGCATCAAGGGCCTTCTTCAGTTCAGCCGAATTGGCCTGATTCTCCTTTTCAAGGAGCTCATACCGGTCGGCGACGTTCTTCAGCTCCATAGCCATCTCGGCTATTTTATCTTCGCTTCGGTGATGAGCAGCCTGTTCGGCTCTCAAATCTTCGGCCACCTTTAGGGCAGCCGCATTACTAGCCCGGGCTTGTTCCTTGGCTAGGGCAAGTTCCGCCCTCAGGGCCTCCTCGGTAGCAGCTCCGCTTGCAGCCAAAAGCATATTAACAATGTGCTCCTCCTCTTAATATTTCCTGAAATAAATAAGGAAAAAAGAGCACATACTCTATGACTCGTCAAGCCCCTCGTTTACAAGCCTGATGTCGGCGTCCACCACATCAATCTATCGCCTCAGTTCGGCATAATCAACGGTCCGGTCTATCGCCGGCCCCTTAGCCACCTACGCATGAATGCAGTACGATCACTACTTCATAGTGTGATCCTCCGCTTGCCGCCTCGGGCTGGCAACCAGAGTCTTAGGGGCTACTATCTATACGGAGCACACCTAGCGCATGCGGTACAACCGAAAAATTACATATTTCATTACGTACCTCAAAGCCTTTGAGCAGGCTCACAAAAGCTTCATTCAACCCACTTGTGGCGGATGAAATCTTCTCAAAAACCATACCCATCAATGTACGTTGATCCTCTGATAAAGCAGCTTGCTCCAGAAGGCCCGTTAGTGTGTCTCGTTGGGCGCCGAACTGTCCTGGGCCCTTCTTATTGCCCCCCATGGGAGCCGGACGCTCCGGGCTCAGGGTGGCCGAAGTGTTAGCTTCTGGCCTTGGTGAATCTAGACTCCTTCATGATGACACCTTGGGGTCGCCCGCCCCATGGGGCGAAGAGGCAGGTGGGGTTTCACTCTCCATCATCTCCGGAAGAAGATCCCCCGAAGATGAACTCTGATGAGAAGAGCTACTAGCCGGACTGCAAAGGATGGATCCTGGTTATTGTTCTCGGAGGAGGAAGTAGTAGCTTTGTATTTACGATTAACTTACAGCTCGGTGGAGGGATGGCCCGTTTGCGGGCATGGCGCGATCAGGACGCCCTCCGGGGCAGGGCCCCCTGGTGAAGTTTTCTTCCCTTGTCTAGGCGCCCCCGCCTCTAAGTCTTCGGAGGCGGCCCTCTTCTTCTCGTGGGAGGAGGCAACATTAGATTCCCCTCCCCGACTATCCTCCTTCGTGGAGATAGTATTTCCCCCGGTTTGGATGTGCAATGTGTGAAGCTCTGCTTCTCTGTTCTTCCCTTCGTCTTTCCCTGAGGGCACTTGACTTAGCGCATGTCTAAGCATCCTGGCTATTGCAGGACTAGGCGAGCCTTCGGGAAGTGGTGCCGGACACCTGATTCTCTCTGCCTTGCTGAGCCAATCCTGGCCGCGGATGGATTTCAGAATAATGTTATGATAAATATAAACAAAGTGTTCGGTTTCAGGGTTACTTACTTGGGTATCTGGGCGGTTGCAGCTCAGGCCCGCATCCTTGGTGGTGTCCGGACACTTTACTTGTGGTCCGAAGAATAACCTATACATTCCTTCGAGCATCATGCCGAAGAAGTTCTGAATAGTCCGCGGACCTTCTGGGTTGAACTCCCACATCTGGAGAGGCCGGCGCTTGCACGACAAGATCTGTCAGACTAGCATTACCTGAATTATGCGGACAAGACTAATGTCCCTCTCAACGAGCTCCTGAATGCGGCTCTACAATGTCGGTACGTCCTTAGCATGCCCCCAGTCCAGTCCCACGTTGGCCCACGACGCCAGTTGAGGCGGAGGGCCCGAGCAGAAGTCGGGGGTAGCAGCCCACTTTGTGCCTCTGGGAGCCATGGCGTAGAACCACCTCTGCTGCCATAGATCAGACACCTCCGGGAAGAAGCCCTCCGGCCATGGGGCATCGGTGTTTCTGCTTATTGCAGCGCCTCCGCACTCCGCGTGTCGCCCCTCGATCAGCCTCGGCTTTACATTGAAGGTCTTGAGCCATAAGCCGAAGTGCGGGGTGATGTGGAGGAAGGCTTCGCACACGACGATAAACGACGAGATGTGAAGGATGGAGTCCGGAGCTAGATCATGGAAATCCAGCCTGTAATAGAACATGAGCCGTCTCACGAAGGGATTGAGGGTGAAGCCTAGGCATCGGAGGAAGTGAGAAACAAATACGATGCTCTCGTTGGGCTCGGGAGTGGGGATGACCTGCCCTGGAGCAAGAAGCCTGTGCTTGGTATCGGCGGTCAGATATCTGGCCTCCCTAAGCTTCGCAATGTCCTCCTCTGTGACAGAGGAGGCCATCCACAGGCCTTGAAGGTTGGATCCGGACATGATTGAAGATCCGAAGTGCCTAAGCTTGAGCTTCGGGTGTTGGAACTCGAGATGCGGAAAGGCGCAAGCGTGGTAAGAAAGAGGGATAGGCCTTGGCTCCTCTATAAAGGGGGTGAATATCAAGCGTCCTCGGCGTGACCGTTTGGGACTCGCCTAAAATTGAGGAATCATACCAACAGGAGCGGTTGGATTACCTACACACGTATTGATGAGAATCCCGTGATAAGGGGAACATGATCTCTGCTTCGACAAGACGTGCCAATAAAACCGCCTCGCAGCACATGTGGTGGTAGGCTGGGAAAAACAGTTCGTGGTAACCAAGCTACGGCGTGGTGTCACGCTAGGAAAAGCTGTCAGCGGTTTGGATTTGTGGAATATTATGATCTCTATGGTGGCATGTGGAATTTATTTTGCAAATCCGGACACGATCCTTGTGTTCGAAATCTTCTATAGAGTATTCGAAGATGGAACCCCCCTTGCAATGTCGAAGACAATCTGCGCGCCCGACTCATCGTCATTGAAGCCTAGTTCAGGGGCTATTGAGGGAGTCCTGGATATGGGGGTATCTGGACTGCCGGACTATATACTTTGGTCGGACTGTTGGACTATGAAGATACAAAACTCAAGACTTCATCCCGTGTCCGGATGGGACTCTCCTTTGCGTGGAAGGCAAGCTTGGCGATTTGGATGTTAGATCTCCTTCTTTTTAACCGACTCTGTGTAACCCTAGCCTCCTCTGGTGTCTATATAAATTGGAGGTTTAGTCCGTAGGACAACAACAATCATACCATAGGCTAGCTTCTAGGGTTTAGCCTCTACGATCTCATGGTAGATCAACTCTTGTAATACTCATATCATCAAGATCAATCAAGTAGGAAGTAGGGTAATACCTCCATCAAGAGGGCCCGAACTTGGGTAAAACACCGTGTCCTCTGCCTCCTGTTACCATTAGCCTTAGACGCACAGTTCGGGACCCCCTACCCGAGATCCGCCGGTTTTGACACTGACAGCGGGCCAGGCGGAGGCGGGCGTCATGAAGCGCATCGCCGAGGTGCAGGCATGGTTCCACCAGGCCCACGAGGAGCTGAAGGACTCCCAAGGCCAGCTGGCGTAGCGCGATCTGGAGCTCCTCCTGAAGCAGGCCGACATTGAGAAAGCCCGGGAGGGGGCGAGGGAGGAGGCCTCCAAGGCCGAGGCCATCCGGTCCCAGCACGAGGCCGAGCTGAACTCCCAGGAGGAGGACCTCGCCACTCGTGAGGCAGCACTTTCCGCCATGCTCCGCAGCAAGGATGAGGAGGTCGAGAAGCTTGCCGCGGCGCGGACCCAAGAACTGGAGCATAAGCATAAGGAAGCGCTCGATGCCCAGGCTCTGGCCCATGGAAACAAGGTGAAGGAGCTGGAGGTGGAGCGGGATGGCCTGAAGGTCAGAGCCGATCAGCTGGTGAAGGAGAGAGAATCGGCCCGCTGCGCCTTGACGATGGATCAGGATGAAAACCTTGCCAAGGCCAAGCAGCTCTCCCATGCCAACGACTCCATCGAGGACCTGAAGCTGAAGCTGGAGGGTCTCGAGAAGACGCTCATGGAGGCCAAGGCCCGGGAGGGAGCCCTGACCAAGAGTCTGGCAGAGGAGAAACAGCTGCGGAAGAACGACGCCGCCAACCACACAGATTTCGTGAAGGGCGAGAACATCTAGATCGGCCACCTCGCTGATGTCGCCAACAGGATCACCAAGCAATTGGCCAACATGAAGATGCCGGAAGTGAGGTACGCCCCGGAACCGGGCACAAGCCCCAACGCCAAGATGACCTTGTTCTTTGAGGGCGTTCTTGGAGCCCTGGAACGACTTGACTCCAACCGAGCGAGCTCCTTGGCCCATGAGGCCTGGATACTTTGGCAGGGCGCCATGACCAAGGTCCTCACCAAGCTGGCATACTGGAACCCCAAACTTGACGTCGACGCCGTGCTGGATAGCTTGCCGGGCGATGTAGACCTCTCCATGCTAAAGGAGCGCATCGAGCCCATCATCAGCCGCGTCGGTAGAATTCAGAGGATAGAGGGCCAGCGCCGGGATTAGACACCCCATTTCTTGTTGCCGCTGCGGGTTCACTACCAAGACAATTCATATCTTTAGTTAGAACCGCAGCAACAGTTGATGTAATATAACTCTGCAGTATTTTAAATTTGATGCATGTTATTCCCCTGCTCAACCCTTCCTTGTATGTCCACCCTACGCCCAATGTGCAAGCTTGCCGGCGTGCGAACCCAAACCGCAACGCCTTGAAGGACGGATCCTTTGGCGGCCGACAGGGTGTGCTTGCTGCCGTGCGAACCACCTTGCCGTTCTCAGCGCGACCGCTCAAACTGTTGAGCGGACTCGAGACAAAGCGAGAGCATTGCCAATAACGGAAGGCCACCCTCCCGTTCTCGACGCAGCCGCTCGATCTGTTGAGCGGACTCGAAACAGACCAAGGGTGTTGCCAATAATGGAAGGGCCCTACTACGTGCAGGTTTATCATACGAAGGAAAGATCTCTGAGGAGGATAACCTTATATGAAAAGGAATTACTCAAAGTTTTGCATGAGTTAGCTTTCTTGTCATCGTGCGAACGTTTGCTCACCTGCTGACGGAGCTGCCCGCTTGGCCGCCTTCTTCCTTGGAAGCCATGGCGACGAAGAACTTTGCTACTAGCTACCAAGCTAGATTCTCACTACTGCGCCCCTACCTGGCGAGCCAAAGATGTCGGTGGGAAACGACACCTATGGGATCACAAGTACTCCTACTATGATTGCGGGGCGCTGGGTCGTGAAAAGAGCGGGATCGGCAGTCAGTACGAGCCCACGGGTTGTTTACCCAGGTTCGGGCCGTGAGGATGCGTAATACCCTAGTCCTGCTTTTGTGTGTATATCTGTGTTCTTGGAGTTCTTGATCTAGCTACACTGAGCGTAACTTGTCCCAGGGTCCCCCTCCTCCCTCTGGATGCCTTGGGCCTCCTATAGGCAAGGGGATCGCCACAGTGGCACACAGGAGGTGGCATCGGGGTACTGTGGTTAAGCCTATTGCTTGCTATTACAGGACAAGACGCATTTAATGCACCTCTGACGTGTCCCCTTCACTTTACCGCTGCTTCGCCCTGCCTTGACACGCGCCTGCGCCAGCGAGGCGGTTAGCACCATGTAGGCTGGCAAGCTGCTGAGGTGGCGCGATGGTAGGGCCTTCATGAAGATTTGCATGCCACCTTGTAGGCATGCGCTGAGTTGGCCGAGAAGCCTCATGCCGACAAGCAGGCGCCTGCTCAGCTGGTGGGATGGCAGCTGCATGGGAGCGGTGGTAGAAGCTTGGTGGGTGTGGCCTGGCTGTGGCCTCACGGACGCCCTCGGCAAGGGCCTTGTCGGGGCCCCGGCAAGGGTCTTGCCATGGCATTGCTGTCGTCCCCGGCAAAGATCTTGCTGGGGTTCTTGTGGGTTTCCTCGGCAAGGATCTCGCCGAGGTTCGCCGTCTCCCAATCCTCTTCTAATTTGGAGTGTTTCCTATCTTCATGAAGATCTGCATGCCATCACGGAGGCGCCTCCCGAGCCCAGCTCCCAACGTGGTCGGCGCTGTTGGAGAAACTGGGGCTCGAGGGTGGTGCGCTCTGCTGGCGTCGGGTGAGCTGCCTCGGCAAGGCCCTTGTCGGGGCTGTGTGGGTTGCCCCGGCAAGGGTCTTGCCAGGGGAAAGCACCTCGCCTTCTTGCTCTTTATGCCTCCGTCTTGGTGTTGCTTTGTTCGTCTTGCAGCTTCGATTTCCTAGCTCTGCCCTGTTTAAGTGTGGCCGTGGGCGCGGCTCCGACTGCCCGTGCACAAATAAGGGGTACAAAAGAGCGCCCCTACTTTAGTACACCGACAGGTAGTTTTATTTTGAAGAAATTGATGAAATCTCATGCTTCACTTATATTATTTTGAGAGACTTAAACAGCATGGTAATTTTCTTAGATTATGAATTTAGTCCAAATATGACGGGTATCCAAGAGGGATATAATAAAAACCTTCATATAAAGTGCAGTGAATACTATGAGAAGTTTGATTCCTTATGATTGTTTTGAGATATGAGGATGGTTATATTAGAGTCATGCTAGTGAGTAGTTGTGAATTTGAGAAATACTTGTGTTGAGGTTTGTGAGTCCAGTAGCATGCACGCATGGTAACCGTTGTGTAACAAATTTGAAGCATGAGGTATCTCTTTGATTGTCCTCCTTATGTGTGGAGGTCTGGATCGCGCGATGGTTAACTCCTACCAACCCTTCCCCTAGGAGCAGGCGCATAGTTCTTGGTTTTGATGACTTGTAGATTTTTGCAATAAGTATGTGAGTTCTTATGACTAATGTTGAGTCCATGGATTATGCACACTCTCACCCTTCCACCCTTGCTAGCCTCTCTTGTGCCGTGCAACTTTCGTCGGTACCATACACCCACCATTTACCTTCCTCAAAACAGCCACCATACCTACCTATTATGGCATTTCCATAGCCATTCCGAGATATATTGCCATGCAACCTTCCACAGTTCCGTTTATTATGACATGCTTCATTATTGTCATATTGATTTGCATGATCATGTAGTTGACATCGTATTTGTGGCAAAAGTCACCATTTCTAATTCTTTCATACATGTCACTCTTGAATCATTGCACATCCCGGTACACCACTAGAGGCATTCATATAGAGTCATATTTTGTTCTAAGTATCGAGTTGTAATTCTTGAGTTGTAAATAAATAGAAGTGTGATGATCACATTATTAGAGCATTGTCCCGTGTGAGGAAAAAAAAAGAGGCCAATAAAAAAAGGAGGCCAAAGAAGCCATAAAAAACAAAAAAATGAGAGAAAAAGAGAGAAGTGGCAATGCTACGATCCTTTTGCCACACTTGTGCTTCAAAGTAGCACCATGATCTTCATGATAGAGAGTTTCCTATGTTGTCACTTTCATATACTAGTGGGAATTTTTCATTATAGAACTTGGCTTGTATATTCCAATGATGGGATTCCTCAAATTGCCCTAGGTCTTCGTGAGCAAGCAAGTTGGATGCACGCCCACTTAGTTTCTATTTGAGCTTTCATACACTTATAACTCTAGTGCATCTGTTGCATGGCATTGATATCTGTTAATGGGCATCTCCATAGCCCGTTGATATGCCTAGTTGATGTGAGACTATCTCCTCTTTTTTGTCTTCTCCACAACCACCATTCTATTCCACCTATAGTACTATGTCCATGGCTCACGCTCATGTATTGCGTGAAAGTTGAAAAAGTTTGAGAATACTAAAGTATGAAACAATTGCTTGGCTGAAACCAGGGTTGTGCATGATGTGAATATTTTGTGTGACGAAGATGGAGCATAGCCAAACTATATGATTTTTTTATGATGAGCTTTCTTTGGCCATGTTATTTTGAGAAGACATAATTGCTTTGTTAGTATGCTTGAAGTATTATTATTTTTATGTCAATATTAAACTTTTGTCTTGAATCTTTCAGATCTGAACATTCATGCCACAATAACAAAAATTACATTGATAAATATGTTAGGTAGCATTCCACATCAAAAATTCTGTTTTTACCATTTACCTACTCGAGGACGACTAGGAATTAAGCTTGGGGATGCTTGATACCTTTCCAACGTATCTATATTTTTTTATGTATTCATGCCATGTTTATAATATTTTTACATGATTTTGGTACGATTTGGTTAGAACTAACCCAGACTAACGTTGTTTTCAGCAGAACTACCGTGGTGTTGTTTTTGTGCAGAAATAAAAGTTCTCGGAATGCGCTGAAAATCAATGGTGAATATTTTTGGAAAATATAAAAAATACTGGAACGAAAAGCTACCGTAGGAGAGTCCCGAGGGCCCCACGATGGTGGAGGGCGCGCCCCCCTACGACACCCCTTGCCTCGTGGACTCCCTGCGGGGCCTCCTGACTTGAAACCAACGCCAACTCCTCCTACAAATCCACAAACTTCTAGAACAAAACCTAGATCGGGAGTTCCGCTGCCGCAAGCCTTTGTAGCCACCAAAAACAAATCGGGACCCTGTTCCGGCACCCTGCCGGAGGGGGGAGTCCATCATCAGTGGCCATCTTCATCATCCCGACGCTCTCCATGATGAGGAGGGAGTAGTTCACCCTCCGGGCTGAGGGTATGTACCAGTAGCTATGTGTTTGATCTCTCTCTCTCTCTCTCTCTCTCTCTCTCTCTCTCTCTCGTGTTCTTGATATGGCACGATCTTGATGTACCGCGAGCTTTGCTATTATAGTTGGATCTTATGATGTTTCTCCCCCTCAACCTTCTTGTAATGGATTGAGTTTTCCCTTTGAAGTTATCTTATCGGATTGAGTCTTTAAGGATTTGAGAACACTTGATGTATGTCTTGCGTGGGATAATCGTGGTGACAATGGGGTATTCTATTGATTCACTTGATGTATGTTTTGGTGATCAGCTTGCGGGTTCCGTGACCTTGGGAATCTATGCATAGGGGTTGGCACACGTTTTCGTCTTGACTCTCCGGTAGAAACTTTGGGGCACTCTTTGAAGTTCTTTGTGTTGTTTTGAATAGATGAATCTGAGATTGTGTGATGCATATCGTATAATCATACCCGCGGATACTTGTGGTGACATTGGAGTATCTAGGTGTCTGATGTCTACTACACAACCTTCTTCTTGTAGACGTTGTTGGGCTTGCAAGTGCACAGGTTTGTACGACAGTAGCAAATTTCCCTCAAGTGGATGACCTAAGGTTTATCAATCCGTGGGAGGCGTAGGATGAAGATGGTATCTCTCAAACAACCCTGCAACCAAATAACAAAGAGTCTCTTGTGTTCCCAACACACCCAAGACAATGGTAAATTGTATAGGTGCACTATTTCGGCGAAGAGATAGTGATACAAGTGCAATATGGATAGTAGATAAAGGTATTTGTAATCTAAAATTATAAAAACAGCAAGGTAACAAGTGATAAAAGTGAGCGTAAACGGTATTGCAATGATAGGAAACAAGGCATAGGGTTCATACATTCACTAGTGCAAGTTCT
The DNA here is from genome assembly GCF_018294505.1 of Triticum aestivum. Classification (NCBI taxonomy): domain Eukaryota; kingdom Viridiplantae; phylum Streptophyta; class Magnoliopsida; order Poales; family Poaceae; genus Triticum; species Triticum aestivum. The sequence continues at coordinate 101,407,591 of NC_057813.1, read as the reverse complement.
CTCAACAATAATAACATAGATAGATCATATAACAATCCCTCGACATGCAACAAAGAGTCACTCCAAAGCCACTAATAGCGGAGAACAAACGAATAGATTATGGTAGGAGACGAAACCACCTCCAAGTTATTCTTTCGGATCAATCTATTCAAGAGTTCGTACTAGAATAACACCTTAAGATACAAATCAACCAAAACCCTAATGTCACCTAGATACTCCATTTTCACCTCAAGTATCTTGGGCATGATTATACGATATGCATCACACAATCTCAGATTCATCTATTCAACCAACACAAAGTACTTAAAAGAGTGCCCCAAAGTTTCTACCGGAGAGTCAAGACGAAAACTTGTGCCAACCCTTATGCACAGGTTCATGAGCGGAACCCGCAAGTTGGTCACCAAAACATACATCAAGTGGCAAATGATATCCCATTGTCACCACAGATATGCACGGCAAGACATACATCAAGTGTTCTCAAATCCTTAAAGACTCAATCCGACAAGATAACTTCAAGCGGAAAACTCAATTCATCACAAGAGAGTAGAGGGGGAGAAACATCATAAGATCAAACTATAATAGCAAAGCTCGTGATACATCAAGATCGTGCCATAGAGAGAACACAAGAGAGAGAGAGAGAGAGAGAGAGAGAGAGAGATCAAACACATAGCTACTGGTACATACCCTCAGCCCCGAGGGTGAACTATTCCCTGCTCGTCATGGAGAGCGCCGGGATGATGGAGATGGCTACCGGTGATGGGTTCCCCCTCTGGCAGGGTACCGGAACGGGTTCCCGAGAGGTTTTTTGTAGCTATAGAGGCTTGCGGCGGCGGAACTCCCGATCTATCTTCTTCTTCGATGTTTTTAGGGTACATGGACTTATATAGGCAAAAGAAGTCGGTCGGGGGAGCCTCGAGGGGCCCAGGAGACAGGGGGCGCGCCCGGGGGGTGGGCGCGCCCTCCTATCTCCTGGCTTCCTCGAGCCTTCCCTGGCTTGAACTCCAAGTCTCCTGGATCATATCCTTTCCAAAAATCACGCTCCCGAAGGTTTCATTCCGTTTGGACTCCGTTTGATATTCCTTTTCTTCGAAATACGGAAACATGCAATAAAACAGCAATATGGGCTGGGCCTCCGGTTAATAGTTAGTCCCAAAAGTAATATAAAAGTGTATAATAAAGCCCATGATCATTCAAAACAGATAATAAAATAGCATGAATGCTTCATAAATTATAGATACGTTGGAGACGTATCAGCATCCCCAAGCTTAAATCCTACTCGTCCTCGAGTTGGTAAATGATAAAAGAAAGAATTTATGAAGTGTGAATGCTAGAAGGTGCACAAGTTTGATCAATGATTATTTCAATCACCTTTTCTAGCATGATTATATGTCATAACAGTAGTTCATCTCATAAAACTTCTCAGAAAACAGTAACAAGCAATTCACATGTTAAAGCATAGACCATAAACTTTCTTGAAAACTAGCAAACTTCATTCTTAGTCATCAAACAATTGCAATTCATCTTATTTTTAGGAATAGCAAACTCCACATACTCAACTATCATATAGTCTTCTACAATTGCTAACACTCACACAATACTTGTGGTTATGAAGTCTTAATCAAACACTGAGAAAGATAGGGGCTTATAGTGTTGCCTCCCAACGTATTCACCTTTGGGTGATGTCAACAATAACAGTTCATGCTAACTTACATTCAATTGGATATATATATATCAGGATCACCCCAACACAAAGTGCTTGCCAAAGGATAAAATGAAAAAGGGAAAGGTGAAGATCACCTTGACTCTTGCATAAAGTAAAAGACATAAAGTAAAAGATAGGCCCTTCGCAAAGGGAAGCAGAGGTTGTCATGCGCTTTTAGGGTTGGATACACAAAATCTTAATGCGAAAGAACGTCACTTTATATTTCCCCTTGTATATGGACCTTTATTATGCAGTCCATCGCTTTTATTGCTTCCATAACAAGATCGTACAAAGCTTATTTTCTCCGCACTAATAAGTCATGCATAATTAGAGAGAAAGTTTTATTGCTTGCACCGATGACAACTTACTTGATGGATCTTACTCAATCCATAGGTAGGTATGGTGGACTCTCATGGTAAAAACTGGGTTTAAGGATATTTGGAAGCACAAGTAGTATCTCTACTTGGTGCAAGGAATTTTGGCTAGCATGAGGTGGAAAGGCAAGGTCAACATGTTTGAATGATCCATGACAATATACTTTAACTGAGATGTGAGAAAACATAACCCATTACGTTGTCTTCCTTGTCCAACATCAACTCTTTAGCATGTCATACTTAATGAGTGCTCACAATTATAAAAGATGTCTAGGATAGTATATTTATATGTGGAATCTCTCTTCCTTCAATATTCTTTCATGAATTGTTCAAATGACCAATACAATGCTTCCTAACCTTCAATAAACCTCTACTTCTTAGATGTGAAGTCATTACTCCCCATGGGATAAGAAAATGAAACATATAAAATTTCAGATTTATGACAATCAACTCATTCAACAATTTACTCGTAGGATATAAGTGAAGCACACGAGTAAATGAAAATTACTCCAAAAATATATAAGTGAAGATCGATGAGTAGCTAAATAATTATTTAGCTATATGAAGACTCTCTCTCGTTAAACAATTTCAGATCTTAAGTACTTTATTCAAACAGCAAGCTAAACAAAATAAAATGACATTGCAAGGATAGCACAACTCAAGTGAAGAAGCAAAAACTTAGGTTCAACCGATACTAACCGATAGTTGTTGAAGAAGAAAGGTGGGATGCCTACCGGGGCATCCCCAAGCTTAGATGCTTGAGACTTCTTGAAATATTATATTGGGGTGCCTTGGGCATCCCCAAGATTGAGCTTTTATGTCTCCTTAATTCCTCTCATATCATGGTTTCTCTTCTTTTTATCAAAAGCTTCATCCACACCAAACTCAACAAGAACTCGTGAGATAGGTTATTATAAACCAATACAAAACCTTATCATTTTCTACTATAACAAATCACTAAAATTATTATTCCACATTTCATACTAAATGTCTCTGCATATTTAATACTCCTATCCTCAAATAGAATCATTAAACAAGCAAACATATGCAAACAATGCAACCAAGCAATCTGCCAAAACAGTACAGTCAGTAAAGAATGCAAGAGTATTAATACTTCCCTAACTCCAAAAATTATGAGAGAAAATTCCCACTGTAGTAAATTTATCAGATCTTATTATGCAAAAGGTTTCAACATTATACCATTCTCTGACTTTTCTAGGGAATTTCTGCAACAACAGTAAACTTTGTGTTTTCAAACAGCAACATGTACCCTAGCAAAATAAGCATGGCGAAGGCCATCCTTGACATTTTTATTGAAAATATAGATGCAATACATTATTCTAAATAACATCAAGAAAATACTAATAGAATAAAATGACGCTCCAAGAAAAACACATATCATGTGGCGAATAAAAATATAGCTCCAAGTAAAGTTACCGATGAACGAAGACGAAAGAGGGGATGCCTTCCGGGGCATCCCCAAGCTTAGGCTCTTGGTTGTCCTTGAATATTACCTTGGGGTTGCTTGGGCATCCCCAAGCTTACTCCTTATTCCATAGTCCATCAAATCTTTACCCAAAACTTGAAAACTTCAACCACACAAAACTTAAAACAAAACTCGTAAGCTCTGTTAGTATAAGAAAATAAAACCACCACTTAGGTACTGTAATGAACTTATTCTATATTCATATTGGTGTAATATTATAACTTCTCAATGGTTCATGCCCTCCGATACTACTCATAGATTCATCAAAATAAGCAAACAACACATAGAAAACAGAATCTGTCAAAAACAGAACAGTCTGTAGTAATCTGTACCAAACGTATACTTATCGAACTCAAAAAATTCTGAAATAAATTTGTGGACCTGAGTAATTTGTCTATTAATAATCTTCAAAAAGAATCAACCTAGAATCACTCTCCAGTAAAAAATGGAAGCTATTCTCGTGAGATCTAAAGTTTCTGTTTTTGCAGCAAGATCATAAAGACTTCACCCAAGTCTTCCCAAAGGTTCTACTTGGCACAAACACTAATTAAAAAATGAAACCACATCTAACCAGAGGCTAGATGAATTATTTATTACTAAACAGGAACAAAAAGCAAGGAACAAAAGTAAAGTTGGGTTGCCTCCCAACAAGCGCTATCGTTTAACGCCCCTAGCTAGGCATGATGATGACAATGATGCTCACATAAAAGATAAGAATTGAAACATAAAGAGAGAATCATGAAGAATATGACTAGCACATTTAAGTCTAACCCACTTCCTATTCATAGGGATTTTGTGAGCAAACATCTTATGGGAACAATAATCAACTAGCATAGGAAGGTAAAACAAGCATAGCTTCAAATTTTTCAACACATAGAGAGGAAACTTGGTATTATTGCAATTCCTACAAGCATATGTTCCTCCCTCATAATAATTTTCAGTAGCATCATGGATGAATTCAACAATATAACCAGCACCTAAAGCATTATTTTCATGATCTACTTGCATAGAAAATTTACAACTCTCCACATAAGCAAAAATCTTCTCATGAATAGTAGTGGGAGCAAACTCAACAAAATAATTATCATGTGAGGCATAATCCAATTGAAAACTAAAATCATGATGACAAGTTTCATGGTTATCATTATTCTTAATAGCATACAAGTCATCACAATAATCATCATAGATAGCAACTTTGTTCTCATAATCAATTGGAACCTCTTCCGAAATAGTGGAATCATCACTAAATAAAGTTGACACTATTCCAAATCCACTTTCATATTCATCATAAATAGGAGGCATGCTTTCATCATAATAAATTTGCTCATCAAAACTTGGGGGACATAAAATATTATCTTCATCAAACATAGCATCCCCAAGCTTGTGGCTTTGCGTATCATTAGCATCATGGATATTCAAGGAATTCATACTAACAACATTGCTATCATGCTCATCATTCAAAGATTTAGTATCAAACATTCTATAGATTTCTTCTTCTAGCACTTGAGCACAATTTTCCTTTTCATCAAACTCAAGAAAGATATTAAAAAGATGAAGCATATGAGACAAACTCAATTCCATTTTTTGGTAGTTTTCTTTTATAAACTAAACAAGTGATAAAACAAGAAACAAAAAGATTCGATTGCAAGATCTAAAGATATACCTTCAAGCATTCACCTCGCCGGCAACGGCGCCAGAAAAGAGCTTGATGTCTACTACACAACCTTCTTCTTGTAGACGTTGTTGGGCCTGCAAGTGCACAGGTTTGTAGGACAGTAGCAAATTTCCCTCAAGTGGATGACCTAAGGTTTATCAATCCGTGGGAGGCGTAGGATGAAGATGGTCTCTCTAAAACAACCCTGCAACCGAATAACAAAGAGTCTCTTGTGTCCCCAACACACCCAATACAATGGTAAATTGTATAGGTGCACTAGTTCAGCGAAGAGATAGTGATACAAGTGCAATATGGATAGTAGATAAAGGTATTTGTAATCTGAAATTATAAAAACAGCAAGGTAACAAGTGATAAAAGTGAGCGTAAACGGTATTGCAATGATAGGAAACAAAGCATAGGGTTCATACTTTCACTAGTGCAAGTTCTCTCAACAATAATAACATAGATAGATCATATAACAATCCCTCAACATGCAACAAAGAGTCACTCCAAAGCCACTAATAGCAGAGAACAAATGAAGAGATTATGGTAGGGTATGAAACCACCTCAAAGTTATTCTTTCGGATCAATCTATTCAAGAGTTCGTACTAGAATAACACCTTAAGATACAAATCAACCAAAACCCTAATGTCACCTAGATACTCCATTGGCACCTCATGTATCCGTGGGCATGATTATACGATATGCATGACACAATCTCAGATTCGTCTATTCAACCAACACAAAGTACTTCAAAGAGTGCCCCAAAGTTTCTACCGGAGAGTCAAGACGAAAACGTGTGCCAACCCTTATGCATTGGTTCATGAGCGGAACCCGCAAGTTGGTCACCAAAACATACATCAAGTGGCACATGATATCCCATTGTCACCACAGATAAGCACGGCAAGACATACATCAAGTGTTCTCAAATCCTTAAAGACTCAATCCAATAAGATAACTTCAAGAGGAAAAATCAATTCATCATAAGATCCAACTATAATAGCAAATCTCGCGATACATCAAGATCGTGCCATAGAGAGAACACGAGAGAGAGAGAGATCAAACACATAGCTACTGGTACATACCCTCGGTCCCGAGGGTGAACTACTCCCTCCTCGTCATGGAGAGTGCCGGGATGACGAAGATGGCCACCGGTGATGGGTTCCCCCTCCGGCAGGGTACCGGAACAGGCCCCCGAGAGGTTTTTGGTGGCTACAGAGGCTTGCGGCGACGGAACTCCCGATCTATCTTCTTCTTCGATGTTTTTAGGGTACGTGGACTTATATAGGCGAAAGAAGTCGGTCGGCGGAGCCTCGAGGGGCCCAGGAGACAGGGGGCGCGCCCAGGGGGTGGGCGCGCCCTCCTATCTCCTGGCTTCCTCGAGCCTTCCCTGGGTTGAACTCCAAGTCTCCCGGATCATATCCTTTCCAAAAATCACGCTCCCGAAGGTTTCATTCCGTTTGGACTCCGTTTGATATTCCTTTTCTTCAAAATACCGAAACAAGCAATAAAATAGCAATATGGGCTGGGCCTCCGGTTAATAGGTTAGTCCCAAAAGTAATATAAAAGTGTATAATAAAGCCCGTAATCATTCAAAACAGATAATAAAATAACATCTATGCTTCATAAATTATTGATACATTGGAGACGTATCAGTGACATTAGGGTTTTGGTTGATTTGTGTCTTAAGTTGTTATTTTACTATGAACTCTAGGGCTGTTTGTGACACTTATAGAAATAGCCCAATGGATTGATCAAAAAGAATAAATTTGAGGTGGTTTCGTACCCTACAATAATCTCTTCGTTTGTTCTCCGCTATTAGTGACTTTGGAGTGACTCTTTATTGCACATTGAGGGATTGTTATATGATCTAATTATGTTATCATTGTCAAGAGAACTTGCACTAGTGAAAGTATGAACCCTAGGCCTTGTTTCGAAGCATTGCAATACCGTTTTCGCTCAGTTTTGTTACTTTCTACCTTGTTGTTTTTAAAATTTCAGAGTACAAAAACCTATATCTACCATCCATATTGCACTTGTATCACCATCTCTTTGCCGAACTAGTGCACTTATACAATTTACTGTTCTATTGGGTGTGTTGGGGACACAAGAGACTCTTTGTTATTTGGGTGCAGGGTTATTTGAAAGAGACCATATTCATCCTATGCCTCCCACGGACTGATAAGCCTTAGGTCATCCACTTGAGGGAAATTTGCTACTGTCCTACAAACCTCTGCACTTGGAGGCCCAACAATGTCTACAAGAAGAAGGTTGCATAGTAGACATCATGATTCTCCACTTCACTCTAAAATCTTTGAACTTTTCAAATGTTTCAGACTTGTGTTTCATTAAGTAGATATACCCATATCTGCTCAAATTATCTGTGAAGGTCGGAAAATAACGATACCCGCCACGAGCCTCAACACTCATCGGACCGTATACATTGTTATGTATTATTTCCAATAAGTCATTAGCTCATTCCATTGTTCCGGGGAACGGAGTTTTAGTCATCTTGCCCATAAGGCACGGTTTGTAAGTATCAAATTATTCATAATCAAGTGATTCCAAAAGTCCATCTTTATGGTGTTTCTTGATGCGGTTTACACTGATATGACCCAAACGGCAGTGCCACAAATAAGTTGCACTATCATTATCAACTTTGCATCTTTTGGCATCAATATTATGAATATATGTATTACTACGATCGAGATTCAATAAACCATTAACATTGGGTGTATGACCATAGAAGGTTTTATTCGTGTAAACAGAATAACAATTATTCTTTGTCTTAAATGAATAACCGTATTGCAATAAACATGATCTAATCATATTCATGCTCAACGCAAACACCAAATAACATTTATTTAGGTTCAACGCTAATCCCGAAAGTATAGGGAGTGTGCGATGATGATCATATCAATCTTGGAACTACTTCCAACACACATCGTCACTTCATCCTCAACTAGTCTCTATTTATTCTGCAACTCCTGTTTCGAGTTACTAATTGTGACGCCCCCGATTCAATCGTACACTAATCATGCACGCAAACGTGTACGATCAAGATCAGGGACTCACGGGAAGATATCACAACACAACTATAAAACATAAATAAGTCATACAAGCATCATAATACAAGCCAAGGGCCTCGAGGGCTCGAATACAAGTGCTCGATCATAGACGAGTCAGCGGAAGCAACAATATCTGAGTAGAGACATAAGTTAAACAAGTTTTCCTTAAGAAGGCTAGCACAAACTGGAATACAAATCGAAAGAGGCGCAGGCCTCCTGCCTGGGATCCTCCTAAACTACTCCTGGTCGTCGTCAGCGGGCTGCACGTAGTAGTAGGCACCTCCAGCATAGTAGGAGTCGTCATCGAAGGTGGCGTCTGGCTCCTGGACTCCAGCATCTGGTTGCGACAACCAGAAAGAAAGGAAAGGGGGAAAGGGGGGAAGAAAGCAACCGTGAGTACTCATCCAAAGTACTCACAAGCAAGGAACTACACTACATATGCATGGGTATATGTGTAAGGAGGCCATATCAGTGGACTGAACTGCAGAATGCCAGAATAAGAGGGGGATAGCTAGTCCTATCGAAGACTACGCTTCTAGCAGCCTCCGTCTCGTAGCATGTAGAAGAGAGTAGATTGAAGTCCTCCAAGTAGCATCTCCAAGTAGCATCTCCAAGTAGCATCGCATAGCATAATCCTACCCGGCGATCCTCCCCTCGTCGCCCTGTGGAAAAGCGATCACCGGGTTGTCTGTGGAACTTGGAAGGGTGTGTTTTATTAAGTATCCGGTTCTAGTTGTCATAAGGTCAAGGTACAACTCCAAGTCGTCATGTTACCGAAGATCACGGCTATTTGAATAGATTAACTTCCCTGCAGGGGTGCACCACATAAACCAACACGCTCGATCCCATTTGGCCGAACACACTTTCCTGGGTCATGCCCGGCCTCGGAAGATCAACACGTCGCAGCCCCACCTAGGCACAACAGAGAGGTCAGCCCGCCGGTCTAAATCCTATGCGCGCAAGGGTCTGGGCCCATCGCCCATTGCACACCAGCACGTTGCGAGGGCGGCCGAAAGCAGACCTAGCAACCTCCATTACAAAGGAAGTCACGTTACGCGGTCCAATCCGGCGCGCGCCGCTCTGTCGCTGACGTCAAGAAGGCTTCAGCTGATACCACGACGCCGGGATACCCATAACTACTCCCACGTAGATGGTTAGTGCGTATAGACCAAATGGCTAGACTCAGATCAAATACCAAGATCTCGTTATGCGTGTTAAGTATCCGCGAACGCCGACCAGGGCCAGGCCCACCTGTCTCCTAGGTGGTCTCAACCTGCCCTGCCGCTCCGCCACAAAGTAATAGTCGGGGGCCGTCGGGAACCCAGGCCCACCTCTACCGGGATGGAGCCACCTGTCCTTTCAGCCCCCTCATTAGAATCACTTGCGGGTACTCCTCGAGCTGACCCGACTTTAGTCACCATCTGTATAGTATGAATGTATGTATAGTATATACCCGTGATCACCTCCCGAGTGATCACGGCCCAATAGTATAGCAAGCAAACTGACAAGGATGTAGGGCCAATGATGATAAACTAGCATCCTATACTAAGTATTTAGGATTGCAGGTAAGGTATCAACAGATGTAGCAACAATGTCAGGCTATGCATCAGAATAGGATTAACGGAAAGCAGTAACATGCTACACTACTCTAATGCAAGCAGTATAGAGAAGAATAGGCGATATCTGGAGATCAAGGGGGGGCTTGCCTGGTTGCTCTAGCAAGAGAGAGGGGTCGTCAACACCGTAGTCGTACTGGGTAGCAGCGGCGTCGGTCTCGGTGTCTAGCGAGAGAAGACGGGGAAGAAACAATAAATATTTAAGCAAACAGATGCATAGCGATGCATGATATGATAAGTATCGGTGCTAGGGGTGCCCTAACGCAGTATGAGGTGATACCAGTGAAGGGGGGAAACATCCGAGAAAGTATCCCTGGTGTTCCGCGTTTTCGGGCAGAGGAGCCGAAGGGGGAAAGTTGCGAGTTCTATATGTTAGGGACGCGTGGCGGACGAATGGGTTGCGCATCCGGGTTCGTCTCGTCGTTCTGAGCAACTTTCATGTTGAAAATAATTTAATCCGAGTTACAGATTAAAAGATATGATTTTCTAAAGATTTTATTAATTTCTGGAATTTAATTAATTATTTTATTTAATTCGAAAATGGATTTATGACATCAGCATGAGGTCATGCTGACGTCAGCAGTCAACAGGGTTGACTGGTCAACCTGACCAGTGGGTCCCACTAGTCAGTGACACATTTTTAATTAAACATTTTAATTAACCTAATTAGTGTTAATAGGGGGTGGGCCCCACTGTCATACTCTGTTAGCTAATTAACAGTAGTTAATTAGGTTAATTAGTCATTAGATTAATTAATCTTAATTAGCTAAGTTAATCAGAATTAATTAAGTTAATTAATTAGTTAATTAATTAATTAATTATTTTTATTATTTATTATTGATTTATTTTTTTATATTTTTAACTCCTTTTTTTAACAGACACGTTCTCTGGGGGCGTGGGGCCCCTTCGTCATTGGCTTAGAGGCCATAGTGGCCCGGGTAAATGGGCAGCGGTGCGGGCGCTCGGGCGTGGGCGCCCGAAGGGAGACCCAGGGGGCGGCGAGTGTTCGCCGGACCGTGACCAAGGGGCGGAGGTGGGACGGCGAGTGGCGGCAGCCACTGCGGGAACCGCAAGCGGGGCAGGGGCGAAAGTGGACGGGGCGGTGGAGGCGTCCGGGGGTAGCAGCGGGGGGAGGCGGCCACGGTGGGCGCGCACGGGGAGGGGCGCGTGCTAGGTGCGGCCACCGTGGGCACGCGTGGGACGTCGGTCCAGTCACGGCGCGAAGGCCGCGGCCACGGGGTAGCATCGGGCGGACGGCGGGTGCGGGGAGAGGACGAGAGGGAGCACGGGGGCGCGGCCATGGGCGCGGCCGGAGCCGGTTGGAGCACGGCCAGGGGGCGCGAGGGCCACAGTGAGGGCGGGGCGGACACGGGACAGAGGGGTGGCGCGCTCGGCACAGGAGCTCACCATGGAATGGTGGGGTCTAGGCAGCGGGGGGTTGAGGAGGAAGATGGCAACGACGGCGTAGAGGAGGCAGTCCGGTGGGGGAGCACCGGCGACGGGCGGCGGGGACGAGCGGCGTGGCGACCTGATTCCGGCGAGGGGGGACTCCAAGCGGTGGTGGCGTCGGGACCGAGTCCCAACTCCAGATCGAGGGCGGCGCATGGACGGGCGCCGGGGTGACTCGGGGTGAGGCGAGGAGGCGTCCGGCGAGGGGGGGGGGTGGTGACGGGCGACGCCGGCGACGCGGGATCTGGCTCCCCTACCTTGATCCAGACGAGGGAGAGAGGGGAACGTGTGAGGAGCGAGTGGGGGGGAGTGGACGAGTGGGGTTGCGGGGGGGATAAGGAGAGGAGTGGGGTTGGCCGGTTGGGCCGGCCCGTTCGGGCGGCGGAGGCCAGCTGGGCCACTTGGCCCAGCGGGGGGGGGGGGGGTCTGTTGTTTATGTTATGTTTTGTTTTCCTTTCATTTGTTTCTTTTTATTTATTTTCCTTTCTGTTTTATTCAATTTATAATATTTATGCATTTTCTAAAAATGTGTTTACTTCACCATAATTATCTATGCAATATTTGACACAGTCCGAACATTTTGTTTTAAAGTTTGAAAACTTTGTTTGTTTGCCAAAAATTCAATTTTGAATTCGAATTGTTTTGAACTAACACGAGATTAGCGACAGTAACGGAGGTGACATGGCGTCATTAGCAGAGGTTACTGTAGCTTGCTTATCCGGGTGTCACACTAATCTTAGCAACCAGACAAGTATCAAATACCCATGGGTTACTACGAGCACTAGTAAGGTACACATCCATAACATGTATATCAAATATACCTTTTGTTCACTTTGCCATCCTTTTTATCTGCCAAATATTTGGGGTAATTCCGCTTCCAGTGACCATTTCCTTTGCAGTAGAAGCACTTAGTTTCAGGCTTAGGTCTAGCTTTGGGCTTCTTCACGGGAGTGACAACTTTCTTGCCATTTTTCTTGAAGTTCCCTTTCTTTCCCTTTGCCCTTTTCTTGTAACTAGTGGTCTTGTTTAATCATCAACACTTGATACTTTTTCTTGATTTCTACCTTCGTCGATTTCAGCATCACGAAGAGCTCAGGAATCGCTTTCGTCATCCCTTGCATATTATAGTTCATCACGAAGTTCCAGTAACTTGGTGATGGTGACTAGAGAGCTCTATCAATCACTATCTTATCTGGAAGATTACCCCCACTTGATTCAAGCGATTGTAGTACCCCAGACATTCTGAGCACATGCGCACTAGCTGAGCTATTCTCCCCATCTTTTAGGTGAAGTACTTATCAGAGGTCTCATACCTCGGCACGGGCATGAGTCTAAAATGCCAATTCAGCTCTTGGAACATCTCATATGCTCCATGGCATTCAAAACATTTTTGAAGTCCCGGTTCTAAGCCGTAAAGCATGGTCCACTAAACTATCAAGTAGTCATCATATTGAGCTAGCCAAACATTCATAACGTCTGCATCTACTCCTGCAATAGGTTTGTCATCTAGCGTGAATCAAAGACATAATTCTTCTATGCAGCAATGAGGATAAACCTTAGATCACGGACCCAGTCCGCATCATTGCTACTATCATCTTTCAACTTAGTAGAACCAAGGTATCAATCCATTAGGAGGCTCCTCAAAAGTCCCTCGTACCTACACAAACAAACAAGAACCTCGCAACCAACGCGATAAAGGGGTTGTCAATCCCTTCACGGTAACTTGAGAAAGTGAGATCTGATAGAGATAATAAGATAAGATAAATATTTTTGGTATTTTTATGATATATATTGGAAAGTAAAGATGCAAATAAAAGTAGATCGGAAAATTATATGATAAAAGATAGAGATAGACTCGGGGGCCATAGGTTTCACTAGTGGCTTATCTCAAGATAGCATAAGTATTACGGTGGGTGAACAAATTACTGTCGAGCAATTGATAGAAAAGTGCATAGTTATGAGAATATCTAGGCATGATCATGTATATAGGCATCACGTCCGCAACAAGTAGATCGAAATGATTCTGCATCTACTACTATTGCTCCACACATCGACCGGCTCCTGCCTGCATCTAGAGTATTAAGTTTATAAGAACAGAGTAACGCATTAAGAAAGATGACATGATGTAGAGGGATAAACTCAAGCAATATGATATAAACCCCATCTTTTTATCCTTGATGGCAACAATACAATACGTGCCTTACTGCCCCTGCTGTCACTGGGAAAGGACACCGCAAGATTGAACCCAAAGCTAAGCACTTATCCCATTACAAGAAAGATCAATCTAGTAGGCCAAACCAAACTGATAATTCGAAGAGACTTGCAAAGATAACCAATCATACATAAAATAATTCAGAGGAGATTCAAATATTTCTCATAGATAAACTTGATCATAAACCCACAATTCATCGAATCTCGACAAGCACACCGCAAAAAGAGTTACATCGAATAGATCTCCAAGAAGATCGAGGAGACCTTTGTATTGAAATTCAAAGAGAGATAATAAGCCATCTAGCTAATAACTATGGACCCGAAGGTCTGTGGTAAACTACTCACAACTCATCGGAGAGGCTATGCTATTGATGTAGAAGCCCTCCGTGGTCGATTCCCCCTCTGGCGGAGCGCCGGTGAAGGCTCCAAGACGGGATCTCATGGATATAGAAGGTTGCGGTGGTGCAAATACTTTTTCATGGTGCTCCTGGATGTTTTCAGTGTACATGGATCTATATAGGCGAAGGAGGTAGGTCAGGGGAGCCACGAGGGCCCCACAAGGGTGGGAGGCGTGCCTACCCCCTAGGACGCGCCCTCCTGCCTCGTGGTCGCCTCAACTGCTTCTTGACGTCCACTCCAAGTCTCCTGGATTGCATTTGTTCCAAAAAGATCTCCCCCGAAGGTTTCATTCCGTTTGGACTCCGTTTGATATTACTTTTCTTTGAAACACTGAAATAGGCAAAAAAACAACAATTCAAGCTGGGCCTCCGGTTAGTAGGTTAGTCCCAAAAATGATATAAAAGTGTAAAGTAAAGCCCATAAACATCCAAAACGGGTAATATAATAGCATGGAACAATCAAAAATTATAGATACATTGGAGACGTATCAAGCATCCCCAAGCTTAATTCCTGCTCGTCCTCGAGTAGGTAAATGATAAAAACAGAATTTTTGATGTGGAATGCTACCTAGCATAATTCTCAATGTAATTTTATTTATTTTGGCATGAATGTTCAGATCCAAATGATTCAAAATAAAAGTTCATACTGACATAAGAAATAGTCATACTTCAAGCATACTAACAAGGTAATCATGTCTTCTCAAAATAACATGGCTAAAGAAAGTTCATCCCTACAAAATCATATAGTTAGGCTATGTTACATTTTCATCACACAAAATACTCCCATCATGCACAACCCCGGTTTCAGCCAAGCAATTGGTTCATACTTTTTAACGCGCTTCAACTTTTTTCGACTCTCACCCAATACATGAGCATGAGCCATGGATATATCACTATGGGTGTAATAGAATATGATGATGGAGGTTGTGTGGAGAAGACAAAAAAAATAGAAAGTCTCACATTGATGAGGCTAATCAATGGGCTATGGATTTGCCCATCAATTGATGTCAACATGAGGAGTAGGGATTGCCATGCAACAAATGCACTAGAGCTATAAATGTATGAAAGCTCAACAAAAGAAACTAAGTGGGTGTGCATTCAACTTGCTTTCTCACGAAGATCTAGGGCATTTTGAGGAAGCCCATCGTTGGAATATACAAGCCAAGTTCTATAATGAAAAATTCCCACTAGTATATGAAAGTGACAACATAAGAGACTCTCTATATGAAGAACATGGTGCTACTTTGAAGCACAAGTGTGGAAAAAGATAGTAACATTGTCCCTTTTTCATTTCTTCTTTTTCTTGGGCCTTTCTTTTTTTATTTGGCTTTTCCTTTTTTTATTGACCTTTCTTTTTTGGCCTTTCTTCTTTTTTTATAAGGGACAATGCTCTAATAATGATGATCATCACACTTCTATTTATTTACAACTCATTGATTACAACTCGATACTAGAACAAGATATGACTATATATGAATTCCTCCGGTGGTATACCGGGATGTGCAATGAATCAAGAGCGACATGTATGAAAAATTAATAAGGTGGCTTTGCCACAAGTACGATGTCAACTACATGATCATGCAAAAGCAATATGACAATGATGAAATGTGTCATGATGAACGGAACGGTGGAAACTTGCATGGCAATATATCTCGGAATGGCTATGCAAATGCCATAATAGGTAGGTATGGTGGCTGTTTTGAGGAAGATATAAGGGGGTTTATGTGTGATAGAGCGTATCGTATCACGGGGTTTGGATGCACCAGCAAAGTTTGCACCAACTCTCAAGGTGAGAAAGGGCAATGTACGGTACCGAAGAGGATAGCAATGATGGAATGGTAAGAGTGCGTATAATCCATGGACTCACATTAGTCATAAAGAACTCATATACTTATTGCAAAAGTTTTATTAGCCCTCGAAGCAAAGTACTACTACGCATTCTCCTATGGGGGAGGTTGGTAAGATTTAACCATCGCGCGCCCCCGACCTCCACACATAAGGAAGGCAATTAAAAGAGCATCCCATGCAAAAAATTTGTTACACAATTTTTACCATACGTGCATGCTACAGGAGTTGCCAACTTCAACACAAGTATTCTTTAAATTCAGAATTACCCATCTAGCATGACTCTAATATCACCACCTCTATATCTCAAAACAATTATCAAGCATCAAATTCATCATAGCATCCAATTCACTTCCTATGATAGTTTTTATTATACCCAACTTGGATGCCCATCATTCTAGGACCAATTTTATAACCATAGAAAATACCATGCTGTTCTAAAAGACTCTCAAAATAATATAAGCGAAGCATGAGAGATCAATAATTTCTACAAAATCAAACCACCACCGTGCTCTAAAAAGTATAAGTGAAGCACTAGAGCAAAAACTATCTAGCTCAAAAGATATAAGTGAAGCACATAAAGTATTCTAATAAATTCCAAATCATGTGTATCTCTCCAAAAAGGTGTGTACAGCAAGGATGATTGTGGTAAACTAAAAAGCAAAGACTCATATCATACAAGACGCTCCAAGCAAAACACATATCATGTGATGAATAAAAATATAGCTCCAAGTAAAGTTACCGATAGACGAAGACGAAAGAGGGGATGCCTTCCGGGGCATCCCCAAACTTAGGCTTTTCGTTGTCCTTGGATTATATTAGGGTGCCATGTACATCCCCAAGCTTAGGCTCTTTCCACTCCTTATTCCATAGTCCATCAATTCTTTAGCCAAAACATGAAAACTTCACAACACAAAACTCAACAGGAAATCTCATGAGCTCCGTTAGTGCAAGAAAGAAAAACCACCACTTAAGGTACTGTAATGAACTCATTCTTTATTTATATTGGTGTTAAACCTACTGTATTCCAACTTCTCTATGGTTCATACCCCCCCCCCCCCCGATACTAGCCACAGATTCATCAAAATAAGCAAACAACACACGAAAAACAGAATCTGTCAAAAACAGAACAATCTGTAGTAATCTGTAACTTTCGAATACTTCTGGAACTCTAAAAATCCTAAAAAAAGGAAGTCCTGGGCAGTTTGTCTATTTATCTAATGCAAAAAGAATCAACTAAAAATCACGTTTCTATGATTTATTAAAATTATTCTCGTGCACGCAAAAGTTTCTGTTTTTCAGCAGAATCAAATTAGCTATCACCGTAGGTTATCCTATAGGTTCTACTTCGCACAAACACTAATTAAAACATAAAACCACATCTAAACAGAGGCTAGATTAATTATTTATTACTAAACAGAAGAAAAAAAACAAGGAACAAAAATAAAATTGGGTTGCCTCCCAACAAGCGCTATCGTTTAACGCCCCTAGCTAGGCATAAAAGCGAGAATAGATCTAAGTATTGCCATCTTTGGCATTCAATTCATAAGTGGCTCTCATAATAGATTCATAAGGTAATTTGACTTTCTTCGTAGGAAATTGTTCCATGCCTTTCCTTATGGAAATTGGAATCTAATATTTCCTTCCTTCATATCAATAATTGCACCAATCGTTCTAAGGAAAGGTCTACCAAGAATAATAGGACATGAAAGATTGCAATCTATATCAAGAACGATAAAATCTATGGGCACATAATTCCTATTTGCAACAATAATAACGTCATTAATCCTTCCCATAGGTTTCTTAATAGTGGAATCCGCAAGGTGCAAGTTTAAAGAGCAATCATCAAATTCATGGAAACCTAGCACATCACATAAAGTTTTCAGAATCGTGGAAACACTAGAACCCAAATCACACAAAGCATAGCATTCATGATCTTTAATTTTAATTTTAATAGTGGGTTCCCACTCATCATAAAGTTTTCTAGGTGTAGAAACTTCCAATTCAAGTTTTTCTTCATAAGATTGCATCAAGGCATCAACAATATGTTTGGTAAAAGCTTTATTTTGACTATAAGCATGAGGAGAATTCGACACGGATTGCAACAAGGAAATACAATCTATTAAAGAACAATTATCATAATTAAATTCCTTGTAATCCAAAATAGTGGGTTCATTGCTAAGTAAAGTTTTGACCTCTCCAATCCTACTTTTACCAAATTTAACATCAAGATCTGAAAACTCTGAATCATTGGAATGCCTTTTAACTAAAGTTGACTCATCTCCAGTCCCATCATTATCAAAATTCATATTGCAAAACAAATATTTAATAGGGGACACATCAATAATTTTTAGATCTTCATCATTATTTTCATGAAACTAGAAGAACATGCTCTTACAAAGCAACCTTTCTTAGCACGCATCCTAGCGGTTCTTTCTTTGCACTCATCAATGGAAATTCGCATGGCTTTGAGAGACTCATTGATACCATGCTTAGGTAGAATAGATCTAAGTTTCAAAGAATCAACATCAAGAGAAAGTCTATCAACGTTTCTAGCCAATTCATCAACTTTAAGCAATTTTTCTTCAAGCAAAGCATTGAAATTCTTTTGAGAGATCATAAATTCTTTAACACTACTCTCAAAATCTGAGGGCATCTTATTAAAATTTCAATAAGAGATGTTGTAGGAATTACCATAATTATTATAGGAATTACTGGGGAACGGCCTAGAATTAAAGTTTCCTCTATACGTGTTGTTACCAAAATTATTCCTACCAACAAAATTCACGTCCATAGATTCATTATTATTCTCAATCAAAGTAGACAAGGGCATATCATTGGGATCAATATGAGCACTCTTAGTAGCAAATAATTTCATAAGTTCATCCATCTTTCCACTCAAAACATTAATCTCTTCTATCGCATGAACTTTTTTACTAGTAGATCTTTCGGTGTGCCATTGAGAATAATTAACCATAATATTATCTAGGAGTTTAGTAGCTTCTCCTAAAGTGATTTCCATAAAAGTGCCTCCCACGGCCGAATCTAAAAGATTTCTAGAAGCAAAGTTCAATCTGGCATAAATTTTTTGTATGATCATCCATAAATTCAAACCATGTGTAGGGCAATTACGAATCATTAATTTCATTCTTTCCCAAGATTGGGCAACATGCTCATGATCAAGTTGTTTAAAATTCATAATATCGTTTCTAACAGAGATGATCTTAGCGGGAGGAAAATACTTAGAGATAAAAGCATCTTTGCACTTATTCCATGAATCAATTCTATTTTTAGGCAAAGACGAAAACCAAGTTTTAGCACGATCTCTAAGTGAAAACGGAAATAACTTTAATTTAACAATATCATTATTCATGTCTTTCTTATTTTGCATATCACAAAAATCAACAAAATTGTTTAGATGAGTAGCGGCATGTTCACTAGGAAGGTCGGAGAATTGATCTTTCATAAGAAGATTCAACAAAGCGGTATTGATTTCACAAGATTTAGCATCATTAAGAGGAGCAATCACAGTGCTAAGGAAATCATTATTGTTGGTATTGGAAAATTCACACAATTTAGTATTATCTTGAGCCATCGTGACAAGCAATCCAACACACAACCACACAAGAGGCGAGCGAAAAAGAAGCAAACGAAAAAGAGAGGGCGAATAAAACGGCAAGGGTGAACTGGGGGAGAGGAAAACGAGAGGCAAATGGCAAATAATGTAATGCAAGGGAGATGAGTACTTGGTATGTCTTGACTTGAGCGAAGACCTCCCCGGTAATGGCGCCAGAAATCCTTCTTGCTACCTCTTGAACACAGCGTTGGTTTTCCCTTGAAGAGGAAAGGATGATGCAACAAAGTAGCGTAAGTATTTCCCTCAGTTTTTGAGAACCAAGGTATCAATCCAGTAGGAGGCTCCTCAAAAGTCCCTCGTACCTACACAAACAAACAAGAACCTCGCAACCAACATGATAAAGGGGTTCTCAATCCCTTCACAGTAACATGCGAAAGTGAGATCTGATAGAGATAATAAGATAAGATAAATATTTTTGGTATTTTTATGATATAGATTGGAAAGTAAAGATGCAAATAAAAGTAGATCAGAAACTTATATGATAAAATATAGACCCGGGGGCCATAGGTTTCACTAGTGGCTTCTCTCAAGATAGCATAAGTATTACGGTGGCTGAACAAATTACTGTCGAGCAATTGATAGAAAGTGCATAGTTATGAGAATATCTAGGCATGATCATGTATATAGGCATCACGTCATCAACAAGTAGATCGAAATGATTCTGCATCTACTACTATTACTCCACACATCGACCGACTCCTGCCAGCATCTAGAGTATTAAGTTCATAAGAATAGAGTAACGCATTAAGCAAGATGACATGATGTAGAGGGATAAACTCAAGCAATATGATATAAACCCCATCTTTTTATCCTCAATGGCAACAATACAATACGTGCCTTGCTTCCCCTGCTGTCACTGGGAAAGGACACCGCAAGATTGAACCCAAAGCTAAGCACTTCTCCCATTGCAAGAAAGATCAATCTAGTAGGCCAAACCAAACTGATAATTTGAAGAGACTTGCAAAGATAACCAATCATACATAAAAGAATTCAGAGGAGATTCTAATATTTCTCATAGATAAACTTGATCATAAACCCACAATTCATTGGATCTCGACAAACACACCGCGAAAAGAGATACATCGAATAGATCTCCAAGAAGATTGAGGAGAACTTTGTATTGAGATTCAAAGAGAGAGAAGAAGCCATCTAGCTAATAACTATGGACTCAAAGGTCTATGGTAAACTACTCACAACTCATCGGAGAGGCTATGGTGTTGATGTAGAAGCCCTCCGTGGTCGGTTCCCCCTCCAGCGGAGCGCCGGTGAAGGCTCCAAGATGGGATATCGCGGATACAGAAGGTTGCGGTGGTGGAAATAGTTTTTTGTGATGCTCCTGGATGTTTTCAGGGTATGTGGATATATATAGGCGAAGGAGGTAGGTCAGGGGAGCCACGAGGGTGGGAGACACGCCTACCCCCCTAGGGAGCGCCCTCCTGCCTCGTGGCCATCTCGGCTGCTTCTTGACGTCCACTCCAAGTCTCCTAGATTGCGTTTGTTCGAAAAAGATCGCTCCGAAGGTTTCATTCTGTTTGGAATCCGTTTGATATTCCTTTTCTTCGAAACACCAAAATAGGCAAAAAAAACAGCGATTCGAGCTGGGCCTCCGGTTAGTAGGTTAGTCCCAAAAATGATATAAAAGTGTAAAGTAAAGCCCATAAACATCCAAAAACAGTAATATAATAGCATGGAACAATCAAAAAATTATAGATACGTTGGAGACGTATCAACAACATAATTTGCAAATACTATCAGGACTATGTTCATGATAAATTAAAGTTTAATTAGTCATATTACTGAAGGAATCCCACTTAGATAGACATCCCTCTAGTCATCTAAATGATACGTGATCCAAATCAACTAAACCATGTCTGATCATCATGTGAGATGGAGTAGTCGTCAATGGTGAACATCACTATGTTGGTCATATGTACTATATGATTCAGTTCAACCTTTTGGTCTCTAGTGTTCTGAGGCCATATCTGTATATGCTAGGCTCGTCAAGTTTAACCCAAGTATTCCGCGTGTGCAAAACTGGCTTGCACCCGTTGTATTTGAACGTAGATCTTATCACACCTGATCATCACGTGGTGTCTCAGCACGAAGAACTTTCGCAATGGTGCATACTCGGGCAAAACACTTATGCCTTGAAATTTAGTAAGGGATCATCTTATAATGCTACTGCCGTACTAAGAAAAATAAGATGCATAAAGATAAACATCACATGCAATCAAAATATTTGACATGATATGGCCATCATCATCTTGTGCTTTTGATCTCCATCATCAAAGCAACGTCATGATCTCCATTGTTACCGTCTTGACACCTTGATCTCCATCGTAGCATCGTGGTCATCTCGCCAACCATTGCTTCTTTGACTATCGCTACCGCTTAGTGATAAAGTAAAGCAATTACATAGCATTTGTATTTCCTACAATAAAGCGACAACCATATGGCTCCTGCCAGTTGCCGATAACTTGTTACAAAACATGATCATCTCATACAATAATTTATATCACATCATGCCTTGACCATATTACATCACAACATGCCCTACAAAAACAAATTAGACGTCCTCTACTTTGTTTGTTGCAAGTTTTACGTGGATGTTGCAGGCTTCTAGCATGAACCGTACAAAGCTACGGCACAAAAACCACAACGGTGATTTATCAAGTTTGCCGTTTTAACCTTCACAAGGACCGGCCGCAGTCAAATTCAATTCAACTAATGTTGGAGAAACAGACACCCGCCAGCCACCTTTATGCAAAACTAGTTGCATGTCTATCAGTGGAACCGGTCTCATGAACATGGTCATGTAAGGTTGGTCCGGGCCGCTTCATCCAACAATACTGCCGAATCAAAATAAGACATTGGTGGTAAGCAGTATGACGATCACCGCCCACAACTCTTTTTGTTCTACTCGTGCATATCATCTACGCATAGACTTGGCTCAGATGCCAGGAAACGTACCATGCAATTTCAAAAAAATTCCTACGCTCACGCAAGATCTATCTAGGAGATGCATAGCAACGAGAGGGGGAGAGTGTGTCCACGTACCCTCGTAGACCAAAAGCGGAAGCATTACTTAACGCAGTTGATGTAGTCGAATGTCTTCTAGAATCAACCGATCAAGTACCGAACGTACGACACCTCCGAGTTCTGCACACATTCAGCGCGATGACGTCCCTCGAGCTCTTGATCTAGCAGAGGGTCGAAGGAGTAGATCAGTTCCGTCCGCACGACGACATGGTGACGGTGATGGTGATGTGATACGCGCAGGGCTTCGCCTAAGCACCGTGAGAATATGATCAGAGGCGTAAACTGTGGAGGGGGGGCGCCGCACACGGCTTGGAGCAATTGGTGTGTTCTCTAGGGGCGTGATGTCTACTATGCAACCTTCTTCTTGTAGACGTTGTTGGGCCTCCAAGTGTAGAGGTTTGTAGGACAGTAGCAAATTTCTCTCAAGTGGATGACCTAAGGTTTATCAATCCATGGGAGGCGTAGGATGAAATGGTCTCTCTCAAACAACCCTGCAACCAAATAACAAAGAGTCTCTTGTGTCCCCAACACACCCAATACAATGGTAAATTGTATAGGTGCACTAGTTCGGCGAAGATATGGTGATACAAGTGCAATATGGATGGTAGATATAGGTTTTTGTAATCTGAAATTATAAAAACAGAAAGGTAACAAGTGGTAAAAGTGAGCGTAAACGGTATTGCAATGCTAGGAAACAAGGCCTAAGGTTCATACTTTCACTAGTGCAAGGTCTCTCAACAATAATAACATAACTGGATCATATAACTATCCCTCAACATGCAACAAAGAGTCACTCCAAAGTCACTGATAGCGGAGAAAAAACGAAGAGATTATTGTAGGGTACGAAACCACCCCAAAGCTATCCTTTCTGATCGATCTATTCATGAGTCCGTAGTAAAATAACACGAAGCTATTCTTTCTGTTCAATCTATCATAGGGTTCGTACTAGAATAACACCTTAAGACACAAATCAACCAAAACCCTAATGTCACCTAGATACTCCAATGTCACCTCAAGTATCCGTGGGCATGATTATACGATATGCGTAACACAATCTCAGAATCATCTATTCAACCAACATAAAGTACTTCCAAGAGTGCCCCAAAGTTTCTACCGGAGAGTCAAGACGAAAACGTGTGCCAACCCCTATGCATAAGTTCACAAGGTCACTGAACCCGCAAGTTGATCACGAAAGCGTACATGAAGTAGATCACATGAATATCCCATTGTCACCACAGATAAACACATGCAAAACATACATCAATTGTTCTCAAATCCTTAAAAACTCAATCCGATAAGATAACTCAAAGGGAAAACTCAATCCATTACAATAGAGTAGAGGGGGAGAAACATCATAAGATCCAACTATAATAGCAAATCTCGCGATACATCAAGATCGTGTCGAATCAAGAACACGAGAGAGAGATCAAACACATAGCTACTGGTACATACCCTCAGCCCCGAGGGTGAACTACTCCCTCCTCATCATGGAGAGCGTTGGGATGATGAAGATGGCCACCAGTGAGGGATCCCCCCTCCAGCAGGGTGCCGGAATAGGGTCCCAATTCGTTTTTTGTGGCTACAGAGGCTTGCGGCGCCGGAACTCCCGATCTATGGTGTCCCCGGATGTTTTCGGAGTATAGGAGGAAGAATTAGGTCGGTGGAGCTGTGAGGGGCCCACGAGGGTGGGGGCGCGCCTACTGGGCAGGCGCGCCTCCCTGCCTCGTGGCCTCCTTGCTTCTTTCTTGACGTCCACTCCAAGTCCTATGGATCACGTTTGTTCCAAAAATAACTCTCCCGAAGGTTTTATTCCGTTTGGACTCCGTTTGATATTCCTTTTCTGTGAAACACTGAAATAGGCAAAAAAACAGCAATCTGGACTGGGCCTCCGGTTAATAGGTTAGTCCCAAAAATAATATAAAAGTGTATAATAAAGCCCATTAAACATCCAAAACAGATAATATAATAGCATGGAACAATCAAAAATTATAGATATGTTAAAGACGTATCAAGCATCCCCAAGCTTAATTCCTGCTCGTCCTCGAGTAGGTAAATGATAAAAACAAAATTTTTGATGTGGAATGCTACCTAACATATTTATGAATGTAATTTTCCTTATTGTGGCAAGAATATTCAGATCCATAAGATTCAATACAAAAGTTTAATATTGACATGAAAACAATAATACTTCAAGCGTACTAACAAAGCAATCGCGTTTTCTCAAAATAACATGGCCAAAGCAAGCAATCCCTACAAAATCATATAGTCTGGCTATGCTCTATCTTCATCACACAAAATATTTAAATCATGCACAACCCCTATGACAAGCCAAGCAATTGTTTCATACTTTTGATGTGCTCAAACTTTTTCAATCTTCACACAATACATGAGCATGAGCCATGGACATAGCACTATAGGTGGAATAGAATGGTGGTTGTGGAGAAGACAAAAGGGAGAAGATAGTCTCACATCAATTAGGCGTATCAACAGGCTATGGAGGTGCCCATTAATAGATATCAATGTGAGTGAGTAGGGATTGCCATGCAACAGATGCACTAGAGCTATAAGTGTATGAAAGCTCAACAAAAGAAACTAAGTGGGTGTGCATCCAACTTGCTTGCTCACGAATACCTAGGGCAATTTGAGGAAGACCATCATTTGAATATGCAAGCCAAGTTCTATAATGAAAGATTCCCACTAGTATATGAAAGTGTCAACATAGGAGACTCTCTATCATGAAGATCACGGTGCTACTTTGAAGCACAAGTGTGGTAAAAGGATAGTAAGCATTGTCCCTTCTCTCTTTTTCTCTTATTTTTTTATTTTCTCTTTTTTTTTGGCCTTTTTCTCTTTTTTTTATGGCCTCTTTTTTTCTTTTTTTTTCTTTTCGTCCGGAGTCTCATCCCGACTTGTGGGGGAATCATAGTCTCCATCATCCTTTCCTCACTTGGGACAATGCTCTAATAATGATGATCATCACACTTTTATTTACTTACAACTCAAGATTTACAATTCAATACTTAGAACAAAATATGACTCTATGTGAATGCCTCCGGCGGTGTACCGGAATAATGAATCAAGAGTGACATGTATGAAAGAATTATGAATGATGGCTTTGCCACAAATACGATGTCAACTACATGATCATACAAAGCAATATGACAATGATGGAGCATGTCATAATAAACGAAACAGTGGAAAGTTGCATGGCAATATATCTCGGAATGGCTATGGAAATGCCATAATAGGTAGGTATGGTGGCTGTTTTGAGGAAGGTATATGGTGGGTGTATGATACCGGGGAAACGTGCGCGGTATTAGAGAGGCTAGCAACGGTGGAAGGGTGAGAGTGCGTATAATCCATGGACTACACATTAGTCAGAAAGAACTCACATACTTATTGCAAAAATCTATTAATTATCAAAACGAAATACTATGCGCATCCTCCTAGGGGGATAGATTGGTAGGAAAAGACCATCGCTCGTCCCCGACCACCACTCATAAGGAAGACAATCAATAAATAAATCATGCTCCGACTTCATCACATAATGGTTTACCAAACGTGCATGCTATGGGAATCATAAACTTTAACACAAGTATGTCTCAAATTCACAACTAGTCAACTAGCATGACTCTGATATCACCATCTTCATATCTCAAAACAATCATAAAGAATCAAACTTCTCATAGTATTTAATGCACTTTATATGAAAGTTTTTATTATACCCATCTTGAATGCCCATCATATTAGGTCAAATTTTAGAAGCAAAGCAAATTACCATGCTGTTTAAGAGACTCTCAAAATAATATAAGTGAATCATGAGAGATCAACAATTTCTATAAAATATAACCACCGCCGTGCTCTAAAAGGATATAAGTGAAGCACTGGAGCAAATGACAAACTACTCCGAAAGATATAAGTGAAGATTAATGAGTAGTTGAATAATTATGTAACTATGTGAAGAATCTCTAACATTTAATAATTTCAGATTTTGGTGTTTTATTCTAACAGAAAGCAAAACAAAAGAAAATAAAATGACGCTCCAAGAAAAACACATATCATGTGGTGAATAAAAATATAGCTCTAAGTAAAGTTACCGATGAACGAAGACGAAAGAGGGCATGCCATCCGGGGCATCCCCAAGCTTAGGCTTTTGGTTGTCCTTTAATTTTACCTTGGGGTGCCTTGGGCATCCCCAAGCTTAGGCTCTTGCCACTCCTTATTTCAGAGTCCATCGAATCTTTACCCAAAACTTGAAAACTTCACAACACAAAACTTAACAGAAAACTCGTAAGCTCCGTTAGTATAAGAAAATAAAACCACCACTTAGGTACTGTTGTGAACTCATTCTAAATTCATATTAGTGTAATACGTACTATAGTCCAACTTCTCTCTGGTTCATACCCTCCTATACTACTGATAGATTCATCAAAATAAGCAAATAACACATAGAAAACAGAATCTGTCAAAAACAGAACAGTCTGTAGTAATCTGTAACTCTCGAATACTTATGTAGCTCAAAAAATTCTTAAATAAATTTTTTTACCTGAGAAATTTTCCTATTAATCATCTGCAAAAAGAATCAACCTAAAATCACTCTCCAGTAAAAAATGGCAGCTAATCTGGTGAGCGCAAAAGTTTCTTTTTTTACAGCAAGATCGCATAGACTTCACCCAAGTCTTCCCCAAGGTTCTACTTGGCACAAACACTAATTAAAACATAGAACCACATCTAACAAGAGGGTATTAATTATTTATTACTAAACAGGAACAAAAAGTAAAGAAAAAAATAAAATTGGGTTGCCTCCCAACAAGCGCTAACGTTTAACGCCCCTAGCTAGGCATGATAATTTCAAAGATGCTCACATAAAAGATAAGAACTGAAACATAAAGAGAGCATCATGAAGAATATGACTAGAATATTTAAGTCTAACCCCACTTCTTATGCATAGGGATTTTGTGAGAAAACAACTTATGGGAACAATAATCAACTAGCATAGGAAGGCAAAACAAGTATAACTTCAAAACTTTAAGCACATAGAGAGGAAACTTGATATTATTGCAATTCCTACAAGCATATGTTCCTCCCTCATAGTAATTTTCAGTAGCATCATGAATGAATTCAACAATATAACTATCACATAAAGCATTATTTTCATGATCTACATACATAAATTTTTTACTACTCTCCACATAAGCAAACTTCTTCTCATGAATAGTAGTGGGAGCAAACTCAACAAAATCACTATCATGTGAAGCATAATCCAATTGAAAATTAAAATCATGATGACAAGTTTCATGGTTATCATTGTTCTTCATAGCATACATGTCATCAAAATAATCATCATAGATAGGAACTTTATTCTCATAATCAATTGGAACCTCTTCCGAAATAGTGGATTCATCACTAAATAAAGTCATGACCTCTCCAAATCCACTTTCATAAATATTATAGGATTCAACACCCTCCAAAATAGCGGGATCATTACTTCCTAAAGTTGACACTCTTCCAAACCCACTTTCATCAATATAATCATCATATATAGGAGGTATGCTATCATCATAATAAATTTTCTCATCAACACTTTGGGGACAAAATATATCATCTTCTTCAAACATAGCATCCCCAAGCTTGTGGCTTTGCATATCATTAGCATCATGGGTATTCAAAGAATTCATACTAACAACATTGCAATCATGCTCATCATTCACATATTTTATGCCAAGCATTCTATGTAATTCTTCTTCTAGCACTTGAGAACAATTTTCCATCCCATCATTTTCACGAAAGACATTAAAAAGATGAAGCATATGAGGCACCCTCAATTCGGTAATTTTTTTTGTAGTTTTATTTTATAAACTAAACTAGTGATAAAACAAGAAATAAAAAGATTTGATTGCAAGATCTAAAGATATACCTTCAAGCACTCACCTCCCCGGCAACGGTGCCAGAAAAGAGCTTGATGTCTACTACGAAACCTTATTCTTGTAGACGTTGTTGGGATCCAAGTGTAGAGGTTTGTAGGACAGTAGCAAATTTCCCTCAAGTGGATGACCTAAGGTTTATCAATCCGTGGGAGGCGTAGAATGAAGATGGTCTCTCTCAAACAACCCTGCAACCTAATAACAAAGAGTCTCTTGTGCCCCAACACACCCAATACAATGGTAAATTGTATAGGTGCACTAGTTCGGCGAAGAGATGGTGATACAAGTGCAATATGGATAGTAGACATAGGTTTTTTTAATATGAAATTATAAAAACAGCAAGGTAACAAGTGGTAAAAGTGAGCGTAAACAGTATTCCAATGCTAGGAAACAAGGCCTAAGGTTCATACTTTCACTAGTGCAAGTTCTCTCAACAATAATAACATAACTTGATCATATAACTATCCCTGAACATGCAACAAAGAGTCACTCCAAAGTCACTAATAGCGGAGAACAAACGAAGAGATTATTGTAGGGTATGAAACCACCTCAAAGTTATGCTTTCTGATCGATCTATTCAAGAGTCCATAGTAAAATAACACGAAGCTATTCTTTCTGTTCGATCTATCATAGAGTTCGTACTAGAATAACACCTTAATTAAGACACAAATCAACCAAAACCCTAATGTCACCTAGATACTCCAATGTCACCTCAAGTATCCGTGGGCATGATTATACGATATGCATCACACAATCTCAGAATTATCTATTCAACCAACACAAAGTACTTCAAGGAGTGCCCCAAAGTTTCTACCGGAGAGTCAAGACGAAAACGTGTGCCAACCCCTATGCATAAGTTTACAAGGTCACTGAACCCGCAAGTTGATCACCAAAACGTACATCAAGTAGATCACGTGAATATCCCATTGTCACCACAGATAAACACATGCAAGACATACATCAAGTGTTCTCAAATCCTTAAAGACTCAAACTGATAAGATAACTTCAAAGGGAAAACTCAATCTATTACAAGAGAGTAGAGGGGAAGAAACATCATAAGATCCAACTATAATAGCAAAGCTCGCCATACATCAAGATCGTGCTGAATCAAGAACATGAGAGAGAGAGAGATCAAACACATATCTACTAGTACATACCCTCAGCCCCGAGGGTGAACTACTCCCTCCTCATCATGGAGAGCGCCGGGATGATGAAGATGGCCACCGGTGAGGGATCCCCCCTTCGGCAGGGTGCCGAAACAGGGTCCCGATTGGTTTTTGGTGGCTACAGAGGCTTGCGGCGGCGGAACTCCCGACCTATGGTGTCCACGGATGTTTTCGGAGTATATGGGTATATATAGGAGGAAGAAGTAGGTCGGTGGAGCTGCGAGGGGCTCACGAGGGTGGGGGTGCGCCTAAGGGGGCAGGCGCGCCTCCCTACCTCGTGGCCTCCTTGCTTCTTTCTTGGCGTCCACTCCAAGTCCTCTGCATCACGTTTGTTCCAAAAATAACGCTCCCGAAGGTTTCATTCCGTTTGGACTCCGTTTGATATTCCTTTTCTGCGAAACACGGAAATAGGCAAAAAAACAGCAATTTGGACTGGGCCTCCGGTTAATAGGTTAGTCCCAAAAATAATATAAAAGTGTATAATAAAGCCCACTAAAAATCCAAAACAGATAATATAATAGCATGGAAAAATAAAAAATTATAGATACGTTGGAGACGTATCAGGGCGCCCCCCGTATATAAAGGAGGGAGGGAGAGGAAGCCGGCCTAGGCACCCCTCTAGTGGGAAGGAGTCCCACTTGGACTCCTAGTTGGATTCGGCCACCCTTTCCTTTTACCGGGAGGGGGGGAGGGGGAAGGAGAGGGAGTAGGAGAAGGAAAGGGGGGTGGCGCCCCCTTCCCTAGTCCAATTCGGCCTCCTCCCTTGTGGGGGGCGCACCAGCCCCTTGTGGGCTAGGTAGCCTCCCTCCTATGGCCCATATCTTTCCCCAGGGGGTTCCGATAACCCCTCCACTCCAGTATGTACCCCATACACTCCGGAATCCTTCCGGTGTCCAAATACTACCTTCCAATATATTAATCTTTACCTCTCCACCATTTAGAGACTCCTCATCATGTCTGTGATCTCATCTGGGACTACGAACAACCTTCGGTCACCAAAACACATAACTCATATAATACATATCGTCATTGAATGTTAAGCGTGCGGACCCTAGGCGGGTTTGAGAACTATGTAGATATGACCGAGACACCTCTCCGGTCAATAACCAACAATGGAACCTGGATGCTCATATTGGTTCCCACAAATTCTACGAAGATCTTTATCGGTTGAACCGCAATGTCAACATACGTTATTCCCTTTGTCATCAGTATGTTACTTGCCCGAGATTCGATCGTGCGTATCTTCATACCTAGTTCAATCTCGTTACCAGCAAGTCTCTTTACTCGTTCCGTAATGCATCATCCCGCAACTAACTCATTAATCACATTGCTTGCAAGGCTTCATATGATGTGCATTACCGAGAGGGCCCAGAGATATCTCTCCGGTACTCAGAGTGACAAATCCTAATCTTGATCTATGCCAACCCAACAAACACCTTCAGAGATACCTGTAGAGCATCTTTATAATCACCCAGTTACGTTGTGACGTTTGATAGCACACAAGGTATTCCTCCGGTGTCCAGGAGTTGAATAATCTCATAGTCCGAGGAATATATATTTGACATGAAGAAAGCATTAGCAATAAAACTGAACGATCATTATGCTAAGCTAATGGATGGGTCCTGTCCATCACATCATTCTCCTAATGATGTGATCCCGTCATCAAATGATAACACATGTCCATGGCTAGGAAATTTAACCATCTTTGATCAACGAGCTAGTCAAGTAGAGACATACTAGGGACACAGTGTTTTGTCTATGTATTCACACATGTATCAAGTTTCCGGTTAATACAATTCTAGCATGAATAATAAAATTTATCATGATATCTATACCTACTATTAAAGGGAATAGGTATTCTTGGTTTGGTTTAGTCCTTTTCCTTTGGTTTACATACGCTAAGCGATCTGGCACAGGTACTTGTATGTTGATGGGCCTTTTATGGGCTTTCATGAAAAATAATTGGGTCAAAATAAATCCACATTGTGGGAATTAAACACGTGACCTCATGTCTAGCTCTTCGATGTAACAACCAACAACCTATGCGCCTTTCACATTTACTAATCCCAACTCGCTCTAAATATACGAGTGGCCGTCAATATGTTTAGGCGAGCTAATTAAGCGAATGAGCTAATAAAGGAAGGATTCTATAATATTTAAACGGATGTGGCTAACTAAGAAAAAGGATTATGGTAAACTGGTGGAATAACTAAAAAAAAATCATTGTCTTAATAAATTCTACATTAATGATTTGAGGTAAAAAGGTAGGATAATTAAAAGGAAGGGTCTGCAGGCTTCAATATGTTTGGGCTACTAAATTAGAAAAGGAAGGATTTGATATCGGACTAAAACGAGTGAGGACGATATGGTAATTAATGAAAGGATTATACTTAAATGCCATTAAAAAGGATTATACTTAAATGGAATTAGTGGGAGATTATGCCCGACAAAGAAAATATGAACACGGCTATATTGCAACGTATTTTTCTATATTCATTTTGTAGAAGGATGCTTTGTTGCAGCATATTCTTCATAGTGAATTCAGTGCTATGAGACATTATGCTTGCAAAAAACATCAATTTTTCCCGTTGCAACGCACGGGCATATGTGCTAGTAACGAAATATATAAGAACAACTTTATTATTGCCTTTAGGGCATATTTCCTTCAGGTTCTAGTCTAGTTTTTGTTTTCTCTTTCCTTTTTTTTCTTTACCAGTTTTATTTGGTTTATTCTTTTCAAGTTTTTAAAAAAATCATATACTTAAAAAATGTTAGCATTTCCATAAAATGTTTGCATCTTTTTTATAGAAAATGTTGTTTTTTTAAAAAAATATTTGAGTTTTCAACAACAATATTCATGTTTTTATATAATATTCTAAATTTTAAGAAATATTCTTGTTCTATAAAAATGTTCACATTTTCGTAAAGTTTCATTTTTTGCAATTTTTGTAATTTTTCCTTTAAAAAATCTCAGGAATTAAAAGTTTTCAGTTTTTTAAAAAAATGCATTTCCAAAAATTGTGCTGAATTTCCTTTTTTTTGAGAATATCAGAATTTGTTTCCCTTAAGTAATTGAAAAAAATCACGTGGGTGCTCTGAGCCGCTAGAGTTGTTTGTTGCTACAGAAAAAAATCGTACGCAACAAAGTAATGTGCTGCAGCCGGTCTAGCTCAGGTGAGCGTCCTGTGCATTTCTAGGCCATTTTGACGCAGAGAGCGCATTATAGAAGCTCCATATTTATGGCGCATATGCACCGGGTAGGAAATATCGGATAGAAGTGCCAGCTAGAAAAAAGGGTTGGGCAACAATCCCCGTCACTAGTACTTCCGTGGTGGATACCTGGGATTTTTTTTTTTGAGAACATAGTATAAACACAGGCGCTCATATATACGCGCGTACACTCATCCCTATGAACACATACACAGAATCTACTCTTCGAGAGACCGAGCCAGCATATCATGTTGAGATTGACGAAGTCATTAGAGGCGCCTCGTAGTCGACGAGAACGTCTCCTTCGACTGAACACGCATTGCCGAAAATCTTGAAATCATTACAAAAATAATGTGAGCACCAGGATTTAAACCTTGGAAGGTTGAGGATACCACTATCTTTCTAACCATTCAACCACATGCTGGTTCGCTTTGAGCTAGGACTTGGGTGCCCTATCAAGTACCAAATGTACCATTACACGATTCATTGAGAATTGTAGTTTTTGCTTATCTCCCTGACAATATTTTTATTGATCTCATCTTCCTATTGATTTAGCTGCACGTTTCAATAGTTCAAAGGTCTTCAATTTGCCAGAGCTAACTTCCCCCCGGAAATTATTCACCGAAACAAAACAATCTAGGGCATTAATTTGGGACCATTAGATTAAAATCAAATGGCCGTCCTTCTTTCTTCTCCTCTAGCTTTTTTCCTCCTCCAATCGTTACTCCTCCCACAAAATTGAGCTGTTCAAATTACAAATTCAGTCACCTAACATATAGGTATTGTTATCAGATGAACAGTTTTTTAGCTATTGTTATCTGATAAACAGTTGGAACTTCCAATAACAAAGACGGATATAGGCACGATAAGGGCATCTCAGCCCCCCAGGACAATCGCCGTACCAAAAATAGCATGTCCTGGGGGGCAAAACGCTTCCCCCGGGGAGACGGCGAGTACGTTTTTGCAGCCGTGGGTGCCCCCGGGACAATCGCCGTGGGTGCCCCCACGACAATCGCCAAGAAAAAGGACGTGTCGGGGAATAGAATTGGTTGTTACTTCCGCCGGCGCCCACAACAGCCCCCCGACGCGCTGGGTTTGGCCTGGATTTGCCGGCGCTTTTTTGAGGTCCTGGGGGTGCTTGGGGGGCTCGGTTGCGCTGATTTTTGCCCTTTTTACGTCGCCGGCGAAGAAAAAGGGCTCCTGGGGGGCGCTCAGGGGGAGGGGGGACGTGCGTCGGCGGCGTCTTCACTGCACCGCCCGTGAGGCATCGAGGAAGGTTGACCGGCGCGGCAGCGTGGCAACCTTAGCATTGATTCCCGCAGAAACCGAGGCGATGAGGGCGACGAAGCGGCCGTCTCGCTGACGCGGCGGGTCCGCGACCAAAACACTCGTCCCGGCGCCCCTGTGCGCCCCCCAGCGCCTCGGGTTCGGTCTGGGTCCGCCGGCGCTGATTTCGGCCCAATCGATGAAAAACATGCTGGAATTTAGTCTATTTTGGGCAGCCCAATAACTATTTCAGAAATTCCTAAATAAATCCTAGAGGCCCACTTAGCCCATTTATGCAAGGCAAGGGATACTACTAATGTTTAGTCCCACATTGCTAGTTGAGTGGGAGTTGGACCTCCTTATAAGGGAGGTTCTTTCCCCACTTGTATGAGCACGAGAACAAGAGGGACATCCACGCGCGCTCCTCCTCCGCCGCCCGCCTCGCCACGCCTCGCCACGACGCGCCGCGAGTTGCGGGAATGAACCGAGCCGATGTCTAAATTTTTTCCACACACTACGAGTATACGAAAGGTCACTCGGAAGCTGAAATATTTTTTTCTGTAGTGGACACTGAATCCGAACGGCGCGCCTCTTCGGCTGCTGCTTGTTCGTTTCATCTCCTGCATTCCCTTCAGCTCCCGGCGCAGCCTCTCGCCTCCTTCTCTTGCGCCTATAAAAGGGAGGTCGCTCCTCTCAGAGAGAGGCACCAGAACTACTCCTTCCCTCGCCATCGGTTCCATCTCTGAGCTACTGTTGTCTTCCTCATCCCGGCTTGCGGCGTGCACCGCACGTCGGGACAGTAGGCCTCCGAGACTAGTGGC
Source organism: Triticum aestivum (assembly GCF_018294505.1). NCBI lineage: Eukaryota > Viridiplantae > Streptophyta > Magnoliopsida > Poales > Poaceae > Triticum > Triticum aestivum. The sequence goes on along the minus strand of NC_057813.1, from coordinate 101,372,725 downwards.
TGCTTCATCACGGACGATCCGATCGCCGACGACTTCTTCCCCGACGTCCATGACCTCCTCGACGACATGGCAGGCAAGGACACCGACCCCAAGTCCAGCGCTTCTGCTGTTGCTGTGCCGTACGTGTTCTTCTCCTTTCTGTAAGAAGTCCTGCTACAGTTCTTGGCTCTAGTTTCTGCCCTACGTATGTTAGGTTCTATGTCGTATAAGCAACTTCATCTAGTGTCTGTTCTAGATGTGTTTAGCTCAAGTTCATATATGAAGACGATGTTTACCTTCTCTCTGTCAGATTGCATGACTTGCTTTATATTTGCTATTTTAGTCATGCTTTATCTAGTATTTCTGTTAGCAAAATTATTTGGTAAATAGCTCACATTTCCAACAATCCAAAAACCTTATTATAGGAAATTGACCCCAAGTGGTTTTGCTGCTTCCATGAGACCTCCTATGTTTGAGGGTATCCACTATAAGAGATGGTGCATGAGAGCAGTCTTATGGTTTCAGACCATGAGCTGCTATGACGCCACTCTTGGCAAACCTGAAGGAGAGAAAGATGCCCAACAGGCACAAGCTTTTCAGAAAATGGATACTTGTTTAAGGCTGCTCTCTTGAGTGTTCTTGGTGAGAACATAGTTGATGCTTATGCGTCAATTGATAATGGAAAAGATATGTGGGATGCACTCGAGGCCAAGTTTGGGGTCTCGGATGCTGGCATTGAGCTGTACATCATGGAGCAATTCTATGACTACAGGATGACTGAAGAGTGCTCCGTGGTTGAGCAAGCTCATGAGATACAGTCATTTGCTAGAGAACTTGAGCACTTCAATTGTATACTACCGGAACAAGTTTGTTGCCGGAGGTATCATCACTAAGCTTCCTCCTTCATGGAGGAACTTTGCTACCTTACTGAAGCATAAGAGACAGGAGTTTTCCGTCCCGGATCTCATTGGTACTCTTGATGTGGAAGAAAAGGCGAGAGCAAAGGACACACGTGCTCGAGGTATTGAGGGAGGATCTGGTGCCAATCTGGTACAAAAGAAAAACTTTCCAGTCCCACAAGTTCAAGAACAAGGGCAAGTTTGATGGTAAAGCAAAGTTTGATGGGAAGAACAAGGTTGTGCAGCACACGAACTTCAAGAAGAAGAATGACAAGAAGAAAGGTGATTTTCACGTGTGTGGAGATCCTGATCATTGGGCTCCTAGTTGCCCCAATCGCTATGACAAGCGTCATCCTGAAAAAGGCGGCAAGACCGCTAATGTTGTCATTGGAGACACTGGCATGAAGGATGCTGGGTATGGTATATTTCCCACTATTTTCTCCTGATTGGTTTATTGACGGGTGCTAATGTGCATGTATGCGGTGATATTTCCATGTTTTCGTCATATCAGACCGCAGGGACTTAAACCATGCTGATGGGCAACGGTTCAAGTGCTTCTGTTCGTGGTGTTGGCACGGTCGATCTGAAGTTTACTTCGGGGAAGATCGTGCGGCTGAAGAACGTGCATTATGTCCCCTCCGTCAATAAAAATCTTGTTAGCGGATCTCTTCTGTGTAGAGATGGCTACAAGCTTGTCTTTGAGTCGAATAAATTTGTAATATCCAAGTATGGAACCTTTGTTGGTAAAGGCTATGAGTCAGGAGGCCTGTTTCGTTTATCCTTATCAGATGTTTGCAATAAAGTTGTTAATCATATTTGCAACAATAGTGAATCAAATGTGTGGCATTCACGTCTTTGTCATGTTAACTTTGGTTGCATGTCGCGACTAGCGAAGTTGAACTTAAATCCCTAGTTTCACCACTGTCAAGGGATCTAAGTGTCAAGTGTGTGTGCCATCTAAGCAACCTCGTAAGTCTCACGTGACTGCGGAGACGAGAAATCTTGCACCACTAGAACTTATACATTCAGATCTATGTCAAATGAATGGTGTTTTGACAAAAGGTGGAAAGAAATATTTCATGACGTTAATTGACGACTCCACTAGATACTGCCGTGTGTATCTTTTGAAATCTAAGGATGAGGCTTTGAACTTTTTCAAGATCTATAAAGCTGAAGTGGAAAACCAACTTGATCGGAAAATCAAGAGGCTTAGGTCCGACCGTGGTGGAGTATTTTTCCAATGAATTTGATGCTTTTTGTGCGGAACATGGTATAATCCATGAGAGGACGCCTCCCTACTCACTTCAGTCAAACGGGGTGGCCGAAAGAAAGAATCATACTCTAACTGATTTGGTTAACGTCATGTTAGACACATCGGCTCTCTCCAAGGCATGGTGGGGGGAGGCAATATTGACAGCATGTCATGTCCTAAATCGGGTCCCCACAAAGAACAAAGAGATAACTCCATTCGAGGAATGGGAGAAGAAAAGGTTAAAACTCTCTTATCTGCGAACATGGGGTTGTTTGGCGAAAGTCAATGTTCCAATTCCAAAGAAGCGGAAGCTTGGACCAAAGATAGTGGATTGCGTTTTCCTGGGATATGCTTTTCATAGCATTGGTTATAGATTCTTGGTTATAAAATCTGAGGTACCTGACATGCATGTCGGTACGATCATGGAGTCGAATGATGCGACTTTCTTTGAAGATATCTTTCCCATGAAGGATATGGCTACCTCATCTAATCAGGAGATGCCTAGTTCATCGAATCAGGAACCAGTTACAATTATTGAACCTGCCATTTTGATGGAACATTTTGAAAGTCCTGTGGAGGAGAACAATAAAGTTCCTACTAGGAGCAAGAGACAGAGGACAGCAAAGTCCTTTGGTGATGATTTTCTTGTGTATCTCATAGATGATACTCCCAGTTCTATTTCGGAGGCCTATGCATCGGAAGATGTTGACTACTAGAAGGAAGCGGTTCATAGCGAGATGGATTCCATCTTGGCAAATGAAACTTGGGAGATAACTGATCGTCCTTATGGGTGCAAACCTATAGGATGCAAATGGGTATTCAAGAAGAAGCTTAGGCCTGATGGTACTATCGAAAAGTACAAGGCTCGGCTCGTGGCTAAGGGTTATACCCAAAAGGAAGGTGAAGACTTCTTTGATACTTACTCACCTGTGGCTCGACTGACCACTATTCGAGTTCTACTTTCACTAGCTGCCTCACATGGTCTTCTCGTTCATCAAATGGATGTTAAGACTGCTTTCCTAAATGGAGAGTTGGATGAGGAAATTTATATGGAACAACCAGATGGGTTTGTAATAGATGGTCAGGTAGGGAAAGTGTGCAAGTTGTAGAAGTCTTTCTATGGACTCAAGCAAGCACCCAAACAGTGGCATGAGAAGTTCAAAAGAACTTTAACAGCTTCAGGCTTTTTTGTGAACAAAGCTGACAAATGTGTGTACTATCGCCATGGTGGGGGCGAGGGAGTTATGATTTGCTTGTATGTTGATGACATACTGACTTTCGGAACAAATCTGAATGTTATTAAGGAGGTCAAGGATTTCCTATCTCGCTGTTTTGAGATGAAGGATTTAGGAGTGGCTGATGTCATTCTGAACATCAAGTTGTTGAGAGACGATGATGGTGGGATTACATTGCTTCAATCTCACTATGTGGAAAAGATCTCGAGTCGCTTTGGCTACAGTGACTGCAAGCCCTCTCCAACACAATATGATGCTAGTGTGTTGCTTCGAAAGAATCGAAGAATTGCTAGAGACCAATTGAAATATTCGCAGATTATTGGCTCGCTTATGTACTTAGCCAGTGCTACGAGACCTGACATCTCTTTTGTTGTTAGCAAACTGAGCCGGTTTGTCTCAAAAGGATAACATGAAGTCATCAAGGCACGTTCAGAGAAGGTTAAAGTCTGTCAGAAAAATGAAAAACTCCATGAGCCGACGAAGCAGAACTCACAGCACTAGATACAGCTACGGTCGAAGAAGATTGGCTTCGTCGGCTCTTGAATGACTTGCCGGTAGTTGAGAAACCTGTACCGGGTATCCTTATGAACGGTGACAATCAAACTGTGATCACTAAAGTGAGCAGCTCAAAGGATAACATGAAGTCATCAAGGCACGTTCAGAGAAGGTTAAAGTCTGTCAGAAAAATGAAAAACTCCGGAGTTATTGCATTGGATTATATCCAAACGTCTGAAAATCTGGCATATCCTTTTACTAAGGGTCTATCACATAATGTGATAGATAATGCATCGAGGGAGATGGGAATGAGACCCATAATATGAGTTGTTCAAAGTGGTAACCTATTCTTTATGATCGGAGATCCCGTGAATTAGATGTGGAAGACAAGCTGTTGATCAACTGAGAGGAGAGTATCCTTACTGTTAAAAATACCACTCCATGAATATGCAATACTCTCCTAATCTGCATGGCAGGTTGATGTACATATTAATGTGTTCTAAGTGGCTTTTTGAAGCAGAGATGTTGTCTTGCAGAACATCTTTTGAAGAACGCACCTATATGAGTCTGATTGTTAAACGTCGCAATCTATGAGAGTAGGGTTCTCTCTAGTAAACTCATGAAAGGTCGCGGAGTATGACACATAAGCTCCACCCGCGGGAAAGACCCACGGTAGCCACGTATCGGTCAAGGCTTTATGTGAAGCTAGATTCGCAGAAAACTTGCAGTTCAAGGCCCAGTCCACTGTTTAAGTTGCGTACTAGTGTAGCATAGAGTTCTAGGTGAAAGTTCAACTTAACAGTCTCCATTGCAGTACAGGTATATAAAACAGTGTTTTGGAACCAAAGCCAGATTTCTGTGTGCCTCTGGGATCTGGTGGGGGATTGCTGGAATTTAGTCTATTTTGGGCAGCCCAATAACTATTTTAGAAATTCCTAAATAAATCCTAGAGGCCCATTTAGCCCATTTGTGCAAGGCAAGGGATACTACTAATGTTTAGTCCCACATTGCTAGTTGAGTGGGAGTTGGACCTCCTTATAAGGGAGGTTCTTTCCCCACTTGTATGAGCATGAGAACAAGAGAGACATCCACGCGCGCTCCTCCTTCGCTGCACGCCACGCCACGCCTCGTCACGACGCGACGCGACGCGGGTTGCGGGAATGAGCCGAGCCGATGTCTAAATTTTTGCCACACACTACGGGTATACGAAAGGTCACTCGGAAGCTGAAACATTTTTTCTGTAGTGGACACTGAATCGGAACGGCGCGCCTCTTCGGCTGCTGCCTGTTTGTTTCGTCTCCCGCATTCCCTTCAGCTCCCGGCGCAGCCTCTCGCCTCCTTCTCTTGCGCCTATAAAAGGGAGGTCGCTCCTTTCAGAGAGAGGCACCAGAACTACTCCTTCCCTCGCCCGGTTCCATCTCTGAGCTGCTGTTGTCTTCCTCATCCCGGCTTGCGGCGTGCACCGCACGTCGGGACAGTAGGCCTCCGAGACCGCACCTTTTGAGTCCTGTACGGGAGAAGGGTGATAAGGTTTTTGGGGAGCGCTCAGCGCGACTACTGGCTGCTTCATCACGGACGATCCGGTCGCCGACGACTTCTTCCCCGACGTCCACGACCTCCTCGACGACATGGCAGGCGAGGACACCGACCCCAAGTCCAGCGCTTCTGCTGTTGCTGTGTCGTACGTGTTCTTCTCCTTTCTGTTAGAAGTACTGCCACAGTTCTTGGCTCTAGTTTCTGCCCTACGTATGTTAGGTTCTATGTCGTATAAGCAACTTCATCTAGTGTCTGTTCTAGATGTGTTTAGCTCAAGTTCATATATGCAGACGATGTTTATCTTCTCTCTGTCAGATTGCATGACTTGCTTTATATTTGCTATTTTAGTCATGCTTTATCTAGTATTTCCGTTAGCAAAATTATTTGGTAAATTGCTCACATTTCCAACAAAACGGGCTCCTGGGTGCGACCCGGCCGTTTTTCGGCGCCAGCGTGAAAAAATCACCTGGGAAGGCCGTGTTGGGGGCGCGGCTGGAGGTGCTCTAACCTCCAATTATGAGACACACACCGCCCGCGCTTGCATACATGCCGAACGAAGGAAGGACGCGCACAGCTGTCAGCCCAGCTGCATGCATGCTCAGGTTGGTTAAGCACGCACTGCGCGCATGTGAGCTGCTGACACACCGCCCGTGCATGCACCAAGCAACCAATAGAATCTCCTAGTATTGTGTGTACTTGTGCACTGTCGTTTCCAACCAGAATATTCCAACTCGCCCTCCCGATAGAGGAGAATCTTGGTCAATGCGTGCCGAGATTCCCGTCCAATATCATTGACAAATATGGCAGTTTTTGGATCTCACCATGGCATGCAATAAAAGGCATCATGCATGGCCATGGTACAACAAAAGGCAAGCCAGCTAGCTAATCACGTACGTACGTACTAGCTCTGCGATGGCGTCCAGGTTTATAAAACGACTTTGGCGACGCGACGGAACACCTTTTGATCGGTCCACACGTGAAGCGCCTTATCGTATCGTGGCTTGCGTGTCGCTCCTCGACATGCGTTCGTGATCCCGGCCGCCCGGCCGGAGTGCCAGTGGCGGTGCAAGTTGGCGAGCCCGGCCAGGAACAATAATACTATCAAGTACGCTTGCCATGAGAGCAATCCAAAACTAGCTAGACCCATCGAGCTTATCGCCTCGGTACGTGGCACCAATTATCGAAGCGCATGTGGAGTGTGTACAGCACCGAACGTGGAGTACGTGCATGCCACCAAGGAAAACATTGCATGACAAAATGCCATGCCACATTGTGTTGTCAGACCCACGTCGAGTACGTACTTGTATACTGTTACGAGAGAGAGAGAGAGAGAGAGATAGAGAGAGAGAGAGAGAGAGAGAGAGAGAGAGAGAGAGAGAAATATTGTTATCCTACCAGGAAGGTGGCGGCCACCGTTGTCATTCTGGGCTACCGTGGGTACGTGCAAGGTGAGTCAGGCACAGTTGCGCGCACTGGTCTTGCGGAGAGTGAGTTAATGGCGGCCGGACCCCGGTTGAGTACCGGAGTGACGGTACGACGCCTGCCTCTGCATGTTCTGTGCCGATATGCATGCATGTTGCATGCAGCAGCGGCCACGCGTGCACCAACCGAAGCAGGAGCATGCAGCCGGCCGGCACGCCTCTGGCTCGACGAGTCACTCCCGCAGCAGTATGCACCACGTAAAAGGCATATCCTCCTATAGCTAGCTCTTCAACACCCGCTGCCCGGCCGGCCGCCCACTGACCGGACTGTAGCCAGTCAGCGACGCGTCGTGTCGCTCATCCATCTCTATGCACGAGACGAGTACAAAACACTCACCTGGCTGGTGTGGTGTTGGTGTGGCAGGCCGGCCGGTCGTCGTGGCTCAGTCAGAGAGGCACAGGCCGGCGGAGCAACATGGCAAAAAACATAAATTTGACCTCAGCACGAAACTATTTCACAAACTAAACTATGTTTAAAAGTATTTCACCCAACTGACCTCTAATGTGCAGCGCCCAACAGCAAGGCGCTACACTCTTACTGTGCAGCGCCTAACTCACAGGCGCCACACTGTGCAGCGCCTAACTGTAAGGAGCTGCACTACACTGTGCAGCGCCTAACTGTAAGGAGTTGCACAGTAGAGTGCAGCGCCTTACTGTTGGGAGCTGCACAAAAGGGTCAGCGGTGTGAAATATTTTCAAAAACAGTTTAGTTTGTGAAATACTTTCGCTTTGAGATCAAATTTGTCAATTCTGCCGAGCAACATGCAATAGCGCAGCGCATCGACGATGGGGCCGCCAACAAACGGCCGGTCATGGTTGAATGGATGGTATGGGACTGGGAGTTGACGGGGTACCCGACTGTACTCTACTCTAGTGTACAAGTGGTACTGGCTAGTGTAAAGCTAGAGTATCTCTCTGAAGATACATGTATGCAGAAGGTTTATACTACTGTCATGCAGCAGTGGTCCATGCAGTGACATGGCCACGCGCCTGCCCATGATCGATTCGATCTCTAGAAACCCTCAACTTATCTGGACGTATACAACCAGAAGAAGAAACCAATAGTCCAATACGACAGTACGTGCGTCCACAGTCCACACACATGTACATAGAATGACAATCATTTGTTGGCAACTTTGCATCTAGTAATGCACGCCTTTGTGCATGCCCCTACACACCATTTTTAGGGCGTGTTTGGTTACATTGCCAATCGAGTCTGGCCTGGCGAGTCTGGCTCTAGTTAGCCGGTTTGAAGGGATGCAGGCAAAAAAAAAACCCAGGTGCACATAGTTTGGTTGCCTGCATGTACCTTAGTTGCATGAGACAATCATTTTTGACTCGGTGTTTGATCGCCCGTATTGCATTAGGCACACATAGCGGAACCTGGATGCTCATATTGGCTCCTACATAGGTACTAAGATTTTTATCGGTCAAACCGCATAACAACATACGTTGTTCCCTTTGTCATCAGTATGTTACTTGCCCGAGATTTGATCGTCGGTATCATCATACCTAGTTCAATCTCGTTACCGGCAAGTCTCTTTACTCGTTTCGTAATACTTCATCCCGCAACTAACTCATTAGTTACAATGCTTGCAAGCCTTATAGTGATAAGCATTACCGAGAGGGCCCAAATATACCTCTCTGAAACACGGAGTGACAAATTCTAATCTCGATCTATGACAACCCAACAAATACCTTCGGAGACACCTGTAGAGCACCTTTATAATCACGCTTTTTACGTTGTGATGTTTGGTAGCACCACAAAGTGTTCCTCCAGTATTCGGGAGTTGCATAATCTCATAGTCTAAGGAACATGTATAAGTCATGAAGAGAGCAGTAGCAAGGAAACTGTAACGATCATAATGCTAACCTAACGGATGAGTCATGTCCATCACATCATTCTCCTAAGGATGTGATCGCGTTCATCAAATGACAACACATGTCTATGGTTAGGAAACATAACCATCTTTGATTAACGAGCTAGTCTAGTAGAGGCATACTAGGGACAATATGTTTTGTCTATGTATTCACACATGTACTAAGTTTTCGGTTAATACAATTCTAGCATGAATAATAAACATTTATCATGAAATAAGGAAATAAATAATAACTTTATTATTGCCTCTAGGGCATATTTCCTTCAGTCTCCCACTTGCACTAGAGTCAATAATCTAGATTATATAGTAATGATTCTAACACACATGGAGCTTTGGTGTTGATCATGTTTTGCTCGTGGAAGAGGCTTAGCCAACGGGTCTGCAACATTCAGATCCGTATGTATCTTGCAAATCTCTATGTCCCCTTCTGACACTTGATGACGGATGGAATTGAAGCGTCTCTTGATGTGTTGGTTCTCTTGTGAAATCTGGATTCCTTTGCCAAGGCAATTGCACCAGCATTGTCGAAAAAGATTTTCATTGGATCCAATGCACTAGGTATGACACCTAGATCGGATATGAACTCCTTCATCCAAACTCCTTCATTTGCTGCTTCCAAAGCAGCAATGTACTCTGCTTCACACGTAGACCCCGCCACGACGCTCTGCTTGAAACTGCACCAACTGACAGCTCGTCCATTCAATAAAAATACGTATCCGGTTTGTGGCTTAGAGTCGTCCAAATCAATGTCAAAGCTTGCATCGACGTAATCATTTACAACGAGCTCTTTTTCACCTCCATAAACGAGAAACATATCCTTAGTCCTTTTCAGGTACTTCAGGATGTTCTTGACCGATGTCCAATGCTCCACTCTGGGATTACTTTGGTACCTCCATGCTATGCTTATAGCAAGGCACACATCAGGTCTGGTACACAACATTGCATACATGATAGAACCTATGGCTGAAGCATAGGGAATGCCATTCACTTTCTCTCTATCTTCTACAGTGGTCGGGCATTGAGTCTAACTCAATTTCACACCTTGTAACACAGGCAAGAACCCTTTCTTTGACTAATCCATTTTGAACTTCTTCAAAACTTTATCAAGGTATGTGCAATGTGAAAGTCCAATTAAGCTTCTTGATCTATCTCTATAGATCTTGATGCCCAATATGTAAGTAGCTTCACCGAGGTCTTTCATGGAAAAACTCTTATTCAGGTATCCCTTTATGCTATCTAGAAATTCTATATCATTTTCAATCAACAATATGTCATCCACATATAATATTAGAAATGCTACAGAGCTCCCACTCACTTTCTTGTAAATACAGCTTTCTCCAAAAGTCTGTATAAAACCATATGCTTTTATCACACTATCAAAGCGTTTATTCCAACTCCGAGAGGCTTGCACCAGTCCATAAATGGATCGCTGGAGCTTGCACACTTTGTTAGCACCCTTTGGATAAACAAAACCTCCTGGTTGCATCATATAAAACTCTTCTTCCAAAAATCCATTCAGGAATGCATTTTTGACATCCATCTGCCAAATTTCATAATCATAAAATGCGGCAATTGCTAACATGATTCGGACAACTTAAGCATCGCTACGGGTGAGAAAGTCTCATCGTAGTCAACTCCTTGAACTTGTCGAAAACCTTTCGCAATAAGTCGAGCTTTGTAGACAGTAATATTACCATCAGCATCAGTCTTCTTCTTGAAGATCCATTTATTTTCTATGGCTTTCCGATCATCGGGCAAGTCCACCAAAGTCCACACTTTGTTCTCATACATCGATCCCATCTCAGATTTCATGGCCTCAAGCCATTGCGCGGAATCTGGGCTCATCATCGTTTCCTCATAGTTCATAGGTTCATCATGGTCTAGTAACATGACTTCTAGAATAGGATTACCGCACCACTCTGATGTGGACCGTACTTTGGAAGACCTACGAGTTTTTGTAATAACTTGATCTGAAGTTTCATGATCATCATCATTAACTTCCTCACTAATTGGTGTAGGTATCACAGGAACTGATTTCTGTGATGAACTAGTTTTCAATAAGGGACCAGGTACAATTACCTCATCAAGTTATACTTTCCTCCCACTCACTTCTTTCGAGAGAAACTCCTTCTCTTGAAAGGATCCATTTTAGCAACGAATATTTTGCCTTTGGATCTGTGATAGAAGGTGTACCCAATAGTTTCCTTTGGGTATTTTATGAAGACGCACTTCTCCGATTTGGGTTCGAGCTTATCAGGTTGAAACTTTTCACATAAGCATCACAGCCCCAAACTTTAAGAAACGACACCTTTGGTTTCTTGCCAAACCACAGTTCATAAGGCATCGTCTCAATGGATTTTGATGGTGCCCTATTTAAAGTGAATGAAGCCGTCTCTAAAGCATAACCCCAAAACGATAGCGGTAAATCAGTAAGAGACATCATAGATCGCACCATATCCAATAAAGTACGGTTACGACGTTCGGACACACCATTTCGCTGTGGTGTTCCAGGTGGCGTTAGTTTTGAAACTATCCCATGTTGTTTCGAATGAAGACCAAACTTGTAACTCAAATATTCTCCTCCACGATCAGATCGTAGAAACTTTATTTTCTTGTTACGATGATTTTCCACTTCACTCTGAAATTCTTTGAACTTTTCAAATGTCAGACTTATGCTTCATTAAGTAGATATAACCATATATGTTCAAATCATCTGTGAAGGTAAGAAAATAATGATACCTGCCACAAGCCTCAACACTCATTGGACCGCATACATCGGTATGTATTATTTCCAATAAGTCAGTAGATCATTCCATTGTTCCGGAGAACGGAGTTTTAGTCATCTTGCCCATGAGGCACAGTTCGCAAGCACCAAGTGATTCATAATCAAGTGATTCCAAAAGTCCATCATGGAGTTTCTTCATGCGCTTTACACCGATATGACCCAAACGGCAGTGCCACAAATAAGTTGCACTATCATTATCAACTTTGCATCTTTTGGCTTCAATATTATGAATATGTGTATCATCACTATCGAGATTCAACAAAAATAGACCACTCAACAAGGGTGCATGACCATAAAAGATATTATTCATATAAATAGAACAACCATTATTCTCTGATTTAAATGAATAACCCTATCACATCAAACAAGATCCAGATATAATGTTCATGCTCAACGCTGGCACCAAATAACAATTATTTAGGTCTAAAACTAATCCTAAAGGTAGATGTAGAGGTAGCGTGCCGACGGCGATCACATCAACTTTGGAACCATTTCCCATGTGCATCGTCACCTCGTCCTTGGCCAATCTTTGTTTAATCTGTAGCCCCTGATTCGAGTTGCAAATATGAGCAACAGAACCAATATCAAATACCCAGGCGCTACTACGAGCATTAGTAAGGTACACATCAATAACATGTATATCAAATATACCTTTCACTTTACCATCCTTCTTATCCGCCAAATACCATGGGCAGTTCCGCTTCCAGTGACTAGTCCCTTTGCAGTCGAAGCACTCAGTTTCAGGCTTAGGTCTAGACTTGGGTTTCTTCTTTTGAGCAACAACTTTCTTACTGTTCTTCTTTAAGTTCACCTTCTTCCCTTTGCCCTTTTTCTTGAAACTAGTGGTCTTGTTGACCATCAACACTTGATGCTCCTTCTTGATTTCTACCTCCGCAGCTTTTAGCATTGCGAAGAGCTCGGGAATAGTCTTGTCCATCCCTTGCATATTATAGTTCATCACGAAGCCTTTATAGCATGGTGGCAGTGATTGAAGAACTCTGCTAATGACACTATCATCAGTAAGATTAACTCCCAACTGAGTCAAGTGGTTATCGTACCCAGACATTCTGAATATGTGTTCACTGACAGAACTATTCTCCTCCATTTTGCAGCTGCAGAACTTGTTGGAGACTTCATATCTTTCAACTCGGGCATTTGCTTGAAATATTAACTTCAACTCTTGGAACATCTCATATGCTCCATGACGTTCAAAACGTCTTTGAAGTCCTGATTCTAAGCCGTAAAGCATGGCACATTGAACTATCGAGTAGTCATCAACACGCGTCTGCCAGGCCTTCATAATGTCTGCAGTTGTTGGCGCGGGTGGTACACCTAACAGTGCTTCCAGGACGTAATTCTTTTATGCAGCAATGAGGATAATCCTGAAATTACGGACCCAGACCGTGTAGTTGCTGCCATCATCTTTCAACTTAGCTTTCTCTAGGAGCGCATTAAAATTCAAAGGAACGTTACCACGGGCCATTGATCTACAATAACATAGACATGCAAAATAACTATCAGGACTAAGTTCATGATAAATTAAAGTTCAATTAATCATATTACTTAAGAACCCCCACTTAGATAGACATCCCTCTAGTCATCTAACTGATCATGTAATCATATTAATCATAGTTTTCAATGGTGAACATCACCATGTTGATCATATCTAATATATGATTCACGTTCGACCTTTCGGTCTCAGTGTTCCGAGGCCATATCTGTATATGTTAGGCTCGTCAAGTTTAACCCGAGTATTTTGCGTGTGCAAAACTGGCTTGCACCCGTTGTATGTGAACGTAGAGCTTATCACACCCGATCATCACACGGTGTCTCAGCACGACGAACTGTAGCAATGGTGTATACTCAGGGAGAACACTTGTACCTGGAAATTTAGTAAGGGACCATCTTATAATGCTATCGCCGTACTAAGCAAAATAAGATGCATAAAAGATAAACATCACATGCAATCAAAATATGTGACATAATATGGCCATCATCATCTTGTGCTCATGATCCATCACCGAAGCATTGTCATGATCTCCATCATCATCGGTGCGACACCTTGATCTCCATCGTAGCATCGTTGTCGTCTCGCCAATTATTGTTACTATGACTATCGCTACCACTTAGTGATAAAGTAAAACAATTACATGGTGATTGCATTGCATACAATAAAGCGACAACCATATGGCTCCTGCCAGGCTGCCAGTTGTCGATAACTTTGTTACAAAACATGATCATCTCATACAACAATTTATATCACATCATGCCTTGACCATATCAAATCACAGCAAGCCCGGCAAAATTTTTTTAGACGTCCTCTACTTTGTTGTTGCAAGTTTTACGTGGCTGCTACGGGCTTTTAGCAAGAACAGTTCTTACCTATGCATCAAAACCACAACGATTTTTTCATCAAGTGTGTTGTTTTAACCTTTAACAAGGACCGGCTGTAGTCAAACTCAATTCAACTAAAGTTGGAGAAACACACACCCGCCAGCCTCCTTTGTGCAAAAGCATGTCGATAGAACCAGTCTCATGAACGCGGTCATGTAATGTCGGTCCCGGCCGCTTCTTCCAACAATACCACCGAATCAAAGTAAGACGTTGGTGGTAAGCGGTATGACTATTATCGCCCACAACTCTTTGTGTTCTATTCATGCATATAACATCTACGCATAGACCTAGCTCAGATGCCACTGTTGGGGAATGCGGTAATCTCAAAAAATTTCTTACGACCACACAAGATCTATCTAGGTGATGCATAGCAATGAGAGGGGAGAGTGTGTCCACGTACCCTCGTAGAACGAAAGCGGAAGTGTTTCAATAACGCGGTTGATGTAGTCGAACGTCTTCACGATCCCGATCCAAGTACCGAACGTACGACACCTCCGCGTTCAGCACACGTTCAGCTCGATGATGTCCCTCATGCTCTTGATCCAGTTGAGCATGAGGGTGAGTTCCGTTAGCACGATGGTGTAGCAACGGTGATGATGATGCTATCGGCGCAGGGCTTCACCTAAGCACTATGATTGTATGATCGAGGTGTGTAACTGTGGAGGGGGGCACCGCACATGGTTGGGATAGAAACTTGTGTGTTCTAGGGTGCCCCCGTATATAAAGGAGCAAGGGGGAGGCCGGCTGGCCATCCTAGGGCGCACCAGGAGAGCGGAATCCTACTAGGACTCCAAGTCCTAGTAGGTTTCCACCTAAGGAAGAGGGGGAAGGGAAGGAAATGGGGGTGGGGCGCCCCCCTTCCCTTGTCCTATTCGGAATCAAGGGGGTGGGTGGGTGGGGGGGGGGGCAGCCCCTACTGTCCCTTCCTCTCTTCCCACTAAGTCCCATCTAGGCCCACTAGTTCCCTAGGGGGGTTCCGATAACCCTCCGGCACTCCGGTTTTATCCGAAACTTATCCGGAACACTTCTGGTGTCCGAATATAGTCATCCAATATATCAATCTTTATGTCTCGACCATTTTGAGACTCCTCGTCACGTCCCTTATCTCATCCGGGACTCCAAACAAACTTCAGTCATCAAAACATATAACTCATAATACATATCGTCATCGAACGTTAAGCGTGCAGACCCTACGGGTTCGAGAACTATGTAGACATGACCGAGACATATCTCCGGTCAATAACCAATATTGGAACCTGGATGCTCATATTGGCTCCTACATATTCTACGAAGATCCTTATCGGTCAAACTGCATAAGAACATACGTTGTTCCCTTTGTCATTGGTATGTTACTTGCCCGAGATTCGATCGTCGGTATCATCATACCTAGTTCAATATCATTACCGGCAAGTCTCTTTACTCATTCTGTAATACTTCATCCCGAAACTAACTCATTAGTTACAATGCTTGCAAGGCTTATAGTGATGAGCATTACCGAGAGGGCCCAGAGATACCTCTCCGAAACACGGAGTGACAAATCCTAATCTCGATCTATGGCAACCCAACAAATACCTTCGGGCACACCTGTAGAGCACCTTTATAATCACCCTTTTACATTGTGACGTTTGGTAGCACACAAAGTGTTCCTCTGGTATTCGGGAGTTGCATAATCTCATAGTCTGAGGAACATGTATAAGTCATGAAGAGAGCAGTAGCAATGAAACTGTAATGATCATAATGCTAAGCTAACGGATGAGTCATGTCCATCACATCAATCTCCTAATGATGTGACCGCATTCATCAAATGACAACACATGTCTATGGTTAGGAAACATAACCATCTTTGATTAATGAGCTAGTCTAGTAGAGGCATACTAGGGACAATATGTTTTGTCTATGTATTCACACATGTACTAAGTTTCCGGTTAATACAATTCTAGCATGAATAATAAACATTTATCATGAAATAAGGAAATAAATAATAACTTTATTATTGCCTCTAGGGCATATTTCCTTCAATCCTAACTACTCTCAAATGACAGAACAAATTATTAAGAGCCATTGGCTAAATAGGGGATAGTTCATCGGTGTTGCTGCTACCAGATTTTCCTCTTCCACTTCCTCTTATTTTGCTTCGGCTTCTGCTTTTTGATTTTGCTTCTTCTTCTTCTTCTTCTTCTTCTTCTTCTTCTTCTTCGTCTTCTTCTTCTTCTTCTTCTTCTTCTTCTTCTTCTTCTTCTTCTTCTTCTTCTTCTTCTTCAAATCCTCACTGACTTCTGTTAAGCCACATTGCCTCTGTCCACTCCAACATTTTGTTCTTCCAAGCGTCATTGTCAAATGCCTCCACACCATGGCCGGAGCTAACAACATCGTTAGGCTCCCTCCTCAGGCATGTGTTCATCAGAGCCCCACTGGAGGATCCAGTTATGCAGAATGCAACAGGCAAGAACAAGCTTAACCTGAGTGGAGTATCGGTGGAATGGCTTCTGATCCAGGATCTTAAACCTATTCTTCAGAGCTCCAAATGCCCTCTCAATAGTTACTCTAAGGCTGGAGTGTCTGAGATTAAACAGCTCCTGTGCAGTCCCAGGATAGTTCCTACCAGAGTACTCGTTGAGATGGTACCTAGTTTTCCTGAAGGGTGGAAGAACACCCGGCCGACATGCATAGCCAGCATCTCCAAGGTAGAACTTGCCGCCGGGGATGTTGATCCCATCAGGTCGGCTCATGCTGTCACTGAGAATGTTAGCATCATGCGCTGACCCCTCCCAGCCAACCAACACATATGTGAAATTTAGATCAAAATCAACAGCAGCAAGCACATTCTGGCTTGTGTAGTGCTTCCTCCCCTATATGCTGTAGACTGTGACCCAGGAACTCTGGCAGTGACATGAGTACCATCTATTGCTCCAATGCAATCCTGAAAATGGCATCACAAGCCCGTGTTAGTGCTCAACTTGAACAATACATGCATATCAAGCCATGAAAAGTGTATATTGTCAATGCACCTTGAAGTATGGATACCATCTTGGACTTCCGGGAATCTTGGGTGGAGTCGAGCCAGATGGTCTCCTGATCATCTCTTCTCTAAGCTCCCCAACAGCAAAAAGCACCTGCTTGATGTACCTAAATATGGTCTCCATTGATCTCCTGTACATGTTGTGAATGACCCTGAACCTCTGGTTATGGCCAACAACATGGAGGAACATGGCCACTTGCTCTTCCACACCGGTGTTGATGTTATCTTGTAGCAGCCCCCTACTCCTGAAGGTCTCGACAAGGCTGGCAAATGGTGCTCTTTTCATTCGAAACATCCATAGAGCCTCGACGTCATTGCAGTTGTAGATGTAGTTTAGATTTTGGATCCTCTCCTGTTTCCGGATAAACATTGGACCATAGCGGATCAAAGGTCTCCCAACACGACGAACATCTCTCTGGTGCATGAACATGACCCATGCCTGAATCACACTTATCAATGATGCTGCCTGAATTACCAGCCTCATCCGTGCGTCCATAACCTAGTCGAGATCGACGGTTCGTTCAGTGGGAAATCGATCCTACGCCATGCCTAACGGCCTAACCACCGACCTAGCAAAGGAGGGAGGGGGTGCTGCTTACCGGTATCGGAGCAAGGACGGCGTAGGGGGAGCCACGACACAGACAAGGTCGACCAGACGGTGGCCAACAACAAGGGGAGCACCAGATCCGCCGCAAACACCGTCGCCTCTTCCGCCACCGTCGCCGCCATCTCTAATGCAGATCTGAAATCGCAGCCGCTGCCGGTGGTGAGGCTGTAGGGAAGAAAGTGGGTATGGGTGAGTGAGTAGAAGGGGGGGGGGGGCGAGGCTAGATTTGGCGCCGGGACAACGCGCCAGATTTCCCATCTCCCTCCTCGCCCTCGCGTCGCACCCGCCCATGCGACCTCGCACCGCACTCAGCCTGGCTCGCGAGAAACTGCCGATCAGAGCGTTTCCAACGAGCCGGGCTCTGAGTTGCTTTGAGAACTGTGCGATGCAGGGCCGACAGTGAAACCATGCAACGAAACAGGCCTCTTCCTTCCTGCACGAGCCTGGTTAGGCTCGATGCGGTCAACCAAACACGCCCTACGTTTCCCTAGTGGTCAACAAAAGCAGGCAGGCACAGGACTGCGCTGTGCATGTGTAGGTGCACGCAGCGATGCACTTCTTGGCGAACACATGGACCGTTTTGCCACAACAAATATCATCTTGGATGTGACTAGATCTCAATCGACTAAGACTTAACTAAGTCTCAATCAAACCACATAACATATAAAAAATTCAAAACAAAATATTGCATGGATGTAAGATCTCACGAATAAAGCATCCACTGAAACTTGATTAAGTTTCAGAGATGTAGCAATCACGTATCAACTTTTTCTCTAGCGGATTATGTTGTGTCATCAGTATTGAGGGACTAATCTACTCCTACATACTTATTGTGTAGACCAGCCACAGTAAGTGGAGTAGACTTTCAAACCAATGCCGTGGAAAGTGAATTCTAGCACTATTAGAAAACGGAGCTTTAATACCGGTTCATAAGGGCCTTTAGTGCCGGTTCTGCAACCGGCACTAAAGAGTGGAGACTAAAGGCCTCCCCCCTTTAGTACCGGTTCGGCACGAACCGCCACTAAAGGCCCACCACGTGGCGTGAGCTCGCGCCGTGGTATGGGGGACCTTTAGTACCGGTTGGTGTTACCAACCCGTACTAAAGGTATTCTTTTTGAAATTATTTTTTGAAAATTTTGGAAAAAAAATTTGATTTTTTTTATTTAGTCTCCAATCACTCATTCCAAATCGTCTAACTTCCCGGCCGGTCATCTCACTACTCCAGCCTGAGCACGCTTAACTTCCGGGTTCTATTCTCCCTCGTTTCCAAGTCTGCACTTGTTGTTTTCCTGACAATAGTAAGATGTGAATCCTATTAACCCTCAGGAGTTTAGCTTGAGCATGAAGTCACACGTTTCACTATTTGAGTTTGAAACTATTATTCTAAAAAACAATAATTATGTAGTAACACTAATATTTCTTGAATAAATAGTTTGACCATAGTTTGACCATAGTTTGACCAGATTTGACCAAAATTCAAAAAAACTGAGATACTTATTTAGTAACACTAATATTATTGCGTAATTATTTAGTAACACTCTATATTTCTTGAATCAGTTGTTTGACTGGTTTGATAAGATTTAACCAAAATTGAAAAAACATAAATTAGAGCATATCTTTTTTTCCTTTTACAATTTTGTCATTTCAAAAATTGTCCTAAACCCTAAACTCGGGACTTAAAACGTCAGAAACTCTATGCTAAACAGTAAAAACTAAGGGTTTAAACCATAAAACCTAACCCTAAACTCTGAAATCTAAACCCTAGCACTAAATGCTAAAAACGTCCAAAAACTCTATTTTCTCTTTGGAATTTTGAGATTTTAAAAAATCGTCAAAACGGCAAACTTGTTGTTTCAGCGGATCAATCTTTTTGTTCTGCAAATTTTGATATATTATATGTATTTTTCTGAATTAGGATGATTTAGTTATGATTTTTTCAAGTTTGAAAATTGCCCTATAGTCCCGGTTTGTGTCTCCAACCGGGACTATAGGTTAGACCCCTTTAGTGCCGGTTCGTGGCACGAACCGGTACTAAAGGTTGGCCCTTTAGTACCGGTTTGTGCCACAAACCGGGACTAAAGGGGCTCGTGGGGCCCCGGCCTGATGCCAGCCTGCCACCACCCCTTTAGTACCGGTTTGTGGCACGAACTGGTACTAAAAGTTCAACACGAACCGGCACTAATGCATAGTCGTTCGAACCGGTACTAATGATACCATTAGTACCGGGCCAAAATCGAACCGGGACTAATGTGTCTTACATAAGGTCCTTTTTCTACTAGTGTAGTAAGTACCTTGAAAACACTCCATCGATTGTTGTAGATCGATTTAAATTCCTACGTCTTTAAACATAGTTTTGCTGTGTAGATTCCTACGTCTTTGAACCAATGCCTAGCTTGCAATCAAGCGGGAGCCGATCGATTAAGAATTGCGTTGTGCTGGTAGACAGCTAGACCTTTTACATCTGCCCTCCGACATGTGTGCCCAAATAAGGACAAGTCGCATCTATCTACTCATACATGATCAGTATAGAACTGTTGGTTACAGAAACAACTGGCAGCTAGCCAGTGGCCAGTATATGTTCTTGTTGATAGTTTGTTCATAATTTCCATTTCTAACTTATACCTGCAGGCATTCATGCATTGGAACGTCGTAGGACAGCACTATAATTTTTGGGTGTGGCGCCATCCATCTCTCCATCTTTTACGAGTCTGACTACTCCTACTCGTCTCGATAGATACCCAATCCTATCCCCCTCCCGTGCGGCGCCGCCACGCTGCACCGGAGCGCCCCCGCTGGCCGCCTCCTCCCGTTCACTCCAGCGCCTCCTCCCCCTGCCGCCGCTGCCGGGGGCGTCGCAGGCAAAGCCTGTGTGCTGCAGCGGCGGCGGCGTTTCTCCTTGTCCCGCGCTTTCGCCAGGACAGCGGCGACACATGATGGCCGGATCTACGGCAGTGTGTGCGGGGCGGCGGCGGCCAGGCAGGCGGCGGCGTACAACGGCAGGTCCAGAGGCGGCGCTCGATCTGGGCCTGGATGGGCTCGGACCGCAACCTCATGTACCGTTCCGTCAATGGCTTGCTGTCCCTCGGATCGACCCGCAACTTGAGGACGTCGGGGGCTGCGGCCCTGGGCGTGGCGGTGGTAGTCACCTCCTCCGCCGGAGATGGTCGGCCTGAGGCTGGGTGGTCGGATCTCCAAATCCGTCCTCTAGTCCCAACTGCGAGTTGGGGAAACAAAGTTGCCGGTGAAAACCGAGCCGATGGCGGCGTCTTGCGTTGTTACCTTCATGAAGGCATCGCCGTGTAACTTCTGTCGACTCACTCATGCTACTTCGGGGGAAACCCTAAGATCTGGTAATCCAGATCGGACAATGACGGTACTGTGGTGTCGTTACTCTCTTGGGAGCATTGTTTGTGGACCAGCGTTGGAAGACAGAGGCAGGAGGTGGAGCGGCTAAATCTTGCACGGAGTTCCGGTGGAGATGCCAAGTCATGCCTGGCCGACAGGTGCTACGCTGTGTCATGCCTGGTCGGCAGGTGCTACGCACGACAGATCTTCCAGAGTCTTCGCATCTGAATGGACGCGTGCAGGCGGTGGCATCGTTGGGCGCCGTGGTTGCGTCGACGGATGTCTGGACTGGCAAGGATGATGCAGATCTTTATCCTGAAGATGGGTCAGTAGTACGATGATGATGGCGGCTTCTAAAACATGTGCATGTGGTGTGTGCTTTAGGTCTGCTGCATGAGTTGTTGGTTCCGATACGTTATGTGGATGGATCGACGATGACACCGGTTTTAGATATGGGGATGACAGCACTCCACATTACCGAGTGTGTAGGTGTGAGTGGTGGCTTCGGGTGGCATGATGTATGTTCTTGTCATACCTTTATTGAATAAGTAATAAAGATGACTATATACATCGATTGATGCAGAGGACGGGTCTAACCTCCTTTTCAAAAAAAAAAAAAAAAACTAACGCTGTACACTTGCAGATAGCAGCAAATAGCAATAAGATGATTGGTTTGATGCCCGATATCAATGTCGAGATGTGTTAGTATTGACTATCTCCTTCAGTTTCTAGATCGTCAACTTCACTAGCTGGAACTGATTTTTTTTCCCGAATGGTATAGTATGTTTCCATAGATATTGTGAAGGATTAAATTCGTTAGGAAATTTTCTATGTTGGTTCGGTTGTTTGATTTGTAGGATTGAATCCTATATATCAATCAGCAATCCTTTGTACTATATTCCGTAGGAATTTTAACATCTCCACTCAAACCTCTTGGAGAAATCATTTATATTTCATGTGACACAATTAAACAACCATAATCATGTAAGACCCGGATGTGCATGACATTGCAATCCTATATTTTCCCTATTCCCGTGCTTTTCCAATCCGCCCCATGAATAAAAGAAGCCCTGACAAGATTTTAAAAGCACAGGAATAGGAATAACATAGTATTGTTGCAATGTCATGCCCTTTTGAATCATATAGGACGTTGTTTTAGATGTTAAAATTTCTATAGAACATAGTACAAAGGAATCCTTAGGAAAAATTCCTATTGGATTCAAACCTCCGCATCAAACGACCAAAGTAGGAAAGTTTACCGGGGTTCATATCCTTCAAAATTCCTGAGAATTAAAACTCTTTGAATCAAAGAGGACCTTTAAGGGTTTGCACAATTCGAGAAGTTAGGATGCATGTTTTTATAGGACTCTAACGAAATGATCTGACCTAGAATAGTCTAGACCGAGGACTAGGCTGTTGCCTAGTGGCAAGGATGGGCAGTGGCTCACCCTGCGATCAGGGTTTGAACCCCTTCGGGGTTGAATTTTCTCGTGCCTCATCCCGGGTGGGCTTCTTCTATAAAACTATATTCTGGGTGCTAGTGTCCATGGATCTCATTTTTGAATAGTCTGGACCGCCAGCCACACTAAGCGCCATGAACCTGAATCGAACTCATCGGTTGTTTATAGATCGATGTAGATTTGAAGGTCTTAAACATAGATTAACTAGCCAGCTAGCAATCAAGTGGCCGCCGATCGAGATTAAGAACTTAATCCTCCTCGTAGACAGCTAGACCCCTGTACATCTGCTTTCCGACTTGTGTGCCCAAATATGGACAGGTCGCATCTATCTACTCCTATATGATCAGTATAGAACTGTTGGTTTCAGAACCAACTGGCAGCTAGGCAGTGGCCAGAACATATTCTTGTTGATAACTTCCATTGAAAACTCATATCTGCAACAACATACATGCACTGGAGCGTCAGAGGAAAGCACTAACAGTAATATGACGCGTACCGCTTTGCGTTTCACTTTTCATGTAAGCATTCAAGGAGAAAGATGGAATATACTTTAGCATCTGCTTGCTTTTGTCACGGAGTCATGAGTAGTTCAGTGTACAGCACCGTCAGATTCTTTAGAGGGCATCACATTAACGAAAGATTCGGTCACAGCACGCGGAGTTTAAGGATTGCCAACCAGTTACTGAGGTTGATCGGGTCCAAGGGACAGGATATGCTGTAGTTAATCATAAGATTTGTAAGTGTTGCTTCCTGTGCAAGCTGCACCCTAGCTGGCTAATGTAGTTATAATTATTGGCAACATAGGAGAACTCAATAATGTGCCCACTAACAGCTGTCAGTATGCCACATAGATGGGATATACATAACAAGCTGGTGTGTAGGCTATACCTTTTGGTAGACTCTGTCAGTATGCCACATGAACAGCTCAAGTTTCTATTATTCAAATCTCAACTTTTTTCTTGAATAATTCAAATCTCAACTTGATCTTCCTTATTGCTCGACATAATTCGTTCATTTCTTGATGCTATATTGAGACTTATTTTACCAAAAACAAAGACTATAAATTTAATTTTATATAGCAAATTCGAACTTAATTTTTGTAAAGAAGTATCTTTGTGGACTTGGAATATATGCTCCCGAGCTCAAATGCACCCTGATATAGTAAAATAAAAAATAAATAGTAAAAAAATTCAACACATTCTGATTTTTTTTGTGGTAAACTTTCACAAATGTTTTGTACATTTGCAAGAATTTCAGCCCGAAATGACATTCGTGGAAGTTGTGACAAAAAAAAAGGATGCTCGAAAAATGCTTGTTTTGAAAACATTTTGGAGTACTGATTTTTTTTTTGCCACGACTTTCATGAATGCCATTTCGAACTGAAATTTTGCAAACATACAAAACCTTTGTCAATGTTTAGCACAATCTTTTTCAAAAATTTTGAATCATTTTACTATTTTTTCAACTTAATTGTTCATCAGGGTGCATTTGATCTCGGGGTTAGAATAGGAGTTTCAGATCTTTGTCGGCTATTGCACCGCGGAAAACTTATTAAGTGATGTTACATTGATGATGAAAATGTCGAGCCTCGGGATCGTGGCACAATTGAGGTCTCGATGCCCATTACTGCGGATCTAATTCGACAGAGCAAGAATTGAATGGCGGTGAGGTCGTCGAGCGGCAAGGTGGGGTACGGGGTTTACAACATGTGGAAGAATACCGCATCTTAGAGTGTGCATGCTAATAGAGATTAGTGTACGTGTGTATAAGTGACCGCATGCATATGCACTTAGTTTAAAAAAATCTCATATTTAGGACATGTACTAATAGCCAACCACACGCTTAAGCGCTGTGTGTGGACATGCCCTGCACATGACGCAACCTCCGAGAACTCTAGATCGTAAGCGCGCACGTAGTGTTCAGCGTGGATTGGCATGCACACGCGTGAACGGTCTCGATCACACACACAAAAAGGCATGCATCCAGATTGCATGCAGTGTAATCTATATATACTAAGTTTATTTCTTTTGCAGTTAGTACCAAGTTTATTTAAGCTAACATTTCTTGTTTTCCCCAAGCCCTAGCTTTTGTCCCAAGTACGTCGACGACGAGGCCCTGACAAAATCCAGCTAGCCATCCATATCGTTCGATCGATTGGCGATTGCTTATATCTTTTCGCGATCTTATTATAGTCTCGTTGATCGCCGTCACAGATGCTTGCGATCCGCGGTGCAAACGCGGAGAAAATTTCATTTCCCAGAACAGATTATCTAACTCCAGTGCCAGCTTAATTAGTGAGCGCATGCAACTAGACCGTCACCCGTTACGTACGCAACGAAACAATGGGCTGAGGTTCCTATGCCCCTGCTGCTCATCGACCGACAGACAAAAGAAAAGGGTTTTACTATTTCTTATACACTACTAAAATATGATGCTAAGATTCGTCCAGTCTAAAGGTTATGATTTGTATGAGTCAAAAAGATGAAAACAAATCTGATCACACGACATGACTACCACAAAAAGATAAAATCAAAATGTGTTGGTCATCAAATTAATTGCACAAACCAATATCACCGGTGAGTATCCATGCGGCTGTGGAGGAGTAGTCACATGGCTCTACGCGGTGGCATAAGAGCATCTAAAACCGGACTTCTCAAACCGGCCCGTCTCGTACGTCCGGGCGGGCCGCCCGGTCACTGCACGGTCATGGTATTTTGGTTCAGACGGATGCCTCAAACGGGCCTCAAACGCCTGAGCTGACCGGCATCCCTCATATCTAGCCTAAATATGATGCAGATATAGGGGAGCCGGGTGCGTCCGGGCACGCCCACCGACCCCGCTGCAAGTCGTAGCGGTCCCATTTGCAGCGACCGGAACTCCTCCATCTCTCATCGGGGCAACCAAATTTTATTCTCACGTCGCCGGCCGAGGCGGACACCGCCCGGCTTAAATAGCTACGCCAGCGGATGTCGGCAAGTTTGGTTTTGTTGTGTAGGTCTATCAATCCAGGTATGTGTGATTGAGATATATTTGACACTGGATTGCACTTCATTGACACGATTGTTCATCGAGTGTCAAGTTTGTCTCGATCATATACATTGATACCTCTACTACAATGACAGTAAATTTTTATTTTGTTTTGATGCATGAACGTGATTCAAACAAAGACAAGCCGACACCAATATTCCCTATATGAAGGATATAGACCCTGACTATGAATCTTCTATGTGATAAACATAGAAGATTCATAGTAAGAGTCCATATCCTTAACAAAGGATGCAATGATGTTAGAAGCTTATCCCTTCTGGACGACCTGGATATTTAAGCTGGTCGACTAGCTCATCAGTCGGCGCGGTAGGACTAATACGGGTGTGAAAATGTGAAGTACGAGCAATTTTTGGTGCCCAGCCGACCCAAGATGGACAAGATGATCGACGTGCATGGCCCTGCATGTAACATATGTTTTGAAACTAGGATACATGGTCGTAAATTGTAAAATTTGAGGCATGCCTGGTCACTGTCCTGGTGCGTCCAGACGCGTCCGCGGGCATTTGAGGGTCCAAATTTGCAACCTCCGGCTATAGATGCTCTAAGGAAGCTCAAGGGGCTAGCGGTGCTGAGCTCGACATCAGCCCTTGATATGTGGATGAGGCATGCACAAGCTGATGGAGTGAAGATGTTCTTTCTTAAAAAAAGCAAAAGGGTCCCAGATATATTGGTCAAACCAGCAATACCGAAAGGATCGAGAAGAGGTGTCTAGAGGGGGGTGGGGGTGATTAGACACTCAACAAACAAAGGTGGCAGTTTTTAAGTTTTTCAAGTTGAGGTAATAGATTAGCACAATTTCAAGCAAACACAATACTATTCAAGCAAGCATGCAATGAGTATATGATCAGCAGAAAGTAAAGCATGCAACTTGCAAGAAAGTAAAGGGATGGGATTGGAGTATGCAAACGCAATTGGAGACACGGATGTTTTTGGCGTGGTTCGATAGGTAGTGCTATCGTACATCCACGTTGATGGAGACTTCAACCCACGAAGGGTAACGACTGCGCGAGTCCACGGAGGGCTCCACCCATGAAGGGTCCACGAAGAAGCAACATTGTCTATCCCACCATGGCCATCACCCACGAAGCACTTGCCTCACTAGGATAGATCTTCACGAAGTAGGCGATCTCCTTGCCCTTACAAACTCCGTGGTTCAACACCACAATCTTGTTGGAGGCTCCCAAGTGACACCTAACCAATCTAGGAGACACCACTCTCCAAAAGGTAATAGATGGTGTGTTGATGATGAACTCCTTGCTCTTGTGCTTCAAATGATAGTCTCCCAAACGCTCAACTCTCTCTCATAGGATTGGATTTGGTGTAAAGATGATTTGAGTGGAAAGCAACTTGGGGAAGGCTAGAGATCAAGATTCATATGGTAGGAATGGAATGTATTGATCTCAACACATGAGTAGGTGGCTCTCTCTCAGAAAATGAGTAGTGGAAGTGTAGGCACGTTCTAATGGCTTCCCTCACGAATGAGGAGAGGGTGGAGGGGTATATATAGCCACCACACAAAATCTAACCATTACACACAATATACCAAACTCGGTGGGACCGAATCATAAAACTCGATCGAACCGATTCAACACATAATGTGACCGTTAGGAACTTCGATGGCACCGATATGTCAACTCGGTGTGGCCGATATCAGTAGGGGTAGGGCATAACGTAATCTCGGTGAGACCGATTACACAAACTTGGTTGGACCGACTTTGGTAATAAGCTAACCAGAGAGTTGGTTAGGCACACTCGGTGGGACCGATTCGCTCGTCTCGGTGGGACCGAAGCGTTACGAAAAGGAAACAGGAAGTTTGCATTGCAGACTCGGTGGGACCAATCGCTCATCTCGGTTAGACCGAAACGTTACGAAGGGAAACAGAGAGTTTGGAACCCCATCTCGGTGAGACCGAGATCCCTACCGGTTGGACCGAAGTGATTAGGGTTTCTGGCAATGGCTATGTCAAATGAACTCGGTAGCACCGGATGGATCAAATCGGTGGGGCCGAGTTTGACTTTTGGTTTGGGACATATGTGGATATGAGAAAGTGGTTGAGGGTTTTGGAGCATATCACTAAGCATTTTGAGCAAGCAAGCCATTAAGAAACACCTTATCCACTTTTAACAGTATTGGCTTTCCTATGGACTCAATGTGATCTTGGATCACTAAAAGTAAAATGTAGAGTCTTGAACTTTGAAGCTTGAGCCAATGCTTTGTCCTTAGCATCTTGAAGGGGTTCCACATCCTCTTGTCCATGCCACTCCACTGTTGGACTTATCTGAAATATACTAGATAAAAGTATTAGTCCAACAAGAGATATGTTGACATTAATTACCAAAATCACCTAGGGAGCGCTTGTGCTTTCAATCTCCGCCTTTTTGGTAATTGATGACAACATACATCAAAGCTTTAGATAAAGATATATAAAAGAAGTAAGTAAAACTTTGGAAGGACATGTAACATGCATAGGCTCCCCAACAGGTATGCAATCATGTAAATATGGAACATAAGATCATGTGAGTGCATAATTACGACGGAGCAAGCAATGAGTTACATGTATCTTGGCTATATGCATCCGAGTAAATGATGTGAGTATGAGAAATGTATCTTCATGTTCATGAGTCCTTCTTGCAAAAAATATGTACATAAGCAAGAGATCCTCATGCACATGAGTGTGATGCATGTACTTACCTTGTGGTCTTGAGCTAGCTTTGGAAGAAATGATCCTGAGAAAACAAGGTTAGACAACACAGAAACATCTACTAAACAGAGCAAGAATAGTAAACCACAAGAGTACCAAGACTTGGGATGACATGTATAGAGTGAGTACTAGGTACTCAATTTGAGTGTGGACATGTCCCCAAAGGTAAATATATGCAATGAATTTGAAGATTTCCTTCCCCCAGATGTCTTGCTCCCCCTGAATCTTATAATGGATATTGGGAGAAGATAGGGAATAGAAAATCAGAGCAAAGCAAAGTAAACATAGAAACAAGATGAACATGTCTTTCCCCTCTAAAGACATGTAACTTCTCTCCTCTTTGAATACCAAGCAACTGGAGTCTCTCTTTGAAAAGAATATCTCTCTCCCCCTGTTGCTCTCTCCCACGGTTGGAGTGATTAAGCTTTGATGTGAACTCTCTCTCTCCCCCTTTGACATCAGTTTCCAAGAAGGATTCTTCTGGACGGTGATGCAAATAGGTTTGGTCCTTGAGTCACAGAGCAAAGCAGCACATAGAATATGATGTTGGTAGAGGATAAGAATCATCGAGTGGAGCTGGAACAAAAATGCAGGATGCAAATGACAAAGTGTTTTCTCAGCATTGAGATCGGTTGCACTGAGTTGGTTTCTTCGGTGCCACCGAAAAGCTTCGGTTTGACCGAAAGAGGCAAGTCGGTGTGTCCGAGTTCATCACAGGGAAAAAGGCACTTGTCAGCTCAACTCACTAAGCAAATATGATCTCTCAAGGATTTGCAAGGAATGAAATGCAGGGAAATGCAGAACAGAAATAAAAGAGAAGAAATCCAGGTGAAGTTTTTTTTTGACAAATATGCATGAGACAAAATGCAAGAACAAGGAGAAACACTAGAGAACTTCATCTAGAATTGGTCGGCGACAAAGTCACCTATGTTAGAGTACATTGACTTAGGATTCAAGTGAAGACACTTTATCATTGGTCATACTCATCATTTAAGCTCAAAATGGGGTTGCCATTTTTCGTTTAAGCATCTTGATGTATTCGCATCTTGTTGAGTTGCTTTTACCCATGTCTTGAGGTAAAGCTTCTCTAAGATGGAATAACATACCTTGGGTGGTGGTGTTGATCTTGATCATGTAGTTGAACTTGTGTGGCATGCTCAAGGTTGATGTAGTTCGTTGGGAGCACCACTCATAATTTGAGTTCATCTTCCTACATGAATTAGTCTTGCAAGGATTAGCACTTGTGTATTCAAAATGACAATCATGAAATTTTATATAGGAATCATCAAAGGATATATTTGAAGGGTTTCAAGCTTCCTTGTCTTCAACCACCGGATTGTAGAGACTTGGTGATGTTGAGATTTCTCAAGATGTGAGTAAGTTGCAATCTCATAGATTTAGATTCCTCCAAGTACCTACAAGGGTTAGATGACATGCAAGGGTGCAAATATATCCAAGATATGTGATTATCATCATAAGATAAATATCAAGGATTAGTCATAGGCTCATGTCTTGCATGTATCCAAATGGAGTTCATACTCCAAGTTTGAAGCATCAATGATGTTCAATTCACCTCTCAACCTGCAAAACACTTTCTCATCAAGTGGTTTAGTGAATATATCCGCCAATTGCCTGTCGGTACAAACATGCTTAAGGTTAATATCACCCTTAGCAACATGATGTCGAATGAAATGATGACGAACTTCGATGTGCTTAGTTCGAGAATGCTGCACGAGATTGTGAGCAATCTTAATAGCACTTTCGTCGTCACAAAGCAAAGGAACATGTTTCACATATATCCCATAATCTTTAAGAGTTTGGGTCATCCAAAGTAATTGAGCACAAC
Organism: Triticum aestivum; assembly: GCF_018294505.1. Taxonomy (NCBI): domain Eukaryota; kingdom Viridiplantae; phylum Streptophyta; class Magnoliopsida; order Poales; family Poaceae; genus Triticum; species Triticum aestivum. The sequence continues at coordinate 101,342,762 of NC_057813.1, read as the reverse complement.
ATGAACTGGCGGCAATGTATATGCTTCGGCGGTGGATAAGGATACCGAGTTTTGTTTCTTGGAGGACCAAGACACAAGAGATCTACCAAGAAATTGACAAGTACCCGAAGTGGACTTTCGATCAACCTTGTCACCGACATAGTCCGAGTTGGAGTAGCCAACAAGATTAAAAGAGGCCATCTTTGGATACCAAATGCCAAAATTTGGTGTATGTATTAAGTATCTAACTATCCTTTTCACGACCTTAAGATGACATTCTTTAGGGGCCGCTTGATATCGTGCACACATGCACACACTTAGCATAATATCGGGACAAGATGCACATAGATATAACAATGAACCAAACATAGAGCGGTAAACCTTTTGATCAACGGGTTCACCATCTTTGGTCAAGTCAAGATGTCCACTAGTAGGCATGGGTGTACCCATACCTTTGCATTCTTGCATATTAAACTTCTTGAACCAAGTCCTTGGTGTACTTTGTTTGAGACACAAAGGTACCTTCCTTAGTTTGCTTGATTTTCAAACCAAGAAAGAACATGAGTTCACTCATCATAGACATCTCAAACTTCTCCGACATAAGCTTCCCAAACTTCTCACTAAAATGAGTGTTAGTAGATCCAAATATGATATCATCAACATAGATTTGGCACACAAATAATTCTCCATGAACCCTTTTACTGAAAAGAGTAGAATCAAATTTTCCAATATCAAAGCCTTTTTCAATAAGGAACTTGGTCAAGCATTTATACCACGCTCTAGGAGCTTGTTTAAGACCATAAAGAGCTTCGTGAAGTTTGTAAACATGATTAGGTTTCTTAGGATTAAAAAAGCTGGGAGGTTGTTTAACATAAACTTCCTCCTCAATTTCACCATTTAGAAAAGCACTTTTAATGTCCATTTGGTATAAAGTGATATCATGGTGATTAGCATAGGCAAGTAAGATGCGAATGGATTCAAGTCTAGCAACGGGGGCGTATGTCTCACCATAGTCCATACCTTCGACTTGAGTGTAGCCTTGGGGTACGAGACATGATTTGTTGCGAACTACTTGTACATCTTCATCTTGCTTGTTGTGAAACACCCATTTGGTACCGATGATGTTGTGGTTGTTGTCGGGCTTCTCGACCAATGTCCACACTTGGTTTCTCTCAAAGTTGTGTATTTCTTCATGCATGGCGTTTATCCAATCCAGATCTTCCAATGCTTCTTCAACCTTCATAGGTTCAATGCTAGAGATGAATGAATAATGTTCACAAAATTAGCCAAACAAGATTTAGAGCGAGTGATTCTCCCGGTTTGGATATCATTGTAGATTTGCTCGACGGGAAGGTCTCTAGCGACTCTTGCTCGAACTCGTGAGAGCTTTTACTTTGATCGGGGTGGAACATCTTCTTCATCATCTCGTTCTTCTTCTTGGGCTTCTTCATTGTTGACGTTGTCGTTCTCTTGTTGTGGTGGAGAAGGAGGTTGATGCGGTTCATCTTGGTGTACTTCCTCGTTTTCTTGATCTTGGTATGTCCCTCTTGTGGATTCTTCCATATCAACTCTCGGTTCACCTTGTCGTGAGGTAGAAGATTCCACTTGGACGGACGAGGTATTCTCCTTCACCTCCGTTGGATGTACCTTGCCAATAGACAAGTCTTGGAGTGCTTCGAAAGGATCTTTATCTCCTACATCAATTGGCACTTGCACTACTTGCGAGCCGTTAGATTTATCAAACTTCACATTGATACGTCTCCGTCGTATCTATAATTTTTGATTATTCCATGCCAATATTCTACAACTTTCATATACTTTTGGCAACTTTTTATACTATTTTTTGGGACTAACCTATTGATCCAGTGCCCAGTGCCAGTTCCTGTTTGTTGCATGTTTTATGTTTCGCAGAAACCCATATCAAACGGAATCCAAACGGGATAAAAACGGACGGAGAATTATTTTGGAATATTTGGGATTTTCCGGAGGAAGAATCAACGCGAAACAGTGTTCGAGGTGGCCACAAGACAGGGGGCGCGCCGACCCCCCTGGGCGCACCCTAGACTCTCGGGGACCACCCGTAAGGTGGTTGATGCCCTTGTTTTGCCGCAAGAAGGCTAATTTTACGAGAAAAATCTGGGCGAAAGATTCTCCCCAATCGGAGTTACGGATCTCCGGATATAAAGGAAACGGTGAAGGGGCAGAAACACGGAACGCAGAAACAGAGAGATAGATCCAATCTCGGAGGGGCTCTCGCCCCTCCCAAGCCATGGGAGCCAAGGACCAGAGGGGAAACCCTTCTCCCATCTAGGGATAAGGTCAAGGAAGAAGAAGAAGAAGGGGGGCTCTCTCCCCCTTGCTTCCGGTGGCGCCGAAACGCTGCCAGGGGCCATCATCATCACCGCGATCTTCACCAACACCTCCGTCATCTTCACCAACATCTCCATCACCTTCCCCCATCTATATCCAGCGGTCCACTATCCCGCAACCCTCTGTACCCTCTACTTGAACATGGTGCTTTATGCTTCATATTATTATCCAATGATGTGTTGCCATCCTATGATGTCTGAGTAGATTTTCGTTGTCCTATAGGTGATTGATGAATTGCTATGATTGGTTTAATTTGCTTGTGATTATGTTGCTGTCCTATTGTGCCCTCCGTGTCGTGCAAGTGTGAGGGATTCCCTCTGTAGGGTGTTGCAATACGTTCATGATTCTTTTATGGTGGGTTGCTTGAGTGATAGAAGCATAAACCCGAGTAAGGGGATTGTTGCTAGAGTTCCAATCATAAGTGCATATGATCCAAGGAGAGAAAGTATGTTAGCTTATGCCTCTCCCACATAAAACTTGCTATCGGTCTAGTAACATAGTCAATTTCTTAGGGACAATTCCACAACTCCTACCACCACTTTTCCACACTCGCTATATTTACTTTATTGCATCTTTATTTAAACATCCCCTAGCTTTTATTTACGTGTTCTTTATTATCTTGCAAACCTATCCAACAACACCTACAAAGTACCTCTAGTTTCATACTTGTTCTAGGTAAAGCGAAAGTCAAGCATGCGTAGAGTCGTATCAGTGGCCGATAGGACTTGAGAGAGTATTTGTTCTACCTTTAGCTCCTCATTGGGTTCGACACTCTTACTTATCGAAAGAGGCTACAACTATCCCGTATACTTGCGAGTTATCACACATCTACCGTCTCTTCAACCTTTCGGGTGAAATTGTTGTAGAAACGGTAAGTGTGAGAGTTTGAGTCGTAACCAAGTAGGAAACCTTCATGGGATTTAGGAGAAAATGTAGAACGACGATGCTTATCAAGAATGTAGTACTTTGAGTCAAACAATCGAAAGTATCCAACTTGGGGTTTGTTACAGGTGAGGAACTTGTACGCCATCTTGCCGAGTAGCTTGTGAAGATACAAGCGATTTGTCTCATGACAAGCTGTCTCAACCGCTTCCGCCCAAAAGTGCTTTGGCGTCTTGTACTCATCTAGCATCGATCTTGCCATTTCGATGAGCATCCGGTTCTTCCTCTCAACAACTCCATTTTGTTGAGGTGTGTACGTAGCCAAGAACTCGTGTGAAATACCTTCTTCGTCAAGAAAGGTGTCCACATTGGCGTTCTTGAACTCCATTCCATTATCGCTGCGAACCTTCTTGATCTTCACTTCAAATTGATTTTGGGCCTTCCTAGTGAAGTTTTTGAAGAACTTTTGAACCTGCGATTTATCATCAAGAAATAACACCCACGTAAATCTTGAAAAATCATCAACTATAACAAGACCAAATGAGTTTCCTCCAAGACTTTTGTAAGCGTTGGGACCAAAAAGATCCATGTGAAGTAGCTCGAGCGATCTCCTTGTGGTCATGATTTTCTTCACGGGGTGGATTTCTCCAATCTGTTTACCTTCTTAACAAGCACTGCAAAGTCTATCCTTATCAAATATGACATCTTTAACACCAATGATATGATCACCTTTAATAAGCTTGTCAAGGTTTCGCATGCCCACATGACCTAACCGCCGCAACAACCAGCCTTTAGAGGATTTATCAATTAAGCAAGTTCTAGGTTGAGCCTTTTTAGTGAAATAAACAATGTATAGATCACCTTTATGTATACCGGTAAAGACCATTTTATGATTATCTCTACGAAACACTTGGCAATCTAATTTGGTAAATAGGACATTGAAACCAAAGTCAGCTAGTCTAGAAACAGAAACCAGATCATAGCCAAGAGATTCAACGAGCATGACATTTTGTATGGAGCTATCATGTGAGATGGCCACCTTACCGAGGCCAACCACCTTACCCTTTGAGTTATCACCAAAAGTGACAAACTTTCGGGCCGTTGTTTTCAGCAAGCTCACGAAACATATCTTTATCTCCGGTCATGTGATCGGTACATCCACTATCAAGGACCCATTCATTTCCTCCTGCCATGTATCCCCGAAGATTTGCCATAAGACCAAAGTGTCTCATTGCATCATCAAGATCATAGTCACTATCATCATCTTCATCATAGTATCCATGTTCAACATCGTCATGTGATGGATCAATTCCTAGAGAGGGTGACTCATTAGATAACTGGTTTTGACAATGGTCATCCTTCTGAATTCTAATAGCTTCGGAAATAATATCGCTAATAATTCCTACATCTCCTTTGGCACGCATAAGATTTGTAAGCTCAAATAGACAATCACCAAACATGGGATCATTCGAATTCATCTTATTCAAGGCAATAGACTTATGAAGGATTTCATCTAAGTTTTGCAAGGAATAGTTTGGAAAATGTTCCTCAATAAATATCCATTTAGTGTAGGCACAATCAAGAGTAGGCAAGCAACCAATCAAGTTTCCAGGCAAACTTCTAGTGATAAGATCAACAGTTCTAAGATTGTGAATCATGTCAATGGACTCATCAAGGGTAGGATGCATAGGATCAACATGAGGTACACAAGGGCTAGTAATGTACTTGTTCAAATGATATTCATTAAAAATCACAAGCATATCATTTTTCCACTCATGAAAGTACTCTCCATCAAGTATAGGCACTCTATGTCTAAGACTCCCCAAAGTAGACTCATCCATCTTCCTCCAATGGTGATTAAACCAAAGCAATGGAGACCAAAGATCTGATACCAATTGAAAGGATCAAGAAGAGGTGTCTAGAGGGGGGGGGGGTGATTAGACACTCAACAATAAAAGTTGGCAGTTTTTAAGTTTTTCAAGTTGAGGTAATAGATTAGCACAATTTCAAGCAAACACAATACTATTCAAGCAAGCATGCAGTGAGTATATGAGTAGCGAAAAGTAAAGAATGCAACTTGCAAGATTTAAAGGGATGGTATTGGAGTATGCAAACGCAATTGGAGATACAGATGTTTTTGGCGTGTTTCCGAAAGGTGGTTCTATTGTACATCCACGTTGATGGAGACTTCAACCCACAAAGGGTAACGACTGCGCGAGTCCACCGAGGGCTCCACCCACGAACGGTCCACGAAGAAGCAACCTTGTCTATCCCACCATGGCCATCGCTCATGAAGGACTTGCCTCACTAGGGTAGATTTTCACGAAGTAGGCGATCTCCTTGCCCTAACAAACTCCTTGGTTCAACTCCACAATCTTGTCAGAGGCTCCCAAGTGACACCTAACCAATCTAGGAGACACCACTCTCCAAAAGGTAATAGATGGTGTGTTGATGATGAACTCCTTGCTCTTGTGCTTCAAATGATAGTCTCCCCAACACTCAACTATCTCTCATAGGATTGGCATTTGTGGAAAGATGATTTGAGTGGAAAGCAACTTGGGGAAGGCTAGAGATCAAGATTCACATGGCAGGAATGGAATGTCTTGATCTCAACACATGATTAGGTGGCTCTCTCTCAAAAAATGAGTAGTGGAAGTGTAGGCACGTTCTGATGGCTTCCCTCGCGAATGAGGAGAGGGTGGAGGGGTATATATAGCCTCCACACAAAATCTAACCGTTACACACAATATACGAAACTCGGTGGGACCGAATCATAAAACTTGGTTGGACCAATTTAGCACATAATGTGACCTTAGGAATTTCGGTGGGACCGATATATCAACTCGGTGTGACTGATATCATTAGGGTTAGGGCATAACATAATCTCGGTGAGACCGATTACACAAACTCGGTTGGACCGACTTTGGTAATAAGCTAACCAGAGAGTTGGTCATGCAAACTCGGTGGGAATGATTCGCTCGTCTCGGTGGGACCGAAGCATTACGAAAAGGAAACAGGAAGTTTGCATTGCAGACTTGGTGGGGCCGATCGCTCATCTCGGTTAGACCGAAACATTACGAAGGGAAACAGAGAGTTTGCAACCCCATCTTGGTGAGACTGAGATCCCTATCGGTTGGACCAAAGTGACTAGGGTTTTTGGCAGTGGCTATGTCAAATGAACTCGGTAGCGCCGGATGGATCAAATCGGTGGGGCCGAGTTTGACTTTTGGGTTGGGACATATGTGGATATGAGAAAGTGGTTGAGGGTTTTGGAGCATATCACTAAGCATTTTGAGCAAGCAAGCCATTAAGCAACACCTCATCCCCTTTTAATAGTATTGGCTTTCCTTTGGACTCAATGTGATCTTGGATCACTAAAAGTAAAATGTAGAGTCTTGAACTTCGAAGCTTGAGCCAATCCTTTGTCCTTAGCATCTTGAAGGGGTTCCACATCCTCTTGTCCATGCCACTCCACTATTGGACTTATCCAAAAATATACTAGATAAAATTATTAGTCCAACAAGAGATATGTTGACATTAATTACCAAAATCACCCAGGGAGCACTTGTGCTTTCAAGTACATACTCCCCTGAAAAATTAAAAATAAAATGTTGAGGTTCCTAGAGCCGATCATCTTATTTGGATCAAACGGGCCAACAGAGTGTTGCCGTTGCTGTCTCCCCATTTGCCGGAGCTAGCACACCATTGTCAATTGCAGACAAAAAGTCATCAAGGCTATGACCCAATTGGACCGGTGCTCGGGAGAAGAAACTATACAAGCCATCACCACTGAAAGATCCACAAATCAAAGATCCAAACCCCCCAAAAAGCTCACATCCCTGATGTCAGCACCGAGATCACACCAATATTACGGAGGACGCCTCAGAACTGAAATGCAAAAGGAAGCCACCGCCACCACACCAACAAACCCTGCAAACTCTAACCTCAATGGAATAGGAACTTACAAAAATAAGACATCGACAATGCTGCGGCCGACACCACAGAGGTGGGGAGGCTTGAGAAATTTATTCGCCAGATTGGTGTTGCGGGCACCACAAATGAGGCGCCGCCACATAGCGCTATTAAAATCCCCAAAGTGGGAAAGCGAGAACTCCTGTCGGTACATCAGGGCCTCACAACACTACCACACCAGAGGAGCCTGTGGAGGAGGCAAGCACACAAGAGCGAGGGTGGGGCTATCTGCAAAGAAGGGGTGATACTGATATCCCTAGCTAAGATTCCGTGCCTGTTAGATGAATATCTTGTTAGGCCCCGAAGCGTAAGGATTTGCAATATGCAGTAATTTTTCCCTAGTTGAGAACTAAGGTTATGAATATGTGGAGTTCTTATAACAAGTCAATGACCAGTAACCGCACCCAAGTAAGAAACTTGCACTTGGTCTGCAAAGAGTATTTGCATTTCAAGTGTTTGGAATTGACTTGTAGCATGAAACTTCAAAGTGTTCAGATTGTAAAGAACATAAAATTAAATGATTGAGGTTGTGATTGTGAGGAATAAAGGAATGGGATCCATAACTTCACTACCAACATTTTCTCCATCAAAACAATAGGTATAGTAAATAGATTATAATTGAGTATCGATTAAATTGAAGTTTTTATGGTTAATCATACACGTCATGATTGTGCATAGACATTAGTTCCTTGTGTCCATAGACCGCTATCTAAATTCATCTATAGATAATATTCTACCTGAGACCGGGGTGGGGGGGGGGGAGAGTTTAGGTGTTTCAACTGTCACAACAGGGGGTGAGGACTGGTTCTGGTGTGTTTTGCGGGGCGCAGTTGATCATGCATCTTTTTCCTCTAATTCTCATTTTGTAAAGACAGAGTTTGGTAGGGTTATATCAGCGAAACATTGTCGCAGCAAGTTGTTACTTTGGGGTGAAGAACATTTCTCTTTTTATTTTTCTAATGTAAATAATTTTTGAAACATGGATGAGATATAGTTTCTCCTAAATGAACATATTGTTTGCTTGTGTCTGTGGCAAAAGTGATGCATTTTTGTCTACTGCTATTATAGAGATTATATGGGTGTTGTGTTCTTTTAACTGCAATTGTAGAGATGTATCCATATGTGCAATTTCTACGCCCCCCGAGCGCATGCCTCCCTATGATCATCTCTCTCATTTCTTCTTTTTTATTGGGAAACAAGGGGGGACGAACCAAAAGAAAGACAATAATGCAATGCAAGAGGTGGTTCAAAACATAGTCTCCTTTTGTTTTTTAAGAGCTTTCAGTATTGTGTTTGCAAAGGGTAGTGTAAAATCTCTAGGAGTTTGTTTTTGTAAAAGCTTCAAAATAGGCTTTGTTTTGTAAAAGCCTTTTTTCTAGGGTATTGGTCAAAGTGCTTTTATACCTTTTTTGCAAAATATTCCATAAAGATTTCAGGGACATTGTTGATATGTAAAATTTCCAAGCCAACACACAAAACAATGCCCTTTTTTGTGTTTCTTACGTTCTTTTGTTTCTTCATGCACATTCATTTTTAGCACACTTAAAAAGTTCATTATCTGAGTAGTCATCTATATCATCACACAACACAACTTCTTTCTTTATTTTCGTCTTTTTGCAGTTATTGCAATGCAAATGCAGCAAAAACTCATAACCACTTAACACACCCTCCTCCCCATCCCAAAACCTTTTTACATAAATCATAGAGCAAATTCTTCATATATCCGGAAATCCAAAGAAGACCAACTTAATGCAAAGAAGCCGCAAAATTTCATTTTTTATTAGAGCCCAAGTTTTGTTTCTCTAGCTATATCGGCATCTCTTGTCATCGCAACTTCTAGGTAGACACAATTATGGATGATATGACCAACTTCATTGCAGTAGGGAAATTTTTTGACAGCCATCATGAAAGGTCGTGGATGTCGCCTAGCGGGGGGGGGGGGGGGTGAGTAGGCGCTTTAAAATAATTACGAATTAGGCTTGAACAAATACAGAATAAAACTAGCATATAATTCGTCAAGCACAAAACGTAAAACAACTAGGCTCACCTATGGGCACCAACAACTTATGCTAAGCAAGATAAACAACTAAGTGATAGCAAGATATATAACACAAAACACTATGGCTATCACAAAGTAAAGTGCATAAGTAAAGGGCTCGGGTAAGAGATAACGGAGGCACGTGGAGATGACGATGTATCCCAAATCTCACACCCTTGCATATGCTAATATCTATTTGGAGCCCTGTGGAGGCACAATGCTCCCCAAAAAGCCACTAGGGTCACTGTAATCTCCTCACGCCCTCGCACAATGCAAGATGCCATGATTCCACTAAGGGACCCTTGAGGGCGGTCACCGAACTCATATAAATGGCAACCATTGCGGGCGGTCATCGAACCCGTACACTTTGGAAAACCTTGGGGGCGGTCATCGAAACCCATATAAATTGCTCGGGGTGATCTCCAGAACCTAATTAGAGACCCCGATGTTTGCCCAGAGCTTTACACCACAATGATTGAGCTCCGAATGCACCAATTGTCTAGTGCACCAAACCACCCAAGAGGAACAAGCTCTAGGATGCCCAAACCCCCGAGAGTAATAAGATTATCACCTTTCATTTCCACGTATCGCTGTGGATAATTGATGCACCAAATGCAATGGTAAGGGCACATAGAGTGCCCAAGTCCTTCTCTCCCAAATCCTGCCACAACAACTAATGCTATGGAGGAAAATGAGAAGAAGAACGAAGAAGAGAACACAAAGAACTCCAAGATCTAGATCCAAGGGTTCCCCTCACATAGAGGAGAAAGTGATTGGTGGAAATATGGATCTAGATCTCCTCTCTCTTTTCCCTCAAGAACTGGCAAGAATCATTAGAGGGATTGAGAGATAGCAAGCTCAAAGAAGGTCAACAACGGGGGGGGGGGGGGGGGGGCAAACACGAGCTCAAAAGGATCGGGACCATTGGGGAAGAAGGCACGCCTAATAGGCACCCACTACTACAGGATGCTGCTAATGCAACACTACGATCGGAGACCCTTCGATGAAACTGTGTGCGATGCAATAATCGCAAACGGTGGTGTAAAAAAACTGTCAAAAAGGTGCAAAATGTTTGCGATGACGGATGCATCAAACACGGTTCAGATTTTGGTTCCGCGTGCGATGTAGCGCATATAGTTAAGTTCAATTAACTATTTGTGACGAGGAGGAACAAAAGAAACGGGCAGCCAGATGAAGGTGTGTGCGATGTACAACATACGGTTCACTCAGATGAACTGTTTGTGATTAGGCAACACAAAAGAAATGGTCAGGCCAATCAAGGTATGTGCGATATACGGCACGCGGTTCACTCGGATGAACTGTTTGCGTTGAGACAGAGAACATAAATGGTTCAATATAACAAGATGTGTGTGATACGCGACAAACATGTCTGTAATTAGAAATGTGTGCGAAGACCGATAATAACACAGATGATTGCTTCTAATAAGACGTATGTGATACGCTTTGTGTACACAACATGTATTGGCCATTGGGGGACGGGAGGTCATCCGGATACGCCATAAGGATGCGAATAGGCATCTTATATCAGCAAGGACTAGTTGTTCCACCAGTAGCTCATCTAAGAGAACTCTCAAGTTAAGTGTGCTCTGGCTGGAGCAGCCATCAAATGGCTGACTGGATGGGAAGTTGTGTTGATGTTAAATTAACTGATAGGATGGTTCATTTCGGTCAAATGACCGAAATGACCCATTCCCTCAGGTAATAACCTCGAGGTCCTTGTTTTTTATTTTTATTTTATTTTTTAACATATGTTAAAGAAGGTCTATCGCATTACTTTTTGACAATGTGTATACGTGGCATACAATTGATCCATCTGACCTGTTTGTGATGGAATAAACCGTGTGTGTTGTGGGCAAACGCTTGCTAGTGTACAACCATTTGCGATTGATGAATTCATCACCGATGGGTTCCCTAGTGTGGTCCGTTTTCATCTCATCATCATCCACTTCTTGTGCTAACTCGATGTTCCTTATATGCTAAGTTTCCATTAATTGATGACGTTCTATGAACACGCCACCGTTTCCCGCCATTTCCTCACCAGTTTCCCGCCACCCAGCCATATTTCACATAAACCTAGGTGTGGCACGACGCATGGAGGCAACAACTGCAGCCTGTACCACATCCACCTTTTCCAAGTATGCCAACGAACCAAAGCGTTGCCTATGCCATCAACCTCGTCGACCAGGAAAACTAGAAGGGGCCTCGACCCGTCGAGGCCAGGACGCTCCCCGACAATGCGATGGACGATGCCGAGATGCGCGTCATTGCCAGGGTTGAGCAGACCATTGGCACATGGTGCTTCAGCGCCGCAGATCAAGATAGGCATGTTAGCGCCGAGAGGCTGCAGCTCGCCGCACAACATGATCGATGGCGTGCCGCAGAGCAGGCTAGGCGCATCCGCGCCGATAGGCTATGGCTTGCCGCACGACGAGACCATTGGAGCACCGTAGAGAGAAAGGCGCGGCAAGCCGCACATAAAGAGAGGATTGATGTCTACTACACAACCTTCTTCTTGTAGACGTTGTTGGGCCTCCAAGTGCAGAGATTTGTAGGACAGTAGCAAATTTCCCTCAAGTGGATGACCTAATGTTTATCAATCCGTGGGAGGCGTAGGATGAAGATGGTCTCTCTCAAACAACCCTGCAACCAAATAACAAAGAGTCTCTTGTGTCCCCAACACACCCAATACAATGGTAAGTTGCATAGGTGCACTACTTCGGCGAAGAGATGGTGATACAAGTGCAACATGGATGGTAGATATGAGTATTTGTAATCTGAAATTATAAAAACAGCAAGGTAACTAATGATAAAAGTGAGCGTAAACGGTATTGCAATGGTAGGAAACAAGGCCTAAGGTTCATACTTTCACTAGTGCAAGTTCTCTCAACAATAATAACATAGATAGATCAAATAACGATCCCTCAACATGCAACAAAGAGTCACTCCAAAGCCACTAATAGCGGAGAACAAACAAAGAGATTATGGTAGGGTACGAAACCACCTCAAAGCTATTCTTTCGGATCAATCTATTCAAAAGTTCGTACTAGGATAACACCTTAAGACACAAATCAACCAAAACCCTAATGTCACCTAGATACTCCATTGTCACCTCAAGTATCCGTGGGCATGATTATACGATATGCATCACACAATCTCAGATTCATCTATTCAACCAACCCAAAGTACTTCAAAGAGTGCCCCAAAGTTTCTACCAGAGAGTCAAGACAAAAACGTGTGCCAACCCCTATGCATAGGTTCATGGGCGGAACCCGCTAGTTGATCACCAAAACATACATCAAGTGGCACATGATATCCCATTGTCACCATAGATAAGCACGACAAGACATACATCAAGTGTTCTCAAATCATTAAAGACTCAATCGGATAAGATGACTTTAAGAGGAAAATTCTATTCATCACAAGAGAGTAGAGGGGGAGAAACATCATAAGATCAACTATAATAGAAAAGCTCGCGATACATCAAGATCGTGCCATAGAGAGAACACGAGAGAGAGAGAGAGAGAGAGAGAGAGAGAGAGAGAGAGAGAGAGATCAAACACATAGCTACTGGTACATACCCTCAGCCCCGAGGGTGAACTACTCCCTCCTCGTCATGGATAGCGCCGGGATGATGAAGATGGCCACCGGTGAGGGATCCCCCCTCCGGCAGGGTGCCGGAACAGGCTCCCGAGAGGTTTTTGGTGGCTACAGAGGCTTGCGGTGGCAGAACTCCCGATCTATCTTCTTCTTTGATGTTTTTAGGGTACGTGGACTTATATAGGTGAAAGAAGTCGGTCGGGGGGGGGTGCTTGAGGGGCCAGGAGACAGGGGGGCATGCCCTCCTATCTCCTGGCTTCCTCGAACCTTCCCTGGCTTGAACTCCAGGTCTCCCGGATCATATCCTTTCAAAAAATCATGCTCCCGAAGGTTTCATTCCGTTTGGACTCTGTTTGATATTCCTTTTCTTCGAAAAACTGAAACAGGGAATAAAACAACAATATGGGCTGGGCCTCCGGTTAATAGGTTAGTCCCAAAAGTAATATAAAAGTGTATAATAAAACCCGTAATCATTCAAAATAGATAATAAAATAGCATGAATGCTTCGTAAATTATAGATACGTTGGAGATGTATCACAGATCCATCAGTGCTAGCCAACTGTCGATAGGGTGTCGCAGCTGGGTACACATCCCGTCAGTACCCCCATTCCTCGCCAGGAGTGGGCACAGGCCCAATACACCGTACTTGTACCAGAGGCCGGCCACGCCGTACTTGCACCGGACGCCCGCCGCACCGTTCGCATGGGGCGCGCCATTCGCCTTGTCCACCGTCTGCTCGATGCCAATGCGCTGGTCGGTAGGCTCGACCGCCTCCTTGGCCCAGGTGTCCACCTGCGCGCAGTAGAGGAACATGGCCATCACATCCTCGAGGTGGTGATCTCCGATGAAATAGCCAACTTGGAGCTCGAGATCGCGCTCCAGATGTACCGCGAGCGTGTCGACCACTTGGATGAATGCCTGCACGAGTTCAGGCAGAGCCAAGAGCTACCGTAGGCAAGGGCTACTAGTCATGGTCTCATGGACGCATTTTATTTTGTTGAGTCACTTCGACGTGGATAGCTATGTTTCACAGCAATCATAATATTGCTTTGTTTCAATGTGTGTACTCTGTTTTCTGTTCTTATATGTTCTGTTTCAATCTGTGTTTATACACTTTCCATTCTGTACATGTGGATGATAACAAATAGATTCAAATTAGTATACAAAAACAAATAGCAAATGGAATTCATAATAGTATATAATATTAATTGTTCATTAGTTCATCACAGAGTATATATAATATCATCACATATACGGGATGATACTTAACTAATAGGTACAATGCGTAAAATTGAAAACGAAAAATACTAAAACTAATAATCCCTTTTATGGCCACTATTCCGGTAGCCCCTCGCTAGCAACTCCCTGGTGCGCGGCGTTTTCCCAGAGCAGAGGCAGTACTCCGCCTCCTCCGCCTCGCAGCGCTTGACATGCCGATCTGCCTCTTGCAGGCGGACGCGCGCGAACGATCTTGCCATTTTGTTGGGCGCACACCGGAGCTCCTCATCGGTGGCACGCTGGAGCTTATTAGTCCAGCTCCACGCAGCGACGAGGCGCCTAGCGCTTCTGGCCATCCTCGCTAAGTACCCGTCTTCATACACCTCCTTCGCACGACAATGCGCCCGCCCCCAAAGCTTCGCCACCTCCTTTTTCCAGGCGGCATCACGGGCTTCATAGTCCGCCTGGTACTTGGCATCCTCCTTCGCCATCTTCTTCTTGAAAGCCACTTGTCTGGATTTCTCAATCATTGGTAGCGACTTCCATAGACAAAGATCGTACTGGCCCCAAAACCAATCTAAAGTTGGGGGGTCCGGCGGAACCTCGGCCGGTGGCGCGTAGGTGTCCATGTTGCTACTCTTCGAGTGAGCATCCTCAGGGGGTGGCGACTCCTCGACGGCACGTGGGCAGACTGGTGGCGCCATGGCAGAGATTTGAGAGAGAGAGAGAGAGAGAGCTAGTGAGTGAGAGAGAGGGCGAGCAAGGGCAGGATCTAGATGAGAATGCAGGAGGGACGACGTGAGCAAGGTAGTATTTATTCACGGCCGGAATCTAGATCGACGGAAACAATACACACGCCGATCGCCGGAATTTACGAGTACTGTAGTGTGAATTACACACTATTCCTGCAGCAAAATCTGTGTGTGAACATAATAGCTGACAGTTCCCAATGCAGAACTGTGTATGATTAATAAAGCCCGCCACTCACCTTCCAAACCTCGAGGCGCGAAATAGAGTGCCAATCATGTGGGGCCAGTTTTCTTACCAGATTTTTCTTTTTCTTTTTTGAACACCAGATATTTACATCGTCTCATGATTATTTAACTCGCACACAAGTATAGAAATATGATTTTTCAAACTCTTATGGTTAGCCGTTGCATGTAGATGTAGTTCAAATTTGAATTACGATCATTAAATGGCTAGAAAATCACTTAAATGTCTTCAAAAGGTCAAATGACCCCTGAAATTTTCCAAATTTTCACATGACAGTTTATATCAGTGCACATTACACGTAGAAAAATTTTGAAGTCCGTAAGAAGAAGCTATCTGCCGTTCATCATCAAACATGCATTATTCCCTTCTTGGAACCACGAGCCTTCTAGTGAGTTGCTCCGGTTTGTGAGGGGTGTGTGTCCAAACTTTCGTCAAACAAGCCAAATTTTTTTACCGCATCATCTTGGTGGCATGACATTACACCAAGCAAGGTTTCATGTTTTTCTGATATTTTTTTTAATTTTTTGGAAGTAAAATGCCTTGGCACTCCATGCATGTGTCCATGCCGTGAGACCAATATGTTTGAAAATTCCTTCTAATTTACTGCACATGGAATTAACTCACACACAAGTACACAAATATGATTTTCCAAACCATTATTGTTAGCCGTTGCATGTACATCTAGTTCAAATTTGAATTACGGTCATTAAATGGCTCGGAAATCACTTAAATGTCTTCAAAAGGTCAAATGACCCCTGAAATTTTCCAAATTTTCACACAGTTTGTACTAGTGCACATTACACGTAGAAAATTTTTGAAGGCCATAAGAGGAAGCTATCTGCCACTCGTCATCAAACATGCATTATTCCGCCTCGGAACCATGAGCCTTCTAGTGAGTTGCTCCGGTTTGTGAGGGGTGTATGTCCAAACTTTTGTCAAGCAAGCCAATTTTTGGACCACATCATGTTGGTGGCACAACATTACATCGAGCAAGGTTTCATGTTTTTCTGATCATTTTTTATTTTTTTGGAAAATAAAAATGCCATGCCACTCCATGCATGTACATGTGTCCATGCCGTGAGACCAATATGTTTGAAAATTTCTTCTAATTTACTGCAGATGGAATTAACTCGCATACAAGTACACAAATATGATTTTTTCAAACTGTTATGGTTAGCCGTTGCATGTACGTCTAGTTCAAATTTGAATTACGGTCATTAAATGGCTAGGAAATCACTTAAATGTCTTCAAAAGGTCAAATGACCCCTGAAATTTTCCAAATTTTCACATGACAGTTTATATCAGTGCACATTACACGTAGAAATTTTTTGAAGCCCATAAGAGGAAGCTATCTGCCACTCGTCATCAAACATGCATTATTCCCTCTCGGAACCATGAGCCTTTTAGTGAGTTTTTCCGGTTTGTGAGGGGTGTGTGTCCAAACTTTCGTCAAACATGCCAATTTTTGTACCACATCATCTTGGTGGCATGACATTACATCAAGCAAGGTTTCATGTTTTCGTGATCATTTTTTAATTTTTTGGAATTAAAATTCCATGGCACTCCATGCATGTGTCCATGCCATGAGACCAATATGTTTGAAAATCCCTTCTAATTTAGTGCACATGGAATTAACTCGCACACAAGTACAGAAATATGATTTTTCAAACCGTTATGGTTAGCCGTTGCATGTAGATGTAGTTCAAATTTGAATTACGGTCATTAAATGGCTAGAAAATCACTTAAATGTCTTCAAAAGGTCAAATGACCCCTGATATTTTCCAAATTTTTACATGACAGTTTGTATCAGTGCACATTACACGTAGAATTTTTTTGAAGGCCGTAAGAAGTAACTATCTGCCATTCGTCATCAAACATGCAATGTTCCCTCTCGGAACCATGAGCCTTCTAGTGAATTGCTCCGGTTTGTGAGGGGTATGTGTCTAAAATTTCGTCAAACATGCCTATTTTTGTACCACATCATCTTTGTGGCATGACATTACATCAAGCAAAGTTTCATATTTCATTTTTTAATTTTTTGGAATTAAAATGCCATGGCAGTCCATGCATGTGTCCATGCCGTGAGACCAATATGCTTGAAAATTCCTTCTAACTTACTGCACATGGAATTAACTCGCACACAAGTACACAAACATGATTTTTCAAACCGTTATGGTTAGCCGTTGCATGTACATCTAGTTCAATTTTGAATTACGTCATTAAATGGCTAGAAGATCACTTAAATGTCTTCAAAAGGTCGAATGACCCCTGAAATTTTCTAAATTTTCACATGACAGTTAGTATAAGTGCACATTACACATAGAAAAGTTTTGAAAGCCGTAAGAGGAAGCTATCTGCCGTTTGTCATCAAACATGCATTGTTCCCTCTCAGAACCACGAGCCTTCTAGTGAGTTGCTCTGGTTTGTGAGAGGTGTGTGTCCAAACTTTCGTCAAACAGGCCAATTTTTGTACCACATCATCTTGGTGGTATGACATTACCTCAAGCAAAGTTTCATGTTTTTATTTTTTTGGAATTTAAATGCCATGGCACTCCATGCTTAATTGTGTCATATACGTTAGACCAATATGTTTGAAAATTCCTTCCAATTTACCGCACGTGAAATTAAATTGCACACAAGTACACAAAATATGACTTTTCAAACCGTTTTGGTTAGCTGCTACATGTACATGTAGTTCAAATTTCAATTATGGTCATTAAATGGCTAGAAAATAACTTAAATGTCTTAAAAGGTCAAATGACCCCTAAATTTTTTCAAAATTTGACATGACAGTTGTATTAGTACTAAGAATTTTCTCGTACATTTAAAACACCATCTGTTGCCACTTTACTCCAAATTCGTCTTTCACAGCTAATAAAAAATATCTACAACATCACACACAGTTGTTTTGTAGGAATCGTTTGCGATGAAAAATTCTGGGTCTATTTAAGTCTTCCTACTTAAGCTTCGTCGGCTTGTCTGCTCCAGTGCCAGCAACCCCCGAATCCACAAATCCCGATCCCCATTCTCGCACCCCCTTCTTGCGAAGATGACACCATGGAAACACTTCGTGAAGGCCCGTACAATGTCCGCGTCCCCCCTCCCCGAGGAATGCCGCCTGCACTAAGAGCGCGACCGCCTATGCCGAGAGTGTCGCCGCATCGGCATTTAGCGTGGCCGCTTCCGCCAAGAGGGTGTCTGCGGCAGCCGACAGGGCAGTTGCAGCAGCCGAGACGGCTGCAGTAGTTGCTGCAACGACGACTACAAATGTCGAGAGTGCTCGAGCTGCCATCCATGCTGCGGATGTCGCCCTGGCCTGGATCGAGGCCATCCACGCAAGATATTCCAGGCCATCTCAGAATCCAGCATGCAACCGATGTCCGAAAAGGCGGTGGTGGCCATGGAGCTTGTGCTTCCTCATGAGGTCATCAAGCGGGAGCTTGAGATGCAGGAGGCGGCGGAGATCGAGGGGCGCCAGGAGGAGGAGTTGTGCATGGCCCAGGTCGAGGTAGGAGAAGGGTCTGTCCGTCGAGGAATCGGCGGTGGAGTACTAACGTGAGCTCTAGCATAGCCACTAATATGAGTACTACAACCTTGAGGGCGGCGCCGAGAACGAGGACGAGGACGAGGACACGGTCGACTTCAGCAGGGGGGACGCGAAGTCCACCAACAGCGGCATGTCGCCAGGACAAGTCATCGACATCTCATCTCACACCGGCGATGCATAGGCCGGTGCGGCAGCGGATTTGTTAAAATTATTCGTACTTAGGCTTTGTTTTTAATGCTGGTCTTTTGTTAGAGCAATTTTTAGGTGAACTGTCTCTGTTTAATTACTAAAATTGCTCGATTCAGTAAGTCTGGTCTGTGTGCTATATGCTCTTTTGTGTGCCCAAATTAGGAAGCGTGTTAAATTATGCAATGACGTACGCGGGGATATTTCCACCAAAATTTCAATTATCAAACTCATCCCATGCGTGTTAAGAAGAAGAATCGTTTGCGATGCACACTATCGTTCAAAGTGAATGGTGTCCGACGGCACCATGCGCAAAGTTCCCTCCACATTTCGAAATTTTTGGCCTACTGCCGAAATATCTACCCTCCCCCATCCTCATCCCCTTTTCTCCCCGACCACAAGTCACGTTTCCCATGTTTCCCCTTCCTTCCTTCCTAAGCTATAGCCGGTTCCTCGCTTGCTTCCTCGCTCTCGCCGCCTCGCATCCTACCGCCGGGTTTGCCATGGTCTTCTTCAAAGACCTCTCTAGTGGTTCCACCTCCTCTAACGACTCCTTCACCACCCGGGTATGCCTCTCTTCTCTCTCTCGGGCTATGACTTGGAATGAAGGATTTTTACCTGGTGGTCGATTTGAGTCATTTCTTCCTCTTGTAGTTCCATAGGACCATCAGTTGCAACAAATGGAGCAGGGTGGCTGAAGATCTGTCTACTCGTTGTCACCATCAATCTCCATGCGTGAAGCTAGTTGCATTTGAATTTGTGGACAGTGGGAGGAAGTTTCTGGCATGTGTAGAGAAGGTTAGACCCTCTTTCGTTGTTACAAATCATTTGTTAGATGTGATTCAGAAGTTGTCACGGTCCCAACCCATTCTTACCACACCTTCAACCAAATGCATCCTAAGACAGTGTCACAGTTTGTACCTAGTATCTAAAAATGTTGCCATCTCATCAGCGGTGCCATTAGAAAATTATTTGGCACCACTTCAACAGTTTGTGGAGCCAACTTGTCCACACATCCGACCAGCCAAGTAGTGAAATACTAAATCTTTATGTCACGAAGGAACTGGGCGTCGGGGCAACTAGGTGCTCCGGAGTTCGGGTCCTTGATTATTTTTCCGCTGCATCGGCTCGCCAGTGCAGGGCACCGGTGCGAGATGTAGCAACAGTTGTCTTTACACTGGTTTTGGCATACATAGTGGACGCCTGAGTGCTATTAGTTCTATGTTACTAAATTTGTGCATGTACACACCTGTTAATACCAATTTGCTGTCATCCAAACACTGTCGCCATGCTGTTGGAGTTATATTTACCTACCTCTTAAAATGTTCAATTTTGAATTTATTGTACGTGAGTAAGAACTTGTGGCGTTGTTGTAGCTAATTATAGCTTCTGATGTTTCAGAATTTGGTTGTTGTGTCACTAGCAATTAATTCATTTGCACATTGATCTTTTTGAGAAGATATGTCGTAATTAACCTATTTCTTCAGTTTTTCAAAATAAGTATTGGTGATTTTCTATGTTGCTATAAACCGATTTTCCCTACAATTGTTACTGATCTAGTTTTAAATATTATAGGATGAACGAAAGTGTTCTTACTTGGAGTTGGTTGATCAAGAGTGGCGAGAGTCTTTGAAGATGTGCCTAGCAAAGCTCTGGAGCATGTATCAGGAAGAGAATAGAGGTAGGCTCAGAGAAAGTGTTGTCAACGCTGAAGAATATTTGAAGATGCGAGATAAAAAGAGGAAGGTGGAGAATGAGCTCATATTTTTTAAATCAAACTTTGCTAAGATGGTGTTGGCGAAGGAGGAGGCACTTTCCCAGTTGGACAATGCAAAACAGGTTCTTACTGAACTGAAAGCAGAGGTGGATAAGGCGATCCTGAATGATCTCAATTAGGGAAATGAATATATTGTTCTTATGAAGTTGAACTATCTATATACTGTACTGTGCTGTTTTCCGGTAGCTATCATACTATGATGTTAAAATATATCTACGTGCCTGATATGAAATTGGCAAACAACTGCTCGATATAAAATGTGAGTTTGTGTAATACCGGAATTATTAATTGTAAACTAATAAACCTGTGAAATGGGTCATGGAACTTTGCAAATGGTTCTAGAAGTAAAAGTGCTTGTGATGGATAGCCCAATGCCACACAGTTTTCTTCATCAAATCGTGTGTGATGTAGTTGATAAAAGCAAATGGTTAACCAAGGAAAAGCGTGTGTGATAGTTACACGTATCACACACGATCCTATACATAAACCTATGTGGGATGTACATATGAAGGGAAACATTTTCCCTGGATTGACTGTGTGGGATGTACATATGAATGGAGACGTTTTCCCTGGATTGACTGTGTGGGATGTACATACGAGCGAAAACGTTTTCCCTGGATTGACTTTGTGGGAAGTACATACGAACGAAAACATTTTCCCTGGATTCACTGTGTGGGATGTTCATGAGAACGGAAACGTTCTCCTTGGATTGAATGTATGCGATATACATATGAACATAAATGTTTTTCATGGATCCACCGTGTGGGATGTACATACGAACAAAAACAATTGGGTTTCGATGCCTCGCCCGATCGCACATGAGCCAGGTTGTGTGCCAGGAGGGCCTATCCCTGACGGTTTCTGGGTCGTGTGAGAAGGACCCCCTGTCACCCACACTCACTCGATGGTTTCAAATGCCGTCACGGAAAGGGGTTAAAAACCATTTGTATAGCATCGACGCATACCAGTGACCCCCGAATCCCACCGTTATGCCCACAAGTCGTGCTCAAGGGGTACTACCGCTTGGGGGAGAGGTACCACCGCTTAGCATGGTCAGAACAGGCCAACGAGACAGAAAAAGACGAGTTGAAGATCTGCCGAAGAGGTAGTACTGCTTAGAGGGGAGGTAGTACCGCTTGGGGGAGGGGTACTACCGCTCAAGCTGATTGGGCAACAGAAGCATTAAAATAAGGGGAAGTCAAAGCGGTACTGGTGAGCAGAAGTACCACCTAAGCGGTACTACCGCTCGGGGGACATATACTATCGCTTGAGAGGTGCCCAAGCAAAACAAAAGGATGTAAGAAGACAATAAACTGCCATAACTTCTGCAAACGAACTCCGATTTCGACGAACTGAAGCTTGATAGAAAGCTAACAATAAGAGTTGCCAAAGCATGACTGGAAAACTTCAGAAGTTGCAAAAGAGATTATGCCTATGATATAGAGATGTGAAACCTCCATCAGTGAAGAATCGACGTAAACTCCAACATCGAAATATCACAGAAGATGCATATGAACTCCGTTTTTGATGAACTCCAGTTTGTCATGAAGATGACCAGAAGCTCTAAAACTCTCAAAGAAAAACACCAAACAAGAACCAAGAAATATGATGCAATGATGCAATGGCTTGAGCTCTCTACGAACGATACGATCAAGCTACTTACTTGAGAGCCCCCCTTGATTGTACGGCAATGGATCCTATAACCCGGTCTCCCAACTACCACCATGAGACTGGTAAAATAGAAAACTTATGAAGGGCAAACCTTTGCCTTGCACATAGTCCACTTGAGCTAGATGATGACGATCTTGACTTCCTCAAGTTGGACCACCTTTCTTGATTGTGTTGGCTCAATGAAGACTAGTTGATTGCTCCCCCATACTCCACTATGGGGGAGCCACTCTCTGGCACATATTCACAAATCCATTGTTACCAATGGATGGCAAGAAACAAGCATGAGATCTCTGCATGATGCTCCACTTGAACTTGCACACCGCAACCTTGATGACGATCACCACTTGATGTCAACCTCCATGGGTTTTATATTATCTTCATTTTGATGCACGACCATGTAAACATACCTAACCCCACAAACAACTCTCACATAGACCACGGGTTAGTACACAGAGCGTAATGGCCAATGCTTACCATACCATGAGATCACTTGATCCCGCTTGGTACATCTTCTACGCTTTGTATGTTGATGAACTTGAATCACTCTTTGTACTTAGTATTGATCAACCTTGGATATTTCCAACTATCTTCATTAAGATGATGTCTTGAAGGTAAACATGAATGTTCGCACAATCTTCTTCTTTAAGACATGCTTGCAATAGGCTCAACTCTCACTTGACCAATCTTTGGATAAATCCTTGAATAGCACCTTGGTCAACACATATTCTTCTTCTAATAACCTTGAACCCAACCAATGGTCTTCAAGCACTAACTATGGACAAACCCTTCAAATATAACTCAAGGCAACCATTAGTACACAAAGATTGTCATCAATTACCAAAACCAAACATGGGGGCACCACATGTTCTTTC
Organism: Triticum aestivum; assembly: GCF_018294505.1. Taxonomy (NCBI): domain Eukaryota; kingdom Viridiplantae; phylum Streptophyta; class Magnoliopsida; order Poales; family Poaceae; genus Triticum; species Triticum aestivum. The sequence continues at coordinate 101,319,639 of NC_057813.1, read as the reverse complement.
AATCCCCTCCATTTTTTTAATTGATGACAATAACTTTCAAGAGAGTTTATATAAGGAATTAAGTATCACCATGCAAGGAAACAACTAATAAGCGTGACCATGAGATGCAAATGCTTAGGAACACAACCAAATCAAGAAGAAAGAACTCTCCAAACTTCTCCACAAAACTCTCTAAACTTCTCCCCCGTTGGCATCCATTGCCAAAATGTGCAAAAAAATTAGAATGCTAATATAATATGCGTTCCTCCATAAAGTGCACTACAAAAGAAGACACATCCGTGACATTATGGCCCGAACGAATTTTCTCTCTCTCATGGTTATGACACTTCAATGATAATAATTGTGACAAAAACATGTATCATCATAGATATGGTGGTCTCCTACTTCTATGACAAAAAATCATGACCAAAAATGGGCTTCTCGTCCTAGGCCGGTGATGACCCACAATTATAGGGGATCAATCATAGTCCTTTCAAAAAGTAAGAGTGTCAAACCCAATGAGGAGCAGAAGGAAATAACAAGTGGTTTTCAGAAAGGTAATTTTTGCAAGCACTAAAATTGTCGGTAACAGGTAGTTTGATAGCAAGATAATTTGTAACGAGCAAGTAATAGTAACAGTAAATAAGGTGCAGCAAGGTATCCCAATCCTTTTGTGGCAAAGGACAGGCAAATATGGTCTCTTATAATAAGCAAAGCATTCTTGAGGGCACACGGGAATTTCACCATGTCACTTTCATCATGTTGGTTTGATTCCTATTAGCTACTTTGATAATTTGATATGTGGGTGGACCGATGCTTAGGTGTTGTTATTACTTGAACAAGCATCCTACTTATGATTAACCCCCTCGCAAGCATCTGCAACTACGAGAAAAGTATTAAGATAAAATCTAACAATAGCATTAACCATATGGATCCAAATCAGTCCCTTACGAAGTAAAGCATAAACTAGGGTTTACGCTTCTGTCACTCTAGAAACCCATCATCTAATAATTATTCCACAATGCATTCCATTAGGCCCAAAGATTGTGAAATGCCATGTAGTCAACGTTCACATGACACCATCAAGGGAATCACAACATACATATCATGAAAATATCAAATACTTATCAACTTCACATGATTACTTGCAACATGACTTCTCCCGTGACCTCAAGAACAAATGTAACTACTCACAAATGATAATCATGCTCAAGATCATAGGGGTATTAAATACCATAATGGATCTGAAAATATAATCTTCCACCAAATAATCCATACAGTAATCAACTACAAGATGTAATCAACACTACTAGTGACCCATTGGTACCAATCTGAGGTTCTGGTACAACGATTGAACACAAGAGATGAACTAGGGTTTGAGAGGAGGTGGTTCGCTTGAAGATGTTGATGAAGATTGCCCTCCCCAAGATGAGAAGGTTGTTGGTGATGACTATGGCTCCGATTCCCCCCTTTGGGAGGAAAGTTCCCCCGGAAGAATCGCTCCGGCAGACGGAAAAAGTGCTCTTGCCCAAGTTCCGCCTCGAGACGGTGGTGCTCCATCCCGAAAGTCCTCTCCTTATTTTTTTCTAGGTCAAAATGACTTATATACCAGAAGATGGGCACCAAAGGTGGACTGGGCTGAGCACAACCCACCAGGGCGCTCCTAGGGGGCCTGGTGCGCGCTGGTGTCTTGTGCTCACCAGGTGACCCCCTCCGGTAGTTATTTGCTCCAATATTTATTAAATATTCCAAAAGAATTCTCTATGAAGTTTTAGCTCATTTGGAGATGTGAAAAATAGGTAACTCCGACATAGCTTTTTCAGGTCCAGAATTCCAGCTGCCGGCGTTCTCCCTCTTAGTGTAAACCTTGCATATTATGAGAGAAAAGGCATTAGAATTACTCCAAAAAGCATTATTATGTAAAAAAACATCATAAATAACAGTAGGAAATCATGATGCAAAATGGACGTATGACCTCCCCAAGCTTAGACCTCACTTGTCCTCAAGCGAAAGTCGTTGTCAAAAAACATGTCAACATCATTTGAGAGAGAGTTGTCGATAAAAACAAAATACGAACATAGTAGCATCATGCTTCTTATTAATAACAACAACAAACTTTATCATAAATTTTTTCCATATAACTTCATCATATAACTTATCATAAAAAAGTAACAATTCATCACAACATCGAAGTATATAGCGTAAACATTATTGAAAGCCAACAAACTAAGTTCTCAGTTAACTTCGCAACTACAATTCATCATATTTTCAGGAAGGGTTCGTATCAGAGCTTCTTGGCAGGTCCACATACTCAACCATCTCTTAGTCTTCTATGATTTCTAACACTCAAAGCGTACCCATGAACAAAAAGTTTCAACCGTACACATAGGAAGATAGGGGCTTAAAGTTTTGGCTCCCAACGTATTCACCTCAAGGGTGATGTCAACAATAATAACTCATGTTCACTCACATCCAACTAGATATATGTGCCTAGATCTTTCCTCACCACATGATGCTTGCAAAAAGAGAAAATAAAAAGAAATATGGAAGAATACTTTGACTCTTACCTAAAAGTAAATGCATAAAGTAAAAGAGAGGCCCTTCAGAGAGGGAAGCAGAGGTTGTCATGCGCTTTTTGGTTTGTATGCCAAATCCCTTAATGTAAAAGAACGTCATGTTATATTGCCCCTTATGATAGCTATCTTTATTATGCAGTCTGTCGCTTTTATTACTTTGCCATCACAAGTTCGTACAAGGGTCAATTATATCCTACACTAAATGATCAAACACATTTAGAAGCAATTTTTATTGCCTTATTACACCCATGACAACTTACTTGAAGTATCTTACTCAATCTGTAGGTAGGTATGGTGGACCCTCAAAACATGAATTTGGGTTTAAGGTTATTGGATGCACAAGTAGTATCTCTACTTAGTGCGGAATCTTTGGCTAGCAAAGATATTGAGAAAGCACTACATGTTGAAGGATCTATGACAATATTACTTATATGTGAATATGAACAAACATAACTCATTATCTAAGGTCAACAATTTTGGCATATAATAATTAATGGGGGCTCATAATCATAAAAGATGTCCAAGATAGTGTATTTGCATGTGAATCTTCTCTTCCCTTATTAATTCTTTCACGAGTTGCATCATTGACCAATGCTATGTTTGTCACTCTCCAACAAATTTTACCACTTATACTTTTCCTTATGTGATGTCATTACTCACTATAAGATTACATATGATCTTTTTAATTAATTTATTTCTTTTATCTGATTGCAACAAAAAGTAAAGAAACAAACAAACTCACACTAAACTTTATTATATAAATCACACTCGATTACATAGAAGGATAGATCACAAAACTAAAACTAAAACATAGATCATGCTAAACTTTATTCAACTAAATCATAAAATAACTAGGGATCGAACTAGGATAGGTAAGGGAAATAAAATTGATGGTGATACGATACCGGGGCACCTCCCCCAAGCTTGGCACAAGCCAAGGGGAGTGCCCTTACCCGTGTAGTCAAGTCTCCTTTGGTGGGGAAGATGATGAAGGTGGTGGTGATGAGTGATGTATACAACGCAACCTTCTTCTTGTAGACGTTGTTGAGCCTCCAAGTGCAAAGGTTTGTAGGATAGTAGAAAATTTCCCTCAAGTGGATGACCTAAGGTTTATCAATCCATGGGAGGCGTAGGATTAAGATGGTCTCTCTCAAACAACCCTGCAACCAAATAACAAAGAGTCTCTTGTGTCCTCAACACACCTAATACAATGGTAAATTTTATTGGTGCACTAGTTCGGCGAAGAGATGGTGATACAAGTGCAATATGGATGGTAGATATAAGTTTTTGTAATCTGAAAATATAAAAACAGCAAGGTAGCAAGCGATAAAAGTGAGCGAAAACGGTATTGTAATGCTTCGAAACAAGGCCTAGGGTTTATACTTTCACTAGTGCAAGTTCTCTCAACAATGATAACATAATTAGATCATATAATAATCCCTCAACATGCAATAAAGAGTCACTCCAAATTCACTAATAGCGGAGATCAAATGAAGAGATTAGTGTAAGGTACGAAACCACCTCAAAGTTATTCTTTCTGATCAATCCATTGGGCTATTCCTATAAGTGTCACAAACAGCCCTAGAGTTTGTAGTAAAATAACACCTTAAGACACACATCAACCAAAACCCTAATATCACCTAGATACTCCAATGTCACCTCAAGTATCCGCGGGATTGATTATACGACATGCATTACACAATCTCAGATTCCTCTATTCAAACCAACACAAAGAACTTCATAGAGTGCCCCAAAGATTCTACCGGAGGGTCAAGACAAAAACGTGTGCCAAACCCTATGCATAAGTTCACAAGGTCACAGAACCCGCAAGTTGATGACCAAAACATACATCATGTAGATCACATGAATATCCCATTGTCACCATAGATAAGCTGATGCAAGACATACATCAAGTGTCCTCAAATCCTTAAAGACTCAATCCAATAAGATAACTTCAAAGGGAAAGTCAATCCATTACAAGAAGGTAGAGGGGGATAAACATCATAAGATCCAACTATAATAGCAAAGCTCGCGGTACATCAAGATCGTGCCATATCAAGAACGAGAGAGAGAGAGAGAGAGAGAGAGAAAGAGAGAGAGAGGGATCAAACACATAGCTACTAGTACATACCCCAACCCCGAGGGTAAACTACTCCCTCCTCGTCATGGAGAGCGCCGAGATGATGAAGATGGCCACCGGTGATGATTCCCCCCTCCAACCGGGTGCCGGAACAGGGTCCCGATTGGTTTTGGTTGCTATAGAGGCTTGCGGCGGCAGAACTCCCGATCTTGGTTCTGTTTTGGAAGTTTGGGGATGTATAAGAGGTGGTGGCACCGGGAACAAGTCAGGGGGGTCCACGAGGCAGTCATGAGGTAGGGGGCGCGCCCTCCACCTCATGGTTGACTCGGGACTCTTCTGGTCCATCTCTGATGCTCCGTGGGCCTCTTTTGGTCCAAAAATAATCTCCGTAAATTTTCAAGTCAATTGGACTCAGATTGATATTCCTTTTCTGTAAAACTCAAAACCAAGGAAAAACAGAAACTTGCACTAGGCTCCAGGTTAATAGGTTAGTCCCAAAAATCATATAAATGCATATAAAACATCCAAGATTGGTAATATAATAGCATGGAACAATAAAAAATTATAGATACATTGGAGACGTATCAAGCATCCCCAAGCTTAATTGCTGCTCGTCCTCGAGTAGGTAAATGATAAAAACTGAATTTTTGATGTGGAATGCTACCTAACATTTTTATCCATGTAATTTTTATTTATTGTGGAAGAATATTCAGATCCATAAGATTCAAAACAAAAGTTTAATATTGACATAAAAACAATAATACTTCAAGCATACTAATAAAGTAATCATATCTTGTCAAAATAACATGGCCAAAGAAAGTTATCCCTACAAAATCATAGTCTGGCTATGCTCCATCTTCATCACACAAAATATTCAAATCATGCACAACCGTGATGACAAGCCAAGCAATTGTTTCATACTTTTGATGTTCTCAAACTTTTTCAACTTTCACGCAATACATGAGCGTGAGCCATGGACATAACACTATGGGTGGAATAGAATATGGTGGTTGTGGAAAAGACAAGAAGAAGGAGATAGTCCATCAATGGATATCAATGTGAGTGAGTAAGAATTGTCATGCAACAGATGCACTAGAGCTAGTTTATGAAAGCTCAAAAAGAAACTAATTGGGTGTGCATCCAATTTGCTTGCTCATGAAGACCTACGGAAATTTATGGAAGCCCATTGTTGGAATATACAAGCCAAGTTCTATAATGAAAAATTCCCACTATTATATGAAAATGACAAAATAGGAGACTCTCTCTTATGAAGATCATGGTGCTACTTTGAAGCACAAGTGTGGAAAAAGGATAGTAGCATTACCCCTTCTCTCTTTTTCTCACATTTTTTTCTTCCTATTTTTTCTTTCTCTTTTTTTTCTTTGGCTTCTTTGGCCTCTTCTTTTATTTTGGCTTCTTTCGCCTCTTTTTTTTTCTTTTTTTTACTTTCTCGCATGGGACAATGCTCTAATAATGATGATCATCACACTTCTATTTACTTACAACTCGAAAAATTACAACTCAATGGTTAGAACAAAATATGACTCTATGTGAAAGCCTCCGGCGGTGTACCGGGATGTGAAATGAATCAAGAGTGACATGTATGAAATAATTATGAACGGTGGCTTTGCCACAAATACGATCTCAACTACATGATCATGCAAAGCAATATGACAGTGATGATGCGTGTCATAATAAGCAGAACAATCAAAAGTTGCATGTCAATATATCTCGGAATGGCTATGGAAATGCCATAATAGGTAGGTATGGTGGCTATTTTGAGAAAGTGATATGGTGGGTGTATGATACCAGCAAAAGTTGCGTGGTACTAGAGAGGCTAGAAATGGTGGAAGGGTGAGAGTGCGTATAATCCATAGACTCAACATTAGTCATAAAGAACTCACATACTTACTGCAAAAATCTATTGGTCATAGAAACAAAGTACTACGCGCATGCTCCTAGGGGGGTAGATTGGTAGGAAAAGACCATCACTCGTCCTCGGCCACCACTCATAAGTAAGACAATCAAAAAATAGCTCATGCTCCAACTTCGTTACATAACGGTTCACCATAACTCACAAACCTTAACTCAAGTATTTCTCAAATTCACAACTACTCACTAGCATGACTCTAATATCTCCATCCTCATATCTCAAAACAATCATAAGGAATCAAACTTCTCATAGTATTCAATGCACTTTATATGAAAGTTTTTATTATATCCCTCTTGGATGCCTATCATATTAGGACTAAATTCATAACCAAAGCAAATTACCATGCCATTTAAGACTCTCAAAACAATATAAGTGAAGCATTAGAGTTCATCTATTTCTTCAAAATAAAACCACCACCGTGCTTGTAAAGAGGTATAAGTGAAGCACTAGAGAAAATGACAAACTACTCCAGAAGATATAAGTGAAGATCAATGAGTAGTCGAATAATTTTGTAACTATGTGAAGACTCTCTAACGTTTAAGAATTTCAGATCTTGGTATATTATTCAAACAACAATCAAAACAAAATAAAAATGACATTGCAAGGATAGCACATATCATGTGAAGAAGCAAGAACTTAGGCTCAACCAAAACTGATCAATAGTTGTTGAGGAAGAAAGGTGGGATGGCAACCGGGGCATCCCCAAGCTTAGATGCTTGAGATTTCTTGAAATATTAATTAGGGATGCCTTGGGCATCCCCAAGCTTGAGCTTTTGTGTCTTCTTAATTCCTTTTATATCACGATTTCCCTAATTAAATCTGAAAAACTTCATCCACACAAAACTCAACAAGAACTCGTGAGATAAGTTAGTACAAATCAACGCAATAACCTTATCATTCTCTACTGTAGCAAATAACTAAAATTATTATCTTATATTGCCTACTAAATCCCTCTACATATTTAACACTCCTATCCTCGGATAGAGTAATTAAACAGGCAAACATATGCAAACAATGCAAACATGACAGCAATCTGTCTAAATAGAACAGTCTATAAAGAATGCAAGTGGAATCGTACTTCCCTAACTGCAAAAATTCTGAAAAATTACCACACTGTAGAAAATTTGTTGTTACTCATTGTGTGAAAATTTTAATATTTTATCCTGTTCTAACTATTCACCAATATTCAAAACCTAGCAAGAAACTTTCTGATTTCAAAACAGCAACATATAGACTTGTAAAATAAGCATGGTAAAGGCTATACTTGACTTTTTATTGAACTAAAAGATATAAAACATGTATCTGAATAGCAGCAAGAAAATACTAATAAAAGAAAATGATGCTCCAAGAAAAACACATATCATGTGGTGAATAAAAATATAGCTCCAAGTAAAGTTACTGATGAACGAAGACGAAAGAGGGGATGCCTTCCGGGGCATCCCCAAGCTTAGGCTCTTGGTTGTCCTTAAATATTACCTTGGGGTGCCTGGGCATCCCCAAGCTTAGGCTCATGCCACTCCTTATTCCATAGTCCATCGAATCTTTACCCAAAACTTGAAAACTTCACAACGCAAAACTCAACAGAAAATCTTATGAGCTCAGTTAGTATAAGAAAATAAATCACCACTTAGGTACTGTTGTGAACTCATTCGAAATTTATATTTGTGTTGTATCTATTGTATTCCAACTTCTCCATGGTTCATCCCCTCCGATACTACTCATAGATTCATCAAAATAAGCAAACAACACATAGAAAGCAGAGTCTATCAAAAACAGAACAATCCATAGTAATTTAGAAAATTTCCATACTTCTATAACTCCAAAAATTCTGAAACATTAGGACAATCTAGACAATTTGTATATCAATATTTTGTAAAAAAATCAGGTCAAAAGCACGTTCAAGTGAATTTTCAAATTTCCTGGACTGAGCGCAAAAGTTTTTGTTTTTGCACAGAATCAAGTCAACTATCATCCACACTATCCCAAAGGCTTTACTTGGCACTTTATTGAAGAAAAAGCTATAAAACATGATTTCTACAGTAGCTTAATCATGTGAACACATAAAAACAGTAGGGGTAAATATTGGGTTGTCTACCAACAAGCGTTTTTCGTTAATGCCTTTTTAGTTAGGCATGATGATTTCAATGATGCTCACATAAAAGATAAGAATTGAAACATAATGGGAGCATCATGAAGAATGTTACTAGCACATTTAAGTCTAACCCACTTCCTATTCATATATATTATGTGAGGAAACAACTTATAGGAACTAGAATCAACTATCATAGGAAGGCAAAACAAGCATGACTTCAAGATTTTCAACACATAGAGAGGAAACTTGATATTATTGCAATTCCTACAAGCATATATTCCTCCCTTGTAATAATTTTCAGTAGCATCATGAATTAATTCAACAATATAACCATCACATAAATCATTCTTTTCATGATCTACAAGCATAGAAATTTTATTACTCTCCACATAAGTAAATTTCTTCTCATTCGAAATAGTGGGAGCAAACTCAACGAAATAACAATCATGGGAATGATAATTAAAATAAAGATGATAAGTTTCATGGTTATAGTTATTTTTATAGCATACATGTCATCACAATAATCATCATAGATAGGAGGCATGCTTTCATCATAATAAATTTGCTCATCAAAACTTAGGGAACAAAAATATCATCTTCATCAAACATAGCATCCCCAAGCTTGTGCCTTTGCATATCAATAGCATCATGGATATTCAAAGAATTCATACTAACAACATTGCAATCATGATCATCATACAAATATTTTATGCCAAACATTTTATAGACTTCTTCTTCTAACACATGAGCACAATTTTCCTTTCCATCATTTTCTTGAAAGACATTAAATAGATGAAACATATGAGGCAAAGTCAATTCCATTTTTTTGTAGTTTTCTTTTATAAACTAAACTAGTGATAAAACAAGAAACTAAAAGATTCGATTGCAAGATCTAAGGATATACCATCAAGCACTAACCTCCCCGGCAACGGCGCTAGGAAAGAGCTTGATGTCTACTACGCGACCTTCTTCTTGTAGACGTTGTTGGGCCTCCAAGTGCAGAGGTTTGTAGGACAGTAGCAAATTTCCCTCAAGTGGGTGACCTAAGGTTTATCAATCCGTGGGAGGCGTAGGATGAAGATGGTCTCTCTCAAACAACCCTGCAACCAAATAATAAAGAGTCTCTTGTGTCCCCAACATACCCAATCCAATTGTAAATTGTATAGGTGCACTAGTTTGGCGAAGAGATGGTGATACAAGTGCAATATGGATGGTAGATATAGGTTTTTGTAATCCGAAAATATAAAAACAGCAAGGTAGCAAACGATAAAAGTGAGTGAAAACGATATTGCAATGCTTCGAAACAAGGCCTAGGGTTCATACTTTCACTAGTGCAAGTTCTCTCAACAATGATAACATAATTAGATCATATAACAATCCCTCAACATGCAACAAAGAGTCACTCCAAAGTCACTAATAGCGGAGAACAAACGAAGAGATTATTCTAGGGTACGAAACCACCTCAAAGTTATTCTTTCCGATCAATCCATTGGGCTATTCCTATAAGTGTCACAAGCAACCCTAGAGTTTGTAGTAAAATAACACCTTAATAAACACATCAACCAAAACCCTAATGTGACCTAGATACTCCAATGTCACCTAAAGTATCCATGTGTTTGATTATACGACATGCATCACACAATCTCAGATTCATCTTTTCAAACCAACACAAAGAACTTCATAGAGTGCCCCAAAGTTTCTACTGGAGAGTCAAGACGAAAACGTGTGCCAACCCCTATGCATAAGTTCACAAGGTCACAGAACCCGCAAGTTGATCACCAAAACATACATCAAGTAGATCATGTGAATATCCCATTGTCACCATAGATAAGCACATGCAAGACATACATCAAGTGTTCTCAAATCCTTAAAGACTCAATCCAATAAGATAACTTCCAAGGGAAAACTCAATCCATTACAAGAAGGTAGAGGGGGAGAAACATCATAAGATCCAACTATAATAGCAAAGCTCGTGGTACATCCAGATCATGCGATATCAAGAACACGAGAGAGAGAGAGAGAGAGAGAGAGAGAGAGAGAGAGAGATAGAGAGAGATCAAACACATATCTACTAGTACATACCCTCATCCTCGAGGGTAAACTACTCCCTCCTAGTCATGGACAGCTGGGATGATGAAGATGGCCACTGGTGATGATTCCCCCTCCGGCAGGGTGCCGGAATAGGGCCCCGATTGGTTTTTGGTGGCTAGAGAGGCTTGTGGCGGAGGAATCCCCGATCTTTGCTCTGTTCTGGAAGTTTGGGGATATATAAGAGGTGTTGGCGTCGGGAACAAGTCAGGGGGTCCACGAGGCAGCCATGAGGTAGGGGGCACGCTCAGGGGGGTAGGGAGCACCCTCCACCCCCGTGGTTGACTCGGGACTCTTAAAGTCCATCTCCGATGCTCTGTGGGCTTCTGATGGTCCAAAAATAATCTCCGTAAATTTTCAGGTCAATTGGATTCCATTTGATATTCCTTTTCTGTAGAACTAAAAAACAGGGAAAAAATAGAAACTGGCACTGGGCTCTAGGTTAATAGGTTAGTCCCAAAATCATATAAAATAGCATATAAATGCATATAAAATATCCAAGATGGATAGTATAATAGCATCGAACAATCGAAAATTATAGATACGTTGGAGACGTATCAATGAGGTAGTAGGTTTGTCCTTCTTCTTCAGCTTGTATTTGAGCATAAAATTTTCCTCCCTTAGATCCTCATTCTCTAACTCAAGCTTTCATATCTTTTTGGATAAGATAATGCCACCTTGCTCTCCTGTAGAAAACGAGAGGTAATAAATTGAACCTTAGGATTGTATCCTTTGGGGAGGCTTGACTTCTTGAATTCCACATGCATATCTCCAGGTTGAGGTAGTGGATCTTCCTCTTCCTCAGAGCTATCATCCTTTGTTTCCTTCCTATTGGCGTCTTCTTCCTCATCCGTGGTCCAACCATAATGATACACCTCTCCATAGACCTTAGGGTTTGCAATATAATTAGCAACATAGCTCTCCCTCTCCGAATCTTGAGACAACATATTTTCAGACCTGACTAGAAAACAACATGAAACAAAAACAGGGTATTTTTCTACGATGCGGTGGTCAAATTGTCCGGGGGTATATTTAGAGATTCTTTATCTTGGGAAACACGAATATGAAAGAAAAATGGAGTCGGGAAGGGTCCCGAGGTGGGCACAACCCACCCGGGCATGCCAGGCAAGGCATGCACGCCCTGGTGTCTTGTGCCCTCCTCGGTTGCCTTCCTGGTTATTTCTAATTTCCTAATTTTAATAATATTCCAAAACTGACAGAAAATATTTTTGCGGATTTTTCGGAGTGCGTTTACTTACCGTGTCATGTACCTCCTCTTTTTCAGGATTCTGGAGTGTTCCGGAAGGTTTCTTTTATGTGTTTCTCCGGTGTCATGGTTTGAATAATATTGCTTTCTACACTGATAAGCGTACCTAAGATATAGTGTTTAATTCTTTGTCCATTGGCCACTTTCAGGTTAGTACCTTCGGCATTATTAATTTTGATAACTCCAGAGCAATAAATTCTTCGATAATATATGGTCCTTCCCATTCCGAGAGAAGTTTTCCTGTAAAGAATTTAATACGAGAGTTGTACAAAAGAACATATTCTCCTACTTTGAATTCTCGCTTTTGGATTCTATTATCATGGCATCTTGTAACTTTTTCTTAGAATAGTTTGGCATTTTCATAGGCTTGGGTTCTCCATTCATCAAGTGAGCTAATATCAAATAACCTATTTTCACCGGCAAGCTTGGAATCATAATTAAATTCTTTGATTGCCCAATATGATTTATGTTCTAACTCAAGAGGAAAATGACAAGCTTTTCCATAAACCATTTTATAATGAGACATACCCATAGGTTTTTTATAATCTGTTCTATAAGCCCAAAGTGCATCATCCAATTTCTTAGACCAATTATTTCGGCACCTATTGACAGTCTTTTGTAACATTAGCTTTATTTCTCTATTGCTAAGTCCAACTTGAACACTAGATTGAGGATGATAGTGTCATGCAATTCTATGGTTAATATCATATTTAGCAAGCATTTTACGGAAAGCACCATGAATAAAGTGTGAACCACCATTAGTCATTAAATCACTACTACAGGATGCTGCTAATGCGACACTATGATCACAGACTCTTTGAGAAACTGTGTGCGACACAATAATCACAAACGGTGGTGTCAAAGAACCGTAAAAAATGTCCAGAATGTTTGCGATGACGGGTGCATCAAACACGGTTCAGATTTTAGTTGTGTGTGCAATGCACGACATACGGTTCAGTTCAACGAACTATTTGCGATGAGGAGGAACAAAACAAACAGGCAGCCATATGAAGGTGTGTGCGATAAAAAGCATATGATTCACTCGGATTAACTATGTGTGATGAGGCGGAACAACAGAAACAAACAACTAGATAAAGTTGTGTGCGATTGAGGGCATACGCTTCAGAAGGATTAACTGTTTGCGATTAGGAAACATAACAGAAATGGTCAGCCAGATCAAAGGTGTATGCGATTGATGGCATATAGTTCACACGGATGAACTGTTTGCGATTAGCCACAACAAACAGAAACAGTTAGACAGATCGACGTGTGTTCACTAGACGGGCACACATTCTAATTAAAAGAAGCGTGCGCAATGGTAATAACAAGCACGCACGGTTCTTGGAACAAGATGTGTGCTTACATTGCCTATTGCGGTGCACCAAATGCCACATACGCGACCGAGAAAGCGTGCCCATGTTACACCGTCCGGGAATAGTGTCGCACTTAGAAATTATAGAACTGTCAATAAATTTTAGGCCTGTGTCTCATCTCCTTCCAAATTGCAAACTTGTTCACACTGATCAAAACCTAAACTGTTTCCCACTTAGGAGCATATTAGTACTCGGTTATAAATACTGTACTATGCCAAGATGACTGCACATTCCTTCCTCACCTACTCATCCACAAAAGCAAACAAGTCATTGAGCATCATTCTCTTGCGTCTGCCATTGCCAGATTGAGTTCTCAGTCGAGAGATTAGCACCACGGAGAGGCGAGCATGGAAGCGGAAGCATGAGAGATGTCCCGCTTAGCCGTGAAAGCAGCTGACATGTCCTGCCGCACCGCTGAAACAGCACAGAGGTCTCGCCGCGCCGCCAAAGCAGCACAGAGGTCCCGCCGCACCGACGATGCAGCAGACTGGTCCGGTCGCGCCACGGAAGCAGCAAAGATGTCCTGCCACGCAGCAAGTACAGCAGAGGTGTCCTCCCGCGTCGCAACAGCCTGGGAAAATCTCTCGCGGGCAGGCGAGGACTCTTACAGGCGCATGTATGTGATCATCCATAGCGAGATGGATCGGATCTCTGATACGTCCATTTTGCATCATGCTTTTATATCAATATTTATTGCATTATGGGCTGTTATTGCACATTATATCTCAATACTTATGGCTATTCTCTCTTATTTCACAAGGTTTACCATGAAGAGGGGGAATGCCGGCAGCTGGAATTTTGGCTGGAAAAGGAGCAAATGTTGGAAACCTATTCTGCATAGCTCCAAAAGTCCTGAAAGTCCACGAAAGAACTTTTTGGAATTATTAAGAATTTCTGAGCGAAAGAAATACACCAGGGGGCCCACACCCAGTCCAGGAGACAGGGGGGCGGCCCCCTATAGGGCGCGCCCCCTATCTCCTGGGCCCCCTGGTGGACCTCCGGTGTCCATCTTCTACTATATCATCACTTTTACCCTGGAAACAACTATGGGCAAGCTTACGGGACAAAACTCCATCGCCAGGAGGCGGAACCTTGGCGGAACCAATCTAGGGCTCTGGCAGAGCTGTTCTGCCGGGGACACTTCCCTTCGGGAGGGGGAAATCATCACCAACTTTATCACCAATGATCCTCTCATCGGGAGGGGGTCAATCTCCATCAACATCTTCACCAGCACCATCTCCTCCCAAAACCCTAGTTCATCTGTTGTATCCAATCTTGTATCAAAACCACAAATTGGTACCTGTGGGTTGCTAGTAGTGTTGATTACTCCTCGTAGTTGATGCTAATTGGTTTACTTGGTGGAAGATCATATGTTCAGATCCTTTATGAATATTATTACTTCTCTGATTATGAACATGAATATGCTTTGTGAGTAGTTACGTTTGTTCCTGAGGACATGGGTGAAGTCTTGCTATTAGTAGTCATGTGAATTTGGTATTCGTTCGATATTTTGATGAGATGTATGTTGTCTTTTCCTCTAGTAGTGTTATGTGAACGTCGACTACATGACACTTCACCATTATTTGGGCCTAGAGGAAGGCATGGGGAAGTAATAAGTAGATGATGGGTTGCTAGAGTGACAGAAGCTTAAACCCTAGTTTATGCGTTGCTTCGTTAGGGGCTGATATGGATCCATATGTTTAATGATGTGGTTAGGTTTACCTTAATACTTCTTTTGTAGTTGCGGACGCTTGCAATAGGGGTTAATCATAAGTGGGATGCTTGTCCAAGTAAGGGCAGTACCCAAGTACCGGTCCACCCACATATCAAATTATCAAAGTACCGAACGCGAATCATATGAACGTGATGAAAACTAGCTTGACGGTAATTCCCATGTGTCCTCGGGAGATCCTTTCTCATTATTAGAAATTGTCCAGGCTTATCCTTTGCTACATAAAGGATTGGGCCACCTTGCTGCACTTTATTTACTTTATTTAATTATTGCTTGTTACTATTTATCTTATCACAAAACTATCTATCACCTACAATCTCAGTGCTTGCAGAGAAAACCTTACTGAAAACCGCTTATCATTTCCTTCTGCTCCTCGTTGGGTTCGACACTCTTACTTATCGAAAGGACTACGATTGATCCCCTACACTTGTGGGTCATCAAGACTCTTTTCTGGCGCCGTTGCCGGGGAGTGTAGCGCTTTTGGTGAGTGGAACTTGGTAAGGAAACATTTATATAGTGTGCTGAAATTTTCTGTTACTTGTCACTATGGAAACTAATCCTTTGAGGGGCTTGTTTGGGGTATCTTCACCCCAACCAAAAGAGCAAATAGTTTGTCCTCAACCTACTGAAATTTATGAAAATATTTATTTTGAGATCCCTTCGGGCATGATAGAGAAACTGCTAGCTAATCCATTTGCAGGTGATGGAACATTGCATCCCGATTTACACCTTATCTTTGTGGATGAAGTTTGTGGATTATTTAAGCTTGCAGGTATTCCCGATTTTGTTGTCAAAAGGAAGGTCTTCCCTTTATCTTTGAAGGGAGATGCATTGACATGGTATAGGCTATGTGATGATACGCGATCTTGGAATTATAAGCGATTGAAGTTGGAATTTCACCAGAAGTTCTATCCTATGCATCTTGTTCATCGTGATCCTAATTACATATATAATTTCTGGCCTCGCGAAGGAGAAAGAATCGCACAAGCTTGGGGGAGGCTTAAGTCAATGTTATATTCATTCCCCAATCATGAGCTCTCTCGGGAAATGATTATCCAGAATTTTTATGCTCGGCTTTCTCTTGATAATCGCAACCTGCTCGATACTTCCTACGTTGGTTCTTAGATGCTGAAGACTATTGATTTCAAATAGGACTTATTGGAAAGAATTAAATGCAACTCTGAAGATTGGGGTTCCGATGATGGTAAGGAGTCAGGTATGACACCTAAGTTCGATTGTGTTAAATCTTTTATGAATACCGATGCTTTTCGTGGATTTAGCGCTAAGTATGGACGTGGCTCTGAGATAGTAGCTACTTTCTGTGAATCTTTTGCTACGCACGTTGATCTCCCTAAAGAGACACTACTAGGAAAAGGCCTACTAATGGCGCACCTAATTTGGCCATTAATGGCGCATTAGTGGTGCGCCATTAGTGCCACGCCATTAGTATATTTTACTAATGGCGCACCACTGGTGTGCCATTAGTATCTGGTATACTAATGGCGCACCAGCTGGTGCGCCATTAGAATAGCCCACGGTGCGCCATTAGTATAGGCCACTGGTGCACCATTAGTATAGGCCACGGTGCGCCATTAGTATTTTTGAATTTTGAAGGCGGGAAAATAGTAGTGGCGCACCGTCTAACCCCCACCGTGCGCCATTGCTATTTTTGAATTTTGAATTTGGATCTGGATCGTGATTTTCTTGCCCATTTTTTGCTCGTTTTTTGCACATTTTTTGCACGATATTATTTCAAATTATGTTCCCGTTTTTGGATCTTGTACGTTCTTTTGCCGTGTTCTTTTGCCGGAGAGGAGTTCGCCGGAGAGGAGGAGGAGGTGACCGCAGAGGCGCTCACCTACATCGCCGGAGAGGAGGACAAGGTCACCGGAGAGGAGTTCACCGGAGCATCAGAGAGGAGGAAGGAGAAACCATGAGGGGATGGGAGGAGAGGAGGGAGGAGGAGCTCACCGGAGAGGAGGGAGGAGGAGCTCACCGGAGATGAGGGAGGAGGAGCTCACCGGAGAGGAGGGATGAGAAACCGTGAGG
Organism: Triticum aestivum; assembly: GCF_018294505.1. Taxonomy (NCBI): domain Eukaryota; kingdom Viridiplantae; phylum Streptophyta; class Magnoliopsida; order Poales; family Poaceae; genus Triticum; species Triticum aestivum. Next base: position 101,302,470 of record NC_057813.1, on the reverse strand, counting down.
GGAGGGGAGGGGAGGATAGGAGAGGTGGAGGAGGTCGCCGGAGAGGAGGAGGAGGAGGAGGTCGCCGGAGAGGAGGAGGGTAGTATGGTGGAGCAGAGAAGGGAAGATGGAGTGGAGGAGTGGAGGAGAGGTGGAGTGGAGGAGAGGTGGAGTGGAGGAGAAGAATGAAGAGGTAAGGAGGAGAGGACACACCCAGCCATATATACGGCATAGTAATGGCGCACCGCGGGCAGGTGCGCCATTAGTAAATTTTTTTATTTTTTGATTTATTTTGAATTGTGAAGGCGGGAAGATACTAATGGCGCACCATGGGCAGGTGCGCCATTAGTAAATTTTTTTATTTTTTTTATTTATTTTGAATTTTGAAGGCGGGAAGATACTAATGGCGCACCATGGGCAGGTGCGCCATTAGTAACTTATTTTTTTATTTTTTTTTATTTTTTTTGAATTTTGAAGGCGGGAAGATAGTAATGGCGCACCATGGGCAGGTGCGCCATTAGTAAGTTTGATTTTTTTGAATTTTTTTGCCTCTGGATCTTGAAAGCCCCGTAACTTTTTTCTGTTAGGTTTTTGGGGATTTTGAAAATGTTTAACGGGGTCCCACCTGTTAAATTTGGATGTAACTTTTCGAGTAGATGATTTTTCATATAAAAAACTTTTTCATCCGAGTTCGTATGCAAAAGTTATGCCCATTTTACAAATTTCCACAGAGATTTTGCAAACAAAGTCAAAATTCATATTTGTAAATTTTCCGAACAACTAGACCACATATTACATGGGAAACTTATTTTCTTTTATTTTTTTGACATTTCCATCATTTTCTTTTATTTTTTTAAAACTGAAAAGGCGATCCACGGGGATGGGGGGGGGCATTCGGTGTTGGGGCAAGTTAGTAATGGCGCGCCGTGGGGTGGTGCGCCATTACTAGTTAAAACTAGTAATGGCGCACCGAGATATGGTGCGCCATTAGTAACAAATATTTTTTTATTTTTTTTACTTTTTTTCCAAAACTACTAATGGCGCACGGGGATGTGGTGCGCCATTAGTATGTCAACTACTAATGGCGCACGGCGGACATGGTGCGCCATTAGTAACAAAAAAAATTATGTTTTTTTTTCAAAACTACTAATGGCACACCACACAAGAGGTGCGCCATTAGTAATATATTACTAATGGCGCACCGAGACATGGTGCGCCATTAGAATATAGTAATGGCGCACCACATGTCTGGTGCGCCATTAGTGGCCATTCCATCTATAGCCCTTTTTGTAGTAGTGAGAAGTGGTTCAAATATAATCCTCCTGTTGAAGTGAAAGTAGTTGCACCTATTACATTCGAAGAAAAGACTATTACCTATAGTGATCCTATTATTCCTACTGCTTATGTTGAAAAACTACCTTTTCCTGTTAGGATAAAGGATCATGCTAAAGCTTCGACTGTTGTTCGTAAGAGTAATACTAGGACTTATACACCTCCTGAGCAAATTAATGTTGAACCTAGTATTGCTATGGTTAAAGATCTCTTGGATGAGGATTTAGATGGGCATGTTATTTCTTTCTATGGTGAGACTGCTAATATTGCTAGGCCAGATACTAAGACACTTAGACCTGTCATAGGCATGCCTGTTATTTCTGTTAAAATAGGAGATCTTTGTTATCACAGCCTATGTGATATGGGTGCTAGTGCTAGTGCAATACCTTATTCCTTATATCAAGAAATTATGCATGACATTGCACCCATTGAATTAGAAGACATTGATGTTACTATTAAGCTTGCTAATAGGGATACCATTAAACCCTTTGGGATTGTTAGAGATGTTGAAGTTTTGTGTGGGAAGGTTAAATACTCTGCTGATTTCCTTGTACTTGGTTCCCCACAAGATGATTTTTGTCCCCATTATTTTTGGTAGACCCTTCTTGAATACAGCTAGTGCTAAGATTAATTGTGAATAGAATATTGTCACTGTTGGCATAGATGGTATGTCTCATTAGTTTAATTTCACTAAGTTTAGTAGACAACCTCGTGAAAAGGAACCACCTAGTAGGGATGAAATTATTGGTCTTGCTTCCATTGCTGTTCCTCCAACTGATCCGTTAGAACAATACTTGCTAGACCATGAAAACGATATGTTTATGAAGGAAAGAGAGGAAATAGATGAAGTGTTCCTTAAACAGGAACCTATGCTGAAACATAACCTTCCCATTGAAATTCTTGGGGATCCCACTCCACCCAAGGGTGATCCTGTGTTTGAACTCAAACCTTTACCTGACAATCTTAAGTATGCTTATCTTGAAAAATAAATATATCCTATTATTATTAGTGCTAACCTTTCAGAGAAAGAAGAAGAAAGATTATTGAAAACTCTGAAGAAGCACCGAGCAGCTATTGGATATACTCTGGATGATCCTAAGGGCGTTAGTCCCACGTTATGCCAACACAAAATTACATTGGAGGATGATGCCAAACCAGCTAGAGATCCTCAAAGATGTTTAAATCCCAAGATGAAGGAAGTGGTAAGAAAGGAGATATTAAAGCTCCTTGAGGCAGGTATTATTTATCCCGTTGCTGATAGTGAATGGGTAAGCCCTGTCCATTGTGTTCCTAAAAAGGGAGGTATTACCGTTGTTCCTAATGATAAAGATGAATTGATCCTGCAAAGAATTATTACAGGTTATAGGATGGTAATTGATTTCCTTAAGTTATTTAAAGCTACTAAGAAAGATCATTACCCTTTACCTTTTATTGATCAAATGCTAGAAAGACTATCCAAACACACACATTTCTGCTTTCTAGATGGTTATTCTGGTTTCTCTCAGATACCTGTGTCAGCAAAGGATCAATCTAAAACTACTTTTACTTGCCCTTTTGGTACTTTTTCTTGTAGACGCATGCCTTTTGGTTTATTGAATGCACCTACTACCTTTCAAAGATGCATGATGGCTATATTCTCTAATTTTTGTGAAAAGATTTGTGAGGTATTCATGGATGATTTCTCAGTTTATGAATCCTCTTTTGATGATTGTTTGAGCAACCTTGATCGAGTTTTGCAGAGATGCGAAGACACTAGTCTCGTCCTGAATTGGGAAAGGTGTCACTTTATGGTTAATGAAGGCATTCTCTTGGGGCACAAGATCTCCGAGAGAGGTATTGAAGTTGATAAAGCCAAAGTTGATGCTATTGAAAAGATGCCATGTCCCAAGGACATAAAAGGTATAAGAAGTTTCCTTGGTCATGCCGGTTTTTATAGGAGGTTCATTAAGCACTTTTCTAAAATCTCTAGGCCTCTGACTAATTTATTGCAAAAAGATATTCCTTTTGTCCTTGATGATGATTGTGTAGAAGCATTTGAAACACTTAAGAAAGCTTTGATCACCGCACCTATTGTTCAGGCACCTGATTGGAATTTACCTTTTGAAATTATGTGTGATGCTAGTGATTATGCTGTAGGTGTTGTTCTAGGGCAAAGAGTCGATAAGAAATTGAATGTTATCCAGTATGCTAGTAAGACTCTTGATACTGCCCAGAGAAATTATGCTACTACTAAAAAAGAGTTCTTAGCAGTTGTGTTTTCATGTGATAAGTTTAGACCTTATATTGTTGATTCCAAAGTTACTATTCACACTGATCATGCTGCTATTAAATATCTTATAGAAAAGAAAGATGCTAAGCCTAGACTCATTAGATGGGTTCTCTTGCTCCAAGAATTTGACTTGCATATTATTGATAGAAAGGGAGCTGAGAACCCCGTTGCAGATAACTTGTCTAGGTTAGAGAATGTTCTTGATGACCCACTTCCTATTAATGATAGCTTTCCTGATGAACAATTAGCGGTCGTTAATGCTTCTCGTACCGCTCCTTGGTATGCTGATTATGCTAATTACATTGTTGCTAAATTTATACCGCCTAGTTTCACATACCAGCAAGAGAAAAAGTTCTTTTATGATTTAAGACATTACTTATGGGATGATCCACACCTTTATAAAGAAGGAGTAGATGGTGTTATTAGACATTGCCCGAGCATGAACAGGAACAGATCCTACATAAGTGTCACTCTGAATCCTATGAAGGACACCATGCTAGAGATAGAACTGCACACAAGGTACTAGAATCTGGTTTTTATTGGCCTACTCTCTTCAAAGATGCTCGTAAGTTTGTCTTATCTTGTGATGAATGCCAAACAATAGGTAACATTAGTAGACGCCAAGAAATGCCTATGAATTACTCTCTTGTTATTGAACCGTTTGATGTTTGGGGCTTTGATTATATGGGACCTTTTCCTGCCTCTAATGGTTATACACATATTTTAGTTGCTGTTGATTACGTTACTAAGTGGGTAGAAGATATTCCATCTAGTAGTGCTGATCATAACACTTCTATTAAAATGCTTAAAGAAGTTATTTTTCCGAGGTTTTGAGTCCCTAGATAGCTTATGACTGATGGTGGTTCACATTTTATTCATGATGCTTTCCGTAAGATGCTTGCTAAGTATGATGTCAATCATAGAATCGCATCTCCTTATCATCCTCAGTCTAGTGGTCAAGTAGAGTTGAGCAATAGAGAGCTCAAATTAATTTTGCAAAAGGCTGTGGATAGATCTAGAAAGAATTGGTCCAAAAAACTTGATGATGCATTATGGGCCTATTGAATTGCATACAAAAATCCTATGGGTATGTATCCATATAAGATGGTTTATGGAAAAGCGTGTCATTTGCCTCTTGAACTTGAACATAAGGCATATTGGGCTATTAAAGAGCTCAACTATAACTTCAAACTTGCCGGTGAGAAGAGGTTGATTGATATTAGCTCCCTTGATGAATGGAGAACTCAAGCCTATGAGAATGCCAAGCTATTCAAAGAAAAAGTCAAACACTGGCATGATAAGAGGATACAAAAGCGTGAGTTTAACGTAGGAGACTGTATTATTATTCAACTCTTGTTTAAGATTTTTTGCAGGAAAACTTCTCTCAAAATGGGAAGGGCCTTACGTTATCGAGGAGGTCTATTGTTCTGGTGCCATAAAAATCAACAACTTCGAAGGCACAAGACCAAGGGTGGTAAGCGGTCAAAGAATTAAACATTATATTTCAAGTAACCCTATCAATGTTGAAACTAATATTATTGAAACCATAACCCCTGAGGAATACATAAGGGACACTTTCCAGAATGTTTCAGACTCCGAAAAGGTATAGGTATGTGGTACGGTAAGTTAACCGACTCCAAAACAACTCCAATGGCAATTTTTATCAGTTTTGGAATATTTAGGAATTTTAGGAAGAAAGAAGTAGTCTGAAAGGGACACGAGGCTCCCATGAGAGAGGAGGGTTCCCCCCCTACTAGGCGCGCCCCCTGTCTCGTGGGCACCTCGTGTGCCTCCCGGACTCCGTTTTCTTGCATGTTACGTATTTTTGTCGGTAAAAATCATTGTATATACTCCTGAAGGTTTTGACCACCGTATCACGAAATTATCCTATGTTTTTGTTTCGAGCTGTTTCTGTTTTAGATCTAGAGCATGATGACATCTCCAAGCGCTCCCAAGGACAAGTTTTTCGAGAGGGTTATCAACCCCTATCTCGCGGAGGTGCTGCAACACCCTCAAACCATTGAGATGCGTGAGGGGGTGCTGCACATCCGCGATGTGGAGGGACCAAGGCGTACTGGGAGCATGGAGACAAAGCTCGAAGCCGTGGAGCAGCAAGTTTTCAAGTGTCAAGGGATGGTGGAGCGTGGACTCAATGCCAACCAGATGATGATCACGGACCATCTTCAAGCTTCAAGAGAAAATCGAGCACCTCCAAGCCTAGATCGATGACCTGCAAAACCAGAACTATGAGTATGAATATAGATTCAAGAGGATGAGTTTGGCTGCAGATTTAAGGATCCCGGAGACTCGATCATCCTTTTATGATGGACAACCTATGCCTTGGAAGAGGGACGACAAGCCTACATCATCAACAACTCCTACTTCACCACCTCCAAGGACATAATCACATGGGTATGGGCACTCCCCTAGGCAACTGCCAAGCTTGGGGGAGGTGCCCCAGTATCGTATCACCATCACACTCCTATCTTTACCGCTTTATTTGGTTCGATTCTTTTAGTAGTATCTTGTTCTAGTAGATTGAAGTTTTGATATCAAGTAGTTTTGAGTTTTGCTTTGTGATCTCTTTTTGTAATCAAGTCTGTGAGCTATCTATAATAAATATTAGTGTTGAGTCAAGGGCCTTGCTATGTGCTATGATCTTGAGAAAGTAGAAAGAATAAAAGAGTTCATATTGATCTTTTGGATAGTGATAACTTCACATATAAAAAGTATGATGCATAAAAATTGTTGAGAGTTGATAAACTTAGCCTTGGTCATCGTTGCAATTAATAGGAAGTGATAAGGAAAGAGGGGTTCACATATAAATATATTATCTTCGACACCTTTTATAATTGGGAGCACTCATTAAGTATGACATGCTAAAAGAGTTGACGTTGCACAAGGAAGACAACGTAATGGTTTATGTTTTCTCACATCTCAGTTAAAGTATATTGTCATTGACCTTCCAAACATGTTGAGCTTACCTTTCCCCCTCATGCTAGTCAAATTCCTTGCACCAAGTAGAGATACTACTTGTGCTTCCAAATATCCTTAAACCCAGTTTTGCCATGAGAATCCACCATACCTACCTATGGATTGAGGAAGATCCTTCAAGTAAGTTGTCATCGGTGCAAGCAATAAAAAATGCTCTCTAAATATGCATAACTTATTAGTGTGGAGAAAATAAGCTTTGTACGATCTTGTTGTGGAAGTAATAAAAGCGACGAACTGCATAATAAAGGTCCACATACAAGGGGCAATATAAAGTGATGTTCTTGCGCATTAAGATTTTGTGTATCCAACCCTAAAAGCGCATGACAACCTCTGCTTCCCTCTGTGAAGGGCCTATCTTTTACTTCATGTTTTTACTTTATGCTTGAGTCAAGGTGATCCTCACCTTTCCCTTTTTAATTTTATCCTTTGGCAAGCTCCTCGTGTTTGAAAGATCATGATATATATATATATATATATATATATATATATATATATATATATCCAATTGGATGTTAGTTAGCATGGGCTATTATTGTTGACATCACCTAAAGGTGAATACGTTGGGAGGCAACACAATAAGCCCCTATCTTTCTCTGTGTCTTGGTAAAACTCCATAACCACAAGTATTGCGTGAGTGTTAGCAATTATAGATGACTACACGATAATTGAGTATGTGAGCCTACCGAAAAGCTCTATTGTTGACTCTTTTTGATGTTACGATAAATTGCAATTGCTTCAATGACTGAGATTATAGTTTATTAGTTCCCAATGAAGTTTTTGAACCATACTTGACATTGTGAATTGATTGTTACTTGAGCACGAGAAATCATATGATTAAACCTATATATGTTGCTGTTATAAGAATGATCATGATGCCCTCATGTCCGTATTTTATTTTTATCGACACCTCTATCTCTAAACATGTGGGCATATTTTTCGATTTAGGCTTCCGCTTGAGGACAAGCGAGGTCTAAGCTTGGGGGAGTTGATACGTCCATTTTGCATCATGCTTTTATATCAATATTTATTGCATTATGGGTTGTTATTGCACATCATATCTCAATACTTATGGCTATTCTCTCTTATTTTACAAGGTTTACCATGAAGAGGGGGAATGCCGACAACTAGAATTCTGGATGGAAAAGGAGCAAACATGGGAAACCTATTCTGCACAGCTCCAAAAGTCCTGAAACTCCACGAAACAACTTTTTGGAATTATTAAGAATTTCTGAGCGAAAGAAATACACCAGGGGGCCCACACCCTATCTAGGAGACAGGGGGCATCCCCCTATAGGGCGCGTCCCCTATTCGTTCGATATTTTGATGAGATGTATGTTCTCTTTTCCTCTAGTGGTGTTATGTGAACGTCGACTACATGACACTTCACCATTATTTGGGCCTAGAGGAAGGCATGGGGAAGTAATAAGTAGATGATGGGTTGCTAGAGTGACAGAAGCTTAAACCCTAGTTTATGCGTTGCTTCGTTAGGGGCTGATATGGATCCATATGTTTAATGCTGTGGTTAGGTTTACCTTAATACTTCTTTTGTAGTTGCGGACGCTTGCAATAGGGGTTAATCATAAGTGGGATGCTTGTCCAAGTAAGGCCAGTACCCAAGTACCGGTCCTACCACATATCAAATTATCAAAGTACCGAATGCGAATCATATGAACGTGATGAAAACTAGCTTGACGATAATTCCCATGTGTCCTCGGGAGCTCCTTTCTCATTATTAGAAATTGTCCAGGCTTATCCTTTGCTACATAAAGGATTGGGCCACCTTGGTGCACTTTATTTACTTTATCTACTTATTGCTCGTTACTATTTATCTTATCACAAAACTATCTATCACCTACAATTTCAGTGCTTGCAGAGAAAACCTTACTGAAAAACGCTTATCATTTCCTTCTGCTCCTCGTTGGGTTCGACACTCTTACTTATCGAAAGGACTACGATTAATACCCTACACTTGTGGATCATCAATCTCCGGCTGGATGAAGCTGGAGGATGAGTTGAATGCCTCGTTTGAACAACTCCGGGCTGACCGCGACCTAGTGAGGGCGAAGATTGCCGAAAGGGCAGAGCAGGCGGAGGAGACCGATGCCTTGTTGAAGAGGATGGTCGTCATCGTCAAGAAACTTATGGACAAGAATGCCATGCTCCGCATCAAGCTTGAAAGGCTAGTGGATGAATCCGCGGTTGCTTCCGAGCAGCGTATTAAGGACATGAAACTGAGGAAAGAGATCATCGCTGCTCGCGACGAGAACTAGTCTCCATGACCTGCAACGCATCAAGAAAGTAAAGATCAGCGAGCCAGATCATTGTATGCATCTTCCTTCTTATTTTGCCCTTGTGTATTTAGGGCGTAGCCACATGTGGCTTTTTTAGTTATCTTCCTAGATATGTAAGACAATCATTATCCACTGTCATCATCCTTATATTCATCATGCTTGCTATAAGTCGCAGTCAATGCTATGTAGGTCCGTCGGATCTTACATCAAGACCTGTGCAAAACTTTCTTTTCATATTTTAACTTTTCTCTCTTAAATCTCAGTCCAGTGAGACATAGCCACGCCGTGAAACAGGGGCTCAGGCGCCATTAATGGAGACGTTGGGAGGTAGGTGCTCGGAGGATAGAGGTCAAAGGGCTCTCCTCCCGATGAGCACGCGCAGGGGTGTGATTGCACGCCTCCCGTACTCAAATAGCTATCCCGCAGGGCACCTCCTAGCCAATAAAAAAAGGGACGCATGGCGGCACGTAATTGGTAAGTAGATTGCCCACGGTTTCAATAATAGTTATGTTTCCGATTTGTAGTGTGACAACACTTGTTCCAAAATGACTTTTTTGATTTTTAATGTGTGCACCTTCGCAAATCGGATAGAAAAATTACCACAGCATGTTGGTGCCATGTCATGACACCATGCCAAGTTTCATGATTTACAGGCGTGTTTTGGATTTTACATGAATTAAAAAACAAAGTTTCACAATCTTTTCGGCCGAGCCATGATGCCCAGATGTTTGAATTTCATTCTCATTGATACGTCTCCAACATATCTATAATTTTTGATTGCTCCATGCTACTTTATCTACTGTTTTGAACTATATTGGGCTTTATTATCCACTTTTATATTATTTTTGGGACTAACCTATTAACCGGAGGCCCAACCCAAATTTGCTATTTTATGCCTATTTCAGTGTTTCGAGGCAAAGGAATATCAGACGGAGTCAAAACGGAACGAAATCAACTTGAGAAGTTATTTTTAGAAGGAAAGCAACCTGATAGACTTGGAGTGCACGTCAGGGGAGTCCCGGGCTGCCCACGAGGGTGGGGGCGTGCCCACCCCCCTAGGGCGCGCGCCCCTACCCCGTGAGCACCCCAGAGGTCCACCGACGTACCCCTTGCACCCATATATACCTACGTACCCTAAAACTTCCAGAACAGAAGATAGATCGGGAGTTCCGCCGTCGCAAGCCTCTGTAGCCACCAAAAACCTCTCGGGAACCCGTTCCGGCAGCCTGCCGGAGGGGGATCCCATCACCGGTGGTCATCTTCATCATCCCGGCGCTATCCATGACGAGGAGGGAGTAGTTCACCCTCGGGGCTGAGGGTATGTACCAGTAGCTATGTGTTTGATCTCCCTCTCTCATGTTCTCTGTCGTGTTCCCTCTATGGCACGATCAAGATGTAACCCGAGCTTTTCTATTGTAGTTGGATCTTATGATGTTTCTCCCCCTCTACTCTCTTGTGATGAATTGAGTTTCCCCTTTGAAGTTATTTTATCGGATCGAGTCTTTTATGAGAACACTTGATGTATGTCTTGCATGGGATAACCATGGTGACAATGGGTTATTCTATTGATCCACTTGATGTATTTTTTGGTGATCAACTTGTGGGTTTCGTGACATTGGGAACCTACGCATAGGGGTTGGCACACGTTCTTGACTCTCGGTAGTAGCTTTGGGGCACTCTTTGACATACTTTTATGTTGGTTGGATGAATCTGAGATTGTGTGATGCATATCGTATAATCATGCCCACGGATACTTGAGGTGACAATGGACTATCTAGGTGACAATAGGGGTTTGGTTGATTTGTGTCTTAAGGTGTTATTCTAGCACGAACTCTTTTATAGATCGATCCAAAAGAATAACTTTGAGGTGGTTTCGTACCCTACCATAATCTCTATGTTTGTTCTCTGCTATTAGTGGCTTTGGAGTGACTCTTTGTTGCATGTTGAGGGCTTGTTATATGATCTATCTATGTTATTATTGTTGAGAGAACTTGCACTAGTGAAAGTATGAACCCTAGGCCTTGTTTCCTATCATTGCAATACTGTTTACGCTCACTTTTATCGCTCGCTACCTTGCTGTTTTTATTATTTCAGATTACAAAAACCTTTATCTACCATCCATATTGCACTTGTATCACCATCTCTTTGCCGAACTAGTGCACCTATACAATTTACCATTGTATTGGGTGTTTTGGGGACACAAGAGAATCTTTGTTATTTGGTTGCAGGTTTGCTTGAGAGAGACCATCTTCATCCTACGCCTCCTACAGATTGATAATCCTTAGGTCATCCACTTGAGGGAAATTTGCTACTGTCCTACAAACCTGTGCACTTGCAGGCCCAACAATGTCTACAAGAAGAAGGTTGTGTAGTAGACATCAAGCTCTTTTCTGGCGCCGTTGCCGGGGAGGTTAGCTCTTGAAGGTATATCTTTAGATCTTGCAATCGAATCTTTTTGTTTCTTGTTTTAGCACTAGTTTAGTTTATAAAAGAAAACTACCAAAAAAATGGAGTTAAGTTTGTCTCATATGCTTCACCTTTTTAATATCTTTCATGAGAATGATGGAAAGGAAAATTTTGCTCAAGTGCTAGAAGAAGAATTGCATAGAATGCTTGGCATAAACTATTTGAATGATGAGCATGATTGCAATGTTGTTAGTATGAATACCTTGAATATCCATGATACTAATGATATGCAAAGCCACAAGCTTGGGGAATCTATGTTTGATGAATATGATATTTTTTGCCCCCCAAGCTTCGATGAGCAAAATTACTATGATGAAAGCATGCCTCCTATCTATATGATTATTGTGATGACACGTATGCTTTAAAGAATAATGATAACCATGAAACTTGTCATCTTGATCTTAATTTTCAATCATATGATATTTATTTTGTTGAGTTTGCTCCCACTATTATTCATGAGAACAATCTTGCTTATGTGGAGAGTACTAAATTTTCTATGCTTGTAGATCATAAAAAGAATGCTTTAGGTGTTGGTTATATTGTTGAATTCATTCATGATGCTACTGAAAATTATTATGAGAGAGGAACATATGCTTGTAGGAATTGCAATAATGTCAAGTTGCCTCTCTATGTGTTGAAATTCTTGAAGCTATGCTTGTTTTATCTCCCTATGCTAGTTGATTATTGTTCCCACAAGTTGTTTGCTCACAAAATCCCTATTCATAGGAATTGGGTTAGACTTAAATGTGCTAGTCATATTCTTCATGATGCTCCCTTTTACGTTTCAATTCTTATATTTTATGTGAGCATCATTGCCATCATCATGCCTAGCTAGAAAGGCACTAAAGAAAAGAGCTTGTTGGGAGACAACCCAATATTTACCCTTAATGTTTTTTGTGTGTCCACATGATTATGATGCTGTACTAATCATGTTTTATAGCTTTTTTTCAATAAAGTGCCAAGTAGAACCTTTGGGAAGACTTGGGTGAAGTTTATGTGATCTTGCTGTGAAAAACAGAAACTTTAGCGCTCACGAGATTAGCTGCCTTTTTTTACTGGAGAGTGATTTTAGGTTGATTCTTTTTTAAGATGATTAATAGACAAATTTCTCAGTTCCATAAATTTATTTCATAATTTTTGGGGTTCCAGAAGTATATGTTTTATACAGATTATTACAGACTGTTCTGTTTTTGACAGATTCTGTTTTCATTGTGTTGTTTGCTTATTTTGATGCATCTATGGCTAGTATTAAGTGGTATGAACCATAGAGAAGTTAGAATAAAGTAGATATTACACCAATATGAATTTATAATGAGTTCATTACAGTACCTAAGTGGTGGTATTATTTTCTTATACTAACGGAGCTTACGAGTTTTGTTTTGAGTTTTGTGTGGTTGAAGTTTTCAAGTTTTGGGTAAAGATTCGATGGACTATAGAATAAGGAGTGGCAAGAGCCTAATCTTGGGGATGCCCAAGGCATGCCAAGGTAATGTCCAAGGACAACCAAGAGCCTAAGCTTGGGGATGCCCCGGAAGGCATCCCCTCTTCCGTCTTCGTTCATCGGTAACTTTACTTGGAGCTATAATTTTATTCGCCACATGATATGTGTTTTGCTTGGAGCTTAATTTTCTTTTGTTAGTTTTTTATTGATGTTAGTTATAATAATGTTTTGCATCTTTAGGTTCAATAAAAATCTCAAGGATAGCCTTTGCCATGCTTATTTTGCTAGTATACATGTTGCTGTTTGAAAACAGAAAGTTTACCACTGTTGAAAAAATTCCCTAGAAAAGTCAGAGCATGGTATAACGTTGAATATTTTTGAATATTGAGTTATGATAAATTTATTATAGTGGCAATTTTAGTTCATAATTTTTGGAGTCAGGGAAGTATTGATACTCTTGCATTCTTTACAGACTGTACTGTTTTGGCAGATTGCTGTTATGGTTGCATTGTTTGCATATGTTTGCTTGTTTAATGATTCTATTTGAGGATAGGAGTATTAAATATACAGAGGCATTTAGTATGCAATGTTGAATAATAATTTTAGTGATTTGTTACAGTAGAAAATGATAAGGTTTTGCATTGGTTTATACTAACCTATCTCACGAGTTCTTGTTGAGTTTGTTGTGAATGAAGCTTTTGATAAAAAGAGAAACCATAATATGAGAGGAATTAAGGAGACACAAAAGTTAAAGCTTGGGGATGCCCAAGGCACCCCAAGATAATATTTCAAGAAGTATCAAGCATCTAAGCTTGGGGATGCCCCGGTAGGCATCCCACTTTTCTTCTTCAACAACTATCGGTTAGTATCGGTTGAGCCTAAGTTTTTGCTTCTTCACATGAGTTGTGCTATCCTTGCAATGTAGTTTTCTTTAGCTTTTCTTGCTGCTTGAATACAATACCAAGATCTTAAATTATTAAATGGGAGAGTCTTCACATAGTTGCATAATTGTTTCGACTACTCATTGATCTTCACTTATATCTTCCGGAGTAGTTTTTGTTATTGCTCATAGTGCTTCACTTATATCTTTTGAGCGTGATAATTTTTGCTCTAGTACTTCACTTAGATCTTTTAAGAGAACAATGGTGGTTTTATTTTGAAGAAATATATGAACTCTCATGCTTCACTTAGATTATTTTGAGAGTCTTAAATAGCATGGTAATTTGCTTAACATTAATATACTTGGTATTCAAGATATGTGAAACTTTCTTTTGAGTGCGTTGAATACTAAGATAAGTTTGATGCTTGATAATTGTTTTGAGATATGGAGGTGATAATATCAAAATGATGCTAGTTGGGTGATTATGAATTTAAAGAATGCTTGTGTTGAAGTTTGTGATTCCCGTAGCATGCACGTATGGTGAACCGCTTTGTGATGAAGTTGGAGCACAATTTTACTTATTGATTGTCTTCCTTATGAGTGGCAGTCGGGGACGAGTGATGGTCTTTTCCTACCAATATATCCCCCTAGGAGCATGCGCGTAGTGCTTTGGTTTTTGATGACTTCTAAATTTTTGCAACAAGTGCATGAGTTATTTTGATTAATGTTGAGTCCATGGATTATACGCACCCTTTCACCCTTCCATTATTGCTAGCCTCTCTTGTGCCGCACAACTTTCGCCGGTACCATACACCCACCATATACCCTCCTCAAAAAAGCCACCATACCTACCTATTATGGCATTACCATAGCCATTCCGAGATATATTGCCATGCAACTTTCCACCGTTCCGTTCATATGACACACATTACTTTTGTCATATTTCTTTTTGCATGAACATGTAGTTGACATTGTATTTGTGGCAAGGCCACCTTCATAATTTTCATACATGTCGCTCATGAGTCATTGCACATCCCGGTACACCGCCGGAGGCATTCATATAGAGTCATATTTTGTTCTAAGTATCGAGTTGTAATTGTTGAGTTGTAAGAAAAATAATAGTGTGATGATCATCATTATTAAAGCATTGTCCCAGTGAGGAAAGGATGATGGAGACTATGATTCCCCCATAAGTCGGGATGAGACCCCGGACGAAAAAAGGCCATAAAAAGAGAGAGAAAAGGCCCAAATAAAAAAACAAAAAAATGAGAGAAAAAGAGAGAAGGGACAATGTTACTATCCTTTTACTACACTTGTTCTTCAAAGTAGCACCATAATATTCATAATAGAGAGTCTCTCATTTCGTCACTTTCATATACTAGTGGGAATTTTTCATTATAGAACTTGGCTTGTATATTCCAATGATGGGCTAATGTGTTCGTGAGCAAGCGAGTTGGATGCACACCCACTTAGTTCCTTTTGTTGAGCTTTCATATACTTATAGCTCTAGTGCATCCGTTGCATGGCAATCCCTACTCACTCACATTGATATCTATTTATGGGCATCTCCATAGCCCGTTGATACGCCTAGTTGATGTGAGACTATCTTCCCTCCTTTTGTATTCTCCACAACCACCATTCTATTCCACATATAGTGCTATGTCCATGGCTCACGCTCATGTATTGCGTGAAAGTTGAAGAGTTTGAGATTATTAAAGTATGAAACAATTGCTTGGCTTGTCATCGGGGTTGTGCATGATTAAATACTTTGTGTGATGAAGATAGAGCAACAGCCAGACTATATGATTTTGTAGGGATAACTTTCTTTAGCCATGCTATTTTGAGAAGACATGATTGCTTTGATTAGTATGCTTGAAGTATTATTATTTTTATGTCAATATGAACTTTTGTCTTGAATCTTTCGGATCTGAATATTCATACTACAATTAATAAGATTTACATTGAAATTATGCCAAAGTATCACTCCGCATCAAAAATTCTTTTTTATCATTTACCTACTCGAGGACGAGCAGGAGTTAAGCTTGGGGATGCCTGATACGTCTCCAATGTATCTATAATTTTTGATTGCTCCATGCTACTTTATCTACTATTTTGAACTATATTGGGCTTTATTATCCACTTTTATATTATTTTTGGGACTAACCTATTAACCGGAGGCCCAGCCCAGATTTGCTATTTTATGCCTATTTCAGTGTTTTGAGGAAAAGGAATATCAGACGGAGTCAAAACGGAACAAAATCAACTGGAGAAGTTATTTTTGGAAGGAAAGCAACCTGATAGACTTGGAGTGCACGTTAGGGGAGTCCCGGGCTTCCCACGAGGGTGGGCGGCGCGCCCACCCCCCTAGGGCGCGCCCCCTGCCTCGTGAGCACCCCAGAGGTCCACCGACGTACCCCTTGCACCCATATATACCTACGTACCTTAAAACTTCCAGAACAGAAGATAGATCGGGAGGTCCGCCGCCGCAAGCCTCTGTAGCCACCAAAAACCTCTCGGGAGCCCATTCCGGCATCCTGCCGGAGGGGGATCCCATCACCGGGGGCCATCTTCATCATCCCGGTGCTATCCATGACGAGGAGGGAGTAGTTCACCCTCGGGGTTGAGGGTATGTACCAGTAGCTATGTGTTTGATCTCCCTCTCTCGTGTTCTCTCTCGTGTTCCCTCTATGGCACGATCTTGATGTATCCCGAGCTTTGCTATTGTAGTTAGATCTTATGATGTTTCTCCCCCTCTACTCTCTTGTGATGAATTGAGTTTCCCCTTTGAAGTTATTTTATCGGATTGAGTCTTTTATGAGAACACTTGATGTATGTCTTGCGTGGGATAACCGTGGTGACAATGGGTTATTGTATTGATCCACTTGATGTATGTTTTGGTGATCAACTTGCGGGTTTCGTGACATTGGGAACCTATGCATAGGGGTTGGCACACGTTCTTGACTCTCCGGTAGTAGATTTGGGGCACTCTTTGAAGTACTTTTATGTTGGTTGGATGAATCCTCTGTTGGAAAAGGAAGTGCCTAGGAGGCGCTTAGGCATGCCTAGGCGCTAGGCAATGGACAAACGCCTCGCCTAGGGCAAGCAAGGAATTGCCTACGCAAGCAAGAAATTATGCCACATACTACACTAGTATGCCAAACAGGTTATATTCCAATGGTAGTAGACGGTAATTAACTTATTTATCTGCCCTAAACAAATATCAACACCTATATAATAACCACAAATGCACTACGAGTAAAAACTATATTACCGCCTAGGCTGGGCCTAGGGTGCTTCGGCACCGCCTATGCACTAGGCGAAGGCCAACTGCATCGCTTACACCTACCGCTTTTTCCAACCTTGGATGAATCTGAGATTGTGTGATGCATATCATATAATCATGCCAACAGATACTTGAGGTGACAATGGAGTATCTAGGTGACATTAGGGTTTTGGTTGATTTGTGTCTTAAGGTGTTATTCTAGTACGGACTCTTTTATAGATCGATCCGAAAGAGTAACTTTGAGGTGGTTTCGTACCCTACCATAATCTCTATGTTTGTTCTCCGCTATTAGTGGCTTTGAAGTGACTCTTTGTTGCATGTTGAGGGCTTCTTATATGATCTATCTATGTTATTATTGTTGAGAGAACTTGCACTAGTGAAAGTATGAACCCTAGGCCTTGTTTCCTATCATTGCAATACCGTTTATGCTTACTTTTATCGCTCGCTACCTTGCTGTTTTTATTATTTCAGATTACAAAAACCTTTATCTACCATCCATATTGCACTTGTAACACCATCTCTTCGCCGAACTAGTGCACCTATACAATTTACCATTGTATTGGGTGTGTTGGGGACACAAAAGACTCTTTGTTATTTCGTTGCAGGGTTTCTTGAGTGAGACCATCTTCATCCTACGCCTCCTATGGATTGATAAACCTTAGGTCATCCACTTGAGGGAAATTTGCTACTGTCCTACAA
Source organism: Triticum aestivum (assembly GCF_018294505.1). NCBI lineage: Eukaryota > Viridiplantae > Streptophyta > Magnoliopsida > Poales > Poaceae > Triticum > Triticum aestivum. The sequence continues at coordinate 101,284,836 of NC_057813.1, read as the reverse complement.
ACCTGTGCACTTGCAGGCCCAACAACGTCTACAAGAAGAAGGTTGTGTAGTAGACATCACTCATTTCTTGCATGGGACCTAGAAATTCACCCAGTGACACACATGTGATTTTTCAACCAACTTTGGTGCACTGGAGCATGTTCTTGTAGTTCAAATTTGAATTATGCACATTAAATGCCCAGAAATTCAATTAATGTAAGAAAAAGGCCAAACGAACCGGGAATAATTCCAAAATTTAGCAGGATAATTCTATTTGGTCTAATTTGCCTGTGTAAACAAATTAAGACGGGAGAAGGCAGTGTACGTATGTCATTTCGCACACGGAAGTGACACGTTCCCTCTCGGAACCACGAGCCTTCTTGAGAGAAGCTCCGGTTTACAAGCATCTTATACCAAAGCTTGTCCCAATTCGGCCAAAAAAATACCGCAGCATGATGGTGCCATTTCATGACACCATGCCAAGTTTCATGATTTTCAAGCGTGATTTGGATTTACAGGATTTGAAAAACCAAGTTTCTCAATATTTCCGGCTGAGCCACGACACCCAGATGTTTGAATTTTATTCCCATTTCTTGCATGGGACCTAGAAATTCACCCAAGGACACACATGTGATTTTTCAACCAACTTTGGTGCACTAGAGCATGTGCTTGTAGTTCAAATTTGAATTATGCACATTAAATGCCCAAAAATTCAATTAATGTATAAAAAGGCCAAATGAACCCAGAATTAATGTATACAAAAATGAAATACATGCTTGGGAAACATGACGCCTGGCGTGGTGCCATGGTTTGGCCTCACCGTGCACTGGTAAAAATTTGAGAATGTTTTCCTTATGTCATCATGCACGCCTTCCATAAATCGAACCATCACCGAGGAAGTTCCATGGCTTCAAGGGGGAAATCACCAAGATTGAAGAGGGATCCAAATTTCCATTGTCCTTTGTCCATGAGATTTTTTCTATGATGAACATACACCCTCCAAATCACCACATTCAAATTTGACACTTTTTCGTGTTCGTTTACCATATTTAGGGGATTATTTGCATTCTCTAGGCATTAATGCACATAATTCAAATTTGAACAATCGGTGCATGAAAAGGTGCACCAGAACGGTCTGGAAAACCATCCTCGTGCCATTTAGTAAATTCTCATGCCTTTTACAAGGAATGGACAGATATTTTGAGGAAATGTGTGGCAATAGTCAACCATAAACGCGTCATTTACTGGGTAACAACTATACAAAAGATGAAATAAATGCTTGAAAAACATGACGTCTGGTGTGGTGCCATTGTATGGCCTCTCGATGCCCTGGTAAATATTTGAGAATGTTATCCTTGTGTTGTCATGCACGCCTTTCATAAATTGAACCATCACCGAGGAAGTTTCATGGTTTCGAGAGGGAAATCACCAATATTTAAGGGGGATCCAAATTTCCTTTGTCCTTTGTCCATAAGTTTTTTTTCTACGATGAACATACACCCTGCAAATCACCATGTTCAAATTTGACACTTTTCCGGGTTCATTTACCATATTTAGGGGATTATGTGCATTTTCTAGGCATTAATGCACATAATTCAAGTTCAAACAATCGGTGCATGAAATGGTGCATAAGTACGGTCTGGAAAATGATGCTCGTGCCATTTAGTAAATTCTCATGCCTTTTACAAGGAATGGACATATATTTTGACGAAATGTGTGGCAATACTCAACCACAAACGTTTGTTTATTGGGTTTTCAACTATAGAAAAAATGAAATAAATGATTGAAAAACATGACGCCTGGCATGGTGCCATGGTATGACCTCACCATGCCCTGGTGAAAATTTGAGAGGTTTGGCATATGTCGTCATGCACGCCCTTCATAAATCGAACCATCACCGGGGAAGTTCCATGCTTTCGAGACGGAAATCACAAAAATTGAAGGGGAATCCAAATTTTCTTTGTTCTTTACCCTGAGTTTTTTTCTATGAAGAACATACACCTCGCAAATCACTATGTTCAAATTTGGCATTTTTCCGGGCTCATTTACCACATTTAAGGGATTATGTGCATTTTCTAGGCATTTGGCGCATATAAATCCAATCCAGCTACAGCAGCACAAATGTGACGTGAGGGACATGGATTGTCGTTCGATCGCGGCACATCCTATGGTGCACAAGCGCGATCCGCGTGGCTGGGGTTCCGGCCAATCATAACAGAACACACAATAACCTCAGCGCACACTATTTCCTGAAGCGACCGAGATGAACCGTGTGCGATAATGAACACGCAAAATTGTGAGGGAAGCCAAATTTCCTTTGTTGTTTGTTGTTGAGCTCTTAAAAACCACCGCCTATAAAGCTTCCCGGCCCCTCCGTCCCAGAGCTCTCTCTAAGCGTCGTTCATGGCACCACGGTGCACAGTAACTGGTAAGGAAGCGATGTCATCCCGCGGCTCCGTGTTCCTTGCTGCCCGCGACCACACACATGGTAAGGAAGCAGTGGCATCTCGCCGGGCCAAGTTCATCGCCGCCGGTGGTCACACAGTTACGTGGGCGGACTTTGAGGCTGCCATGGCCAAATGGGCAGTGGATCTAGAGGCGGCCAAAGCCGCACAGGAGGATCGAAAAAGGCAGAAAGCAGTCAAGAAAAGAGAGTCCCACTGCCGCAAGAAAGAAGAGGCCACACGCTGTGATGAGGAGAGCTTGGTGGAGAAATAAGCACTGTTGGTTGCCGCCTACAAGGCCGGGAAGGAGAACGCCGGTGTCTGGCTAGCATGCCCGATGGGAGCATGTGAGAAGTAGTTTAAGTTTGTAGTATTAGTGCAAATTACCAGTAGTACTTTAAGTTAGTAGTATTAACGTAGAATGAGCATACTTTGAGGGCTTTGAGGGTTGATTAGCATGTGTGACCGTGTGCGCTTTTTTGCGTTAATCATTAGAAGATCACAAAACACACGGTTTCTAAGCCGTACCCGTGTGCATTTTTTTGCGTTAATGATCCATAAGTATGTTACCTGTGCGATGGTTCCTAATAAACTAGGCGTACCATTGACCAAAAAAATCGACTACACGTGTACATTTTTTGGAGACGGGAACTGCCAATTTTTTGTTTTCTCGCAGACAAGTATTTTACGCGCTTCGTATCTCTTGTGTCTTTCCCCCACCCAAGTTTCAAGTTTCGCAGCAAAATTTTCATTAGGCGCGCGATTTCAGAATTTATTCCTCCAACCACATCCCCACCCATAAAATTTCCTCAGTATCTCCCCCACCCGCCCACTTCCCTCCTTCCCCCTGTGGCTCCCCCAAATGGCAGCTCAAACCGCCACCACCGCAATCACAACTTCAACCACATCTACATTCTACTTGGATCCAGTCAGGTAGCCCACCGATCGCTATCACGACCCCGACCAGATTGCTTAAATGGCGCCTGTGAAACATCCTCATGCCTCCAAATCCCCACCATCCCTACCTCCAGAGCATCGTCGTGCAAGCCCAAGCACATATCACATGGAGGTCGAGGAGCTGATGGCAGTCCATGGCACGATGGCCGCTGTGCGTGTTGACCCGGAGGAACACCTCACCTCCGCCGTCTCCAACATGGTGCAGGCTCTGGCCCAGAAGAAGTGCCCCGACGACTACCCCCCAGGACTTAACATGTATGATCTAACCAGCTAAATCTTATCAATACCACTTGCAATGGCTATATTTTGCACGGTTGATGTATTAAGCATGTTCGTGCCTTATTTATTTCCGTACTGCACACTGTGTGATGTTCAAATATTAACTGTTCAGTTCAATTTCACCAATACTAGCAACAAACTTTGCTACCATGCTACTCTCCGCAATGAAGATATACTAGAGATGCTGCCCATTTGCTATTTGTGGTGGATGCTAACCCTGTTGTACTTAACATGCCTATCCATGTACTTACGCAGGTCCATAACGGGCTATGCTATTGTTTGCCGTCGAGGTTAGCTGCATCCCATGTCTTAGAGTATTTTACATCATTTGTGCAATTGTAGTTTGGCTTCTGACATTTACTTGATTCTTGTAGGTACACATGTCGGGGGTGCTCATCCATGCTTCGACCCTAAGGAAGATCTTGCCTCCGCCGCCGCTGACTTTGGGCGGCCTCTGGGCAAGATGAAGTGCCCGAGAAACTACCTCTCAGGACTTACCAAGGATGAACTCACCAGTTCAATCTTACCAATACCAGGTGCAATTAATGGCTATGTTTTGTACGGTCTATGTCTTAAGCATCTTGTAGTAAACATGACTAACACGTTTTAGCTATTTTCCCTACCTTTTTATAGACAACCAGGCCATTATCTGCTCTGGCAGCACCTGCCTTGTGATGTTTAACTCTGCCAATTGCATTTTTATCAGTACCGGTTTCAATGGCCATCAAGCCTATTGCAATTAACAATTGTATCAATTTTTAAACAATTGTATTTCAATGGCTACAAACTTACAAAACATGAATTAGGATGTTGTTAATCATGTTGCAATTAACCGTTGCATCCATTTTTTAATCTGTCCCTTTGCTACCGTTCTACTCTTCCACAATGAAGATATCCCTACAGATGCTGCTGTTTTATTACCATTTGCTATTTTTGGTGGATGTTGACCCTGTTGTAGTTAACATTGGATTTCCATGTACTTACACATGGCTACAATGGGGGATGCTGTTGTTTGCCATCGAGGTTAGCTGCATCCCATGTCTTATACACCATCTATTCCTAAATTTAAGTATTTTTAGAGATTCCAATATAGACTACATAAGGAGAAAAATGAGTGAATCTAGATTCTAATCTAAACTAAGTCTATAATTCTATATACATCCATATGTAGTTCATATTGAAATCTCTAAAAATACTTGTACTTACGAATGTAGGTAGTTGTATTTTACATCATTTGTGTAATCTCATTTAGCTTCTAACATTTACTGGTTGCTTGTAGGTACATATATGAGCGGTACTGATCCATGCTTCGACCCCTTTTGCGTATGGGGCAATGAGATATTCATGAACAAGCGTCAGGTGAGGAAACTAAGAAATATTGTTAGGCGAAAGAAACGGGTGATGGGAATTAAGCTATTTATTTACACTTTGTCCAAGACATTAGTGAATTTTAGGATGGTAAGTGATTTGTTGCCTTTTCCCCTTGCCCACAACAAGTTACTCTGTTAGACCTCATGATCTGATATTTTTCTCTTTTCAGTGGTTTTCGATGCTATTTACTAACGATTACCTTGCAAACTACATGACGGGAGTGGAGGCAACTAAGGTTAAAGTATATAATGCTCTAGAAGTCTTCCTGAAGGCGGTGAAGGATGAGCGGGCGATCGTCACAAGGGGTTGGACAAAAGTTGTTCGTGCCTATGGCATGCAGGAAGGCACATTGCATTCCGCTTCTTCAACAACATCGGCATTCAAAATGATGTACACTTGTGTCTTCACCTTTCCTGCCTGTAAATATTGTGGTTCATCATAGTTAATTGCTGTCTAATCCAATAATTACTGAACATATTGTACTGACAATTTTATTTATGGATTTGTTGTTGAACCATTGTGCTAAAAATTTGAATTGCACATTTCATATTTCAAAATTTCCAATTCGAATAATATATTACAGCCAATTTTTTTTACAGGAGCGAATAAAATAATGTGCACACGGTTAGAAAGAAAACAGCGTGTGTGATGAAAAAAGAAAACAAACAGTTCTTTGAGATGAAACGTTTGTGACGCCCTTTGGACGCACACACGGTTTCGTCTGATATGCGTGTCCGATTCATGGTAATATGGAAAACGTTTCAAACCAGTGTGCGTGTGTGATAGTAATACCAATTGCGCACAGTTACGAAAATGTACACATTGGCGTTAGTAGAGGCACCGCACACATTTTACATTCTTGAACCGTGTGCAATAACGTACCTATCACAAACATATCGTCAGATTAAATGTTGATGTCCACCTTTTCACACGACTATAGCGGCCTAATCATTTGGGATGTACATACAAACGGAAACGTATTCCCGGGATTTACTGTGTGGGATGTACATATGAACGGAAACGTTTCCCCTGGATTCACTGTGTGGGATGTACATAAGAATAGAAACACTGATTAACTGTGTGAGATATACATATGAACGCAAATGTTTTTCTAGGATTCACCGCGTGGGATGTACATACCTATGGAAATTTTTTTGGGATTCACCGTGTGGGATGTACATACCTACGGAAATGATTGGGTTTCCATCGGTCATCCGATCACACAAGAACTAATTTGGTGTCCCAGGAGGGCCTATCCCCGATGATTTCTAGGTCGTGTGGGAAGGAACCCCCCCTATCGCCCATACTCACTTGGTGATGGTTCCAAATGCCGTCACGGAAAGGGGTTAAAAACCATTTGTATAGCACCGACGCATACCAGTGAATATTTAGGGACTCCAAACCTTGGGAAAATGACCTCTTTAAGCATTTTAATGGAAGTGTTATGATCATCACTACTAGTTGGAATAGCTTCTACCCACTTACACTACAAAAAAAGACACATCTATGACATTTTTGGCTGAACGAAATTTTTTCTGTCAAACTTATGACACTTCTATGACAATAATTGTGACAAACTCGGTATCATCACAGATGTGGTGGGCTCCTACTTCTATGACAAAAAATCATGACAGAAAATGGGCTTTTCATCCAGGGCGGGCCAGAGACGCAGCTGCATGACATTCTTTGGGCCGTCCATTTGTAAAAAACTATGGTAGAAGCGAGGGCGAGGAAAATATCGGGGTGTTCTCAGTTATGGTGGATGGTTGGGGCCGAGCGATGCATGGAGGTCTGCGCATTTCCCTCGTATACGCACGCGTGTGGGTGCGAGGCGTTGGGCTCTAACTGAACCCAAGTGAGGCATTCGCCTACTAAACCTGAGCGATTACACTGCAGTCTATGCATTACTGAACCCGATCGATCGATCGATGGCTGTTAACTGAACTCGATCAAGCGATTCCTTCACTACTGCTGCTAACCGAAACCGATCGATGCTGCCTCTGGATGAACTGTGAGCGTTGCATGGGGGGTTTGGATGAACAGTTCCCGGTGGGGGTGGATGAATAGGACACCGTGGTGTTGCCTCTGGATGAACGGGACCCCAATCGATCGAGCCGGTTGGGGCTGGATGAACACGACCCGTGGAGGGCTGGACGAACAGGATGACCACGTGGAGGGGTGGATGAACAGTAGATGGTGGAGGGGTGGATGAACAGTAGCCCGTGGAGGGGTGGTTGAATAGGAACCTGTGGAGAGGGGTGGTTGAACAGTAGCGGGTGGAGTAGCGCACGGTGGAGGCTGGATGAACAGGATCCCCTGGATGAACAGTCACAGGTGGAGGCTGGAGGAGGTCGATGGTGGATGAACAGTAGCCTGTGGAGGCTGGGGGAGGTCGACGGTGGAGATGAACAGTATCCCGTGGAGTCCCGTTTTGCGGTACGCCACACCCTCCCAATGAACAGGACCCCCGTTTCGACCTAGTGCTCCAACACAACTCCGTTTCCTACGTTTTGCGGTACGCCACACCCCTCCTGATCAACAGGTCCCCGTTTCGACTATAGGAGGTCCAATACAAGTCTGTTTTCTCTGTTTTGCGGTACGCCAGACCCCTCCCGATGAACATGATCCTGTTTCGAACGTGGCTGGTGAAACACAAGGCCGTTTCCTCCGTTCTGTGGTATGCCAGGCCTCGTTTCCATCGGCTGTTCCGTCCAAGCCCTCCCGATGAACACGAGGATGCATTTCGTTCTGACCCAGCCGGTTGTCTCCCCATGAAGACGATGACAACGCTATTTCTCCGTTCAGACCCAGCCATGTACATGAGCCCTAACCGTACGTATGCACGAGTAGGCGTTCGAGACCCTGCCTGTATGTACGTACGTGGCCGTATTTTCTTTCTTGCACACTGGCCGCTGTACGTACATGTGTGTGCCTCTACATCGACGAGTATGTACGTACATGTTCGCGACCAGAATGACAATGCTACGTATGCTTCGACCAGGTGGGTTCCGACTATGAGGCACTTCCTTGCATGTGAAGATGTAGCTGGTGGGTCCCAGCAGTCAGGGGGGCGAATCATTTTTTTTTGCATGGACGCACTTCCTTGCGTGCGAAGATGTAGCTGGTGGGTCCCAACAGTCAGGGGGGAAACATTTTTTTCATGAAATACGATTGCCCATACGATGGGTCCCTGCTGTCAGGTGAAGGAATAATTATTTTGCGCGTAATAAGGAGCCAACTCCTTGCGGCTGCCGTGGACCCAGCTGTCAGCCAGTCAACATACAGTACTCTTCCGATGGAAGTTGTTCCTTGACCGTGTTGACCACGCTACGCCGAGAGCACCAGGGCAGTGGACGACGGCGGGTCCTAGGAAGGGGACGACACGGAGTCGGGAAAGACGCATCAGTAGAAGCCCGCGCGGAGAGGAGTAATAGGGTTCACTGGTTCGGCTGTGGTGTAAGGCTGCCGTCGCTGCAGGGCCTGACCAGCGGTGGGAATAGTAGGGGGCGGTGAGGTCTCCACAGCAGCACACCCGGCCACGGGAGGCAGGAGCACGTGGCACGACCGGTGCTACTTTGGGCGGCTGGAGCAAGAAGACCAGAGGTTGAAGAAGCACTACGGTCGTTGGATGGACATCATATGGTCATTGTAGCTAGAATCGTTTATATTGACTAAGTTGACAAAGCCCTTGCTACGCGTCAACTTACTAGGCCCACAGGTCAGCAACCGAAATGGTGCGCCCTAGATGTCAAGGGGAGGAATCATTTTTTGGGCAGCTGAAGTAAGAATATCCGAGATTGAAGAAGAAGCACGACATCCGTTGGATGCACATCCAACAGCCACATCTACTAGAACCATGTGTTGTTGACAAAGCGTCAACTTAGTTTTTTTAGGGTACGCGTCAACATAGAAGGCCCACAAGTGTGTGGCAGAGAACATATAGCCCATTCACGATTTGTAAGAATGTAGAGCCCATTTTTTAATTCTATTGGAATTTACTATAGCCCATTTAATGTACAACCCAACTAGCTAGGACAACGATTAATAATTTCAACCAACCGATCAAAACAGAATTCAAAAACATTTCCCACATTTTGATGGGATCCGAAATATTTTTATCCGAAATTTCGAGTCAGATTAAATATAATTTCCAAATAAAGTTGTATTACATTAAAATCCAACGAAATATTACGCGTGCAACAAGTAATGAAATTAAAATTTTCAAATTCCAAAAATAATATATATTTTAAACTATGAGTTTGGTGCATTTTTTATAGTTACTGCCCAGTTATTATAATTACATCCCGTTTATTATTTCTTAAAGTCCATTTTCTTGTTAAGACTAATGTATACCTCCTAGGAAAGTTTGCAGCCCAGCGGGCGGAGAATAACAAGTTGACCCGGATATTGTGTACAACTGTCGGCCCAGTTGCATTGCTGATGTTGAAAAAAAGGCCTGTGTAGTATGGTACAACCTAACATGGCTACTCAACCCACATTCAACGACGCCAGAAAGGCCCAAACAAGGCTTCTGTACAACTTTTTGAAGTCACTGAGCTCAATTAATAACTTAAGAAAAAAGTGAGATTACAGTGGAACCTAATTAAAAGCTGTCACGAGCAAAGAAATAATTCAACAGGCCCCACTTGTGCGTGTGTGACTGTGTGCACGTGTTTGTGTGTGTGTGTGTGTGTGACCCATCGGTCGATGCTCGTACATACATCTTTCAGCCATATGCATTGTTGATGCTCAGTAAAAACTTATATAGTTGACACAGTCATATAGAACATCATAGCACACTGAACTTGCATACAAAAATTTCACGCAGGCGGCACAATCATGATGGAAGCAGTGGATCGCTACATGTAGGGCTATGTTGAAACCAACAAACTCGTACATAACGGTTCGTCGTCTTTATCAATGACGGGGAAATATCTTGAATGTTGTGCAAAGAAAATAGACAGACAACACAATAAGTTCTGCTAGCACATTAAGTTGACGTACAACCCTTTCTAAAAAAAGTTCAGCTACAAAATTAGAACAGGTCACAATCATATGTACTGGCAGATCAGTGCTTCACACCCATAGCTCGGATTTAACTAGTATCTGACAAGATTCAGTTGTTACCTCAAATTAGAGCACATCCAGGCAGCCAACCCTGCCTCTTCTCCCAAAGAAGCAGTGGCCTCCGCCGTGCGATGGAGTAGGTCCTGTGCCATCCATCGTTCCAAGCAACACGGGGAAAGTCTGACATTGACTCTGTAATGGACGTCGTCGATGGACCCTGGCACCAGCGGCGGCGGCAGGACTTTGATTGAGGATTGACCACTTCTTTGACATGCACGAACACTCGATATAGGTACATCCCTAACGTGGTCCGCGGTGGCCTTGGTGGTGATGAATAGTACAGCCTCGGTCCCTGCACCGGTATCTCAACACCAATCACCTTCGGTATGGTGGACGGCTTCTTCATCCATGCCATAACCATCAGAGCCCAGCTGTCTGGAGGAAAAAACATACTTACAAGCTCACCTCCAAGGTTGTTGATAAGCTCATTCATGGACTCGCTGTTCCAAGCACGTCGAGGCATGCCGTGGAAGGTAAGCTTTGTTAAAAACTCAAGATCAGAGGGCACATAGCCCCATCCTGTGTGCCACCGATCAAAGCTCACCACCACGCCATCATAGAACAAATACCGGGAAGATTCGAACACACGAGTACAGTCGAATGTTGTCCGGAACCTGACGAAGAAATTAGCAAGTGGCAGACAGACTTCGATGAGCAAGTCACTTATTTGGATGCCATGCGCAATGCCAAGAGCTTTGACAAGGTCATCCGACGATACGGGAGGCCAGTCGCCGTTGATGGTTACCCTCAGCACTTTGCCGGCAAACTGGTCGTCAAGCGCTGCCATGCCACTATTGAGCGACAGAACGTAGCGACCGAAGGCAGGATGGACCTCAGGATCTCCGGCTCAAAGATCCGCGTTGACCGTCTACATTATAGTGTGCTTGAGTACATGGAGTACATGAGGGGGATTTGGGGGAACTAGAGTAGGAATCGAGATTCCAGAGGTGGGGGAGGGGCGGGAGATTGGGGATGAAAACGTAGCATGAATTTCAAACACGCGCCAATATGCTCTCGGTGCGCAAGCGCACGAAAACACCGGTGGCGCCCACATGTCGGCCTAAGAGTCCTTATTCTTTTTTTAGAGAGCCCAACCTTTTTTTGAGGATCTTTTGAGAGCCCGGCCTGAGAGTCATAATTGACTTGTTTGGCATTGCGTTACTACTCGGCCCATATTCAACGACACCTCACTGGCCCAAACAAGTGTACATCAGCAAAAAGACACTGATCTCAAATTATATAACTTGAAAAAAGGAGATATACTCTGAACACTAGAGAATGGTGATGCCCTCATTTAGCCCACCAGTAGTTCGAGACAATAAATAGTTCGAAACAACGATATATACAACATTCAAATACTGACTAGTAACTACTACTGACATAAATAGCAAGACATGATAGTTCATAAGAAATCTTGCTACACCACCAAAACACACCCATCTGCAGCGCTCAGACTCTCGTGATCCAGACGAGAATGACATTCTAAACAGAGGCAACTATTACATAGTAAGTGTGACATAGACGAGGATGACCAAATGACAAGGAATATGCATAACAAAAGAAAGAAGTACCCATCCAGAACCAGCAGCAAAGACAACAAAGTCATTCGAAGAGATGATCCAACACCATCATCATTTGCAGCCCCGCTTCAGCAACCAGTCATCCAGAGACACCACTCCTCCACCCTTTCGACGCAACAGCCATATTACCTATCAACCTGAAGGCTTGAACCACATCACTGCCTGTCGTAATTGAGACATCCAAGGATCAAAGTTAATCCGGATGCCTTTGTCATTCTCACCTTCTTTTGGCTACTGGCTGTATCATCGACAAACAGGGGAGTTTGCTCCCGAACTCCTAGGGCTTGCCGTGTAGACACAGTTTTCCATAGCAAACAGAGCCTCTCTGTCTCAAGGTCATTGCCAACGGTGATCTCCTGGTTAATCGGATAATGGAGTCCGAGAAACAGAGAGTGTGAACCAAGGTTGTTTACCCGCCTCCAACTAAAAAATCCTGAAGGCCTCAACAAGCTGGTATCCTGCTCATAGACGTAACACCCACTGTCCGGATACTCACATATTTCACGGTGCTTGTATACAGTGGGGTTTTTGCAATATAACTTTTCCGGCTCATATGTACGAATGATCATCAGTCTTTTGCCGTCATATGATCGAGCGAGGAACCAGTTGTGCTTCCCTGTTTTTGGCAAAGGTGGTGTGATTACAAAGTGCAGTAACTGTAGGGACACTTCATCATATCAAAAAGGACATGCATCATTAATGTAAGATCAACATTGTTCAGAGTATGAGTAGGATAATGCAAGAAACAACATTGATATGTCCCCGTTGGAACTGGGAGGAAAATACGGGGAAATGTATACTGGATTCGAAAATATAGAAGTGCCATGCATGGTTATACTCATGTTATCTCGCAATTGATTCTTCACAGGAAACTACCATGTCATGCATGTTATGTAATCATGTTCTGTCCTCACAAAGAAATTCTTCAAGGTAACTAACAGACCATGCATTGTTATATACACGTGTTCTGTGGGAAATTTTTTTGTGAGGATATTATTCTAGCCATTGATTGCTGAAGGGCGAATATAGGTATGTACACATGGTAAGCATTACATGATTTCACTACTTCCAAATATAGAGTTCTCCATATGCACATTTACTTCCCTAATGTATGGTTAGATGAAACCAACAGTGTGGTGCATGTTTCTACATCATGAAAATGAGGAAACTAACATGGCCATTGATACACACTCATATTTAGTTGTAGTATATAGATTACTATAAAATAAGGAGAATATCCATATATTCCTAACCGTTTTATTATTCAGGGGTACAAATTGGCTGTAATAACATGGTCACAATCGCATGAATTAACTCATTGCAAATATAGCTGATTTACGGCGTCTCTAATACATTTCCATAGTTCTACTCAAATTCTGCTCAAACAAGGATATGCCAATCAGCACAAAATGTTCAAACAGTGTCATGGCATCATCATTAACATGAGACGGAAACAACTTACATGTGCCGTCCCAACAATGCATGGTGCCATCTGCTTTGTCGATCACGTAGATGATGCCATTGTGTTCAATAGCATCACAGAAGTGTGTATCAGCTTTGATGATGATCCATTGCAAGCTGAGTTGTCTCCAGCTAAAGAAGGCACCAGCTTAAAGATTGGCGGGTCCGCGGTCAAACAAGGCAATTAGCTTGAAGTCTGCGTAATTCGCATGTCGTGTGGGCTCTTGGCAGATTACAATGTTCTGCAAAACAAGGTCCGTCCAAGTGACGTGGTAATCTAGATGACTTGGACCACGATGGTAAAACTCTATATAATCCAACGGAGGAAGGATAATCTCATGGGAGGTCTGGAAGTTCATGAGAAGCAACTTTTTACCGTCTTCTCTTAAGGAAGCCATCCAGTGGGAGTTCATGCCGACCCAGTATATACCTTCCAAGAAGTTTCAGGCGATGGTAATCGGATCGAAGTCGAGGGAAATAATTTACGGTGACCCACTACATACTTGCAAAGAAGTTTTGGCTAATGGAGATTGGATTGAAGTCGAGGGGCATCATGTACGCCTCCGTATCAAGGTGAGCTAACCTCGCAAGACCAGAGAGCAGCAAGCAGGGTGTCTTGAAAAGCTTAGGCCTCGCTTCGACGATGGACGTGTACATGTCCCTCGAGCATGCAGCCAGCCGCAGGGCGCTCAACATATCCATACACGAACAACAGAGGTGGAGGATGTCACTGGGGAGATTGCTCCAATCACAGGTCATATGGATGCTACGCGGGTCGCGTTCGGCCATAGTGGAGTTTGGAAGGTGGGGTTTTTTGGGGGCTTGATTTATGGGGGAGAAGGCTGTCGGTGCTGGAGCGGCTAGCGAGGGAATAGTAGTACTGGGGGAGGCGAGCGAGGCAACGGTACATGGGGGCACAATGAGATGGGGACGGAGACGGAGATGGAGATGGAGATGGAGATGGAGATGGAATGGTGCTATGGGAGGGGAGAGGGAGACGAGGCGAGGCATGCTAATGTGTTGTACAGCGACTGTGACAGACTGCACAGTGCACAAGGTGAGGCTAACTTTGGTAAGACGAACACGCCGCCTGGACTAGTGTCAGGCGCAAGCTGTTGTCACTTCACTGTGAGGACCGGATGAATAGTATTTTGATTATCAAGTGTACCACAGTTGTACTAGTACTACTACTTACTAGTGTACTCCAGTACTGTATAGCGGAAATAGGTCTACCGTGCTAGCATGCCTGTTTACTTCATCCTCCAGGTATCATCCATATTGCAAGCAGAACCAAATTCTCGTGCATGCGGAAGCACGAAGATCGGCCTTTGATGAGGATAACCATGTACTCCCTCCGTCTAGGTGAGCGCAACCTAGGTGGCTGTAGATTGGACGAGAAAGAGGACCGGGACGAGCAAAACTTCCAACCACGACACTATTACAAATGGAAGCAAAATCAACAATTAATATGTAGTTATAAGGATGTCTATTCAACTCTCCAAGCAGGCCCAATCAACGCCTTGCCGTGATGCATGCAGTGATCGTCTGGTGCATCAAGGACGGCATGCATATCGTTCCACACTTGAGAAGAGGAAAAAATGGGAAGGTAGAACGCGGTAGTAGAGCAAGAGAATGCTGGCTAACGAGGCTAGGAGGGGATCGAGCAGGAAGTTAATGTTCCACGCCTAAAGGTTTTGGGAAAACCTGATTTTCATAAGGTGACATACTCACCCTAGACAGAGGGACTATTCCTTAACCAAAGAATGTTGTGTCTCCCACGCACACGTCAATATCCATTTGAACCAGCTATGACACATTTTTTTTAATCTGTTTGCATAGGTCCCACCTATCAGGAAGGATGGGCACATACACGAACAGGTACGACTCGTCAGTCTACCCGCATAGCCTTTTTGTTTAGTCTACCTAGCCATCTAATCAACTGCCTGCACGCCACTTCTCCCATTTACTTCTCCATCAGGAACCAATTTTCCTCGGCTTCTTCACCTCCCCTTCGTCTTCATTTGCATCCAAACCCCACTGTGTTCACATTGTTTTAACCTCTTTAAATAATCATCTACTACTTCATTAGACTAGCCATCTAATCCTAATTCTCCAAACCATAGCCCTCCGTTCTAGCGGTTCCAAATGGCGAAAGAGATCGAGATGCAGGTTTTTAGCATCCAACATGTCCTCGTCGAAGGCTCGTCGAGCATAGTTGCCACCGTCACCATCCACCCAAGGGTTGTTCGGCAGTGGATCAACAATGTATCCAACTCCCTCGAAAAGGTAGAGACGAGGGTCATCGGTCTGGACGCAGAGTACACAGAGCGTGCCACTAGGAAGATCCAACGCGCCGCCGTCCTTCAGCTGTGCCTCCAAGATGATGTTTTGGTGTACCACATCATACACACACCCTCCATAGCAGGTGAGCTTCACGATTTCTTGTCTCGGGAGGACATATACTTCTGTGGGGCAGCCATCGAAGGGGATAAACAGAAGCTGGAGCTGTACAACGTTGATTTGAAAAGCATCGCTGACCTACAAACCAGAATCAAAATTCCTGTAGAAGATTGTGATAAACAGACACCATCCCTATTCGACATAGCAAATTTTGTGCTCGGTAAAAATCTTCAGAAGGGTGACGAGACGGTGGCATTAAGGTTGTCTGGATGGGATAATTATCCCTTGACGTACGAGCGGATAAAATATGCTGCCCTCGATGCTCGTGTGAGTTTCGAGATAGCTGCAAGGTCCAAAGAGCTTGTTGCGAAGCCGTCTCCCATAGAAAATGAGAAGAAGAAGAAGAAGAAGAAGAAGAAGAGGAAGAAGAAGAAGAAGAAGAAGAAGAAGAAGAAGAAGAAGAAGAAGAAGAAGAAGAAGAAGAAGAAGAAGAAGAAGAAGAAGAAGAAGAAGAAAAGGCTGCACCAGCAGGAGGGCATTATGGATGGATGAACTATTTCCTCTCTTGTAAAAAAACTATTCGCTCTCGGTGTATATTGATATAGGTGGACTATTTCGATGGTGTGCATGTCTTTGGAACAAGTAGTGGCGTGGGTCCGCTTGACTATAAGGAACTATTTATCCGCCTAGGTTTCTCTACTACTCCTTCCAGTGATCGGTATGCAATGCATGTGTCCGTAGACATGACAAGTTGTCCATGGAAGTTAAACTACGGCGACTGACGGTGTCCTGGACTAGGGGGTACTCACCACGTCATCTCCCAATCTGTTAGATTGGGCCGAGGACCCCCATGGCCATATACTCATGGGCCAGTCCGGTCAGCTGCCGCATACAAGGAAGATTCCGCAAGACTTGGCGATCAAGACAAGGACTCCTCCCCCACCGGCGTATTCGGCTAGGACTCTTGTTATCCTAGGCCTCTGGTGCATTATATAAACCAAGGCCAGGCTAGTCGATAGATATATACAACAATCATACCATAGGCTAGTTTCTAGGGTTTAGCCTCTATGATCTCGTGGTAGATCAACTCTTGTAATACTCATATCATCAAGATCAATCAAGCAGGAAGTAGGGTATTACCTTCATAGAGAGGGTCCGAACCTGGGTAAACATCGTGTCCCCTGTCTCCTGTTACCATCCGCCTTAGACGCACAGTTCGGGACCCCCTACCCGAGATCCGCCCGTTTTGACACCGACATTGCTGCTTTCATTGAGAGTTCCGCTGTGTGTTCGGCAAAAGGTCGATGGCTCGCCTGCAGATCAACTGCGACCTCGGCATCTTCATCACCAGCTCGACTGGTCACCTTGGTCCGACCAAGGACTGCTCCCTACCTCCGATCGTCATGTTCGGATGAGGGCCTTCATCAACATCAACTCCGATCTCTATCAAGATCATAGAGGAATCATCCAAGGAGCCCGGGGGCTCAACGTCAACATTGCCCTCGCGCGACCGTGCTGTTTTTTTGGACAACGAACTTGTATCCTCCGTCACCGCCTCCTCGAGCATTGCTTTGACGATTGCTCAGTGGAATAGTGCAGAATTACGTCTACAATAGCCACGCTAAATTTCGTCGAGTTCCGATGGAGGAATCTCCGACAATCTACGATATATCGGAGCCCTGTCAAATCTGGACGAGAATCTGGACGAGTTTAGGGCGTGGTGTCCAGCTTCTAGCTCGGACGTCCTTTGGAAGATCCAACCGTTGATCGGCTGCGGAATTCCTGTATCGACCACCGCCCAAAATTTCAGCTCCATCCGACCGTCCAAACTCCGGGAACCTTCCGATTAGTGCATCACTTTTCGAATCTGTTTTCTGCGCAAAAACGAATCCGGCCCGAGTTCCTCTTTTTTATGAACGGGAATTCGGACATCCTTTTTGAAGGAAGTTTTGTATGGGGTATCGTGTTTTGTTCCCGAACACATCCCGCTAGCCTTAAAATCTTTTGAACATGATCTTCAACGTCATGCTGGTGTTAAACCAGTCCGGCAATATTGCTCCACGGCTGCCGACCTGTGCTAGACACGTCGTCACTTTGTTGAGCCGCGCTCAACTTCTTCGGATCATCATCTCGGCAAGACGAACAAGAGTCCGGCATCGCGAAGGATAAATAATCACCAACATCGCCGTCCCACGGATTACACGGAGCGGGCACACCTGCATCGCCAGACGGTCACTTCATCGAGCCGACATCGACCACGTCACGACCTGCATCGGCAGGGCCGCACTATTGCTTTTTCAAGCTTGTGTCCATCACGCCGACCTACTTCGACTCATTGGCTGACACCGAGGCTTCATCAAGTTAGCTGGACCGGGGGCTTCATCATCTCTTCATCAACCTACTCCGGAGACTTCGGCGTCGCTGGCCGACCAGCTCCGTCACGTTAGCTGGACCGAGGGCTTTGCCTCGGCGAGCCAACCTTTGCCAGCATCGCCATGCCGTTGCTTTATCGCCCATCAGGCGATAGGTGTGCGGGTTGAGTCCCATTTTTGGGAATCACCATTCTTCGAATTGATACAACAAATAAGCCAGGTGCTATTAATCCTAGTATTTTTTGCTTGTTTGGGTTTGTTTTTCCCAACGAATTATTACTCTTGTTTGTCCATTATATGTACGCAGGTCTATCAAATGGTGGCCGCATTAACGATGGTCGCATGGTGGTCCGGTCAGTTTCCGTACATAGTCCGGCGAACGCCGCATCCGGAACTCGAACCGACCTGTGAATTCAGGCCTTGCCATGCCTTTACCGCATCACGCCGCCGCCCCGCATCGACATTGACTTCGGTGCCAGGCCATATTTCTTTTATTACTCACTTTGCATAAATTATTTGTTATGCAACGATTTTTTTATTGTTACTATTATCTCTGGTTTGCACTTTTTTGTGCACAGGAAAATGACCCAGCCGGACTATATCCTTTGGCGTCACCTCGGCTGGACGGGGGGCTTCGTCAACACTTCATTACCCCATGCCGGTGACTTCGGCATCACCCTGCCGTCCTGCATTGATCGTGCTATGTCACCACTTCGGAGTGCCGAGCTCTTTGCTCCGCCACCTCGGGACCGGCTTGGGGGATGGAACCTTGTCCCGCATCAAGCTTGGACCGCATCATCAATACCGAACACATTAACCAGCTAAGTTGCCTTCATGCTCAAAGTTTTAAATTTTTAACTTGTGTTTGGCTCGACCAAGCATTATACTTTTTTGGAAAAAAGTTGCTTGTAAAAATTTCCTTGTCCAAACTTTGTTTGTGATGCACAAATTCAAATACCCCGTTTACTTGGGGGCTTCCTTCATGAAGCTTTTTCTTCTTGCATATGATTATACTTGTGCGGCTTCGTTCCTTGTTCGTGTATTACGCCACAATATGCACCATATTGACTTAAGCGATTTGCAAGCTGGGTTGCCTGGCTCCTATGCTTACCCCTACGTTCCCGATTGTTCGGCTAGGGAGTAAAGGGAGCACCTCTGCGATTGTCACGATCGGGTCACCCGAGCCGGACCTCAGACTGGGTGAAGCCGAAAGCTAGCGCTCTTATTGTTTTCAATCATGGTCGGCACACAACGGAACTCATGAGTACAAAAAATCTTTTGCACAAAGTCTCATAGTAATAATGAGCACCGAAGAAAGGTATCGGTGGGGGTACTATTTTCTTCGAAGATGCTTCTTACACTTTGTTAGTAATATAGCATAAGTTCCCTGAGCGCGCTTTGTCTGTTACAGCCTTATGGCCTAATTGCCTGGTTATCAGAAACACCGTCGATATTCTCGACAGGTGGAGTACATAACACTTTTCGGCCCTTGCCGAAGAGGGAGAAGCTGACGATCGATTAAGACGCGTATAAAGTTCGGGTGAACATAGATATGATACAAGTACATCGGTACATACAATCATTCTTTTACCCAAGTCACTTGGGGGCTCTTATGCTTATTTGAGCCGTTTTATAATAAGTCTTTATCTTCTTAGTCGTTGGAAAGTTTTTATTATTATTCATCACTCCTTTTTTCGACACAAGTGTGCGGTCACTAGCCGGGGAGCCTAATTTCTCTCTCAAAGCCGCTAGAGTTTAGTTTGCTAAACTGGCCTAGTAAGAAGTACTCCGCCTTCGGGATAGGAGGTTGAAGCCGTAGGCTGACCCGCTTGAAGTTTTGAGATAGGATGTGTCATGTTAAAGCATGGCAGAAGCACCTTTTTTTCTAAAGTCCAATTTTCGGATTGGCACCGAACACTTGATCTAGTTCGGACATTAACCTTTCGAATAAGTTTTTTGGCTTTTCGAGCCCATGGAACTTTTCAACTATTTTGTGTTTTCAGCACAAGTCTCGCAGTGCAACGCCGGACACCTTTAGAGATTCGGCAAAAACATTCTCGGATATTGCTCTATATGCATCGGTTTTGAATTGTGTCTTCGGTCAACAGTTGGGTTGCCTGGCTCCTGCGCTTGCCCCCTACGTTCCGCTTTGTTCGGCTAGTTGTGCAAAGGGAGAACCACTGTGATTATGCTTCCAGCTCACATGGTTAAGCACCTCAGTGGAGAAAGCCGAAAACTGACTGTCGCAATAAGCGTAAACTGGTCAGCAATCCGATGACGGTGTTAAACGACGGGCCATTCATAACAATGGCCGAAGTGTTTACGGCTTGACCTCGACTGTCGCCCAACACTACCCGGGGCTATTAACTAGCCTCCCAAACTAAATCCTCGATATTTTGCTCTTATATTGGAGCTGAGGTTTCATGATCATGCTTAGCATGACAACCCAAAGAAAGGAACCGATAGCGGGACTATTTTCTTTGAAAGACATTTCTTCTGTTAAACAACAATATAACATATCTCTTTGCGTACCTTTGTTTATAAAACCGTATGGCCAGATTGCCTTGTTTGTCGTAAATCTTTGCCCTCATAAATGCTTTATAAAATAGGACAAACACTCCTCGGCTACTGGCCAAGGAGGTTCAAGCCGATGGTCGGTCAACAAAGTTTTGTACAATGCGGATCCGAGCATTAATGACATAAAGTACTTGGATACATAGAGTCATTACACATAATTTGTGATTTTACTATGGATATCGATCCTTAATTCGGCCTCCCATGCCCGCATTAAGGCTCGGGGCTACTCGGCTTCGGGCTTATTATTTACAATTATTAAAGGGGCACATCGATCCCCTGATCTGGTGTTGCCAGCCAACCAGTGTCTCGGGGGCTACTGCATTGCCTACCCAATGCAGAAAATTTTAAGTGTAATACAGTCTCCGAGGAGATTTTGATCCTCAGGTTGGTCGACTGCACCCAACCTGAGTCTTGAGGACTGAGCATGCCGCTTTTTGTGTCCCGAAGTATTCTGCCGAGCTGGGACTTGATCCTTAGACCGATTTTGCAAATCAACCCGACTCTCGACAGCTACGGGGATCAGCGGTCTTATGTAATCCTTCATGGGCATCTCAGGTTTTAGACCGATACCCACCTTGAGGGCTACTGGCTATGTATCTCGGCAGAGAATAAATATCACCAATCAAAAATATTGACAAAAATCGGCCCACATTTGGGGTGGTGCACCACCTCGGAAGCAGTTCGGCATAAAGCTCGGGCGCTAGTGGCTGGCTCCATAGAGGGCATTTCCGGCATTAAGCTCGGCTAAACTCCTTCAAACTTCTTTGAACCAAGGTGATTTACGACACCTGGACACAGTTCGGAGTTGGGGCTCGGATACATAGTCCAGCGTTAGAGCTGGGAAGCAGTCTGACATTGGTGCTCGGCTGCAAAAGATATCTTGAATGCAGTCCGGTGTTGGAGCTCGGACACAAGAGGACGTTGCCGCCCGGGAACAACTTCAAACCCGAGGTGTGGCATAAAAATAACAAGGCATTGATAAAGGCCGGAAACTTAAAGGGGCTCCTCGGATACCCGACGTGTAAACTTGTCGAATGCATTTTGGCGATCCTCAAGATCAAAGATGAGAAGATTTGTTGAACCAATTTTCAAGACCGACGACTGAAGATGAAGAACGGTTCGGAAGAATCGAGGAGCGTCCCTAAACTTGAAGACCGGTTCAGGGGGCTACTGACGGTGTCCTGGACTAGGGGGTACTCACCACGTCATCTCCCGATCTGTTAGATTGGGCCGAGGGCCCCCATGGCCGTATACTCATGGGCCAGTCCGGTCAGCTGCCGCATACAAGGAAGATTCCACAAGACTTGGCGATCAAGACAAGGACTCGTTCCCCACCGGCGTATTTGGCTAGGACTCTTGTTATCCTAGGCCTCTGGTGCATTATATAAACCAAGGCCAGGCTAGTCGATAGATATATACAACAATCATACCATAGGATAGCTTCTAGGGTTTATCCTCTACGATCTCGTGGTAGATCTACTCTTGTAATACTCATATCATCAAGATCAATCAAGCAGGAAGTAGGGTATTACCTCCATAGAGAGGGCCCGAACCTGGGTAAACATCGTGTCCCCTGTCTCCTGTTACCATCCGCCTTAGACGCACAGTTTGGGACCACCTACCCGAGATCCGCCAGTTTTGACACCGACAGCGACCAGCACGTTTCATGCACTGCCACTCGCGATCCCCACGACGCCGCTCCAACCCACAGTACCACGTCCCCCGACGTGCGCCTCACACCTCTCGGCTGCATTGCCCCTCTACCTTTGTGTGCATGACATGTGGGCCACCTAAAATGCGGCGGGCATCAAGTTTCTACCACAGCCACACGCGATTCCCACGACGCTCGAACCCATGACACCACACGTCCCCCGATCCGCGACTCACCCCTCTCGGCCCCACTGCCCCTCTGCCTTCGGGAGCATTACATGTGGACCATTCACCTATCGGGTCCACATGTTATTGACTCAAAGGCAGGTGTAGTAAGGCGTTGAAGCTCAGTCCCGAGGGCCCTGAGAGGGAAATGTAACTCCTGCGCCAGGACTTGTGGTGCTACTGCTGCACGAACTCATGCCAAACTCGAGATTTGTTTCTTTACTATACATGCACGCAACGATTTAATGGACATGTAATCTCAACATGTGATGGGGTGCTCTAAATGTGAATTTGAAACTTATAAAACGAAAAGATTCAAAACAAATAAACTGGGAGAGAGGGAGTATATCGTAGGATGTGTCCGATACGAAATAAGTCCCTTGGTTTGCTGCTACGTCTTGAGCTTGCGTTGGTTTTCCTTGAAGAGGAAAGGGTGATGCAGCAATAGTAGCGTCAGTATTTCCCATATTTTTTGAGAACCAAGGTATCAATCCAGTAGGAGGCTCCTCACAAGTCCCATGCACCTGCACAACAAACAAAGAACTCGCAGCCAACGCAATAAATGGGTTGTCAATCCCTTCACGACCACTTGCGAAAGTGAGATTTGATAGAGATAATATGATAAGATAAATATATTTTTGGTATTTTATAATATAGATTGGAAAAGTAAAGATGCAAATAAAAAGTAGATTAAAAGCTTATATGATAAAAGATAGACCCGGGGGCCATAGGTTTCACTAGTGGCTTTTCTCGAGATAGCATAAGTATTATGGTGGGTGACCACATTACTATCGAGCAATTGATAGAAAAGAGAATAATTATGAGATTATCTAGGCATGATCATGTATATAGGCATCACGTCCGTGACAAGTAGACCGACTCCTGCCTGCATCTACTACTATTACTCCACACATCGATCGCTATCCAGCATGCATCTTGAGTATTAAGTTCATAAGAACAGAGTAACACATTAAGAAAGATGACATGATGTAGAGGGATAAACTCATTCAATATGATATAAACCCCATCTTTTTATCCTCGATGGCAACAATACAATACGTGCCTTGCTGCCCCTGCTGTCACTGGGAAAGGACACCGCAAGATTGAACCCAAAGCGAAGCACTTCTCCATTGGAAGAAAGGTCAATCTAGTAGGCCAAACCAAACTGAAAATTCGAAGAGACTTGGAAAGATAACTTAGTCATACATAACAGAATTCAGAGGAGATTCAAATATTTCTCATAGATAAACTTGATCATAAACCCACAATTCATCGGATCTCGATAAAACACACTGCAAAAAGAGTTACATTGAATAGATCTCCAAGAAGATCAAGGAGAACATGGTATTGAGATTCAAAGAGAGAGAAGAAGCCATCTAGCTAATAACTATGGACCCGAAGGTCTATGGTAAACTACTCACAACTCATCAGATGGGCTATGGTGTTGATGTAGAAGCCCTCCATGGTCGATTCCCCCTCCAGCGGAGCGCCGGCAAAGGCTCCAAGATGGGATCTCACGGATACAGAAGGTTACGATGGTGGAAATAGCTTTTCATGGTCGCCCCTGATGTTTTAGGGGTATGTAGGTATATATAGCAGGAAGAAGTACGTCGATGGACGCTCGAGGGGCCCACAAGATAGGGGGCGCGCCAAGTAGGGGGGCGCGCCCTCCACCCTCGTGGCCACCTTGGCAGCCTCTTGACTTGCACTGCAAGTACTCTGGATCACGTTCGTTCCAAAAATCACGCTCCCGAAGGTTTCATTCCATTTGGACTCCGTTCGATATTCCTTTTCTTCGAAACACTGAAATAGGCAAAAAAAACAGCAATACGGGTTGGGCCTCCGGTTAGTAGGTTAGTCCCAAAAATGATATAAAAGTGTAAAGTAAAGCCCATAAACATCCAAAACGGGTAATATAATAGCATGGAACAATAAAAAATTATAGATACGTTGGAGACGTATCAAGCATCCCCAAGCTTAATTCCTGCTCGTCCTCGAGTAGGTAAATGATAAAAACAGAATTTTTGATGTGGAATGCTACCTAGCATATTTCTCAATGTAAGTTTCTTTATTGTGGCATGAATGTTCAGATCCAAATGATTCGAAATAAAAGTTCATATTGACATAACAAATAGTAATACTTCAAGCATACTAATCAAAGCAATCATGTCTTCTCAAAATAACATGGCTAAAGAAAGTTCATCCCTATAAAATCATATAGTTAGGTTATGCTTCATTTTTGTCACACAAAAATGCTCCCATCTTATACACCCCCAGTGACAAGCCAAGCAATTGTTTCATACATAAATAATCTCAAACTTTTTCAACTTTCACACAATACATGAGCGTGAGCCATGGATATAGCACTATGGGTGGAATAGAATATGATGATGGGGATTGTGTGGAGAAGACAAAAGAAAAGAAAGTCTCACATTGACGAGGATAATCAACGGGCTATGGAGATGCCCATCAATTGATGTCAATATGAGGAGTGGGGATTGCCATGCAACGGATGCACTAGAGCTATAAACGTATGAAATCTCAACAAAAGAAACTAGTGGGTGTGCACCCAACTTGCTTGCTCATAAAGACCTAGGGCATTTGAGGAAGCCCATTGTAGGAATATACAAGCCAAGTTCTATAATGAAAAATCCGTACTAGTATATGAATGTGACAACATATGAGACTCGCTACATGAAGAACATGGTGCTACTTTGAAGCACAAGTGTGGAAAAAGAGATAGTAACATTGCCCCCTTTTTTATTTTTTTTATTTTCCTTTTTCTTTTCCTTTTTTTGGGCCTTTCTTTTTCTTTTTTTTCTTTGGCCTTTCTTTTTTCTTTTTGGCCTTTATTTTTTTCCTTTTTAGGGACAATTCTCTAATAATGATGATCATCACACTTCTATATATTTACAACTCATGAATTACAACTCAAAGCTAGAACAAAATATGACTCTATATGAATGCCTCCGGCGGTGTACCAGGATGGGCAATGAATCAAGAGTGACATGTATGAAAATTTATGCATGGTGGATTTGCCACAAATACGATGTCAACTACATGATCATTCAAGGCAATATGACAATAATGAGGTGTGTCATGATGATAAACGGAATGGTGGAAAGTTAAATGGCAATATATCTCGGAATGGTTATGGAAATGCGATAATAGGTAGGTATAGTGGCTGTTTTGAGGAGGATATAAGGAAGTTTATGTGTGATAGAGCCTATCATATCACGGGGTTGGGATGCACCAGTGAAGTTTGCATCAACTCTCAAGGTGAGAAAGGGCAATGCACGATACCGAAGAGGCTAGCCACGAGGGAAAGTTAAAAGTGCGTATAATCCATGGACTCAACATTAGTCAAAAGAACTCATATACTTATTGCAAAAATCTACAAGTCATCAAAAACCAAGCACTACGCGCATGCTCCTTGAGGGATAGATTGGTAGGAAAAGACCATCGCTCGTCCCCGACCGCCACTCATAAGGATGCACAATCTAAGAACACCTCATGTTTCAAATTTGTGACACAACTTTAACCATACGTGCATGCTATGGGACTTGCTAACTTCAACACAAGCATTCTTTAAATTCATAATCACCCAACTAGCATGACTCTAATATTACTACCTCCATATATCAAAACAATCATCAAGTATCAAATTGATCATAGCATCCAATTCACTTCCTATGATAGTTTTTATTATACCCAACTTGGATGCCTACCATTCTAGGACCAATTTTATAACCATAGAAAATACCATGCTGTTCTAGGAGACTCTCAAAATAATATAAGTGAAGCATGAGAGATCAACAATTTCTTCAAAATTAAGCCACCGCCGTGCTCTAAAAGATATAAGTGAAGCACTAGAGCAAAAACTATATAGCTCAAAAGATATAAGTGAAGCACATGGAGAATTCTAATAAATTCCAATCAAGTAGGCTTCTCCCAAAAGGTTTGTACAGCAAGTTTGATTGTGGTAAACTAAAAAGCAAAGACTAATATCTTACAAGACGCTCCAAGCAAAACACATATCATGTGGCGAATAAAAATATAGCTCCAAGTAAAGTTACCAATGAACGAAGATGAAAGAGGGGATGCCTTCCCGGGGCATCCCCAAGCTTAGGCTTTTGGATATTCTTGAATATCTTGGGGTTCCATGGGCATCCCCAATCTTAGGCTCTTGCCACTCCTTATTCCATAGTCCATCAAATCTTTACGCAAAACTTGAAAACTTCACAACACAAAAAACTCAACAGGAAATCTCATAAGCTCCGTTAGTGAAAGAAAGAAAAACCACCACATAAGGTACTGTAATGAACTAATTATTTATTTATATTGGTGTTAAACCTACTGTATTACAAGTTCTCTATGGTTCATACCCTTACATACTACCCATAGATACATCAAAATAAGCAAACAACACACGAAAGGCAGAATCTGTCAAAAACAGAACAGTCTGTAGAAATATGTAACTTTCGAATACTTATGGAACTCTAAAACTCCTACCAAAATTGGAAGTCCTGGAAACTTTATCTATTGATCTACATCAAAAAGAATCAATGCAAAATCACGTTTCTGCGATTTATTGAATTTTTCTCGTGAGCACAAAGTTTTTGTTTTTCAGCAGAATCAAATCAACTATCACCATAGGTTATCCCATAGGTTCTACTTGGCACAAACACTAAATAAAACAAGAAAACACATCTAAACAGAAGGTAGATGTAAAATTTACTACTAAACAGGAACAAAACCAAAGAGACAAATAAAATTGGGTTGCCTCCCAACTAGCGCTATCGTTTAACACCCCTAGCTAGGCATAAAAGCGAGGATAGATCTAAGTAGTGCTATCTTTGGCACTCAATTCATAAGCAGCTCGCATGATAGATTCATAAGGTAATTTAATTTTATTTGTTGGAAAGTGCTCCACGCCTTTCCTTAATGGAAATTGGAATCTAATATTCCTTTCCTCCATATCAATAATCGCGCCAATCGTTCTAAGGAAAGGTCTACTAAGAATAATAGGACAAGAAAGATTGCAATCTATATCAGGAACAATAAAATCTACAGGCACCAAATTTATATTTGCAACAATAAGAACATCATTTATCCTTCCCATTGGCTTTTTAATGGTGGAATCTGCAAGGTGCAAATTTAAAGATCAATCATCAAGATCATGGAAACCTATAATATTACATAAAGTTCTCGGGATTGTGGAAACACTAGCACCCAAATCACATAAAGCATAACACAAATGATCTTTAATTTTAATCTTTATAGTAGGTTCCCACTCATCATTAAGTTTTCTAGGTATAGAAACTTCAAAATTAAGTTTTTCATCAAAAGATTGCATCAAGTCATCAACAATATGTTTGGTAAAAGCTTTATTTTGACTATAAGCATGAGGAGAATTCACAACGGATTGCAACAAGGAAATACAACCTTCTAAAGAACAATTATCATAGTCAAATTCCTTGAAATCCAAGATAGTGGGTTCAACGATATTTAATGTCATGACCTCTCCAATCCCACTTTTAACAAATTTAGCATCAAGATCTAAAAACTCCGAATTATTGGGATGCCGTTTGACTAAAGTTGACTCATCTCCAGTCCCATCATTATTAAGATTCATATTGCAAAACAAAGATCTAATAGGGGATACATCGATAACTTTAAGATCTTCATAATTATTTTCATGGAAACTAGAAGAACACGCCTTTATAAAGCAATCTTTCTTAGCACGCAATCTAGCGGTTCTTTCTTTGCACTCGTCAATAGAACTTCTCATAGCTTTTAGAGACTCATTGATATCATGCTTGGGAGGAGTAGATATAAGTTTCAAAGAATCAACATCAAGCGAAAGCCTATCAACATTCCTAGCCAAATCATCAACTTTGAGCAATTTTTCTTCAAGCAAGGCATTAACATTCTTTTGAGAGATCATAAATTCTTTCACTCTATTCTCAAAATCAGAGGGAAATTTATTAAAATTACCATAAGAATTATTATAGGAATTTCCATAATTATTAGAGGAATTACTAGGGAACGGTCTAGGATTAAAGTTTCCTCTATAACCATTGTTTCCAAAATTATTCCTACAAACAAAATTTACATCCATAGATTCATTATGATTCAATCAAGGTAGATAAAGCCATATCATTGGGATCAATAGAAGCACTCTTAGTAGCAAACAATCTCATAAGTTCATCCACCTGTCCACTTAAATATTAATTTCTTCTATAGCATGCACTTTTTACTAGTAGATCGTTCGGTGTGCCATTGAGAATAATTAGCCATGATATTATCAAGGAGTTTTTTAGCTTCTCCTAAGGTGATTTCCATAAACCTGCCTCCCGCGGCCGAATCTAAAAGATTTCTAGAAGCAAAATTCAATCCGACATAAATTTTTTGTATTATCATCAATAAATTCAAACCATGAGTAGGGCAATTGCGAATCATCAATTTCATTCTTTCCCAAGATTGGGAAACATGCTCATGATCAAGTTGTTTCAAATTCATAATATCGTTCCTAAGAGTGATGATCATAGCGGGAGGAAAATACTTAGAGATAAAAGCATCTTTGCACTTGTTCCAAGAATCAATACTATTTTTAGGCAAAGACGAAAACCAAACTTTAGCACGATCTCTAAGTGAAAACAGAAATAACTTCAATTTAACTATATCATTATCTGTATCTTTTTTCTTTTGCATCTCACACAAATCAACAAAGTTGTTTAGATGGGTAGCGGCATCTTCACTAGGAAGGCCGGAGAATTGATCTTTCATAACAAGATTCAGCAAAGCAGCATTGATTTCACAAGACTCAACATCATTAAGAGGAGAAATCAGAGTACTAAGCAAATCATTATTATTGGTATTGGAGAAATCACACACTTTGGTATTACCTTGTGCCATGGCGACAAGTAATCCAACACACAAGCAAACAGAAAAAGGCAAGCGAAAGAGAGAGAGAGAAGGAGATTGGGAAAGAGAGGGCAAATAAAACTGCAAGGGTGAAGTGGAGGAGAGGAAAACAAGAGGCAAATGGCGAATAATGTAAATGCGAGGGAAATGAGTTTGTGATGGGTACTTGGTATGTCTTGACTTGAGCGAAGACCTCCCCGGCAACGGCGCCAGAAATCCTTCTTGCTACGTCTTGAGCTTGTGTTGGTTTTCCTTGAAGAGGAAAGGGTGATGCAGCAATAGTTGCATAAGTATTTCCCTCAATTTTTGAGAACCAAGGTATCAATCCAGTATGTGGCTCCTTACAAGTCCCACGAACCTACACAAACAAACAAAGAACTCGCAACCAACGCAATAAAGGGGTTGTCAATCCCTTCACAGCCACTTGCGAAAGTGAGATCTGATAGAGCTAATATGATAAGATAAATATATTTTTGGTATTTTATAATATAGTTTGGAAAAGTAAAGATGCAAATAAAAGTAGATTGAAAGCTTATATGATAAAAGATAGACCCGGGGGCCATAGATTTCACTAGTGGCTTCTCTTGAGATAGCATAAGTATTACGGTGGGTGAACAAATTACAGTCGAGCAATTGACAGAAAAGCGAACATTTATTAGATTATCTAGGCATGATCATGTATATAGGCATCACGTCCGTGACAACTAGACCGACTCCTGCCTGCATCTACTACTATTACTCCACATATCGACCGCTATCTAGCATGCATCTAGAGTATTAAGTTTATAAGAACAGAGTAACGCATTAAGAAAGATGACATGATGTAGAGGGATAAACTCACGCAATATGATATAAACCCCATCTTTTTATCCTCGATGGCAATAATACAATACGTGCCTTGCTGCCCCTGTTGTCACTGGGAAAGGACACCGCAAGATTGAACCCAAAGCTAAGCACTTCTCCCATTGCAAGAAAGATCAATCTAGTAGGCCAAACCAAACTGATAATTCAAAGAGACTTGCAAAGATAACTCAATCACACATAAAAGAATTCAGAGGAGATTCAAATATTTCTTATAGATAAACTTGATCATAAACCCACAATTCATCGGATCTCGACAAACACACCGCAAAAAGAGTTACATCGAATAGATCTCCAAGAAGATCAAGGAGAACATGGTATTGAGATTCAAAGAGAGATAAGAAGCCATCTAGCTAATAACTATGGACCCGAAGGTCTGTGGTAAACTACTCACAACTCATCAGAGGCGCTATGGTGTTGATGTAGAAGCCCTCCGTGGTCGATTCCCGCTCTGACAGAGCATCGGCGAAGGCTCCAAGATGGGATCTTGCGGATACAGAAGGTTACGGTGGTGGAAATATCTTTTCGTGGTCGCCCCTGATGTTTTCGAGGTACGTAGGTATATATAGGAGGAAGAAGTACGTCGGTGGACACCCGAGGGGCCCATGAGATAGGGAGCGTGCCCAGTAGGGGGGGCGCCCTCTACCCTTGTGGCCGCCTCGGCAGCTTCTTGACTTCCACTCCAAGTCCTCTGGATCACGTTCGTTCCAAAAATCACGCTCCCGAAGGTTTCATTCCGTTTGTACTCTGTTTGATATTCCTTTTCTTCGAAACACTCAAATAGGCAAAAAAAACAACAGTACGGGCTGGGCCTCCGATTAGTAGGTTAGTCCCAAAAATGATATAAAAGTGTAAAGTAAAGCCCATAAACATCCAAAACGGTCATCTGGTCCAACTGAGAGTCGTAGTTGGCATCGACGGCGACCATCCACCAGCCGGTGTCCAACACCATCTTGAGATGATCCTCGGTGCCATGCCGCAGGCCGGCGTCGTGGCCCATCTGGCACAGCCGCTGGTCGCTCGTGCGCATCGCCGCCATGGGTCTGGAGTGAGCTCTTTTGCGCTTAGTGTAGGTGCTTATGCAAATGCTTTGGTGCGTACGATGTGGTAGATGCATTGGAATGGAAGGGCGCCTTTATATGAGGGCAAACTGCGTTGCATTCACATAGTGCAACCTCTTTTCCCCGTCCTCCTCCCATCACTTCCCTCATGCATTAATTGAAGGAGGATGCATTGGCCGTTCAACATTTCGGGAACCGCTACTCCCTCCCTCGTCTGCATTAAAGCCGTATCGGGAACTGCGCCGTCCGCTGTCAAATCGAATAAAATCCCTCCGTCTAGGTGAGTAAGTCATCTTACGAAAACCAAATAGTTCCAAAACACATAGGCGCAGTGCATTAACTCTCACGTTGTTTCTTATTTTTTGACATAAATAGAGGAATCCACCAATAAGAGATGTGGGGCTTGTATGCTTTTAATGACTTGAGACTATCAAACAGGACATGCAGTGGTCAGTTCATTGCACGCAATGATATTAATTAGCAAATACACATTAAGTTCTCTCGTTTTCCTCTCCACCTTGGTCACGATGCACAATCTAAGGCTAATCATCGTGGGTACACTAGTATCATATGCATAATACTAGTGTATGATACTACCTCCATAGTGCATAGTATCATAAAGTAGTATCATAGATGATCATATTTATTGCCATGCATGACATAAAGTAGCATAGCATTTAACATGATACAGTATCTACCTATGTTACTCTAACCCTCTCTCTCTTCTTTAATTGTGTGCCACATAAGCATGTTTGCTAGTCCCAAGTGCATGTTACCGGTTATGTTACTCCCACTATGGCCAGCCTAAGATGACTTATTCACCTAGACAGAGGGAGTATACTATACTATTTAAAAGTCGAGGGCATGGCTTTTCCTGCACGGTAGGCGGGGCAGTTCCGCCTAGTCGGTTCAACAGAGACGCGAGAAGATGAGGGAGTAGGCTGCTGCAAACATAGGGTTGTGTGATTTGACAGCGAGTTACTGCTGGACAGGTGGGGCCCTGTGATTTGACTTGGCATTATCATTTTAACTCCGGCGCTACGACAGGCGCGAGTCTCCCGATTCCTGACCACCTCCATACAGGTGCCTCTCCCAATGCTCCACCATATATGTAGACGATGGCTCTTGCATGAGAACCCACTTCTCCACTTTTTCCTTGCCTCTTTCCTCCACATATGCAAAAATGCCATGTAAAGCGGGCTTATAGCCCACTATTGTACTTACTTGGTCCTGCAGGTCCTAAGATTGCCACATAGGCATAAAGTCTGATGTGGCAAGTTAATTAAAAAGACAGAGACTAGTTTGGTGACCCAAGGAAGAAATGGTGCTAAGCGCGTGTACCTAGGTGAAACGACAATTTTGAGTCTATAGCTAATTAAATGAAGCAAACTTAGCAACAAAAAACTATGCACCTATCACTACTAGGAAAAGGGCTATAGATGATATGGACAATAATGGTGCACCAGACATGTGGTGCGTCATTAGTATATACTAATGGCGCACCATATGTTGGTGCGCCATTAGTGTCCAAATACTAATGGCGCACCACATCCACGGTGCGCCATTAGTAACAATTTTTTTTCATTTTTTTTTCAAAACTTGTAATGGCGCACCAGGTGATAGTGCGCCATTACTAGTTAAACTAGTAATGGGGCACCACATCCACAGTGCGCCACCAGTAATTTTTTTTCAATTTTTTTTCAACTTTTTCTTATTTTTTTTCAAAGTTAGTAATGGCACACCGTGGGTGTGGTGCGCCATTACTAGTTAAAACTAGCAATGGCGCACCACACACACGGTGCGCCATTACTAACAATTTTTTATTTTGTTTTTTTTTACTTTCTTTATTTTTTTTCAAAGTTAGTAATGGCGCACCGTGGGTGTGGTGCGCCATTACTAGTTAAACTAGTAATGGCGCACCACACCCTCGGTGCGCCATTACTAATTTTGACCCAAAATTCCCCCGAATGCACCCCCCCCCCCCCCCGTGGACCGCCTTTTCAGTTAAAAAAAAAAGAAAATGATGGAGATGTCAAAAAAATAAAAAAAATAAGTTTCCCATGTGATATGTGGTCTAGTTGTTGGGAAAATTTGCAAATATGAATTTCGACTTTATTTGCAATATCTCTCGAGAATTTGTAAAAATGGGCATAACTTTTGCATACTAACTCGGATGAAAAAGTTTTTTATATGAAAAATCATCTACTCGAAAAGTTACACCCAAATTTAACTAGGGGAACTTTGTTAAACATTTTCAAAATCCTCAAAAACCAAACAGAAAAAAAGTTACGGGGCTTTTAAGATTTAGAGGCAAAAAAATTTAAAAAATTTCAAACTTACTAGTGGCACAGCATTTGCTAGGTGCGCCACTGGTAACAGAAAAAAAAAATTAGTTTTGAATTTTTTTCGGGAATTTTTTTTCAAAATATGATATGTAATATGAACGGAAGTTTGAAATAATTTTTCAAAATTTCATCACACTCATGAACATGAACAAAGTCCTAAACATCAACAAGGCTTAATAGGATTGATATGCTAGATATATCAACAAGTGCTTGTGAAGTGAGCTGGTGATGGGGTTGGATAGAACTCTGAAGTTAAGCGTGCTTGGGCTGGAGTAGTGTGAGGATGGGTGACCTTTTGGGAAGTTTGACCACGGAATGTGATTTGACCGGAGATTAAGCCATAGTGACCTGAGATTAAGAGAAAAACGAAAAAAAAATAAAAAAATGATTTTTTTTTTGAAAAAAATGTTACTAATGGCGCAATCCTATGTGGTGCGCCATTACTAAGTGAGATAGTAATGGCGCACCTCTAGGCATACTAATGGCGCACTACAGGTGCGCCATTAGTATCTGGTATACTAATGGCCCACCAGTGGTGCGCCATTAGTAAAAAATTCTAATGGCGTGATGCTAGTGGCGCACCTGTAGTGCGCCATTAGTAGCGAAAACAGGTGCGCCACTAGCAGGCATTTTTCTAGTAGTGTATGCATTGGGGACTTGATTGCTAAGCCATTTAATGCCCTTAGCACCTCATCTAAGCACTATTTCATTGGAAGAGGTCACTCCTTGGCAAATGCAATAAATACTACTCCGATAGCCAACCTTATAGGTAACCTTGTTGTACTATGAGTGACTAAGTGATGACTATGTATGACATGCCAACATTAGATAGCCTAACCCACCGTGTTAAATCTCCAAGGGCGCAACTGCGCGAGCGACGCGACGGTCATGGTTGGCGCGACCATGATACGGGCTGCTCGCAGCCCTTGGATCTGAGATCGAACGGTCACATGCTAAGATGCTGAAGATTTGCAAAATAACCCTCCAGGATAGGATATTCACCCATAGGTCTAGAATCACGCCATAAAACCGTTCAATCTCAGATCCAGGGGCTCTCGGAAGCCCGTATCATGGGAGAATGGAAAGCCCTACATACCGTTCGCACACTGGCAGTTTGCTCCTACTCGTCGCCGCACGTCCTTTAATATTACGGAGGTTCACTCCTAAGTCATCCCGTCCTTACACATTACGATAGTTCCACTAATCCTAACCCTCCTCCCAAATCTATGGCGTCCCAAATCTCCATGATCGGCGGTGAGTACAAGGTTAGAACCTCATCGGCGATGAGTTCGATGTCATCTATACCCGTTCTTCCGTGACGGTGAAAGGCTGCCTTGATCGCTTCAGACGCATGTTCGAAAACTCAAATGATGAGTGGGTCGCCGGGCTAGATGTTGAGTACACCATAGTCCTGGGATGAGAGAAGGATCTAAAGGAGGAAGTGAGGAAGAAGCCCACCGTGATCCATGTTTGTGTGCATGACTTATGCTTGGTCTACCACATATGCCATGCCGACGTTGAATGCCAGGATTTTAAGAACTTCCTCAAGAGAAACCTAGTCAAATTCATTATTGTAGACTTTACGAGCGATGAAAGAGTCCTAGGTTAGATAGGCCTTGTTGTAGGCCACCCCTTCGACATCCAGAAGAATCGGCTGTTTCCCTCCGGTGGTCAGCCTTCAATGCTGACCATGGCAGGAGCCGTGGTTCATCATTCGTATGGTAAACTGGAGAAACCTCATTACACGTTTCATAATCATGCATGGCAGCGGAATGTACTAGATATAGACCACATCCACTATGCTTCAATGGATGGCTACCTTTGTTTTAATATCTACAAGGGTTGGATGAAGAGCAAGAGCCAAGTGTGCGGTTCAAGCAAAGAAGTATCGGCCAAGAGGAAGAGGGACAAGGACGAAGTCGAGGACGTGGATGAGGACTCCGAGTAAGGTGGCAGTTTCGTTGCTCACGGTGGTTCTAATGCAGTGTCTACCGGATTAGTTGCATAGTTTAATTTCAGGTGTGCTTAGTTTAATTTGAGGGGTGTGTTGTGCTGAGCCCCCAGCAAAACTATGTTATGTTTCTTCTCATTACTTTAACTCTTTAGTACGTACATACTAGTATTTCTTTAATAGAATTTAGCACCCCATTTAAGCACATACTAGAATTTTTAATAGTACTATATGCATAATTTAGCGACGAGCGCTCTCTATATGTACCACCTTTTTTTATTTCAAGTTTTGCTCCATGGCGCAATGCATCGATACTACTACTGTACAAAACTGGAGTATACATTTTTAAAAGGATAGAGGGCAAGGCAGTCTAGCTTGGTCGGTTTCACGAGAGGCGAGGGCCTTTGTGATTTGACGGCTCATTACTACTGTCAAATCGAATAGTACTGCACCGCCCGCTGCACGACTGGCTGAACATGCCTCCTCGCCTCCATCAAACCCCTCCATTAAACCCGCATGCAAACTGAGAATCCTACTCCGGCCACACATCCGTTCATGAGCGGGCCGGAATTAAACACAACACCGGCCGAGCTCCTCCCGTCTACCCTCAGTTTAAACGAGGCCAGACACCGGCCAAGCTCCTACCGTCCGCCCTGTATTTACACGAAGCTAGACAGACAGCTGGCAAGAATCGCACCCCTCCACTGCTCCCCCATTACCTCCTTCACCATTTTCTCCACTCTTCCGATGGCTTCCGAGGAGTCTTTCTCTAGCATATTACCCGGCTGGGTGGCCTGCCGAGCCCTTCGGATACGGGCGAGGCCGCTCGATGCTTCACCAACCTCGCTTGGCCTGAAGGAGCTAGTTGCCGCCCCAAGCAGACGCGTGGTTCAACAACTTGCCACTCCAGTTCAGCTCGATGAGGAGTGGCGAGTTGCTCCATGCCGGCACGGCGGCGAGCATGCCTATACGGGCATCGTCGCTGCCGCGTCGTACCGCTCCACCAGTATCTACGGTGGCCGCACCTCCGTGTCTGTGGGCGCGCCTCCCGTGCCTGCGGCAGCGCCATGCAGGCAGAGACAGAAGCCGGGTGCGTGGAGAGCGACGAGTCGGTGGCCAGCTTCTCCGTGTCTATCGCCATCATCGAGGAGAAGTAGAACACGGGAGGCCGCCACCACTTGGCACCCATGAAGGCCACCGCCGAGGCAACGACTGCACATTCAGGTGGTTTCTTTGCTGCTTCGTCTCTTCCGAGGACATTCATCGACCCAGCAAGTGTCTGACGAACATGAGGAAGACAAAGGGATCTGCGGGCAGCCATTTAGATTATGTACTCCCTCTCCAGCTAGCGGGAAATATTTTTTCTAAGAATGGATAAATTGTATGTATCTATAACTAAAATAAGTCTAGATACATCCGTTTCTAGGACAAGTATTTCTGAACGGAGGGAGTATTAATTATACCAAGAGAGCCGGATTGGAACCACTTAGTTCATGTAAATGTAATGAAATCCATCATGTTTATATGAAGATCCGGCTTTTTTATACGAAATCCTTCATGCTTATATGAAATCCGTCCATGTTTGCACGAATTTCATCTGGTTGGTTAGAGTTGTGAAAATGTATGCCGCTGGCGTTTGATGTCGTCCTCCGCGGAATGAAGCGGGCGGAAATTTGCCTGCTGCCGTTGGAGATGCTCTTATGCTGGAAATAATAGAGTGACATCCAATCCATTTGAGTTAATTGCATGTATGATTGTCTCTCTACAAAAAGTTAATTGCATGTACAGTGTACGCGTGACTTGCAACGTGGCTACAACTTCATACAGAAAGTTAAAAAGAAACAAGTCCATCCTTAATCTTGTATTCGAAGTACTCTATGGGTTCCATTGTCAGTACAATAGCGAAAGAAGTATATATTAAATAAGTAATATATAATATAAAAATCTAAAGTTAAAGACAGAATTTGAACTCGTGTCATCACGTTGCAAGCATCCGGTGCTAACCAGTCCAACACATTTTTGTTGTAGACCATGCTGGAGATATATCTCCATGTCTACTCTTATACTCCATCCGTTCCTAAATATTTGTATTTTTTAGATTTCAAATGGACTACCACATATGGATGTGTATGTAGACATATTTTAGAGTGTAGATTCACTCATTTTGCTCCGTATGTAGTCACTTGTTGAAATCTCTAAAAAGACAAATACTCCCTTCGTCCGGAAATACTTGTCAACAAAATGGATAAAAGGAAATGTATCTAGACGTATTTCAGTTTTAGATACATCTCATTTTATCCATTTTGATGACAAGTATTTTCAGACGGAGGGAGTATTTAGGAACAGAGGGAGTAGAAAACAGAGTTGGTGATGATGGTGTGCGTGCCATCCTGCAATATAGGCCGTCGGATTTATATCTAACGGATAGGAAGGAAACTATGGCAATTTTGCAAAAATATACCCACACCCCTCTCCACGTTCGCAAATAAGGCCTTCCCTCGTTCATCCTTTTCTCTCACAAGATAAACTACTAACACAAATGCATCTTGATATTCCGTGCAACGCACGAGCATCTAGCTAGTTTCTTTTAAAATAGTTAGTGCGATGATATATTTTATGTCTGCCCTGAATTATTTCAGATTCACTAGTAGTAACAAATAAAAGGTTGCCTTGTTAATTAACAGATAACAGGGTGAAAACTATCACATGAGGCTGGTAAAAACAAGGCACACTGGGTTCGGCGTCATCGTCACTACAGCTGTGCGCGCGCGAGAAGTCTACATATCGAGGGGGCTACTGAGCGAGGCACAGAGACACAATGTTTGAGAGAGAAACCAATTCACAGATTATGATCAGATTGAGTTGTCACCCTTCTGCTGTCATTTTTGGGGTGGGGGGGGAGGGAGAGAAAGACGTATCGAGAGTGTGCGCGGTAGGCACATAGGCAGAACTAGCGAGTGTGTGTGTATGTGTGTGTGTTTGAAAGACGAGTATAGACATTACTATCAAGATCGAGGTGCCACCCTACTCCTTCGGTGCCAGTTAGTGTGTGTGTGTGTGTGTGTGTTTGTGAGAGAAGCCAGTCGATAGATTAGTATCAAGATTGAGGTGTCACCCTACTCCTTCGGTGTTGGGAAGTGTGTGTGGGGGTGGGTATGTGGGGGGGGTGCAGTGACACTCACATATCTCTACTCTTATAAAAAACAGAGTTGGTGATGATGGTGTTCCTGCCATCCTGCAATATAGGCCATCCGATTTATATCCGAGGATAGGAAGGAAACTATGCCAATTTTGCAAAAAGATACCCACACCCCTCTCCGCATTTGCAAATAAGGCATTCCCTTGTTCATCCTTTTCTCCACAAGATAAACTACTCATACAAATGCATCTCGATGTTCCGTGCAACGCATGGGCATATTGCTAGTAGGGAGAAGGAGTTCGTGTGACACATATCTAGCTATATTAAGGGATACGTAGATAGAATTTGTGCGAGGCATACTTAAAGCACCACGAAGATAAACAAATGGTGATCATGCAACTGCTGGAAAAATGAAGCGAGAAACAATGCGCGCACGCGCGCGTGTGTGTGTTTGTGTGTGTGTGTGTGTGTGTGTGTGTGTGTGAGAGAGAGAGAGAGAGAGAGAGAGAGAGAGAGAAATCTCAAAACAAAAGGTGCTCTGCTAGAATCCCATTGTATGTATTCATATGGTTCCGGAACTCGAGTTAACCTTAGGCATATGTGTGAGAGACATTATTATACTTTGAGACATTAGTGGTTGTGGGTGGGTGGAATTAAAGGGGTGGGCATGTTAGACAGAGAGAGCGTGTGTGTTTCTGTGTGAGAGACTTGTAGGACATAGTAGAAAGACGAATTCTAACCTTGACGGAGGGAGAGAGAAATACATGAAGTGCGCGTGTGTGATTCCGATGCCCACAGGGAAATGAGATATGTATGTGTGTGAGAGAGATTGCACAATTCATTCACGTATCACTATCTAGCGAGCGTGGACGTGCATCGCTTGAACATAAACCAATATCTACTTCGTATCGTGGCCAAAGGTACAATATCGATTCAATGCTATAAAGATTGGACACTCACATATAACATTTTTTCTATTTGAATAAACCTTTTCAGTTGTGCATGTCAAAGTTACAGTGATGTTTCTTCAAACAACCAATGTAGCTATCATGTACATGCACCATTGTTACTCTTGCATTCAAATTCATTAGTCTTGGATGATTTAAGGTTCTATTATGAAGTAATATATGTAATATTCATATATGAATTGAACGGGTACACAATTCATGAAATGGAGGCTACGTAATCATATGAGGTAACACATTTAAGTAGTGGACTACAATATCCATTTCTTTTTGTGCACCCCTACACTAACATGTCAATGCATTATGTTTAAAGTAAATAACCAATGACACTAAATTATCTATTTACACGAGAAATACATAGGCTGAGCGTTTGATCCCTTTTCTTGTGAACGCGCCAGTACACTCGTACGATTGGTCGCGCCCGTGTGAACGTACAAGTTATCGGCGCATCATCCCGAGTTATTGTCTTTTTTTCTGGGGTGGACTTCACACCAGTTATTAATTGCTGAGGCTTGCCCCGTGTACACAGTCTAGCATGACCTTCCCGCTAGCACGGTCCAAAATTAGTTGAAACTGTATACGAATGATCCCGCCGGCGGAAAAATCTCCCGCCTCCTTCTAAAATTTCCTCCACCCTTAGTCTTTAGCATGCGAAATTCTCCTTTTGTCCTTGGTGCACGGAGACCAACAGTTACAATACCGCCCTCATCTACATAATAGGTTGGGGCTGCTTTGGTAACTTCCGGTTCCCCCCACTACACGACACCCCCATTTCCTCTCCCCCTCCCGCAAAAACGACTAATAACTCCACAGCACAAGAGCATCTTACATCACGCCATCTGTACTTCATCGGCCTTTCTCCCCTTCCCTCTCAAAACCCTAGACTGCTCATCCACCGGTGTACCATAGCCCATTCACTGCCAGCGGCATCCACATCGCTGGATCTGCTTCTGCGACCGCATCTACCGCTCCCACCTCCCCTAGAAACAAGTAGACTGCTCATCCACCACTGTACCACAGCCCATTCAGTGCCGGCCTTGTCCATGGTGCCAGATCTAGTTTGCTGGTACTCTCGTCAACCATCGCGCATCTGCAGCAGATCATTCGTACTCCCTACCGGAGACGCTTCGCCCACACCCCTGGAGCCGCCCCACCGATGCCCCCGTTGACGGCCTCTGATCCTCTTTGCCGACACCTTCCTCAACCCTACGGGAGCCGCTTCGCCGACATCATCGTCAACCCTACCGGAGTATCTACGCCTATACCATTCTCAACCCTACCGGGGCCGCTTTGCCAACTCACAAGTCCACGGCCTCGGATCCGCTTCGTCGCACCCTCATCCAACCTACCGGAGCAGCTTCTGACGCCCCGTCCATAGCCGCAGATCCGCATCATCGACACCATCCTTAACCCAACCACTGGCGCAGCTCCTGACGCCTCGTCCATGGCCACAGATCTGCATTGTCGACACCATCCTTAACCCAACCACCGGAGTAGATTCACCTACGCCCTCGTCCATAGCCATAGACCCGCTTCGCCCACACCGTAGTCCACCCTACCGAAGCCGCTCCACAAACACCCTACTCGACGGTTCTAGATCTCCTTACCAGACCCCGACAGCCAGCGCAGCATCATCACCCTTGACATTTCTAACCTGATTCCCACCGTATGGCAAGATGCCAAGCACCCGCCACGGCCTAGGTACTTGTCACCTTTAAACCCATCCAGCATCACCTGCCCGATGTACTTCAAATATACCAATAGGTCGCTATTAGCTATTGTGCATCTGGCAAAAACTACAAGGACAATGTTTCTTATGGATCTAACAGCTTGGACAACCATGATCCTAGACTAAGGCATTGCTATGATCTTGTAAGTGCGTCTCTCTCTCTCTTGTATTGTTCTGTGCCTGCCAGCGTGCTTTGCTAGGATTTTCAACCAATAATCCCTTTGTGTAGATAATGATTTCTACTACTAGCTGCTAAATTAGGTTTGTAGATGTCATACATGATACTACCTCGTACCTCCGTTCCTAAATATAAGTCTTTCTAGAGATTCCACTATAGGCTACATACGGAGCAAAATGTGTGAATCTACACTCGAAAATGCATATATATACATGTGTATGTGGTCCATACTAGAATCTCTACAAAGACATATATTTAGGAATAGAGGCAGTACATTACAAAATCGTAGGTGGCATGTAGGAATTCCAGTGCACTACATTAGGCTCCCTTAGAGTGCCTGCTAGTCCAGCACACAGAATCATGGCTAGTTTATGCTACGCACACAATCATTAATTGGTGGTTTAAATATGCACAAGGGATATGCAATGTATTATCATGTAGAGATGTCTGAAATTAGCCGTGTCAACTTGCAGATAGGGTTACACAATGAAAAAGTACAAGATTTATGTGGCAATTTCATGGAACATCACAGAAAAAGGAGAGGCAGCGGTGAGCCTATACAGTGTGCTATATATGGTACGTCACACCTCCATTGCAATCATCATGACATGTTATTTGTATGTCAGTTCTATTGGCCAAGTTTCTTAGGGACAATTATTACGAGTTATCGTAAGAAAATAAGCACCTGTGAATATAAGCTCCATGTAATAAGCCAACTAGTTCTTTTCATTGCGTTTTCAGCTTATATTTGGTATGATCAGTGAAAAGTCTAGATTGCATTATATTTTTTCATTTTGCTGCCCATATGAAAAATTAATTTGACTTGCAAACATCACAAATTGAACCAAGTGCAGTAATTAATATGATAGGAAAACAGACCATCACTATTTGCTCAAAATACAAATACAAAGATACCATCTACTTGGCACAATCTACTTTGGTCAATGTTTTCCATAGAGATCCCATTTCCTAATTAAAGGAAGAACGCATGACCCACATTTAAATGAAGAAAAATTATTTATTGAAATTCGACGGTCCAAGTGGCTAGCTATTATCATATAGCAGCACCACCTGAAAGCATCATATAGCAGCAGCAGCAACTCATAGCAACTCATCATACATCAGCAGCAGCAGTGTGTAATTCATCATATACCAGCAGCAGCTCATAACAATTCATCATATAGTAGCAGCAGGAGCAGCTCATAGCAATTCATCATATAGCAGCAGCACGAGCAACTCATAGCAATTCATCATATAGAAGCAGCAGGAGCAGCTCATAGCAATTCATCATATAGTAGCTGCAGGAGCAACTCATAGCAATTCATCATACACCAGCAACACGAGCAGCTTATAGCAACTCATTATATAGCAGCAACAGCTCATAGCAATTCATCATATAGCAGCAGCAGCTCATATCAATTCATCATATAACAACATCTCATAGCAATTCATCATACAGCAGCAGCAGCAGCAGCTCATAGCAATACATCATATAGCAGCAGCAGAAGCAGCTCATAGCAATTCATTGTATAGTGGATCAGAATGAAAATTGGGCAAAAAATCAGAGGAGATCCTCACCTTGTTGGATGAGCTCATCCTTCAACAGCACCTCAAGGCCACGGCCTGGGAGGAGGGGAGGGGGAATAAGGTGCCTTCTGCCGCAGTGTGGCATCAGCCGTAGTTGTGCGGTGCCCGCCGGAGTAGTGCGTTGGACGGACCATAGTGGAGCAGCTGCTGGAGACCATGAGAATGAGGGGCGGCACCAGAGGAAGGAGCAGCCAGGGAGATTTGCCCCTACCTGCCGGCCATGTAGCCTAGATGGACAAAGCATCGTTGAGGACCAGTCCAGATGGGACCAGTGGCGACGGCTCACTGGAGGAACCCTAGTGCTGCAGGCAGGGGATCAAGGTAGAGGGAAAGGGGATAGGATATGCAAGCGGGCAGGGCAGTGAACGCTTGTGTGTTTGTTTTTACTTGAGGGTCAGGTGTGACATGGGCGTCAGCAGTTGCATTTTGAGTGTAATATAGGCAGACAACAGAGTCATTTCACTATTCCCCTTCCCTTCAATTTTTAGTGAGGTTCTACCCGAAACACCTCCCTCCAAAGCGAAATTAGTTAAGCCCAAGCCCATAACTCAAAAATGACTTCTTTA
Source organism: Triticum aestivum (assembly GCF_018294505.1). Lineage (NCBI taxonomy): Eukaryota > Viridiplantae > Streptophyta > Magnoliopsida > Poales > Poaceae > Triticum > Triticum aestivum. The sequence continues at coordinate 101,241,105 of NC_057813.1, read as the reverse complement.
CATCTATTATGGCTTATTTTGACAATAAGCCCTAAAAAGGCAGAATCAAACTGGCCCTTAACATACAATTCAATTGTGCGTGCAATTATGAATCACTCCTACCTGCTATAGTGTAGATTTAGGCACCATCATACATGGCAAACCTAATACATGTGCATTCCATTGTAGAATCTGGAATATGCAATGTTTATATTAGTTCATACATTGCACATGATGTTTAAATGCGCCTTAAATCTGGTCAGTTATGTGATGGTCTTTAAGCCTCCTTCTTTGCTTCTTTTCTTGATATGTAAGATTTGCTCACACATATGTTCAATTGCTTGTTTGCATGAGCCAGCCATACTAGGACTATTTTCTTTGATTAATTGTTGTTCTTGACCTAACACTCTAATAGAGCTTGACAATGATTTAAACATTAAGGGCTGCTGTAGTGGGGCCTTGTCTAACTCATAGGTGACATAAAGGTTTGGCTGTACACTAAAGTAGGCTCTCCAAGAGTACTTGGAGATCCAGTTCGAAGGTATGCCTAGTTTTTACATAGTGCATACATAGTAAATGCTCATTTCATTGTGTGCAAGTGCAAGAGATGCGACATGTTTCATTATGTGGTGTTGTTTTGTTATAATCTCATCCTATTGTGTTCACAGACTGGAAAGTATGCATATTTATCTTCCACGGAGACGAGTAACAAGTTTGTGTCACCTTGCAGAGGGGGTCCAATGAAGGTAAGATTGAGGATTTCCAAGTACAAGATGTTAGGAAGAATCCTTGCAAGAGAAGTAGGAGCTACGCTGAGCCTCTTCAACCTGTTAAGGTAAGTCACTTGATCCAACTCAACAGTTTAATTCCTTGTTTGTTTCAGGCATAGTTAATTTGCTCTTTTCAATTGCTTTATTTGTCCTCAGTTAATGAGATGCCCAAAGAATGATGCCTAATGTTGGGTACTTGTATAACTATTAGTTGACATAATTAAAGGCCTTACCATTTAATTACTCTGCCGAAGTGTGCCTGAAGCTTTGAAGTCTATCAGCCAACTATTATCGCATGAGGCCCACAATCTAGTTTATACTAGGCTAATGATTGCATAGTTTTGCTTGCTGCAGTATGTTTGTATGAAACCCTCTGCTGTTCATTATGCTCCCTAAGACTTTAATTGAGCTATAGAATGGTCAACTGCTTGCTTACATATACGCAATGTGTTGTCTAAGTTTGTAACTTGTCTGTGTTTTGGATTGGGCCCCAACATCATGCTCCTATGGTGAGCTAAGAGAGATTTCTGTATGCAGGCTGCACAGACTACCTTTTTTATAATTTTTAAAATATCACCTGTTTATGCTTCATGACGTGTAACATTATTTTTAGTCCTATTTTTCCATGTACTCCCTGCGTCCCAAAATAAGTGTCTTAACTTTGTACTAGCTCTAGTACAAAGTTGTAGTTACCTTGAGACACTTATTTTGGGACAAAGGGGGTACAAAATAGTCTGTCTTGCTTGCTTCACTGTTGTAACTATAATTTTTCCCTAGTCATGTGTACTTACAGAAACATTTCAGGATGAAGTGACATCAACACAAAGGTGGAGTAGTCATCAATGGTGAACATCTCTATGTTGATCATATCTACTATATGATTCACGTTTGACCTTTCGGTATCCAGTGTTCCGAGGCCATGTATGTACATGCTAGGCTCGTCAAGTTTAACCCAAGTATTTTGCATGTGCAAAACTGTCTTGCACCCGTTGTATGTGAATGTAAAGCCCATCACACCCGATCATCACATGGTGTCTCAGCACGAAGAACTATCGCAACGATGCATACTCGGGGAGAACACTTATACCTTGAAATTTAGTTAAGGGATAATCTTATAATGCTACTGCCATACTAAGAAAAATAAGATGCATTATTAACATCACAAGCAGTCAAAATATCATCTTGTGCTTTTCATCTCCATCTCCAAAGCATTGTTATGATCTCCATCGTCACCGGCTCAACACCTTGATCTCCATCGTAGCATCGTGGTCGTCTCGCCAACTATTGCTTGTACAACTATAGCTACCGCTTAGTGATAAAGTAAAGCAATTACATGGCGTTTGCATTTCATACAATAAAGTGACAACCATAACTCCTACCAGTTGCCGATTACTTTTACAAAACATGATCATCTCATACAATCACATCATGTCTTGACCATATCACATCACAACATGCCTTGCAAAAACAAGTTAGACATCCTCTACTTTTTGTTGCAAGTTTTACGTGGCTACTACATGCTTCTAGCAAGAACCATTCTTACCTATGGCACAAAGCCACAACGGTGATTTATCAAGTTTGCTGTTTTAACATTCACCAAGGACCGACCGCATTCAAATTTGATTCAAGTGAAGTTGGATAAACAGACACCCACCAGCCATCTTTATGCAAAACTAGTTGCATGTTTGTCGGTGGAACTGGTCTCATGAACATGGTCATGTGTAAGGTTGGTCCGGGCCGGTTCATCCAACAATACCACTGAATCAGAATAATACATTGGTGGTAAGCAATATGATGATCATCTCCCACAACTCTTTTTGTTCTACTCGTGCATATCATCTACGCATAGACCTGGCTCGGATGCCACTGTTGGGGAACTTAGTATGCAATTTCGAAAATTACCTACGCTCACGCAAGATCTATCTAGGAGATGCATAGCAATGAGAGGGGAGAGTGTGTCTACGTACCCTACTAGACCGAAAGCGGAAGCGTTTTGACAACACGGTGGATGTAGTCGAACTTCTCGTTTTAACCGATCAAGCACCGAACGTACGATACCTCCGAGTTCTGCACACGTTCAGCTCGATGACATCCCTCGAACTCTTGATCCAGCAGAGTGTCGAGGAATAGAAGAGTTCCATCAGCATGACGGTGCGGTGACATTAATGGTGAAGTGATCCACGTAGGGCTTCGGCTATGCTCTATGAGAATATGACCGGAGGCGTAAACTATGGAGGGGGGCGCCGCACACGGCTAACAATGGTTGGTGTGTGTTCTAGGAGCCCCCTCCCCATGTATATATAGGTGGGAGGGGGAGGGGAGCAGCCTTGGGGCGCCCCAAGTAGGAGGAATCCTACTTGGGACCCTAGTCCCATTCGCCCCCCCCACGTTTCCTTTTTACCGGAAGGGGGAAAAGGGAAGAGGGAAGGAGGAAGGCAAGGGGGGAGCCGAACCCCCTCCTGCTTCTCTTATTCGGCCTCCTTCCTTAGGATGGGTGCCACCCTTTGTGGGCTAGTGTGCTCCCCTCCTATGGCCCATATGAGCCATTATACCCCCGGGGGTTCCGGTAACCCCCCGGTAGTCCGATAAACACCCGATACTACCTAGAACACTTCTGGTGTCCGAATACTATCATCCTATATATCAACGTTTTCCTCTCAACCATTTTGAGATTCCTCGTCATGTCCGTGATCTCATCCGGGACTCCGAACAACATTCGGTCACCAAATCACGTAACTCATATAATACAAAATCGTCATCGAACGTTAAGCATGCGGAACCTACGGGTTCGAGAACTATGTGGACATGACCGAGACACCTCTCCGGTCAATAACCAATATCAGAACCTGGATGCTCATATTGGCTCCCACATATTCTATGAAGATCTTTATCGGTCAAACAATTATGACAATGTACATTATTCCCTTTGTCATTGGTATGTTACTTGCCCGAGATTCGATCCTTGGTATCTTAATACCTAGTTCAATCTCATTACCGGCAAGTCTCTTTACTCGTTCTGTAATGCATCATCCTGCAACTAACTCCTAAGGTACTTTGGTTGCAAGGCTTCTTTTGATGTGTATTATCGAGAGTGCCTAGAGATACCTCTCCGATACTCGGTGTGACAAATCCTAATCTCGATCTATGCCAACCCAACAAATACCTCTGGAGATACCTGTGGAGCATATTTATAATGACCCAGTTACGTTGTGACGTTTGATAGCACATAAGGCATTCGTCCGGTATCCACGAGTTGTATAATCTCATAGTCGTAGGAATATGTATTTGACATGAAGAAAGCAATAGCAATAAAACTGAACGATTGTTATGCTAAGCTAACGGATGGGTCTTGTCCATCACATCATTCTCTAATGACATGATCCCATTCATCAAATGATAACACATGTCTATGGTTAGGAAACTTAACTATCTTTGATTAATGAGCTAGTCTAGTATAGGCTTACTAGGGACACGGTGTTTTGTCTATGTATCCACACATGTATCAAGTTTCTGGTTAATACAATTCTAGCATGAATACACTACAAAAAAATACACTTCTATGATGATACGTGTTTGTCATAGTAGGTCGCATTTTTTGTCATGCATGTACATCCATGACGATTTTATGATAGAGCAGTTTAATCTGGGTCATAACAGAGCAGTACAATATTCAGCCTGTTAATGGCCCAATGCTACCTGGGCCAAACTAAGCGCTAGGTCGACAAAAGGCCCAACTAAAATATAAGCCGGTGTAAGTTGTGGGCCTGGCGCAATGTGTGAAGGCCCCAATCATTCGGGCCCAAGAAAAACGCAGGCCGTCCCAATTGTGGCCCGCTAAAAACCAGGCCCATTAGAGTTAAATGTTTCAACCCGGTCGACTACATTTGATTTTTTCTGAGATAGTGAATGATGGTAGTAACTAGTAGGAATTAAGAACAAACCTACTCTATACAATAAAGAAATTACGGCATAGTAACTAAGAATAAACCTACACTATACAATAAAGGATTTAAGGTATATTACATCCACTGGGCATCGAGGTTCGCCACCAGTGATCATAAAGCGCAATGAAGAAGCAGATTACAAAAATTGGGCACCATTGCAGTGTAACAAAATAATACTGAACCGAGACCACTTCCAAGACAGTACAAGAAAGGTTAGCCTTGCGGGGGAACTGCTGCGCAAGCTGCCGAGCAAGGTTGTGAGACCGGCCTAGCATGCCGGTCATAGCTTCCAGGTGTAGTTGTTTAGCGATGACGTTCTCATTGGTGTTCTCCGCAATCTTTCTTAGAGATAGGACTTCAAGTCGAAGTTGAGTTGCAGAATGTCTTTCTGCTAGAACTTGGGACTGAAGAAGTCAAATTGATTCAGACAACGAATTCTGTGAGCTAGTCTGACTGCTAGTGTCAAGTAACTTGAACACTGCATCAAGACAAGACTTTGGGGTTGTCTCGCTATCTTCAACATGTTTTGCCTTCTTTGTTGCAATATATGTTGGGTTTGTCTCACAGCCTTCAGCGGTCTGTTGCATGCCATCAGGCATATCACCTGAAACAAAGCAGAGAGATGACTGGTTTTGCACGTGTATAAACAAAGATGATAACTGTGCTGTCAACTCCATCCAATTTCAAATTAGAAAATAAAGAGTAAGTTCAAAATATCAATAGCATAATTTGGCATTGTTCATAATGCGGGGAGCTTCACCACACTACTGGATTACCATGTCAACATAACAGGCATAGATGAAGGGCAAAGAAAATCATTGTATCTATTTTGGTTAGTGTGCATGGCATGTTGTTCATATCATCAGCCACGTCAGTAAGATAAAACACGAGATGACAAGGCGCAAACATGGGATGCTTCACCACACACTGGATTATAGATCCACCAAAACAACCATACATATAGGGAGTATTAAGTAATGTGCATGGTATGAATAAGGAATTTGGTTTTACAAGTAAAACTTAGAACTTACGGTTCTTGCGAACATGCATTCTGGTAGAAACAGCAAACTAAACAGCAGTAAATTATAGGGAGTATGAGCAAATTAAACAGCAGTTGAGGATAAAGCCTTTAGAAGGACTGACTTACATTAACAGTTAACACCGGCTTTATAATGCCCTTCTCCATGTCAAGGGAAGGATAACTCAAGAATTTCAGCACATAATCTTCTTCATAAGCATTGCCTGTACTCTACATTTTGTAGAGCGTAATTATAGATATGATAATACTGGAAGGGATAGAGGATAATGAAGATAAGATGCAGATTGATGCTACATAATCAACTACCAATCCCTGGAAGTACAAGCGTTACAGGACAAAATGTACTGACAAGAGCAATGGGCTACACCTCTGCACTGGCATTGTCTGTGTATTCTACTTGTTGGTAAGATTAGATATAGATCTGATCTTTTTTAGTAAATGATGGGTGAGGGAGATAAGATGCAGAATGCTACACAATGAACCAATCCCTCTTCCCATAATATATGGGGACCCTGACTCATTGGTCGAGATCACCGAATGCACGTGTACAGTGATCCTAGAGATCAATCCTCACTGAACACACAGAAGTTGAATAACAAGAGTCTTACATCCATACATACCGTCTTATACAAATTATGACCATTATGGTCAAGTCTTAAGGGGTGAACATCAAATGAAATGCAAGCAGCGGAAATCTTCGTTGATAAGTAGAACCCATGCCATCTGCTTTAACCCTACATGCATTTTGACCGGGAAGCGTCCTAGTTCGCGTGTTCGTCACCAAAGAACACTTCCTCGAACTCCTGCTCTTCCATGCCTGGTCAATTAAATAACCAGTGGCAAGCCAATGAGTACTTTGAATGTACTCGCAAGCAACCCATGATTTGGTTCAAAGTAGCAATGCAAATGTACAACAAGTTAGCAACCTAGCTTCAAGCTAGTTGGGATGTCCTATCAACTTGTGGGGTATGCATCAATGAACTTGGGTAACCTTGAGAATAGGTTACAGATATCTACATAAATAGAGTTTGATTCAATACCATGCCATTCAACATGTCAAGTCACCACCTTCACGCAAATAGTTCACTTCCATACACACGTGCACCGAGGTTGTAAAATTTCTGGACATAGTTTAAGTAGCACCTCCCAACTGTCCATGACCGTGGACACGGCTATTCTAATAGTTTGACACTCCGCAGAGGTTGCGCACCTTACCCACAAGATCCGGGAAGCTTTCTTGTCATCCACGATCACGCGGTACCTCAAGTACCCGGGGTAAGCACCCGATCACTACCTTTCCCTAGACGACACTAACATAGAGTCCACTCGATTGGTAGTAACCCCCATGCCCAACATTTCACACCTTAAAACTGTGAAGCCTCGCTCCCATATTTATCACATACCACAAGCACGGGGTACCAACGGTGTGTCCGGTGCCCTATAAAAATATTCATGGCCGCCCTACCTAGTACGACCCCGTCCTGAGAGAGCGCAACAACGACTTTCCCGTCACTAGTAATGCGGGCCCCATGATAGTATCAGCCTAGGTAATCAATAATGCCCCGTCCCAAAAAGGGGTAGAGTTGTTCCACATGTTTGGTTGGGACGGTAATCACACATAAATCTAATCCATCATTTTACACACACACACCAAAAGCTCTCTTTCGTACATCACTTCTTCCGCAAGTGGTGTCCATAGTTCAACATCTCCCATGGGCATTAGGGGCACCCGATGGGGTTTTCGAAAGAATGTAACCACGAAGAGTTCATGGTACACATGCATCATTTTGCATCAACTAGTCTTGTCAATGCAATCATGAACAAGGTAAAGTCATAGGTAGGGTATGGATCATGTGGTGGTTAACAACAAGTTTACCACCATCATATTTCATCATAATGCAATCGGAAAAAGGGTACCGATGAACAAGAGGGGTGTCATGGTCAAAGGTCTGCTTGCCTTGATTGGCTTGTTCTTCGATGTCTTCAGATCCTTCTCCTCCATCTTCTTCAGCAACTTTGTCAAATACGGGATCTAACCGTCGTAAGAAAATAACGGAAAAATAAGACAATAATGAAAACAGAAAAAATCAAAGTGCTCAGAAAAATGTCAAGTTATTTTTGTAAAATACTAGGAGGAAAACTAGGAAGGGTAAAATTCTTAGTTTTTGATTTGGAGTGAGGGGTATAGAGTAGTGGATTTTTTAATAGGGATTTTATTGTTCAAATTTGAATTTAAATTTGAACAGTGCAGAAAAGTGTAATGGATGTGTGTGAAAGTTACATAAATAAATAGGTGGGATTATTATAGGTTTTAGGAGTTTGATTTATTGCATTTGGATAAATATTTTATCCTGTGGAATTTTTGGAAAAGTGACAGAAAAAGAAAAAGAAAAGTGGCACTGTGCCACTGGGCCAGAAAGGCCATGGTGTAGCAGGCCCAGGGGGAAATCAGCCCGCGGGAGGCCGCCACGTCGAAGGCATAAAGGCGAAGTACGCCTTCAGCCGACGGTTGAACCGGTACACGCGCGTGCATTTTTAAACCTGACGGGTGGGTCCCACCCGTTAGGGCGTGAGGCTGATGGACAGGGCCCACGGCCGTCGTCGTCTAACTCCATCCAGAGGCGACAGCGAGCTCGCCGGCAGTGATATAGGGCACGGGAGGATGCATGGGTGATACCGTTGGACTCAGGGTGATGTTGCCGTCCGGGTGGTGGTGGAGATGGTCATGGGAGCAGCCTGGTTCGCCGGCGATGAGGTCACGTGGCGGAGGTGCTTCGGGCGTCGATGATTCCGGTCGTTCCCGGTTGCAAAAAGAGTGGGGAAGAGAGGGGAAAGGGTCAGCGATCCCGCGCGGTTCCAGATCGAGAGAAAGCGGGGGCGGAGGAGGCCTGTACCGCGCGAACGCCGACGAGCCGAGGCTACGGAGCTCGAGATTGATCTCGAGCTCGGGCGGCACTGGAGACGAATGGGTGGTGCGGGAGGTTGATTAGGAGTGTGGGGGAGCGACAGGGAGGGACAGAGGGGCTCAGGGTCACCTTTTATAGGCTGGCCGAGGTCCACCGTAGGTGTGGCATATGGGTGCCCACGGGATCGGCTCGGGTGGCCGTTAGAGAGGGAATGGGGGGCTCAGGGGTGTTCGTGGGAGTGGTTTAGGGTGCCAGGGAGAGAGAGGAGGAGCGGGACGAGTTGCATGCGGGCCATAGGAGCGGCGCGAGCATTGTCCAAGCAGAGCAGCGCTTTGGCGCGAGCTGCAGGAGAGAGGGGGCGCGGGAGCAAGTGGGCAACTTGCTGGCATGGAGCGGAAGTCGAGGGGCATCGACTGGCGCACGGTGGAGACTTGAGGTGGTCGGGGGCGCGGCGTCAACGGTTGGGTGCCCAGCCAGGCGCTCCAGAGCGCGACTTTGGCCGGCATCCACGGTCTTCCCGCGTCCTTGCGCGTCCACTTGTATCTGGCAGCTGGAGGGGGCATGGGAAAAAGATGGAGAGAGCATTGGATGCTTTGGAAAGCTGAGGGGAAAGAAGGAGGCTGCGAGAGAGGGAGGAATCTATTGTCTAGAGAAGAAAAATGGGGTTCCCCCTCCCTTCATCATTGCTTCCTCGGGCAGAAAAGCATCCATGTGATAGGGGGAACTAGGAGGGGTTGTGGTAAAAAGCAGAGCTCATGGAGATTAGTGGGAGAGGCCAAGAATGTGATTTTGGTAAAGTGGCAAAAGGTGTTTGATGCTGGTTTGGGCAAGTAGATGATTTCCATTTGTCAAGTGACTCCACAGGGTGAAATAGCACATATAATTAGGGCCTTCCACCCATTTTGAGCTCATTTGGCAAAGTTGCCAATGCAACTTTTGTAAACCCTAGAAATTGGCAGGAATGAACTATGCAGATCTAGTTGAGAAAATCACTTCTCCTTGATGCACCACTTGGTGTGGTGGCCTCATTTGGTCATGTGATCATGCTCACAAAAGATGGGATCAAGGAGAGAAAGTTGGTAGTACAAAGTTGTTTAAATTTGACTCTGGTCAGAGGGGGTTTTGGGACATTTTGGTGAACTAAAGTGACCTTAATTGAGATGAGGCTTTGCAAGGTGATCACAATATGCATTTGTGACTTGCTGGATTTTCCTTGGATTTTTATGAAAATATTTTCTGTAGACATATTTCAAATCCTTGAAATGGGTAGGAATGGTTTTGGGAGGTTTTATCCAATTTTTGAACATTACCATGTGTTGAAACCCTTATATATGGAAAATATATGTCCACTGAGTTTCCCTGATTTTTATCAAATATTTTTGAAGCTTTTAAATAATTTTTACCTATTAAAGACCATTTCTGGCCTAAAGAAAAAGCCTCTAAATAAAATAGGAAAATTACTTTTAAAATTATATTTTTGTCGTTTATGGGGGGGTCCTATATCTAATATGTTTCAAATATACTCTTTGAAATATTTTTCATACCCCAAATCAAGTACTTGTAGTGCAAACCTCAATTCAGGGGTTTTTGGAAAACTAATTTTTGAAAATAATAATTGGCCAAATTATTTCTGTAAGAAAATACTATATTGCACTATACACATGGCATGATCATTGGGCAGAAGTTTGGGGCAAGGAGATGAAGTATATAAGGTGGAGTTGTGTTGACTTTAAGGAGCACTTGAAAACCATAGAGAGAAAAACCAACTCCAAATAAAAAGCCAAATAATGCAAAAGTTTTTGTTGGTCCAAATTTTCATGCTTTATTAATGCAAATGACATGTTTCAAAAAGCAGGGTGTGACATAATACAAGAGTGTTTTGAACACTTGTGTACTGTATAAAACGTTCTTATATTATGGGACGGGGGGAGTAGCTGTTAATGTAAGTACAGTGATAGACCACGTTCACTCCTTACAAGAGGACTGCAGAGCTAAACCTCTTCAAAAGCATTGGGTTGATTATAAATTTATGTAAGAGTCCATACGGATCTTATAGTGTCCACCAAATGGACGATTACGAGGCTAACATGTGCAGTGATGCTACATAATCAAACAGCTATGAAAGTAAGTATGATCATACAGGGCAAGAGGTACTCACAAGAGCAATGCAATGTGCAGTATATTTGCGAGATTTTGTGGTCCCTTGAGAATGAATGTTCTTCTACTAACAGTTTTCGTACAAGTGAGACATTAAGGCAAATGCAGAAATGTAGTTCAAATTGTGATGTGATATCATAGACAATACCTTACACTGCAGCCGAGACCAATGTGTAACAAGATTATTCCAGTCACCGTCAGATAAATGTAGCACCGGAGACTTTACAGAAATTTCGTTCAGAGGCTTGCCATCGAAGTGCGCTTTCCTCTGGTAGGAAAGATACTTCATCAAAGAGTGCTTGAAAAGCGCAACCAACCCTTGCTCGTCTTCACAATCCAGTTTGCTCCTCGCCTATGGAAAAGAATGAAATCTTGTGTCTTCTGTCAGCAGAAACATATGCAGTAATGACCATGAATAACATGAGTACATTACTTACGCGTAAGTTGTGGAGGAAGACTGGAAACTGTTCTGTGTTTGCGGTATAATCTTTCCATGAAGGAAAGATGCGCACAAAGTTCCTGACAACAACATAAGCTTCATCTTCTAAACTGGGAAGAAATGGAATAGGGGTCCTATTTGCTGAAATGGGGGATCTCTCTGGTTCGAAAAGGGATTTGGCAACTGGATTTGGTGTACTCTTTGCTTGAATGTGGGTTTTGCATCGTAGACCTGGTGCTATGTCAACTGGCATAATCATCCCGCTTGCTACAGTTGAGGTCTGCTGAGTTGGGGCATCACAAATGACCAGTGTAGTAGGGCTAGAGTCTGCTAGAGTTGGGGTGTTTTGTGGGTCAGGTGATTTTGCAACTACACCTAATGGGCCATTTGATTTATCAGGTGCCACTACCTTTTCCAAATACTTTGTGTATGATCCTTCCCGATCAGCAATCGCCCTCTTCCTTTTGAATGTCTGATACACAAGAACAACATTTGAATGGATAAATATGGTATGATGACAGATGGAATATGTACTGAAAATGGATAGGCAGGGCGTATTCACATACACGATGTGTAAACTAAGCTAATGGCAGTTCAACAAAGTAGAAGCAATGCAAAGCATCAGTTGCAAGATATGTGCGACCAATGTAACCTTGGAAAGTTAGAGCAAGAACCTTGATGGGTGAATAAGATAGGGCATCTTCCTCTGACTCCTCCACTAGGGAGCTACATTGATTTAGGTCTCCCTCTAGCTCAGAGTCACTGTTAGGATCATATTCTGAGCATGAATCTGTAGGTGGAGAGCGTTTGCATTGCATTGCATCCAGACTTGATTTCAGTCCCTTAATGCCAAGTTTGACAGCCGTGGCATTGTTCTGCTTTATTCTTTTCATGCGCGCAAGCTCATAATCATTATGATGCTGTTCAGAATCTGAGATTTATGAAAACATAAAAAGTAGTCAGATTATCTATGGAAAGCATTATGGATTCAACTCGAATAGTGTCTCCCTATAAACCCCTACATATGCAAAGTTCACCCCCCAACCGTGCTGACCAGACCAAACATAGAAATACAAACCCCTTATGTCTCTATAACAGGCATATACACATTTCAAAACTTAAGTAGGAACATTAGAATCATATGAAATTTGTATTTGAACAAATAAACTAAGGAATTATGAGTGGCATAATGTTTAGCTTCAAGGGTGGAGTGTTGGTAGTGTGACACAAAGCAAGTAGGCAGATTGTATTCCATGTAAAAGATCGAAACCTATGTAAAAGCTGGAAATGACACTTTCTTTCTATACAATGCAGTGTTCATTGCCCACACATGATGTAAGAGATCACATAGATAAATACTATTCACTCTTGTCTATAGTTCTAGTATTTAGAAACAGGGTGGTCCACCCTAAAAGAATATTGACAACAAATATGACAAGGCAAGCATAGATGTAGTGAATCAATCATTTACTTGTGAGCTTACTAGGACAAGTATGCAGAATTGTAACTTCAGTAAGAGACTGTCCAAAATCTAAATGAAGAAGTTTGTCTAGCACTTATTGTTTGCAACTAATAGACGTGAATAGTTGGATATTATATCGAATGAGTAAGAAATAGAAGTAAAATTGTCAACAAACCTGGCTTGCAGTAGTAATCTGGGTCAATGTCACTACGACCAACAATCCAAAATGACTAGTGTCTATTCCGAAGGCCGGAATTTTGAAAACCCTATGAACTTTAGAGGTACCAAAGATTACCGAAATACATCTGAACTATTAAGTTTAGGTAGCACTAAGCACACAACAAACCTTAATGACAGTCCTACCTAATGAGTAATGAATCAATTAGAAAATGGGTGATGAGGAGTGGCTGCTGAGTGTTGAGGACGTATCTCAGGATAAATCGGGTTGGCTTGGTGCGGGCTGCACGCCTGAGCCCTGAACGGACTGGGAAGATAGGCACGACGGCGCGCCCGTGCAGCGGTGACGCTGTTGGGCGAGCGGCTCCTGAACTCCTGTTAGTCCGACATCTCCTCCTAGAGTCATGCCATCCGGGGACGGCAAGTCGCCGGCGAGGCATGCGGCTGGGGGAGAGTAGAGATTGGAAGTGCGCAGCAGAACAGAGGGGAATCGGGTCCTGGGACGACCCAAAATCCCTGGGTGGGCTGGCCCACCGTGGGCACCCTGTAGAGATACACACCCGAGCGGCGAACATGCATTTTCGAAACTAACTTAGTTACAATTAGCTGACCAATTAAACGACTCTGTTTTAATAATATCATATTCGTATTTGAACAAGTAAGCTTGTTTATCTTGATGGGTGGAGCAGTGTTATTATGACATGAAGCACGTATTCTAATCGTATAGTGATCATAAAAGGGGCAAACTCTAAGCATATTTTTTTAGCAAAAGAGGGTTTCCCCTCCGATTTCTATTAAAGAAACCACCACGGAACCAACATGATCAATTAAACCCTAAGCATGATCAATTAAATCGTATTATAACTATGCCATGCCAGATTTGAAGCTGCAAACCAGAGAAATGATATTTAGCATCCATTATTTGCTTCAAACTAAGAACTAAATTCTAAGAGCTGAAAAAAAAGTAGAGTAACCAAGTTAAGATCTATTTTCTGGTTGAGATCAAAAATAGAGGAGATATGAAGTACCACCTCTCTTGCGGCACCGTGTAGGTATCTGGGGTGCGATGGCTGTCAGTGGTGTTGAAGCAGATCTGCAATGGCAGACGGGTGCATCGGGGATAAGTCCCGTTGTGGTGGAAGAGAAGGTCGTGTGAGCAGCCCCGACAAAGAGGATAACGACGCCGATGAAGTGAGAGGACGCGATGCAAGGCTATTGGTCCATCGCCGTGGATGAGAAACGTCCATCCCTAGCAGTGGACGACGCGGTCTTGGTAGGCGCTCTGGCATGGTGGAGGACGATGGCGATGGATATGGTGGAGGACGGCGGCGATGGATGGGGTGGAGGACGGAGGCTGGTGTGGGGATGGTGTTCTAGCGCGGATGGTGTATGAATGGGAAAATGGAGGGAGAGGTACGGGGAACCATGCTTATGAGACGCGCCTGTGTAAAATATGGGAAAGTTACAAACTTAGCCCACGTTTAAAATTTGGACGTCTGTCGGTTGGGGATAGGACGGTAATCTCGCATCTCGCCAATATTTGCCAGAAGCGATTTCGGGCGAGGAGAGGGTGGTTGGCACCCATGGTTGGCGCCCATGGTTGCCACCCATGGTGTATGAACGGGGCTGACAGGTAGGGCGGTTGTGTCATGTCTGAGTGAAGTTACAAACCTGCCCCTATTGAAAATATTTGCCTACATCGATTTTGGCCGAGTCGAGTTTGTTTTTCCGCCCACCGTGTATGAATGGGGAATGGAGGGAGAAACAGAGGTCTTTCGGACGAGCCTGAAGCAAATGTGTTTTTCCGCCCATGTTTGATGCGAATGGGCTCAGAGGTGGTCGTGTCACGTCTAATTGAAGTTACTAACCTACCCCTATTTAGGGTAGTGGAAATCGGGCCGATGGATTGTCCGTGTAATGGGTAGACAGTAATTTCCATCTCCCAAACACTTGGCTTCGGGCAGCCAACGTGGGAGTGGACATTTTGCCGCTTCTTTTGAATTTTGGGACACTAAGCATCTACGTTTACCCTGGCAACTAAATTCGAATCCATTTTGTATTCCTATATGAATCTTTATAAATCATTCTATGTGTTTTTATATATCTTCAAAAGGATGACAAAGATGTATTCCACTGTCATATATGAATATGGTGTACAAATGTCGATACTCAAATTCAGAAGCTAGAATCCAGTTTAAGGTGAATTCAAATATTTGGAACACTTCATGTCCAACTCAAATGTCACACACAGCATAATGTGTACTCCCATTAAGATTTGTACACAAGCGATGTATCAAGATTCAAATACCGAGTCAATCAACCAAGAATGTACAGAAATAACAGACATATAAACACTTATAGAGTCTATGGATCAATAATATCAACTAACATACATAAGCCAGGCCGCTATACTTTTTTTTGGCTACAACAACATCCTTTTTTTAGCCAGCATCTTGGCCCTTTCCGATGTGTGCCACTTATGGTCCATCTATACTACTATTATTGTTGAATGCACATTCAACCCGATTGGCATATTTGTAGGTCTGGCACAACAATCCAAATGAAATTTCTCCGAGTCTTATCAAGTAATACAAACTTGTGCTCAAATAAAATTACAAACCAAAAACAAAAACAAAAAACAATTATTACATGATCTCTAAAACAAATGTTTTGATTGATTACATGACCAAACAACACAAAGGTTATTCAACGATGGAAAGAACATTTCACCTATGATTTACCAAGTAGGAATTTAATTTCCTTTTTTCCTTCAGGACCTTAACAATCTCGTCAGTCTCAGCTTGCTTCGTTTTGAAATCCACCAAATATTTAATGGTTGTCTTGAGTACTGCTTGTGATTGTGTTGTTTGGTTCCTCAACATGTCAACTTCATCTCTAAGTGCAGAAACAAAATCTCTTTCTACCACTAGTTTAGCCTCTAGAACATCAGCAGTTGGCAATTCATAATGCACGATTGGGCCGGTGCCACTGCTGTGGGATGATGCAATGTCCAAGGGGGCCTCACTCTTTGATCTTGGGCTAACCTGTTTTGTCATTAAAGTTCCGATTGGATTCAGAAAAGTTGAAGTTAGCAAAACATCTCAACTGGGAGTTATAACAGCAAACCCGTTAAACAAACAAGGAATTAAAGGGTTTCATTTGGATGCTGAAAAGTTGTTATTAACATCATCGTAACCCATTGTTGCAGCAGCAAAGCAGTTAAACAAACAAGTAGCTATTTAAGTTAAGGCAAACAGGTAATTCTTAACAGTAAGTATCAAACGCATAGATAGGCGTAGTCTACAATAGGATTAACAGGCTGTGGCATTATGTAATCAGTAGCAAACTAAATTAAGCCATGCAACGTAATTGAACAATTTTGCAATAAGTGGCTAACTAAAATTCCGAGAAGCAGGTAACTGAACTTATGCTAATTCTTTGTACAGGCACACTGCAACTTCTTTTTTTCTTACAAGGTTGTACGAAGGAGTCCATGGCATCAATTGCTTGGATACGCAGTCCCAATACTTCTTTATTCCCACACTGCATTGTTAAGTCAAATGGTTAATCTGGTAAGATGATGCGTGCTTGATATGTTATATGAGGACGTGCAGTCAGACTAGTTGTAGCCACACACATCACACTGGATTTTACTATATATTTCATGCGATTACTTTT
Organism: Triticum aestivum; assembly: GCF_018294505.1. Taxonomy (NCBI): domain Eukaryota; kingdom Viridiplantae; phylum Streptophyta; class Magnoliopsida; order Poales; family Poaceae; genus Triticum; species Triticum aestivum. Next base: position 101,224,554 of record NC_057813.1, on the reverse strand, counting down.
GGCATATCGAGATCTAAGCAATCTACAATAGGATGAAAAGACTGACATCCTTGACATTATTGGCGAACTCAGTTCATAGAAACAAGCAATTCAACCATTCTGTGGGTAAATCAAAAGCGCCACTGGAATATTTTTCACTACCCAATCATACACGCAAAAAGGGGCGACGCCACCATAGGGGCTGGTATGGGCGGCCGCCTCAGGTGGATGGAAAGTGTGCACCTAGTTTGAGTCGTCCAGGTTGGCCCATGCTAGTTTTGCTCGTCCCAACGCATGAGCAGGCAATGTAAAAAATGAAGAAAAATGTTTCAGTTTGGATGGGCCAATAACATAAGTGCAAGGCAGGCCCTATAGCAGGCTCGTGGCCCAAACGAGCGCCTCCCATATCGATCGACAGCAAGAAAAATCCCAATTCATTCGCTCCAACCTCCAGTCTGGTTCGCTCCTAACCTAGCCTCCGCTGGACGAACCGACACAGCACTTCCTCATGCCCTCGTTGGGGGGCGGTTGCCGGGCTTCAAGCAAACGGAAGGACAAGAAGATGAACATCTAACCCTGGGTGTAGCCTGCGTGGGAGGCAGCGGCGGCAACACGAGCATGGCATCGAGCTTGTGCAAACGGACAGTCGCAACTTGCAAGAGTAGCATGCGCAACGAGCAGGTACAAACATCCCTGATTATATCTAATTCAACTCTTCAATTTCTGGCCAATAGTTAAACCTGATGGTGTTGTAAAACTGTTTGTATGTAGGGAATCTATGAGAAAATGAAACCAATTTCTACTTATTTTATAACTCCCCCAATCAATACTGAACTGACTGAATCTGATGTATCCAATCAAGTTTTCAATGCAAACATACAAGCTCATGTTGTTCTTGAGCCTGAAATGTCTAATGAACAGACTGCTAATGAAGGATTTGATGCAAACATTTTACATGCTCCTGGTGATGAACATATAATATCTAATGAGGGATCTAATGCAAGCATTTTGCAACCTCATTGAAGGATTTAGTGTCTAATGATGATCTGCTATGTTGAGAGAGACAGAGATTTGTAGGCATTGATGACAAGCAAAATATAGTGCATTTTCATAGCTTGAGGAAACGTCGAGGCCATCTACCAGAAAGTCCCCGTATCATGACAACATAGCATAAATACTTTTCTAATCTGTTTTTTGAAACTATTGGCATACTTGTGCAGGATTGATATATTCATATGCAGTTTGCGCACTGGTTATAGGTGCAATTACATATAGATATTTTCAGCCAGAGAATGAATAATTCAAGCAGGTACAGACCATGTTTGTAGTCCACCATGTTGCATTTTGTGTTTTTTGGTGCTTTCATCATTTAGTGTTTATAATCTGAACTAGTTTGGATCATTAGTTGGTTTTCAAAGTGCATGTAGCTTCACAATTCTCAAGTTATGTTGATTTCCGGAGTGCAAGTGACTTCGCATTTTTTAAGTTAAATGTTCGCCCCTGGTAACTTGAATTCGTGGATCCGCCACTACACACAAATCATACATGAATGACAGCATGAATTAAATGAAATGCAGGGACTTACCCTAGCTTGTTGTACAGGCTCACTGCAGCTCTATTTGCGCTTGGGATGTTCCATGTACAAGTCCACGTTACCACTTGCTTGGATGTGCAGGCCTTGTGCTCCTTGCATCCCCCTCTACATTTTTGACACGACGAATGGTTGATCAAATAAGAGGAATCGACCTTGATGTTGTACCGGAGGACAGATACTTACAAGGTTATACTGGTGTGCAGCATGTGTACCAGATCCCGTAGCACTGTCATGCTTCGCTAAAAAATGGATTTGCTTGTTTCAGATGATATCTCTAGAAGAAATAAGAGTTAAAGTCAGAGTTGCATAGGCGTGTAAGCTAAGAGAGCAGTGAAAGGATATCCAAACATCATTGGAACAGTGCACAAGGGAGTGATGTGTGGATACCTAGTTCGGGGCGGCGTTTTGGCATGCTCTCCTAGCTAGAGTGCGGGTCACTTTAGAGCCGTTGAGAGTGATGCCTTGGCGTTGGCTAGCCGCGCACGGATGTAGATCTTGAGTGGCAGCGGAGCACTACAATGTGGTGGACTAGACCGTTGGTGAAGCCCCAACGACCTCGGGGGGCGGAGGTGCGACGATGTGCTTGGTGAAGTAGACCCGGTGAGCTGGGAGACGGCATCGGTGAAGCTAACCTGATGCGGTGGAAGTCGGTGTTTGTGAGGCACGTCTGTTGTGACGGCCGACGTTGTCGGTGGACCACCTGGTGCGGTGGACGAGGGCGTAGATGAGGTAGCTCCAGTGCGGTGGTGAAGCACGACCAGCATCTTTGTCGTCATCGTCCAGGACAGAGGTGGGGAAAGATACGAGAAGAGGGGCGATTAGAACTTTGCGTGGGTTGGCAGTAGGGATTTGAGCAATCTGGGGGCGGAAGGGTACGGTGGAGAAGAGAGATTTTGCAGGGCTGGATTTGGGGCCGCCAGATATTTCAATCCGAAATGTGGAAGTGTGAACTTATTTTGTCGTCGTCCTTTTGGGGGGGGGTGGGGGTGGGGGAGTGGGGGAGGGAGGGTGGGTGGTGGGTGGCTGGGTGCTTCGCGTTCGTCCGACACACGCGACCACCCTGACAGAACTATGATTCGGTGCCTTAAGGCACCTGCCTTTGTGTCCATAACATGTGGGCCCAACAGGTGGCTGGCCCACATGTCAGTGGTCCAAAGGCAGGTGCCTGTAAGGCACCAGAGCAGTGTCCAGCCCGACATGACCCTGGTCTGCCTGGTGCGCCTACATTTGAGAATGCAAACGGATTTATATTTATTACCATGCCCGTGTTTTCCTTGCAATAATTAGTCATTCGAAATGAGATACTCCCTCCATTCACTTTTGTAAGTCGTTTCAGACAACTTAAAATGAACTGTTTTGCACATTGTCTGAAATGTCTTCAAGGTCTTATAAAAGTGAACAGAGGGAGTACTGTAAATTAATTAATGAGGAGTTATTTGAAAAAAAATCGAAACGGTATCCATGCTAACGTGGATTAGAGTTTGTGTCACATAATTAGTTATTTGAATTAGAGTGTGTGTCACGTAGCGATCTCCAATTCTAACGTGGATTTCGCATTTCACTGTATCCATGCTACTTTTTAATACAAAATCATATGTATATGATCAACACCATGGTAGTGAGAAAACTTTTGGATGGATTCAAACATATGACCTACAGAAAACCACAACAAATTGAGTCAATGTCAACTTTTCGAAACTTAGTATGCCACGAATTTGAAATAATTACCCGTGCATGGTCCATAGTTCAAATCTTACAATGTACACCGAATTGAAACATCGATATTAAGTCTCGTACTATGTACATTCAAATGTTGTTTTTAGCCCCCCCCCCCGCACACACGGTACATACTTCCTGTATCGGTCAATCTTCCTCTCCTAACCACCTTAGGAAGCTATCGGTTTCCAACACACATTCATTATTTCTCTCCATGTTTCAATCTCTAAGTATGTCAACTACACAACCCATGTACCTCACACACCCGCCATTGCACCCCATGCCAAGCTCTCTCTCTCTCTCTCTCTCTCTCCCTCTCCCTCTCACCCTCTCGCGCTAAATACAGGCATTGCCTATCTAGCCCCCCCAACCTCTCGTGCACACGCACACACGTTGTCTATCTAGGTTACTCCCTCGAGACTATCTCACTCTTTCTTCCGCACGACGGGCCACACTCTCTCAATCTCCCTCTTTATCTGAGTCTCATTTAACCTCGTTTTCTTTCACACACAAATTATATATCTCCCTGTTTGGGCCTCGGTCGACACACTCTATACTCTCTCATGCAGATTGTCTATCTAGGTCAGTCCATCCAAGCCGCCCCACACTTTCGACCTCATGGCGGGCCATGCTCACTCAATCTCTCTCTCTCTCTCCATCTCTCTCTCTCCATCTCTTTCTCTTTCTCTCTCTCCATATCTCTCTCTCTCTCTCTCTCTCTCTCTTTATGTCTCGATTGACCACGCTCTTTCTTGGAGGAAAACAATATATCACCATGTTTGAGCCCAATTCGACCTATTCAGATTGTATACTCTCTCACGCACATTGTCTATCTAGGTCACTCTCTCCAACCCGTCTCACTCTTTTGATCGCACGGCAACCCTATGTGATCGATTGACCTTGCTTCCTCCCACGCACAAAATATATCTACACGTTTGTGACTGGATCATCTCTCAAGCTCTATCTTACAGCCCTCACCCTTGCCAAAATCTCAATCGGACAATATCTCTCCAGAGCATATATATCTGTTTAATGAATGTCGGACCACACTCACTTTGTCTGTCTATCTATATGTTTCTCGATTGACCTCGCTTTCTCACACCGTATCTTCCACGCATTGAAGGTAGCTCTCCATCCCTCGCAAAGCCAGAGCTATTTACATTGCGAGGGGCACTCCAACCTTGGATTAATTTGTGTAGGCATTTATTCCGGTCAGTTTACATTATATTTTCGTAGCATTCATCCCACAACTACTCCAAACACCGTTGCAACCCCTGCAACTCCCCTGGTTGATTTCCCTCTGGCTCGGTCATCGCTCTCTCACATGTCCTTTCTCGCCTTCAACGTCGCACCATGGTATTATTGCAAAAAAAATCTGTTGTTCTCTTTAATTTTTATAAATAAGCTACAAAACTACACACCAATAGTCCACTCGGAATGGGAAAAATTTCGACCCACAAATTGAAGTGCTACAAACCACACACTGAGGGGCCCACATGTCATGAAACAAATTTGGACCCATATACAAATTAAAAAATAAAGGATGAGGATCGAACATGCGACCGGGCCTTCAAGCCACACGTCAATAGGCAACATACGTAGAACAACAATGTTTGTTGTACCCCCCTTTGTTCACATAATGTTTTTATATTACCACAGCCTATTTAATGGATAACATGTAATATTATGTTTAGTATTATTTGCCTTCACTTACTGGTGGGTTCCATGTGTGCTCTCTCTCTCCTCCCCTTTTGCGTTTAGACGCACGGGCAAACACGATGAACTCGCGGGCGATGTTGCCGTTGACCATATCTGGACGCGCTCACAAGTTACGGCACCAGTTTCACGTACTAGCAACACTACTCAGTGTGCACGTGCAATGCACGTTAATTTGGAAGTATATTAAGTGCATGCGGATATTAAGCAGGATATTATTTGCGTGTTATTATGTGATTAGCACTATTTTTGGCATGAAATTAACTGCACGCTAAATGTGTTGAGCGCTCGACATTGAAGCAGTCTAGGTCGTTGGATGACAAGCTATACATGTGGCTTGATGACGTTTTCTATTTAATTTGATACGGCTCTAGAAGAACATTCAATGATCAAACCATAGATTTCATTCAGTCTGACTCCGACTTTAAATTATACGATGATCAATATAAAATAAACAGAAATGATAAACATTCCGATTTTAAGCATGGCAATCCGAATGTTTTTCATGGCAAATTTAGATTACGTGGCGGGGGCGTCTTGCGGTGGGAAGCTGCTCCTCTGCCGTGCTCTATGTGTCGACGGGCCACTGGCCGACGGCGACGGCGGCGTCTTGCGCCATTGTTGGCGTACTCCTGGACGTTGGCCTAGCTTCAAGGAAGTCCAAAATGTTCTGGACTTTGGAGCAAGTCAACTGGCGGGAGGAGGCAACTGGCGTTGGTGCAAGGAAGCGGTCGACGGCAGCCATCCATGCCACTGAGGGGGGCAATCGCACCCACGCGGGGACATGCGCTGTCAACGGCGTGGCAGAGACATTCGTGTGCACGGGAACCGGCATGGGCACGCACGTTAGTGCGTGCGCAAGCGCATGCGTTGGCAGGTGCACGGGCACCAGCACGGGCGTGTGTGTCAGCGCACGCGCAGGCGCATGCACTAGCAGGTGCACGGGCGCGTGAAAGTCGGCGGGGACCTCGTGGAACCCCGTGGGGTCAAGCTCGGTGACAATGTGTGGCTTCCAGCCCATCAATGCCACGGGGATGGGCGCTGGCGTAGTCGGGGCAACGGGAGCCGGAACGGGAGCGGGGATAGGCGCGGCGCCTTCCCGCAAGGCCAGTTCAAGCTCGTCCCAAAGCGCCTTATGTTCCTGAGACTCTGGTTGGATGTCTTCCTTAGGAAACTGGAAGACTAAGGGCAGACCATCATGATGCGGCATGGCGTACGTTTAGGTCAGGCTAGTTGGAGGTAGACGACATGAGAATCGGAGAGGAATAGAGAAGATTGTAGCGATACCGGGTAGCGCGGGGTTGATTTTAAACTGCGGTGCCGGCGACATTAAAAGTGGGAGCAGTTGGGACGAAGGTGGGCGGTGGAGCCTCGTCAAAGGGCTCGCCTCCCGGTGAGCCTGCACAACAGTCTGCTTGCACGCCTCCCTGTCAGCCGGCCCAGCGGCCTGCTCGCACGCCTCCCATCGACTCACACGATTTCTCGGAGGGCACCTGCCGATGAGAAGCGGGGACTCGTGGCGGCATGTAAACTCCCACGGTTTTAATAGTGAAAGCATTCGCCTTAACGTGACAGGTCTTTGTTCCAAAATACATTGGCTCTTCATTTGTGCAACTTGTCATAAGCAGCTTGTCTCAAATTGAAGAAAAACTTACGAAGTAATATTTGTGCCATATCACGTGACCATGCTGAGTTTCAAGAATTTATGCTCACTTTTGGATTTTCTGAAATTTAAGATCCAGGATTCGAAACAATATCATAACCTGCATCATGCAATAAATTTTCAAGACGTACATCTGTCCTGTTGTATTTCTTAAGAAAGGATTTGGTCAAACATTTTGCTTAGTTGGACTTCAGACAAGTTATATATGCAGAGTAAAAAGATAATCCCTCTGTACAAGTGCATTTCCAGATATATTAACTCAGGTACTAGGCACGAATAAACAGGCTCAATTCTGTGCTCGTCCTGGTGTAGTACTAGGCAATGCAGTTGATGGGTGACCTTGATGAGCAGCGACCGTGGGAATTGAACCATGCTCGGCATGGTAGGTAACGTTGTCTAGTTACTAAAGCATCCCTCCGTTGTTCATCGGTTGTCATTATGGACCGGGGACATGAGGGGAATTTCCTAGGGCTGGAATTCTGGCCGCCAGATATTTCGACTTGAAACGCTAAGGCTCGACTGGCTGGGGTTGCCTAATGTGCGGACCACGCACGCCACCGAAGGACACGAGCCTGGTTTTTTTATTTTTTTTATTTTTTAAGGATCAACATGAGCCATGGTCTGGCTGGTACGCCGTTGGGTCCTACCATTCGAGAATACGAAAGGAACATTTTAAATTGCCGAATGAATCTATGTGTATTATAATGCCCGTATTTTCCTTGCAAATACTAATCTCAATGTGGTAATTGATTTATGACGAGTTGTTGAATTACAGTGAGTTTGTGATATAGTGATCTCAACGTGGATTTCACATTTCATGGTATCCCTAGTAAGTTTTCCAATGCAAATTCAAATTTAAAAGATGAACAATATGGAGGTGAGAAAACTTTGAATGTATCAAGAATAGACCACACACACACACACAGAGACACACACGCATGAACACAACAACAATCCAATAAGTATAGTGCATCTATTTTTCCAAACCATGCATGTATGACATAAATTCAAAAATAATCCTTCTACTCCTAAATATTAGTCTTTTAGAGAGTTCAACAAGTGACTACATACGGAGCAAAATGAGTGAATCTAGACTCTAAAATATGTCTATATACATCTGTATGTGCGAGTCCATTTGAAATCTCTAAAAAGACTAATATTTAGGAACGAAGGGAGTAAAATGTAAGACTTGCATGGTCCTCAGTTCAATATTTAAAATGGACATGAAACTAAAACATGAATATTAAGTCTAGTACTACTGTACATGCAAATGTTGTGTTTAGGCGGAGCTATGATTGTTGGGGGTCAACCCCTTGACCTTAGATAAAATTGCGGAGCTTTGTTTAGGCTTGTTTAGATTATATTTGTCCCCACCCTCCCAACCACCGATTGGTTGTGCACCCCCACCCCTCCTCCCGGGAGAATATCATGTGCCCCCATACCTTAGATGATATATGCCGATACGAGTTGCTTGGAGCTTGTAGATCTGAGATATAGCAGCTCACATGATCTGTCTTAATATTTTTACAGGAAACCTTGATGAGTTTGAGAATTGCACAGAATTTGTACAAAAACTACTCAGATGCCCTTGGATCCCATATCCAACAACCTCGAAGCTCGTATCACCGTAGCATCTAAGATGAAGGTGGAAATCATATGCTCCTGTATGCAAGAATATCATGTCGTACCACACCTTAGATGTTTTGGTGATACAAGCTCTTCGGAGCCGTTGGATTTGTGAGCCAACACATCCTCGGGGGTTCGAATGGTTTTTTGTAGAAAAGCCCCAAAAGAGTTCGGTCACTGCTTACAAGCACAAAGACTGCTTAGATGCCATTGGATCTCAGATCAGACGACCTCGAAGCTCCTATAACCGTAGCATCCAAGCTGCGATAGCACCTTATGTTTTCTCGCACGGGAGAATATGAGGTGCTCCCGCATCGTAGATTCTATGGCGATACGATTTCACTGAGATCTAATGGCCCACAGTAGGAGGTTTGAATGTTTTTGCAATATACAGCTGAGAGAGTTTGGGAAATGCGCAGAAAGTACAAGTACTACGCATGTGCCATCTGATCACTGATCGTAAGACCTAGATGCTCATATCACCATAGCGGCTAATTAAGCTACTGGGAGCAGCTAATATGAGCAACGGGGAGCCGTTGGATCGAAGATGCGGCGGCACACACGAGGCCTGATTGTTTTATTTGCAAAAAAACTTTGGAGAGTTTGGAAATTGCGCATAATTACAAAGACTACTCCCAAGCCATTGGATGTCACTTCCAATGGTGTAAAAACTCGTATCACCATAGCATCTAAGCTGCGGGGTCGATGTGATATTCTATGCCACTGTCATTTTTGTTCGTAAAATTGCAAATTGCGTGTAAGTCGTGCCGTTACTTGTCTAACCGCGCAAAGTGTTTGTTCAAAAAAAAACATCCTACACTGAAATATCGGAACAACACACGGGGGTCCCACTTGTCATTAATCAAATTTGGACCTAAAACTAACAAATCTGAAAGACGAGATTCTAACTGGCAACCTGGACTATGAAGCGTAAGTTGATAGCCTGAAACAACAACGGTTGTTGGCTTTGTCCCATAACTTGATTTAATACAGTATTACGTTGAGTAGAGTAAAGGGAGTTGTAACGCCCCGGATACAACTTTCCATTTTTGTAACTCCAACTCTTGCCTTTTCCGGAGATGCGATATGTTATTTCCTCCGTGGTTGGGTTTTGTCTTTTGTTTTGCATTTTGTTCATGTCATGCATTTCATCATCGATCATCCGCATTGCATCTGCATGTTTTCATAAAACTTGCATCCGTTCGCAGTTGCCCTTTCTCTCTTTGCCTCCGTTGTCATTTTTTCAGGCCCTTGTCCCCGTTGACCTCTCTCAGACCCCTCGTGCGTGTCCGAAATTGCCCCGAACTCGAACCTGGTTGTCATGACTGTTGGATCCGAATCATCCCCTAACGTCTATAAAACATCTCCATTTTATTATTTGGACTTCCTAACTTATATTTTCTCAGTCGTCCTATTACGATCGGAGGGTCATTCTAGCCCCTTCCTAAAATTCCGTTGCTATATATATATGACCGACCACTAAGCCAAACCCAATAATCGAGGAGGTTTGTCCTCACCGCCGCCAGTCCTCTTCCCCTCGGGATCCTCCCAGATCCATTTCCTCCAACCAGCGCCCGAGGCCATGCCTCCTCTTCCCTCCTCTGCCTCGTCCCCGCTGCCGCCAAGTAGCAGCAGCAACCAGGCCGTCCCGCCTCCTTTTCCCCGTGCTCCTTCTCCTTCTGTTTGTCATTCTTCTCTCTCCCGTCTCAAATTTCTCACCTCTCTCTCTCAGGTGAACCTGGCCGCCATGGAGCCCCCTCGTCGGCAAGCTGCTCAGGTCCCGTTGCCCCGCGCCGTTCCCGGCGGATCCCCTCCCGTCAGCCGCCCTGGATCTCATCTCCGGCGTCGTCCCCTGCTTCTGGCGTGCGAACATGCGAGGGCACCGAGCCCGTGCCAAGTCCCTGCCTCGCCGGAGAGATCTTCGTCGCCGCCGGATCCCGCCGTCTCGCAGCCGCTCCTCGCCCACAGCTCCGCCCAGCCGCCGCCATCTTCTTCCCGGAGGTCCGCCGATGCTGCAAGTCCCGCTGCCGCCTGCTTCCCCTCGTTAGAGATGAACGAGCGCTCGCCCGCGTGCGTTGACCACGCTCGCATGGACCAGGCCTCGATCGCCTCCAGCCGAGCATCCTCACGCCCTCTTGGACCCCTCCTCCAAGTCGGCCCAGTTCCTTGGCCCAATGTGAGCAGCTCCCCTAGCCCCTCCAGATGTGGCCCATAACCTGTTTTTTTTCTATCCAGCGATTTTGCCATTTATCTAGAGAGTTGCTGTTTTACAGAAAAACCCTCCTAGTTCATGCATTTAATTACTCACAAACCGTGCATCACATGTAAATAATTTATATATGTAAAATGCTTAGAATTTTGTGTAGATTAATAATATTCCACTTTCATCCATATTTAAAATGCTTAAAATGTTGTTTGTTTAATTTTGTGTAAATAATATGCTAGAATGATTTATTTCATAACTAAATAACCGTAGCTCGGTTTTTAATAAACTTTATATGTAAATGGGGTGGGAAAATGCCTAGTTCAACATGGTGCACTTTATTTTCCTGTTTAACAACAATAAAATATGTTTTAGGTCAGAACAGTACCAAATTCACAAATATACATATGGGGATTTTTCCGGAATTGTTGTTTGTTGTTTCGGCCTCATTTAAACTTGCCTAGATAGATAGTTTTCATATGCTTCACCCTTGCCATGTTTAATACCATTTAACATTGTTCTGTACCTAAACGGGAGAGAACTATATAAATGAATGTGGTGTTTCATCTATGTGTAACTCGTTGCATATTGAGCTCCACTTAACCTGTAGTGTTCATTGTTGCACTTTGCCATGCCATGCCTCATTAAACTGGACATGCATCACACTTGGTTGTGCGTCATGCCATGTTTATGCTTGTGTGTTTACCATGTTGTTTGCTTCTTTCCGGGTTGCCTTCGGTTTCGTTCCGGAGTTGTGAGGATTAGTTCGACTATGTTCGTGTGTCTTATTCATGGAATCGTTTTTCTTCCTTGCGGGATTTCAGGCAAGATGACCGCTACCCTGGATCTCACTACTATCATTGCTATGCTAGTTGCTTTGTTCTATCGCTTTGCTGCATTACCTATCTTTTGCTCATCAAGCCTCCCAAATTGCCATGAACCTCTAACCTTTGACACCCTTCCTAGCAAACCGTTGCTTGGCTATGTTACCGCTTTGCTCAGCCCCTCTTATAGCGTTGTTAGTTGCAGGTGAAGTTGAAGATTGCCCCATGATGGACAGGGTTATGTTGGGATATCACAATATCTCTTATATTATTAATGCATCTATATACTTGGTAAAGGGTGGAAGACTCGGCCTTATGCCTGGTGTTTTGTTCCACTCTTGCCGCCCTAGTTTCCGTCATACCGGTGTTATGTTCCCGGATTTTGCGTTCCTTACGCGGTTGGGTGATTTATGGGACCCCCTTGACAGTTCGCTTTGAATAAAACTCCTCCAGCAAGGCCCAACCTTGGTTTTACAATTTGCCTCACCTAGCCCTTTTTCCCTTGGGTTTCCGGAGCCCGAGGGTCATCTGTATTTTACCCCCCCCCAGGCTAGTGCTCCTCCGAGTGTTGGTCCAACCTGAGCGATGTCCGGCGCCCCCGGGCAACCATGGTCTATGCCAACCCGACGTCTTGCTCATCTGGTGTGCCCTAAGAACGAGATATGTGCAGCTCCTATCGGGATTTGTCAGCACATCAGGTGGCTTTGCTGGTCTTGTTTTACCATTGTCGAAATGTCTTGTAAACCGGGATTCCGAGTCTGATCGGGTCTTCCTGGGAGAAGGTATATCCTTCGTTGATCGCGAGAGCTTATCATGGGCTAAGTTGGGACACCCTTGCAGGGTTTAAACTTTCGAAAGCCATGCCCGCGGTTTTGTGGCAGATGGGAATTTGTTAATGTCCGGTTGTAGATAACTTGATGGTCTCTTTTCGGCTCTTTTCGGCTCCAGATCCAAATTAAAACGCATCAACCGCGTGTGTAACCATGATGGTCTCTTTTCGGCTGAGTACGGGAAGTGAACACGGTTTTGGGTTATGTTTGATGTAAGTAGGAGTTCAGGATCACTTCTTGATCATTGCTAGCTTCATGGCCATTCCTTTGCTTCTCTTCTCGCTCTTATTTGCGTATGTTAGCCACCATATATGCTTAGTCGCTGCTGCAACCTCACCACTTTACCCCTTCCTTTCCCTTTAAGCTTTGCTAGTCTTGATACCCGTGGTAATGGGATTGCTGAGTCCTCATGGCTCACAGATTACTACAACAACAGTTGCAGGTACAGGTTATGCAATGATCATGACGCGAGAGCGATGATTGCTTGTTTTGGAGTTCTTCTTCTGCTTCTTCTTTGATCAGGGGATAGGTTCTAGGTCGGCAGCCTGGGCTAGCACGGTGGATGTCGTTTGAGTTTCTGTTTGTGTTTCATCCGTAGTCGGATGTTGATATTTTGTATGATATATTGTTGTATTCATGTGGCATTGTATGCGTTATGTATGTATCCCCATCTATTATGTAATGTTGATGTAATGATATCCACCTTGCAAAGCGTTTCAATATGCGGTTCTATCCTTGGTGGGACCTTCAAGTCTCTTTAGGATAGTATCGCATATTGGGCGTGACAAGTTGGTAATCAGAGCCTCGACCGACCATAGGAGCCCCCTTGATTGTTGGCCGTTGTTGAGTCTAGAAGAAAACTATTTTGAGTCTTAGGATTATATATATCGGAGAGTAGGATTCTTTTTACTCCTCAGCCCCCTTCGTCGCTCTGGTGAGGACTCCTAACGTAGATGTTTTGACTTTCCTCTCCTCAAATTTCACTAAATTTTTTTTAGGATCACGTGGGTAGCTTGGAATAGTTTCGATGGTTTTGTGACGAGAACATTGTTCTTGGTGCCTCCTATCTATTATGTGGCATTGACCCGGGGAGTTGAGCTCCGAGGTGTTGTCGTCACAATTTTATCGTTGCAGTTCTGGAATACCTGAGTTTTGCCGACATCGAAAATCTCTTTTATGCTGTTGTTGGTGAGATAACCTCGACGCCACCCAGTACTGGGGCGGGAGTTCGGGAGTATTGCCATAGCTCGTATAACGGATGCTCTTCGAAGGTTGAGGTACACGATTTCTAGAGTTTTCTTGGTTATGTGTTGACGGATGGATATAGCTGGATGTAGGGATTGTTAGTTTGGGTGAGATATATTGCTTCCCCTGTATCCCTAACACCAGATTGCATAACCAGAAAGTTTCGGGAGTTTATAGGTGGGAATTCAAGTAGCTCCTAGAATATCTTTCCAACAGATGCATGATATGGGATTGGGTAAATCTCTATCATATGTATTTGTTCCGGCTTATTCTGTAAGCCAAATCCTTTGTTTTATTTTTATTTGTGGTATTCGAGTTGCTTCGAAGTCAAATGTTGAATCCATACCTTTCCTAAACAGTGTTCTCATATTGCTATGTGAATACTAATCCTTCTTGATCATCGAGATTGTCATGTCAATTCTTTGCTACCGGTGTGCTTCTCTTCAAGTGGATCCGATCATTTTCAACATCTGCAAGATCAACTCTAAGTTTTCTCACCGGTGTTTGTTTCATCCATCCCAAGTTGCCTTTGTTTTCCCGCCTTCCCACCCTTTTCTACAAGGACTCATATATTTTAATCAAGTATCCATTTATTCATGTGAAGTCACTTCACTCTTTTCAATCAATGTTCTGATCCGGTGATCCCTCATGAAGATGCTCACGAGCTTCAAGTTCATCACCCTCCGTTCTCTTTTCTTCTCCGGTGGATTTAATTCAAGCTTTCGGTGTTGATTATATCCCTTTCCTCGTTTCAAATGTTTTTCCATGTCAGTGCACCTCTTAATTGTTCACCTCTCTCTATTCTTATCCGAAGTGCTAAAGATATCTCATAAGATTCGTGTTTCCATTCTCAATCCGTTCAAGCTATTTGGAGATTGTTATCTCATTCAAGCCATTTAATTCAACCGGTGCAATTTCTCTTTAAAATCATTTCCAACGGTGTTTTTCTTTTAGTGGGCCCTAACCCACAGGTCTTTTCCCAGGATCTTACCTGACTCTTTTAATTTTCCCGGAACTATTCTCAAATTCATTTCCAAGTTTGACGTAAGAATGAATTTCATCAGTCACATGCCTTTCCAAGATCGATTTCAAATCATTTTCATTATTGGCTCAACTTCTTTGCTTTCCATTCTACCGAAGTATCTCAGTAATTTTGGTGGCGTTCCTCATCGTCATTTGAAGATCGAAGAAGATTTCCTCTTAAATCCTTACCCGTTTTTCCAAAGATGTGTAGTTCAAGCTTGATTCCATCCTCTCATAATTGTTTTCTATTGTGAGAATTCTTTTCACCCATTCGAAGAATTTCATAAGTTGTTTCCATTTCTTTCCTCCGAAGGCCATCATGTCAAAATTCTTCATTCTCAACGTGTAGCTATCATTCTCCAAATCTTACCAGTGAATCGTTCTAATATCCTCTAATCAGTTCATGATCTCTTCATTGTCAGGTAGCTAAATCCCCTCAAGTATCTTCATTTGTTTTCCAATTCTTATCCGGTAAATTGTGCCCTTGCTACTCTCTTTTCCAATTTTTACGGTGGTTCGTTCAGGATTTCACTTCCTTTGTTATCATATCAATTCATTCATTCTTTTTAATCCCACCGGTGGTTCCATCCATACCTTCTCAAGTTCGCGCTATATCTCTTCTAATCCTTTCTATGAGAATAAGTAGTATGCCAAATCCATTGCTTGTCATCAATTTAATTTGATGAAGGATAAGCATAAAATAAATCTTATTCTTATTTCCTCGAGGTGATTCAATTCTTTTCTTTCGAAGATTGTTCATGATGAAGTAATTCTCGGTTCTAGTGTTCATCTTTTCTTTCCGGAGTTCCATGTTCTCTCGGTTATATCATCGCGAAGCTCCATATAAATCATTGCAAGGCTTCACCTTGTGTTTTCAAGTTCTCTTTCTTTTATCATCCTTTTATTACGGGAGTTCTTCATGGAGGTTCTACATGATGGTTCATCAAGGATTTAATTCCTTCTCGAAGTGTTCATTGAGATTCTTTTCAGAGGAGTTCAACCATTCTTCATCTTGCATTCCGAAGTGCAATTCTTTCTACCTTATCTTTTGAGGTGGTGTTATATCATTCTTGACAATTTCTATTCATGTTTCGTGATTCACATGTGGTCAAGAATGAGGTATTTTAAACCCATCACTTTCTTCCTTGGAGTTATCTTGGGTTATATTTCACCTAAAGCGTTCCTTAAGGGTTGTTGCTAATTGTGATGCTTATCAATGACCCAAGTTCTCGTGTTATCCTCTTGGTGCAAGAAGTTTCTCTTATGTTCATTGATCTCAACCAATCAATTGTTATGTTAGTGGCCGGTTGTCACCTCATAATTTTGAGATGTTTTCCATAAGTCCACAACAACCTTGTGCTTTTCGTTGTTGGTTTTCCAACAACTCCTTTATAACCTTCTTGGAAGGGTGCTTTCCAAACTCTTTTATGGCAGAAGTTGGCATTTTCTCCTACATTCTGTTATTCCAATGATCTATCTTCTATTCTTTCTTCCGGAGGCATTGTGATTTTTCTCTTTTCTCTCATCATCTCGAATTGTGAGGATCACGTTTTTCGTGCTTATCCATTTAACCGGAGTGTTGTGTTCTAATTCAAATACTTTCAACTTGTCAAGTTTTGCCTCAATTTTCAACCTGAGTGCTGTCTGAAATCCTTCTTACCCATTGTGCCATTCTTTCAATAGTACTGAAGGTAGTGTGTTGTTGATTTCATCAAGTATCATCCCATCTTCTCAAGCTCATGTTCTATTCCTTCCATGTTCAACCAGTGTGCTGCCCGAATTCTTCCTCTCTCATCTTGTTTTAACCGGAGTGGTTTCGAATTCTATCCTGTCCTTTAAACTCTTGATTCGTGTCTTTGCAACCGTCAAGTTCTCGTAATGTTCCTTGTTCCTCTTTTCTAACGGATTGGTTGCAATCTCGTTCATCTTCGTTGTTTTTCTCTCTTTCATTTTGCTCAACCTCTCAAGGTTCATGGTTTCACTAGTTTGTTGAAGAAGCAATTTAGTTTACCTTTTATCTTCCTCTTCCTTTTCCCTCCGGCGCCATCCTAGATCTCGGGACGAGATCCTCTCGTAGTGGTGGAGTGTTGTAACGCCCCGGATACAACTTTCCATTTTCGTAACTCCAACTCTTGCCTTTTCCGGAGATGCGATATGTTATTTCCTCCGTGGTTGGGTTTTGTCTTTTGTTTTGCATTTTGTTCATGTCATGCATTTCATCATCGATCATCTGCATTGCATCTGCATGTTTTCATAAAACTTGTATCCGTTCGCAGTTGCCCTTTCTCTCTTTGCCTCCGTTGTCATTTTGTCAGGCCCTTGTCCCCGTTGACCTCTCTCAGACCCCTCGTGCGTGTCCG
Source organism: Triticum aestivum (assembly GCF_018294505.1). Lineage (NCBI taxonomy): Eukaryota > Viridiplantae > Streptophyta > Magnoliopsida > Poales > Poaceae > Triticum > Triticum aestivum. Next base: position 101,207,775 of record NC_057813.1, on the reverse strand, counting down.
AAATTGCCCCGAACTCAAACCTGGTTGTCATGACTGTTGGATCCGAATCATCCCCTAACGTCTATAAAACATCTCCATTTTATTATTTGGACTTCCTAACCTATATTTTCTTAGCCGTCCGATTACGATCGGAGGGTCATTCTAGCCCCTTCCTAAAATTCATTTGCTATATATATATGACCGACCACTAAGACAAACCCTAAAATCGAGGAGGTCTGTCCTCACCGCCGCCAGTCCTCTTCCCCTCGGGATCCTTCCAGATCCATTTCCTCCAACCAGCGCCCGAGGCCGTGCCTCCTCTTCCCTCCTCTGCCTCGTCCCCACCGCCGCCAAGTAGCAGCAGCAACCAGGCCGTCCCGCCTCCTTTTCCCCATGCTCCTTCTCCTTCTGGTTGTCATTCTTCTCTCTCTCGTCTCAAATTTCTCACCTCTCTCTCTCAGGTGAACCTGGCCGCCATGGAGCCCCCTCGTCGGCAAGCTGCTCAGGTCCCGCTGCCCCGCGCCGTTCCCAGCGGATCCCCTCCCGTCGATCACCCTGGATCTCATCTCCTGCGCCGTCCCCTGCTTATAGTGTGCGAACACGCGAGGGCGCTGAGCCCGTGCCAAGTCCCTGCCTCGCCGGAGAGATCTTCGCCGCCGCCGGATCCCGCCGTCTCGCAGCCGCTCCTCGCCCACAGCTCCGCCCAGCCACCGCCATCTTCTTCCCGGAGGTGCGCCGATGCTGCAAGTCCCGCTGCCGCCTGCTTCCCCTCGTCAGAGACGAATGAGCGCTCGCCCGCGTGCGTTGACCGCGCTCGCATGGACCAGGCCTCGATCGCCACCAGCCCAGCAGCCTCACGCCCTCTTGGACCCCTCCTCCAAGCCGGCCCAGTTCCTTGGCCCAATGTGAGCAGCTCCCCTAGCCCCTCCAGATGCGGCCCATAACCTGTTTTTTTTCTGTCCAGCGATTTTGCCATTTATCTAGAGAGTTGCTATTTTACAGAAAAACCCTCCTTGTTCATGCATTTAATTACTCACAAACCATGCATCACATGTAAATAATTTATATATGTAAAATGCTTAGAATTTTGTGTAGATTAATAATATGCCACTTTCATCCATATTTAAAATGCTTAAAATGTTGTTTCTTTAATTTTACTTAAATAATATGCTAGAATGATTTATTTCATAACTAAATAACCGTAGTTCGGTTTTTAATAAACTTTATATGTAAATGGGGTGGAAAAATGCCTAGTTTAACATGGTGCACTTTATTTTCCTATTTAACAACAATAAAATATGTTTTAGGTCATAACAGTACCAAATTCATAAATATGCATATGGGGATTTTTCTGGAATTGTTGTTTGTTGTTTCGGCCTCATTTAAACTTGCCTAGATAGGTAGTTTTCATATGCTTCACCCTTGCCATGTTTAATACCATTTAACATTGTTGTGTACCTAAACGGGAGAGAACTAAATAAATGAATGTGGTGTTTCATCTATGTGTAACTCGTTGCATATTGAGCTCCACTTAACTTGTAGTGTTGATTGTTGCACTTTGCCATGCCATGCCTCATTAAACTGGACATGCATCATACTTGGTTGTGCATCATGCCATGTTTATGCTTGGGTGTTTATCATGTTGTTTCTTTCTTTCCGGGTTGCCATCGGTTTCGTTCCGGAGTTGTGAGGATTCGTTCGACTACGTTCGTCTGTCTTCTTCATGGAATCGTTCTTCTTCCTTGCGGGATTTCAGGAAAGATGACCGCTACCCTGGATCTCACTACTATCATTGCTATGCTAGTTTCTTCGTTCTATCGCTTTGCTACGTTACCTATCTTTTGCTCATCAAGCCTCCCAAATTGCCATGAACCTTTAACCTTTGACACCCTTCCTAGCAAACCGTTGCTTGGCTATGTTACCGCTTTGCTCAGCCCCTCTTATAGCGTTGTTAGTTGCAGGTGAAGTTGAAGATTGCCCCATGATGGACAGGGTTATGTTGGGATATCACAATATCTCTTATATTATTAATGCATCTATATACTTGGTAAAGGGTGGAAGACTCGGCCTTATGCCTGGTGTTTTGTTCCACTCTTGCCGCCCTAGTTTCCGTCATACCGGTGTTTTGTTCCCGGATTTTGCGTTCCTTACGCGGTTGGGTGATTTATGGGCCCACCTTGACAGTTCGCTTTGAATAAAACTCCTCCAGCAAGGCCCAACCTTGGTTTTACAATTTGCCTCACCTAGCCCTTTTTCCCTTGGGTTTCCGGAGCCCGAGGGTCATCTTTATTTTACCCCCCGGGCTAGTGCTCCTCCGAGTGTTGGTCCAACCTGAGCGATGTCCGGCGCCCCCTGGGCAACCAGGGTCTATGCACTCGATGTCTTGCTCATCTGGTGTGCCCTGAGAACGAGATATGTGCAGCTCCTATCGGGATTTGTCGGCACATCGGGCGGCTTTGCTGGTCTTGTTTTACCATTGTCAAAATGTCTTGTAAACCGGGATTCCGAGTCTGATCGGGTCTTCCTGGGAGAAGGTATATCCTTCGTTGATCGCGAGAGCTTATCATGGGCTAAGTTGGGACACCCCTGCAGGGTTTAAACTTTCGAAAGCCGTGCCCGCGGTTATGTGGCAGATGGGAATTTGTTAATGTCCGGTTGTAGATAACTTGACACCAGATCCGAATTAAAACACATCAACCACGTGTGTAACCGTGATGGTCCCTTTTCGGCGGAGTCCGGGAAGTGAACATGGTTTTGGGTTATGTTTGACATAAGTAGGAGTTCAGGATCACTTCTTGATCATTTCTAGCTTCACGACCGTTCCTTTGCTTCTCTTCTCGCTCTTATTTGCGTATGTTAGCCACGATATATGCTTAGTCGCTGCTGCAACCTCACCACTTTACCCCTTCCTTTCCCTTTAAGCTTTGCTAGTCTTGATACCCATGGTAATGGGATTGCTGAGTCCTCGTGGCTCACAGATTACTACAACAACAGTTGTAGGTACAGGTTATGCGATGATCATCACGCGAGAGCGATGATTGCTTGTTTTGGAGTTCTTCTTCTGCTTCTTCTTCGATCAGGGGATAGGTTCTAGGTCGGCAGCCTGGGCTAGCAGGGTGGATGTCGTTTGAGTTTCTGTTTGTGTTTCATCTGTAGTCGGATGTTGATATTGTGTATGATATATTGTTGTATTCATGTGGCATTGTATGCCTTATGTATGTATCCCCATCTATTATGTAATGTTGATGTAATGATATCCACCTTGCAAAGAGTTTCAATATGCGGTTCTATCCTTGGTGGGACCTTCAAGTCTCTTTAGGATAGTATCGCATATTGGGCGTGACAGGAGTGCCTCGTTAACACGTGCATAACCGTTGACTCAATTACTGGTGGGTCCCATGTCTACGATCTCAATCTCTCTTCTCTCCATCGTCTAACCTTTGCATGGGCACACACGAAGAGCGGCGCTAGCTTGCCGTGGTGTTATTACAACTAAAAAAAGCTTGGAAAATAGAAGAATCGCCTAGAACAAGAGATGTTGTGGCTGGTCGAGACGGAGCTAACCACATATATCCTCCGTGCGATATTTGCATGATGAAGTTGTGTGGCTAGTGGGGTGTCTTCGACCCACTGCCTGGGTCCCGAGGTCGAACCATAGGTACTACGTCTGATATAGTATATTTTCACACACACATTTTTCCTCCGTGCCGAGACGTGGCACACCCTACTGCGCGGTTTCGGGGTCCTCCCGGGTGGTGCACGCATATATTCTTCCTAGAGTGGGACACCCTACCGCGGGTTTTCTGGGTCCTCCTAAGTCGTAGCGCCGAATCAAGTAAATGAGTCATCAAATCACGAAAGACCACCTTTCCCGCCGAGTACATCAGTGAAGCACGGTGGCTAGCTAGTTGGGCTAGTTCAATCGATTAGCTAGGTCGCCGCCACATTTGTTTTTTCACCCCTTTTTTATCTACTTGCCGGCAGGTAAATTTAAATATCCACCGCGGTGTTGCTCTGGTGTTTGGGTGCGGCATGATTTTTAATTTTTTGATTGACGCGAGAAGGCGTGGCAGCAATTAGTGACGATGACTCCGCCTATAAAACCCACTGCTGCCTAACGTGAGAAGTCGTCGACTGGTGTTTTACCATGGTGAAAACCAAAAGATTCCCCGCTCCTCGGCTGGCTCCCTCGGCCTTCCCGTAGATTGCATTGCCTTTCAGCCGTTTCGCCCTCTTTGCTTCCTCTCCCCATTCCTTCTACCTGATGCCATGGTGGCGCAGCAGATCACAGAATCTGAGGTGAGGCGCCTGACACAGGAGCTTCATGCCAAGGATGCGGAGCTTAGGGCTAAGGATGTCGAGCTCTGTGAGCTCAAGGAGGAGAGGAGTGCCATGCTCCTCCCTTATGTGCGGGAGTTCATGGACCTTCAAAAGCGGCAGACGTCCACCACAAAGATGCTCGAGGCATCGGCGGCGTTGCTGCAAAAAGTAGGAGATACGATAGGCCGTTAGGGGAGCCGGCTGGAGCGCGAGCGGGCCGACCGTGATGAGGTACAGGATCGCCTCAGCCACTTGGTGAACCAAGTTGCCGCACACGTGTTGCGGCTACGCGATGCCTACCGTCGTGCCAGCGCGACGATGCCGGCAGTCGAGCTAAACCCGCTCGACCACCCGGTCGACTTCAATGAGCTGCGGCTTCCTGACCTGGTCTCCTTCCTCACATATATCTCCGAGGAGCTGAGCCGTCTCTGCACAATGGTGGGGGTTGAGCTGGACAAGGAGGGGGTGCGGGCTGCCGTCGCCGTTGTCGGGCGAATCCTTTCAGGGCTCTGTCACCGGAATCCATTCATGCCATTAGACGCCGTATTTGACGAGCTGGCTCACGTCGACCGGGAGCGGGCTCTGCGGGCGGTTGCACCCTGCATCACCAACGTCATGCGCCTCGAGAAGCAAAGGGACTTCGGTGGTGTTTAGGCGCCCTCTGCATGAGCATGTCCTTGTCTCGGCGCAACATGACCGTTGGATCAAACTCAGACGATGCAGATCAGTCACTGTAGCACAAAGTGTGTGGGTGTGTTTGGTTGCATTCTCATCTCAATATAGTTGTTTCCTCTTCGTGTATTTTCGTTAACCTACTAGTGTGGACTCATGCACCCTTCATGCACTCTGCCAAACACCCGTGCACCCATCCCGTGCCGTCTTGGGTTTAGGGTTTAGGGAAAGGAACTTCTGCTCCCAGCCCGTGCACCCTTCATACACCCTGCCTAACACTATTCGTGCTTCATATGGTTCATGTTTCGTGTAGTACTGTAGCACCATACTCTCCGTGCGCTGTAGACCTAGTTCTGTTAATGTTGATCTCATTGTTCATTCTCGACCGGATAGTCGAAAAAGCAGTATATATAGGAGTAGTTGACATGCGCACAACATCATTTGTTATCGTCATATCTTACTACACTAGCAACAAGATTGTGTAGTAGGAGCACTGTGTATGTTCAAGTGGCTGCCGTGTTTCGCACTCCTCCATCGTAAGACTGGAAATGCTTGCTGTAATCATTTTTTCTTCAGAAAAACAGTGGACACGCTCTACCGTGCGGATCCTCCTCCAGCCATGCACTAAATTACTCACTTTCACCGACGTGTGGGACAGGTAGCACCTGGGTCCACCAGCAATGCACTAAATTACTCCGCAGTAAAGTGATGGTAGACTACCCCGATCGAAGCGCTGCAGTAATGCCCAATGAGCCGTCAAATCACAAAACCCCCTCCTTTCTAGCAGTAAGTTGGACGGACGAAGCAACCATCATTTCACTCTTCTCTCTCAGCTTCCTCTCTTGAAGAAAACCCCCACTCGCTTTGCTTCTCCCTCATCTCGTTCCTCCTTTCACTCTTCTCTCTCAGCTTCCTCTCTTGGATGGATGCTGGAGCACTGGCCGACGTGATGTCTATGTCTCTCGCCAAAACCGTCGAGGCTCATGGTACGAAGAAGCGCAAGCACCCCACCGAGACTACCGCAGACAAGCTCAAAGCCATTGCCCTGTCCAAGCCCCCCTCTCCAGGATCCCTCATTAAGCAAGTCTAGGTAATGTCTCTTGTTGACGATCTTTTTCTCGATCTTGATTGTGTTTTTTCATCTAACACGCAGTACTAGTACTGGTAGTACAACTTTCTGGGTGATCTTGCATGTGATTTTAGTGTGCCAAATGACGGTTCTAAATTCCTCTTTTGACCAAAACATGCGAGAGGTTGACACTGATTTCTTATAGATTACTTTCAACTACTCCCTCTGTTCCAAATTTTTTGTCTTAGATTTGTCTAGATATGGATGTATCTAATACTAAAATGTGACTTGATACATCTGTATCTAGACAAATCTAAGACAAGAATTTTGGGATGGGGGGAGTACTTTATGAACATCAATGCTACCTTTGAAGAGGGTATATTTGCCTCAGTAACATGTGTTATGGATATTGCAAGTAATCCCTCTGCTCTCATACCTTTGAAGACATGTTCTACTGTCTTTGTTCACTCATTTCTATGCGTATATGTAGTCATATATGGAGTATAATATCGAAAATCATCTTATATTTCTGAACGGAGGTAGTAATAAAATATGGTTTTTGTTTGAATTAGAACCAGGTCCGCGGTGGAGATGAAGTTCTCAAAGTCATGCCGTGTGAACTGGAAGACCCGGATATGAGTTCTACTGCTAAACTATCCAGCTGCTGTGTCCTTGTCGCCACGTGTCTTGAACTAGTGTTTTCCTGTAGCATTGTTGTCAGGTGTGTTCTCGAGGCTGTACTTGACCACAACAATTTCCTGGTTGTACCTTCGATTACGAAGGGTGTGGTTCTTGTAAAGCTTCCCAACAAATCTGATGCGTCTTGCCTTCATCATCATGTTTATGAGTGGAAAGACCACTCTGTTAGGTTCTCCAAGGTTGACGAGATGGTGATGGTGCATGTAGACATCTCTCACAAAGTCCATGGCCTAGTCAGTTATTCGGGGTTCATCCCGTAGGTCGGTGGCAGGAAATAGTTTGCAGAGTTTAATTAGTGCAACTTTGCTTGTCTGTAGTAAGTACTATTGTTCAGTACTTGATTTGTGTTTGTGAACCCTGTATTATTTATTAGTACTGCCGCTTTTGGTGTGTGGTCAGTCCTGAGAACGGTCTATGTTAATGTCTGTCCACTCAATTCACTCTGTATATTTTGAAGTATCCAGATCATCTTTTTTGTGAGGACGGTTTATCAATTATGGTTACACTCCAATATCTGTATGCATTGCAGGGTTTATCGCACCCACCAGGATTTCCAGTCCGATGGATGTTCGGTCCATACGATTTGTCACGACCTTTGGACTGTCCTGCTTATGGGAGTAGGCAGGGCCCCTGCATGCCACCCGTAGTTGGACGATCAATCTTCTGTTTAGTACTTCAACATAGTGATTTCCTGGTAAGGATTCACTCATTTCACATCAAGTAAATCTTATTGATTTACTGTCTAAATCTTATTGATTTAATGTCATGTTTTCTTTCTTTTCCTGCAATTTTACGATGCAGGTTTTCCCATGTGACATTCATCACAAAATAAAGCGTTTGGTTTGCTCTTCGATGGCTATTTTTGCAGGTTTCACTTCTTATGTCGTGTAAGTAACGAAGGCACTATACATCACTTACATTACTGGAAAAAATTGGATCAGTTTGTTGTTTGAGTACAAGCTGAATCCCTATGATGAACTGCAATTTGGTTTAACAAAAACGCCACAATTAGTCCTTCTCGTGTTTAAAAGAAATGAAGAAAAAAAACTGGATCACGGTCACAGATCCTAGTCAAGTTAGAAAGTTGATCATAGCAGACCAGACACGATCGCTGCTGTCTCGCACATCGGTACCACCTTCAGCAATGGATCGAGCACCAGTAGTTGCTCTAGCACTAACAGCGGCAGCAGCTCAGTCTGATCCAGCCGAGGATTGGGCACCGACAGCGTCAACGGATCAGTCTGATCTACCGGAGGATCGGACATCGACACCGGCACCTGCTCCGACACCGGCACCTGCTCTACAAGGATCACCATCTCAGGCAGCAGCAGCAGCTTCGACACCTGCACCAACACTTGCACTTGCATCTGCTCCGGCCCGTGCAGCAGCAACCAAACGAGCAGTTGCACCGGCAACAGACTGTGCTGCAGTTCGCACTTCATATACCAAATTCCTTACAAAAACCGACATGTCCACCTTCTTGGTAAGCATTGGCCAGCCATGCTTCATTCTTTTTTCTTTCCATGTCGTTTCACATGATTCATTGCATTGATCTAACTGTTTGGGTATGTCTTCTTGTTTGCAAACAAAGAATTCCTAGAGCAACGAGGGAGTCGTTCAACAATCCGGGCGACCGCGACCATGTTTCTCTTACCATGCGCAACCTTGGTGTGAATAAACCTGCTCAATATACCGTAAGTACAAAGGATGGTCACATGATGATTGATGCTAAAGGATGGTCAAGGTTCAAATCTAAATCATATCTTGCGGTAGGGGATGATGTCAAAATCGAACTTTCTCGACAAGGAGAGCTGGTCCAAATGAACTTTGAAATTCTTTAGTAGCAGCACGCAACTGCCGAACTGATCCATCCTCCGAGAGATTTTGATGTAATAATCTGGCATGGTGAAACAAGTGTCCTGTGTGTATAAGTAGTACGATAGTGTTATTTATCACATGGTATATCGTTGATAGAATTGCAACTCTCATTGCTGGTTAGGAACTGTCATTCGATTTCATTCCAACAACTGTCGTGCTTTATTCAATTTTGTGTATTCGCCTTGTGACAACATCTAAAACCAGCGCCGTTTGATCGCTTGCAATATGAAAAGCATTGAGGTAGAACACATGGGCCCCCAAACATGCAGGGTGGGCCTACGGCCCAAAGTCCAGAACCGTGAGCTTGTCTGAGTTTTATATTCTCAGCTGAACCCCTATAAAAAAGCTGAACCCCCATAATGCCCGTGCGTTGCACATAACATCAATATGCATTTGTATGAGTATTTTATCTTGTGAGAGAAAAGGATGAATGAGGGAAGGCCTTATTTGCAAATGTGGAGAGGTGTGTGGGTACCTTTTTGCAAAATTGCCATAGTTTCCTTCCTATCCGTCAGATATAAATCAGACGGCCTATATTGCAGGATGGCAGGCACACCATGATCACCAACTCGTCTATATTGTGTTAAAAACAACTCTATTTTTTATAATTATATATGTTATATATATTCCCCTTGATTTTTCTTATGTATAAAGTTGTGATATAAAAGATTTGTATATTTCTTTACAGAGGGAGTATCTCTCTGTCAAAAATATATTTATGTGTAACTAGTTACTCCTGTCTTTTTACTTCCTTTCGCTGATATGTGGGGCAACCGGCAACGGGGTCCACGTGCCATATGCACAAATTAGAGTGCACAACTGCACGGTAGACACACCCCTGTCATAGCGCCACAGTAATGCCCAATGAGCCGTCAAATCACACCCCCCCCCTTTCCAGCTTTAGCAGTAAGATGGACAAACAAAGCGGCAATATTTAACTGGGCCTGAATCCCCTTCTCCCTCGTCTGCTTGTTCAGAGAAAACCCCCTCTCGGCTATTGCATAGGGTTTTCACATGGAGAACTAGGTACGAATTCTTCATCGATCCCCAATAAATCCAAGTCCCTTGGTCCCAGGTAATCCTAGGATGGAAGCCGCCACCGTTGATGCATTTTTCTTCCTACTGAATCTAGTGTGTTCCATTTGCAGTGCCCAAAGTACGAGGACCCTATAGGTTTCTGCACCCTCGGCGAGAGGCCACACTTGTTCCTTCTCATCCTAACACAGTATTTTAAAACGTGCATAGTATGTTCCTAGAATCCTCTTTTCTATCCGAAAGGGTGGGGTTTTTTTGAACATGTTGTCGACTAATTTGGAAATTTGGATTGCTATATTTGGATAAAAGGTACTACTAGTACGATGGTCAACACTGACGTGAAGGAGGAAGTTATTTCTAGATTTGGATAGGGAATACATTGTGATCTCATATCATTTTTCCTGCAGTGCATTATTTGCTCTGCCAGAACACATGTACTCAAGATGCTTGGCCTTGCCATAACTGAATAAACTAGTTTAATGGTGACAGTGAAGACAAGCCATGGATATAAGTTCCGAGTTGGGTTCAAGAACCAAGAAGATCGCTGCTTTTTTTATGGACGAACTTGGATAAACTTTCTCAAGTGGTACGGACTAAAAGTTGGTGCACGAATGTTGCTGGAAATAGCAGAACCTGGTCTCATCTTCACTGCGATCTTCCACCCTGACGTCGTTCCAATTGTTCACCCATGTTAGTTTTGTATCTGGTTCTTGCTTGTTGCCTCGATTACTTTTTAATCCACTTATTTTGTCTAACTAATCACAATTTAACTTTAGAAGTAGCAACGAATCTCTCATGAATATGCTACTTCTAACTAATATTTTCTTATAATTGGTGGCACGTGTAGGTTTTTTCAGAGTTAAGCAGGATGCTCGTTTGTTATTCTATAGTAACTCGGCTGTTACTGATGGCACTGAAGTTGACTGGGATGAAATCCACAAGTTCCTACACTTTATTGGTCGTCTTGAGGTCCTTGTGGGGCGTTTCAATGGTGGAAGGCCACGTGGGATATGTGTGCCACTGCTGCACTCGTTGAACAGGTCCAACTGTGTCGAGAAACTTATGGTACGAGCTGTTTTATGTTATATATGTTGTTCATAAACTATTGCTTATACACAGTTTTACACTTGTGATCTTCTTGAAACAGAAACTAACCAGTTCTATTGTTCGTATACAGATGCCTGACCATGGTCGAGTCAGACTTGCGCTTGGTCACAACATGATGTTTATGTCGACCTACTCCATTCCCCTTGGAGGTGAAAAGACACTTATTCATGGGTGGTCTCAAATAATGAAGGCCCATCCATCTTGGAGAATAGGACAGAAGATTATGTTCATGCTTTTCCATGGCTCTAAAGCGAATATCCTATTTATTGACCACATTGCGAGATGAAGCCGCTTTTAGAAGGTTGTGGATGTGCGGGGTGGCACCTGGGCCTTGTCCTGGGGCTTGGCGGCCTCACCCTTGGTTCACTGTAGGCAAAGTAGCACTGTTCGAGGCATGCTTTGTACGGTTGAACCTGTATAAGTACTCATACTGCTTTCAGCTTTGGTTGTTAAGTGCCCCTGCTGGTTTCAGTTACAGTTGTTAAGTACTCCTGCTGCTTTTATAGTCTATCGTGTTTCTTCAGTCCTGTCTTCCTCCAGCCGCCAAAACCAAACCAGCGCCAGCGGGGTCGCCTGCTTCCGCCTCCCATGGCTGGCTGCGCCTTAGCGCATGCATCGCTGCCCCACCGTCTCCTAAATCATTAACGCCGACGTCCTCCACGCGCTTTGATGTACTTGCCGCAACAACGCCCTCTCGTGTTGTCAACATGGTCAACAAACAACAGGAATTGGCAGAAGTACGTGGAGAGGATGACAGTAGGGACCCACCATGTCAGCGTATGGAAAAATAAGATGCTTCCTCCTAGTGTTTTCCTGACATCTAGGACCCACGACATTGTGAGCGTATATAGTCAATAGACAAGAGAAAAACACAAGATCGACTGACACCTAGGATGTAGCTGCTCGAGCAGTATTTTTTTGTTATTGTTGAGATGGAGCGGGTTTGAACTGGGTTGTGGCCCGTCTAGCCCAGGCTTATATTTTATGTTCACCATGTGACCAGCCCAGCTATTTTTTCTTTGTGAAAATGAGTCCAGTTTATTTTTTCTGAAGAATACCCAATCCAGGCCTACTTATTTTTCTACATCCTGATGGGCTGCAACTCTTTCAAGACGCCTGCAAATCTTGAAAGTAATATGAAATGGGTTGTAAATATAAAAACAGATGACAAATTGGTAATTACTTTATAATTTCTGAAATTTTTCACATTTTCAGATTCCTATTTCACTGGGCATTAACCTAATTTAAATATATCTTCAAAGTACTTTAAATCTGGCTCGACATTTCGGTAATAAAAATAGTTTGGAGCCCACAGAAATAGGCGAAATTGGCCCTGGCGAACCAAAAAAAAGACTGCAATAAATTGCATAAGAAGTTGCAATGAGCAGTATATAAATTATTAAAAAAAGAGGGAGTGGTCTGACTTGTGGGCCTGTTAAGTTGACGCGTATGCAAGATTTTTTTAGTTATTATATACATCAACAAACGATTCTAGCAGACGTAAATGTTGGATGCCAATCCAACGGCCGTCGTGTTTCTTCAATCTCTGATCTTCTTGCTCCAGCCGCCAAAGCAGCGCCAGCGGGACCGCCTGCTCCCGCCTCCCGTGGCCGGCTGTGCTGTCGCGCAGGCCTCAGCGCCCCCTACTACTCCCACCGCTGGCCAGGGCATCCCTCTACTCACCCACACCCCTTGTTATTCTACGGCGACTGTAGCCTCACACCACAGCCGAACCAGTGAACTCTCGTACTCCTCTCCGTGCGGGCTTCCACTGTCGCGTCTTCCCCGGCTCCGTGTCGTCCCCTTCTTAGTCCTCGCCGTCGTCCATCGCCGTGGTGCTCTCGGGCGGCGTGGTTAATGTGGTCAATGACTGACTTCCATCGGAAGAGTACTGTACATGGAGAGGCTGACAGTTGGGTCCACGGCAGCCCCAAGGAAGTGCCTCCTTATTACGCGCAAAATAATTATTCCTCCACCTGACATCAGGGACCCACCTGACGGGCCACCAGTATTTCATGAAAAAAAAACGTTTCCCCCTGACTGCTAGGACCCACCGGATGGGCCACCGTATTTCGCGAAAAAAGTTCACCCCGCTGTCAGCTCTTACCCACCGTGAGTGCCTCCTTATTACGCACAAAAAAATGAATACCCCCTGCTAGCTGGGACCCACCTTGGTGGGAGGCTGACTTGTGGGCCTACTAAGTTGACTGGGATGGAGGCCTTTGTCAACTTTAGTCAATATGAACTATTCTAGCTCGAGTGACCATATGATGTCCATCCAATGGCCGCAGTGCTACTTCAACCTCTGGTCTTCTTGCACCAGCCGCCCAAAGCAGCGCCGGTCGTGCCGTATGCTCCTGCCTCCCATGGCCGGCTGTGATGTCGCGGATGCCTCACCGCCCCCTACTACTTCCACCGCTGGCCAGTCCATCCCTCTACTCACCCACACCCCCTCTTATTCTGCGGCGACGATAGCCTCACACCACAGCCGAACCAATGAACCCTCATACTCCTCTACGCGTGGGCATCCACTGCCGCGTCTTCCCCGGCTCTGCGTCGTCCACTTCCTAGGCCTCGCCATCGTCCACCGCCCTGGTGCTCTCGGCGCGGCGTGGTCAACATGGTTAAGGAATGACTTCCATCGGACGTGGACTGTACGTGGAGAGGTTGACAGCTGGGTCCACGGCCGCAGCAAGGAAGTGCCTCCTTATTATGCAAAAAATAATGATTCCTCCACCTGAGAGCAGGGACCCACCGGATGGGCCACTATATTTCATGAAAAAAAAACGTTTCCCCCCTGACTGCTTGGACCCACCAGCTATATCTTCGCACGCAAGGAAGTGCGTCCAGGCAAAAAAACACGATTCGCCCCCCTGACTGCTAGGACCCACCAGCTACATCTTTGCATGCAAGGAAGTGCCTGATAGTCAGGACCCACCTGGTCGAAGCGTACGTAGCATTGTCATTCTGGTCGCGAACATGTACGTACATACTTGTGGATGTAGAGGCGCGCACGTGTCGTAGTAGAGGTGCGCACATAGCATGTGCACGTACGTATAGCAGCCAGTGTGCAAGAAATAAAATACGGCCACGTATGTACATACGGGCGGGGTCTTGAACGCCTACACACGCATACGTATGGCCAGGGCTCGTGTACATTGCTGGGTCGGAATGGAGAAACAGCGTCGTCGTCGTGTTCATGGGGAGCCAACCGGCTGGGTCGGAACAGAATGTGTCGTCGTGTTCATCGGGAGGGCTTGGACGGAACAGGCGATGGAAACGAGGCCTGGCGTTCCGCAGAACGGAGGAAATGTCCATGTGTTCGACCGGCCACATTCGAAACAGGATCCTGTTCATTAGGAGGGGTCTGGCGTACCGCAAAACGGAGGAAACGGACTTGTATTGGACATCCTACGACCGAAACATGGTCCTGTTGATCGGGAGGGGTGTGGCGTAGCACAAAATGGAGGAAACAGACTTGTGTTGGAGCACTACGGTTGGAGCACCACGGGGTCCTGTTCATCCACCCCCACCGCTCATTGTTCATCCAAACCCCCCTGCAACACTCACTGTTCATCCAGAGGCAGCATTGATTGGCTTCAGTTAGCAGTAGTAGTGAAGGAATCACTCTATCGGGTTCAGTTAACAGCCATCGATCGATCGCTCGGGTTCAGTAACACGTAGCCTGCAGTGCAATTGCTCGGGTTCAGTTAGAACCCAATTCCTCGCTCGGGTTCAGTTAGAGCCAACGCCTTGCACACACGTGCATACGTGTACGAGAGAAACGCGCATCGCTCGGCCGCCGACCTCCCACTATAATCGGGAACTCCCTGAAATTTTCCTCGCCTTCGCTTCAACCACGGTTTTTTCCGTCATGGACGGCCCAAAGAATGTCATGCAGGTGCGTCTCCGGACCGCCCAGGACAAAAAGCCCATTTTCTGTCATGATTTTTTTCATAGAAGTAGGAGCCCACCACATCTATGATGATACCGGGTTTTGTCACAATTATAGTCATAGAAGTGTTATAAGTATGACAGGAAAAAATTCGTTCGGCCCAAAATGTCACGGATGTGTCTTTTTTTGTAGTGATAAGAAACATTTATCATGAATAAGGAAATATAAAATAACAACTTTATTATGGCCTCTAGGGCATATTTCCTTCATGATCTAGTCACATACTCCAAAACCCTATTCTCCGACGGAAATCCCAAGAAGGGTGGTTGCGGTAGAGAAAGAAATACCGTGACTGAAATGTCTAACCCTGAAACTTACAAAATTCCACCTGGAGTAGAAACTACTCAAGAGAGGAACAACAGGGTGTAGAAGATTCACCGTCACTAGGCTAAGAAGTGGTTCAACTATGAGAATGTCCAAAGAAAATTCCAAATTCTGTTTGCATTCACTCCTCCCTAGAACGACTGCATTGCAGAGGGCTTCCTTGGATAGGACAATGAAAAAGTAAGGACGACACATCCTTCAAATGCTCACGGGTTCTCTAAAAACCATATCTAATTTCCTCAAGGAGGTTGCAAAAAGCGAAAAGGCCAAGGCCAAGCGTGAGGCAAGAGCCGCGAAGAAAAATCAGGTGGAGCAGCAAAATGTTGTGTTAACTCAAGAAGTTGTGCAGGAGAAGAAGGAAATGGCGTCTGCCCGAAAAGAAAAGAAGAAGAGGAAGTCTATTTCTCCCTGATATTTGAAGAAGAAGTCCATTGCTAGAAAGTCAAGGAAGGCTGCATCTTCGTCATCTGATGATTGCTCTAATGATAATGATGGCAAAGAAATACCAATGTACGATCAGAACTCTGCTTAATAAGGTGTATCAGACTCCCTCTCCAGCAAAGGTTTCTCCTCCTTTTAGATCTTCACCAAGGCTTGCTACTGTCTCTTCAGATAAACCTTCGGGTTTTGCTGCCCCAGTTGTGAAGAGAAACTTGATTTCCGATGGAAAAGTTGTTGTCCCTGCCAAGAAGGCGAAGAAGATTGTTCTTGCCTCCACAGAGGAATATGATCTTATATTTGACATCTTGAAGGTGCTTCCTATGATGCAAATCCAGCTGAGTTGAGAAGTTTGGGTCCGCCTGAAGATGTTATTACCAAGATGGTAGCAAAGCACTTCTCTAAGCTGAGAGAAAGCACCAAAGAAGTCAATCAAGCTGTAGAGGACAAGAAACTCCTTGAGAAAATGGGAAGGAAAGCAAAATCTGAGTCTGAAAGAAAAGACATGAACAAGGGAATCCTGAGATCACCAAAGCCCTCACTGTCATGAGGAATAAAAAGATTGATTAGCACTCCAAGCTGAAGAAGGATGTTTCTTAGCTTTGTGATCATAGAAATGATGAGATTAAGTGTCATGCAGATCTTGCTCAACGTAGAGAAAAAGAAGAGAAACGTCAAAGAGCTCAGGCAAGAGCTAGCAAGCCGAAGGAAATCAAGGATCGTTGTGTCCAATCTGTATCGACTGAGGCACATGTTGATTCAAGTGCACCATTGCAACAGATTCGACCATCCCTTCATTCCGAGGAAGAAACTGAGCTGTGCATGCGGTAGTCATCAATCGTACCTCACCTGCACAAGAACCTGATGTGGTGGGTATGTTTCTAGTTAATTCCAACAAAGAAAATGTCATGTCAGAGCAACATGTCCCTGAAGAAAGAGTTGATGAAGAAATTGAGATGGAAAAGGCAAATTCATCGCCGTTGAAGAAAATTCAAGCTGAACCCTCCGGATGCACCAAGGAGGATGAGAAGGTTGAGGGGGAGCAAGTTGCTTCCCGAGGAAATACCACCCTAGTCCTCCTCATCTGGTGCCCCTACCCAGATGGAGGTTGACCCTGCTCCTAGTTCATGTTACTAAATTACCTCTCTTCATGTTGAGATTGCTATCATCTCTTTGTTCTTCCTTGCATATGCTAGTTTTTGCTTGCCTTGATAATTTGTTTGCTTACAAGATGTCTATGCATAGGAAGTATGTTAGACTTAGATGTGTTTTTCACATGCTACATGATGCTCTGTTTATGCTTCAATTCTTGTCTTTCATCTGAGCATCATTGAAATCTCAATGCATAGCTAAAAAGGCTTTAAAGAAAAGCGCTTGTTGGGAGACAACCCAATATTTTTCCTTGCTGTTATTCAATAAATTTTGCATCTACTTTCTGTTTAGATGTGTTTTCATGCCTCATTTAGTGTTTGTGCCAAGTATAACCTATAGGATAATCTATGATGATAGTTAATTTGATTCTGCTGAAAAACAGAAACTTTGAGCTCACGAGAAAAAAAAATCAGAGAAACGAGCTTTTGCATTGATTCTTTTGGTTGTAGATCAATAGACAAATTTTCTAGGACATCCTATTTTGGTAGGATTTTTAAAGTTCCAGAAGTTTGCGTTAGTTACAGATTGCTTCAGACAGTTCTGTTTTTGACAAATTCTGCCTTTCGTGTGTTGTTTGCTTATTTTGATGCATCTATGGCTAGTATTAAGTGGTATGAACCATAGAGAACTTGGAATACAGTAGATCTAACACCAATATAAATAAAGAATGAGTTCATTACAGTACCTTATGTGGTGGTTTTGTTTTCTTTCACTAACGGAGCTTATGAGATTTCCTGTTGAGTTTTGTGTTGTGAAGTTTTCAAGTTTTGGGTAAAGATTTGATGGACTAAGGAATAAGGAGTGGAAAAGGCCTAAGATTGGGGATAGCCATGGAACCCAAAGATATTAAAGAGTAGCCAAAATCCTAATCTTGGGGATGCCCCCGGAAGGCATCCCGTCTTTCGTCTTCGTTCATTGGTAACTTTACATGGAGCTATATTTTTATTTGCCACATGATATGTGTTTTGCTTGGAGCGTCGTGTACGATATTAGTATTTGCTTTTTAGTTTTCCACAATCATCCTTGCTGTACACACCCTTTGGTAGAAGCCCACTTGATTGAAATTTATTAAAATACTCTATGTGCTTCACTTATATCGTTTTGAGCTAGATAGTTTTTGATATAGTGCTTCACTTATATCTTTTTAGAGACCGACAGTGGCTTAATTTTGAAGAACTAGTCTCTCATGCTTCACTTATATTATTTTGAGAGTCTCTTAGAACAGCATGGTATTTGCTATGGTTATAAAATTGGTCCTAGAATGGTAGGCATCCAAGTTGGGTATAATAAAAACTATCATAGGAAGTGAATTGGATGCTATGATCAATTTGATACTTCATAATTGTTTTGAGATATGGAGGTAGTGATATTAAAGTCATGCTAGTTAGGTGATTATGAATTTAAATAATATTTGTGTTGAAGTTAGCAAGTCCCGTAGCATGCACGTATGGTTAAAGTTGTGTAACAAATTTGAAACATGAAGTGTCCTTGGATCGTGCATCCTTATGAGTGGCGGTCGGGGACGAGCGATGGTCTTTTCCCACCAATCTATCCCTCTAGGAGCATGCGCGTAGTGCTTGATTTTTCATGACTTCTAAATTTTTACAATAAGTATATGAGTTCTTTTGACTAATGTTGAGTCCATGGATTATACGCACTTTTACCTTTCCATCATTGCTAGCCTCTTCGGTACAGTGCATTGCCCTTTCTCACCTTGAGAGTTGGTGCAACCTTCGCCGGTACATCCAAACCCCGTGATATGATACGCTCTGTCACACATAAACCTCCTTATATCTTCCTCAAAACAGCCACCATACCTACCTATTATGGCATTTCCATAGCCATTCCGAGATATATTGCCATGCAACTTTCCACCGTTCCGTTTATCATCATGACACGCATTACTTTTGTCATATTGCCATTTAGTGATCATGTAGTTGACATCGTATTTGTGGCAAGGCCACTTTGCATAATTTTTCATACATGTCACTCTTAATTCATTGCCCATCTCGGTACACCGCCGGAGGCATTAATATAGAGTCATATCATGTTCTAGTTTCGAGTTGTAATTCATGAGTTGTAAATCAATAAAAGTGTGATGATCATCATTATTAGAGCATTGTCCCCAGAAAAAAAGGGAAAGGCCAAAAAAAAGGCCAAAGAAAAAAAACAAAAAAAAAGAAAGGCCAAAAAGAAAAAAAGGGAAGGCCAAAAAAGAAAAAAAAGAAAAAAAAAGAAAAAATAAAAAAATAAAAAGGGCGCAATGTTACTATCTCTTTTTCCACACTTGTGCTTCAAAATAGCACCATGTTCTTCATATAGAGAGTCTCATATGTTGTCACTTTCATATACTAGTGGGAATTTTTCATTATAGAACTTGGCTTGTATATTCCTACGATGGGCTTCCTCAAAATGCCCTAGGTCTTCGTGAGCAAGAAAGTTGGATGCACCCCCACTAGTTTTCTTTTGTTGAGCTTTCATACATTTATAGCTTTAGTGCATCCCTTGCATGGAAATCCCTACTCCTCATGTTGACATCAATGAGAGACTTTCTCCTTTTTTTGTCTTCTCCACACAATCCCCATTATCATATTCTATTCCACCCATAGTGCTATATCCATGGCTCAAGCTCATGTATTGCGTGAAAGTTGAAAACGTTTGAGATATTTAAGTAGGAAACAATTGCTTGGCTTGTCATCGGGGGTGTAGAATTTGGGAACATTTTTGTGTGACGAAAATGAAGCATAACCTAACTATATGATTTTGTAGGGATAAACTTTCTTTAGCCATGTTATTTTAAGAAGACATGATTGCTTTTATTAGTATGCTTGAAGTATTACTATTTCTTATGTCAATATGAACTTTTATTTTGAATCATTTTGATCTGAACATTCATGCCACAATAGAGAAAATTACATTGAGAATTATGCTAGGTAGCATTCCACATCAAAAATTCTGTTTTTATCATTTACCTACTCGAGGACGAGCAGGAATTAAGCTTGGGGATGCTTGATATGTCTCCAACGTATCTATAATTTTTGATTGTTCCATGCTATTATATTACCTGTTTTGGATGTTTATGGGCTTTATTTTACACATTTATATCATTTTTTGGACTAACCTACTAACCGGAGGCCCAGCCCGTATTGCTATTTTTTTTTGCCTATTTCAGTATTTCGAAGAAAAGGAATATCAAACGGAGTCCAAACGGAATGAAACCTTCGGGAGCGTGATTTTTGGAACAAACGTGATCCAGAGGACTTGGAGTGCAAGTCAAGAAGATGCCGTGGCGGCCACGAGGGTGGAGGGCGCCCCCCTACTGGGCACGCCCCCTGTCTCATGGGCCCCTCGGGCGGCCACCGACATACTTCTTCCTCCTATATATACCCACGTACCCTGAAAACATCCAGGGAGCCACCGAAACACAATTTCCACTGCCGTAACCTTCTGTATCCGCGAGATCCCATCTTGGAGCCTTCGCCGGTGCTCCACCGGAAGGGGAATCGACCATGGAGGGCTTCTACATCCACACCATAGCCCCTCGGATGAGTTGTGAGTAGTTTACCATAGACCTTCGGGTCCATAGTTATTATCTAGTTGGCTTCTTCTCTCTTTTTGGATCTCAATACCATGTTCTCCCCCTCTCTTGTGGAGATCTATTTGATGTAACTCTTTTTGCGGTGTGTTTGTCCACATCCGATGAATTGTGGGTTTATGATCAAGTTTATCTACGAGAAGTATTTGAATCTCCTCTAAATTATTTTATGTATGATTGAGTTATCTTTGCAAGTCTCTTCGAATTATCAGTTTGGTTTGGACTACTCGATTGATCTTTGTTGCCATGGGAGAAGTGCTTAGCTTTGGGTTCAATCCTGTGGCGTCCTTTCCCAGTGACAGCAGGGGCAGCAAGGCACGTACAGTATTGTTGCCATCATGGATAAAAAGATGGGGTTTATATTATATTGCATAAGTTTATCCCTCTACATCATGTCATCTTTCTTAATGCGTTACTCTGTTCTTATGAACTTAATACTCTAGATGCATGCTGGATAGCGGTTGATGTGTGGAGTAATAGTAGTAGATGCAGGCAGGAGTCGGTCTACTTGTTGCGGACGTGATGCCAATATACATGATCATGCCTAGATAATCTCATAATTATTCGCTTTTCTATCAATTGCTTGACAGTAATTTGTTCACCCACCGTAATATTTATGCTATCTTGCGAGAAGCCACTAGTGAAACCTATGGTCCCCGGGTCTATCTTTTATCATATAAGCTTTCAATCTACTTTTATTTGCATCTTTACTTTTCCAATCTATATCATGAAGTACCAAAAATATATTTATCTTATCATACTATCTCTATCAGATCTCACTTTCGCAAGAGTCCATGAAGGGATTGACAACCCCTTTATCGCGTTCATTGCAAGTTCTTTGTTTGTTTGTGTAGGTGCGTGGGACTTTTGAGGAGCCTCCTACTCGATTGATACCTTGGTAGTCAAAAACTAAGGGAAATACTTATGCTACTATTGCTGCATCACCCTTTCCTCTCCAAGGAAAACCAACGCAAGCTCAAGACGTAGCAAAGCCCATCCATGAGAATGCGCCAGTCCATGAAGATGTTCAGCCGATGGAAATTGGCGAGGAAGAACATCGGAAAAATCCTCAGGAATCATTTCCACTATTTCCAGCTGAATATGGCACCTTTGGCCCTGCATTCAATGAACAACTTCATTCCTTGAAGCTTGCATTCTTTGGGGTCAGCCCTTATGAAGGAGAAAGGAATTTGTTGTCACCGAGGTTCTGGACTGAGGAACATGCAGTCTATTATGCTCAGATCTTGTTTGGCAAGCACAGAATTCTCAATCATATGATATTAAATTTTGCCAAGCTCGAAGAAATACCCTGCTTCCATAATGCCATCGAGCAAATTAAACATGCTCTACTAAAGGGGTTCATGCGCTTTAATCATGGCTGGAACAAGGAAGTTATTCTTCAATTTTATGCCACACTATATATCTTAGGAGATCTAGAAAATGCTTCATCCTGTACGCTTGAATGGATGATTGGCAGAGAGAGAATTAAATATTTGGCAGATCATTTTCTAGCCCTCATAAATTTGCCTCGATGTGAATTTGAGAACAACAAAGAGTACATATTGCATTTCTAGGAAGTGTCTGAAGCACAACTCCACATCATGATGGACCCCACCATGGTGGGGTACGAATGCATTGATGTTGATCCGAAAAAGTTGGCTTATGACAACAAACTACTATTCCACATTCTGTGCAATACCATCACGCCAAAAAACAGGCCAATCTCCATCAAAGGCATCGTCGGAAATGCACTCGTGGCAATTTCTCTAGGAATCAAGTTTGATATTCTGGATCTTTTCATTCGAGACCTCACCTGTGCTGCAGATAGCCCTTAGTCATTAAAGCCTTATGCTCCATGGATAATGTTCGCAATCGAGCAGCTCACAAATGAGAAATTCTTTTGAGCCTATGAGCCGAAAGTATTCATGCCAACTGTCCGTGACACTCTGCGCATTGTGAAGGACAACGGCAAAGGAAAAGAACCTGTTGATGCTACTGCAAATGCTTCTGTGTCTGAAAATATTTCAAAAGTCAAACAAGTCAGGGTTGAAATCCCTCGTGAGAAAAATCCTTCTCTTTATGAGATTTTTACTCGCATACAACAGACTCTGGACAGAAACATCAAGATGAACAGACAAGAAAAGTGGAATTGATGACTGAGCTGAATCTGATTCATAATCACATTTGTCAAATTATTTTGCATGAGCTGGATACAAGAAAGCGCAAATGGACCTTGTTGAGAAGCATTACTCTCGCAAGTATTTAGTTAAAAGGGTCTCTTTAAGGAATATGACTACCTGGACTTGCTTGTTGTTCCACGCATCCGAAGACAAACTCCAGTGCTCCCACAGGGTGCTGCATCAACGGATATGTTGTTCATCAGTCATGATGATGAAATTGCAGATACAATCGGTACTCGTATCTACAAGCTTGATGTTCATCTCTCCAAGTCTTCCAAAGCCTAGCCGGCTACTCCTGCTTATGCCTCGTCAATTCCGCATTCTTAAGACACTGATTCGTCGAGTGCTTTTAATTATGTTTTGGAAGACACTCCCATAGAGTAATTCCTCGTATGTCTTCTCTTACCTTTTTGACACTTGTTGACAAAAAAAGGAGAATTACATTGAGTGATAGATTTTCGGGCTTTGCAGGGTGTTTTGTTTCATTTTTTGGTTTTCCCTTGAACTATTTGCTTCATGAACTTATCACACCACATGTGGTGCTGAAACACTCAGACGCCATGTAACGTTAATAACCCCCGCCCGCAATATCATTTGCTTTGAACTATTTGTCTACAGGTACCATAGAATGTTTTTGCTGTGGTTGATTGTTATTGACAATTATTATCTTATAGGGAAACTTATCTGCTTATCGAAGAAGAGCCAAAGATCATCATGTGATGATAGCATTTCAGAGAAGTACTTCGAGTACTGAACAAACTATATCTGTTGTTGTTGGTTATGCTCTGAGTGTTATCCTTCGTTACCTACCCTTGTAGGATGAGAAAGTCAATCTATCCATAAATGCCTTTCGAGAAGGCCATCTCTATGTCTGACAAAGTGTTTTTCCTCACAGATATCTTTTGTATCATCTAATCTGCAGGAAAACAACCTCCGAAGCATATCCACTCCGAGCAACATATTTTTATTTTTCCTGCTCTAAGCATATCGAATACCTAACATGCATGTAAACTACATCTTGTGTCGATTCAAATTGTGAGAAAACTTTCATGATTTATCCTTTTCACAAATCACTCAACATTTATCTTACATCTAACCTTCTTCGAAGATTTTGTGACAGGAATCACCTCAGACACTAGTAAGTGCATTGAAAAAACTCATATTTAAGATCTGATCAATGACACTCATATGAAGAGCAATATTTCTTCGCCCATGATCCTTCATGATCCAAAGCATATCTCGAGGGGGAGAATATTTTATCTTCGTAATTATCTCTCGTACTTCATTATTCTTCGCATTACACTTCATTCTTTATCTACCAATCGATGTGATCAGTTTTGTCAACAATCATCCAAGAAGGGGGAGATTGTAGGTGCAAGAGAGCGAAGATGTAACATCTGAAATTTCCAATTTGGAATGTTATATATTAGATCTGTAAGTGCATCTAGTGCCACCCCTAGTTGGTTTTGGAGTATTGACGACAAAGTTGGTTGAGGGACTAATGCATTTGTGAGAATTGTAGGATAATGCAGGTAGTGTCCCTCATTGATTCGGTTTACCTACCGGAGATGACCCCTAAAATGTATGAAGACATTGACGACAATGGTGGTATGAGAAGATATTCATATTGAAGACTATGACATGAGAAGACATTGCGTGAAGACTATGGAGCACGAAGATTGTGTGGTTTCGTTTTTTGCTTTTCTTCTTTGTTGAGTCATAGGAACCACCGTACTGTTAAGTGGGGTCCAAGTGAACTAAGTCAGAGTGACTGAAGTGATGCTCAACTCAAATCCTATGTCTTCGAGCGAAGACAATGAGAGCAAATCTTATCCAGAGTTGGATGAGTCAGCTTTGCTTGTAGCCCAAGTAAAGTTACCGTGTGTGTTTGAAATCTGAATGTTGGAACACGTGTCAGTTCCTTAGTGACCCAGGGTCATTTCGGACAAATCAGGTCGGGTTGCCTAGTGGCTATAAATAGCCCACCCCCTACACCATAAATTGCTGGCTGCTCAGAGTTAGTATACGGCTTTTGTCGTTTGAGAGCAACCCACCTCGCAGCATTTGAGAGGGAGAAATCCTTGCGAGGACAAAGCCCAAACACCCAGAGCCAAAGAGTGTTAGGCATCACTGAAGTCTTTCTGTCTGTGTGACCTGAAGACTTATTACACTTGAGGACTGTGTATCCTCCATCTAGTTAGGTGTAGCGTTCTGAGCATCCAAGAGTCATTGTGGATTTCCGGGTGAACGAAGTCTGTGAAGGTTTGGAAGTCTACCTTGAAGACTTACCATAGTGATTGGGCGAGGACTAAGTGACCTTAGCTCAAGGGGAATAAGGTGAAGACACAGTCTTCTAAGTTGAATCTCAGCCTCCCTAACTAGACGTACAGTTGTCACAGCAACTGGAACTGGTCCAACAAATCCTATGTCCTCAACAAGCAACTGGTTCTTTCTCTTCCCTCCTCTACTTTGAGTTTGTCTTCGTGAATTCATTGCTTATCTTCTTATCTAATTGACTTCATTGCTTGACTACTATTGTTGATTGGCTTCATACTATCTTCCATCCTGATCCTACTACCTAGCTGCTATTAGTCTTCGTACGTTAATGCTATTGCATACTTGATTATGGCTTGCTTGTTGTAGTTTATCTTCTGCTGCATATCAATTAGGTTGTTTCTATTGTTTGTCTTTGAAACTTCCATGTTTTGAAGACTTTCATAAAAAATGCCTATTCACCCCCCCTCTAGTCGATAACTAGCACTTTCAATTGGTATCAGAGCAAGGTACTCCCTTGTTCTGTGTGATTCGGTTTAACCACCTGGAGTTTAGCTATGTCGACTGCAGGATTGAGGAATGTATCTTGCCCTACCTTTGACGGTCATGAGTATCCCCGGTGGAAAGCCATGATGAAGAAGCGACTCATGGCTATGGACAATGAACTATGGACCGTCACCGAGATTGGTCTCAGCGATCTATGCAAGATGGCAGAGGTTGATGACATTCGTAAGTACACTCTACTGAACCTCACTGCGAAGGATGTCATCTGCTCCTGCCTGTCCCGAAATCAGTTCAGGAACGTCATGCACCTCAATCACGCGAAGCTAATCTGGGACCGACTTGCTGAGGTCTATGATAGTCATCTTAATCGTCATGATCCTTGGCTTGATGACTACAAGGAGTCGCTTAAAGAGATGACCTTTCCACCTGAACCGTCTTCATCTTCACCATTCCTCATGGCGGGGGGTGCTAAGGTAACTGAATGCTATCTTTCTGAAACTAGTGATGATGAATCAGGTGATGAATTTGGCCCCAGCTATGTCAAACTTGCTTCCCTTGCCACTAAACAACAAAGAGCTTTGGAAAAGATTCAAAACATGCTTAGTAAGAGCGATGATATGTTGGGCGAAGAAATGGATCAGTCAAAAGCTTTGGCTGATAGTCTTCAGAGACTTCACTCCAAGTTTGACGCCCTTCAAGATCAACATAATGCTCTCTTATCTGATCATGAGAAACTTTCTTCTGAATGTCTTCAAAGAGAGCAAGATCTTGAAAAGGTAAGAGTGGATTATGAAGTTCTTCTGAAGAAGCACGATTCATTACTCGCTCAACAGATCAGTCCCGCTCAGGAAGGATTTGAACCACCTTGCATGAAATGCATTGAGTGTGATAACACTGCCTCTGTTGCTGAATCTTCCACTGCTGCTACTGTTGCTCTGTCTTCAACTACTGATGTGGTAACTAACCCCTCTTCTGAGGATACCACTACTATTTCTGATGAAAATGCTAGGTTTAAGACATTGCTTGAAATAGGGATGTATAAAAGTCTGAAAGGGCATCAGACACTTTGTGATGTCCTCAAAAAGCAGATTCTGAACCGAAACCCTAGGAAAGAGGGTGTTGGGTTCGAGTGGAAAATGAATGCTGATGGTTCCTACTGGAAGCCTGAGCAGTATCCCAAAACCACATGGGTTGCTGCAAAGGAACCTTCAGTGGATCCATCTACTTTATCTGGATTTACCTGTGCTAATCCTATTATCATTGATGAATCCTTTGATGCAAACTATAAACTGTTCAAAAATCAGAATGGTGAAGTGTTGCCAGGTATCCAGTGAATGTCATCATGATACCACCAGGGAAGAAGACAAACCCCAGACCAAAGGCATCATATGGTCCAACGGCTACTTACGAACACATGACTCACTTGAGTCACCCTAACGCCAATGTTTTGCAGGGAAATCATACTCAGACTCATGAATATGAGCGTGTGTCTTCAAATTGCTATGTTCATAGAACTAAGAACTTTTCTGCTTATTCACATGAGTATCATTCATCTCCTGCAAGGCTATTTGCTAGGGCTTGAAAGCCGAAATTCTCAGATGCTGCACTTAGACTCATTGCTTCTAGGCCACCCCTGAAAATGTGGGTGGTGAAGAAGAATTAACTCTCTTTTGCAGAATGTGGTCTCCAGCCAGCAATCAATGGCGTCCAATATAATTGCTAGGGACCTAAAACACAAAGGGACGCATGATAAAATAACTTAACATGTATTCCACATATGAATTGCTACCTGTCATACTGTGTGCTAACTCTCATCTATGCTGTGATAATCCAAGTGTGCATCAAATGCTTATGCTTCACAACATACATTGTGAAGCCTATCCCTCTAACTGCACTGTAGGGTACACCAAAAGCTTCAGAATGGATTATTGACAGCGGATGCACTAATCATATGTCTGGCGATCAAAGTCTTCTCATGGACTCAACCTTACGTCCATCCGACAAGAGTCAAATCACATTTGCTGACACTGGTAAAGGTAAAGTATTGGGTCTAGGTAGAGTTGCAATCTCAAAGGATCAACACATGGATAAAGTGATGCTTGTTGAATCCCTTGGATTCAACTTAAAGTATGTCTCAATGCTTTGTGACTTAAATATGATTGTGATATTTGGAAAATACCGTTGCCTTGTACTAATGGAATCTGACAAATCTCTAGTCTTTGAAGGGTATAGGAAAGGTGATCTATACATGGTAGATTTCTCAGCAGGTCCAAAACTTGCCGTATGTCTTCTTGCTAAAGCTTCAGAATGCTGGCTCTGGCATCGAAGGCTGGGGCATGCAGGCATGAGGAACATGCACACTCTCGTCAAGAAGAAGCATGTCATAGGCATCGAAGGTGTCAAGTTCAAGAAAGATCATCTGTGTGGTGCCTGCGAAGCTGGAAAGATGACAAGGGCCAAGCATCCTTCGAAGACCATCATGACAACATCTCAACCCTTCGAGCTGCTACACATGGACTTATTTGGACCTACCCATTACTCCCCCCTCACAACAACGGTGTGTCTCTATGGCTTCGTCATTGTTGATGACTACTCAAGATACACATGGGTGCACATAATTCTCTACAAGACTGAAGTACAAGATGTCTTCAGACGATTCGCCAATTGAGCAATGAACAACTATGGCGTCAAGATCAAGCATATCAGAAGTAATAACGGCACTAAATTCAAGAACACCGGGCTTGATCTTTATCTGGATACAATGGGAATCACTCATGAATTTTCTGCTCCATACACACCTCAGCAAAACGGCATTGTAGAGTGCAAGAACAGAACCCTCATTGAGATGGCTCGAACAATGCTTGACGAGTACAAGACTACAAGAAAGTTCTGGCCTGAAGCCATTGATAGAGCTTGTCACATCATAAACCGTGTCTACATCCATAAGCTTCTGGGCAAAACATCCTATGAGCTCCTCACTGGCAAGAAGCCAAATGTCAGCTACTTCAGAGTCTTTGGTGCTAGATGTTAGATCAAGGATCCCCATCACAAGTCAAAATTTGAACCCAAAGCTCAAGAAGGCTTCATGGTTGGCTATGGAAAGGATTCGCACTCTTACAGAGTCTTCAACCTCTTCCACTACAAAATCGTTCAAACAGTGGATGTGCGATTTGATGAAACCAATGGTTCACAAAGAGAAATTCTTCCAAGTACACTTGATGAAGCTCCTTCCTGTGAATCTATCAAGTTGATGGGAATTGGTGAGATCATGCCCTCTAAAGCACACCCTGAAGAGGAACTTATCATTTCTGCACCAAACCAACCTGAAGACAATGCTCAGACCGAAGACAATACTTCCAATGATGACAATGATCAGCATGAGCAAGGTCTTCGTCCAGTTCATCCTCGTGTTGCAAATGAAGTACAAATTGAGAAGATAATTGACAGCATCAATGCGCCTGGTCCACTTACTCGCTCAAGAGCAACACAACTAGCAAATTTCTGTGGGCATTTTTCATTTGTGTCAATATCAGAACCCAAGAAAGTTGCTGAAGCTTTTATGGAACCTGAATGGATTCAAGCCATGCAAGAAGAACTTCAACAGTTCAAGCTGAATAATGTTTGGGAACTTGTCAAGCGACCTGACCCTCGCAAGCATAACATTATTGGAACAAAGTGGATATATCGAAACAAGCAAGATGAGCATGGTCAAGTCGTCAGAAACAAAGCACATCTTGTGGCTCAAGGATATACTCAAGTTGAAGGAATTGACTTCGATGAAACATTTGCTCCTATTGCTAGGCTTGAAGCTATTCGCATACTGCTAGCCTATGCTAATCATCACAACATCTTGCTATATCAAATGGATGTAAAGAGTGCATTTCTCAATGGCAAGATTGAAGAAGAAGTATATGTTGCACAACCACCTGGCTTCGAAGATCCAAAACATCCTGATATGGTGTACAAACTGAACAAAGCACTGTATGGCCTCAAACAAGCTCCTCATGCCTTGTATGATACAATCAAAGACTTCCTGAAGAGCAAAGGCTTCAAACCTGGATCCCTCGATCCCACACTCTTCACGAAGACATATGATGGTGAACTGTTTGTGTGCCAAATATATGTGGATGACATAATCTTCGACTGCACCAACCAATGAGTTTGGGTAGATGATGCAAGAGCAATATCAAATGTCCATGATGGGAGAGCTGAAGTTTTTCCTTGGTCTTCAAATTCGTCAGCAACGAAATGGCATCTTCTTATCTCAAGAAAAATACCTCAAAGATTGTCTGAAGAAGTTTGGAATGGAAGACTGCAAAGGTTACACGACGCCAATGCCAGCCAAACATCATCTTGGTCTCGACAACAATGGTAAAGAGTTCGATCAAAAGGTATACCGCTCCATGATTGGTTCTTTGCTTTATTTATGTGCATCTAGGCCAGATATTATGCTTAGTATTTGCATGTGTGCTCGATTCCAAGCGGCACCAAAGGAATCGCATCACTTAGCTGTGAAGCGAATTCTTCGATATTTGGCTTACACCCCAACACTCGGATTATGGTATCCAAAGGGCTCAAGTTTTGATCTGGTTGGATTCTCGGATGCTGATTATGCTGGTGACAAAGTGGATCGCAAGTCTACATCAGGCACATGTCATTTTCTTGGTCGATCACTTGTCTGTTGGTCTTCAAAGAAGCAGAACTGTGTGTCACTCTCAACTGCTGAATTTGAATACATTGCTGCTGGATCTTGTTGTGCTCAGCTTATGTGGATGAAGCAAACTCTCAAGGACTATGGCATCGATCTGAAGCAAGTCCCTCTCTTCTGCGACAATGAAAGTGACATCAAGATTGCCAACAATCCAGTCCAGCACTCGAAAACAAAGCACATTGAAATACGTCATCACTTTCTCAGAGATCATGTTATGAAGAAAGATATAGATATCATGCACGTCAACACTGAAGAGCAACTAGCAGATATCTTCACAAAGCCCTTGGATGAGAAAAGGTTTTGCACGTTACGGTGTGAGATAAATATCTTGGAATCCTCTAATGTCCTGTGATCAGGCACACATCCTAACACTTATGCATGTTGATGACTTAGATGTGCAACACACAAAGTAATGTATATCTTCAATCAATGAAGATTTACACTCTGAGTGTGAATACATTAACATGGAATTTGACTTCGGAGCGCCACGACAATTGTGCACCGTGTCTGGGTCTAATACTTTCTATACGGTGGGTAACGCCACCACCAAATTTCTCTGTTTGAAGTGTTTCACTCATGGCGTTATTTCACAAAGATTTCGCATTTGGTTTGTCTTCAGTTTCAATCTACCTTCGTGATTTTTCTGCGCTATAATGGTTTGATTGCATATATATACTAGTGTTCTGTCCTCTACAGCATTCACTTATAGCTAGGTCCTCACTGTTGAATACTTTGAACTAAGTGAATGTGATCGGACCTTAATCTCTCTATGCTTACTATCTCAAACTCTATCTGTCCAAATCATATGCATTCTATTGAAACTGTCGAATGTCTTCTCTGCATCCTTGTCAGCAGAAGACACAGAGACAAAACATCAAGTCCTATTTAAATGAATCATCTAAATTATCGATATCCGGAGAAGCCGGAACGAACATCCGACATACTTGGCGGGCGTGGGGACGTGGGATAATTCTAAGTATGTTGCATGCTTGCCACGTACCTCTCAGATGTGAACCACCAGGGGCACCAGCGTAATTGCGCTGTGTCTCTCACCTACTTATAAATACTTGTCCCCTGTGGTAAAGAAATCCTTCTTCCACCTCTCCACCTCCGTCAAAACCCTAGGGCCACCGCTAGCTCGCGACGACGCCGGCGACAAAGCGCTTAGCTGTCGCGACTTCTCCGACGCCGTCCTCACGCCGGCCGCAGACATCGTCCTCTCCACCGTCGCCGTAGGTGTCCTCCGTCGCCAAGTTAGGGCACGGTGGGCTGAACTGCTCGGTCTCTCATTCTTCCCATCTAGCAGTTCTTCGTGCGGTAATTATAACTCTATTTTTACCACCTTTTTGATCTTCAAGATTCATCCTGTTTACCGAAAGTAGTTTCTACCTATTCAATGTTAAATCGATTCTGTCTGCATCTCTTAATGCCTAGTATATTCACTTAGATTTCATATCAAGTTTGATTCCTCACTTGTACTTATTCACGAACTAGTACAAATCTGGAACCAACTCACCTATGTAAGTGAATGTCTTCGCATCATGAGGTCAATATCTTCAAACTAATTTATCTTCAAAATCTTCTGAGAATGCATATGACCTCGTCCCCTTCCCTTG
This sequence comes from Triticum aestivum, assembly GCF_018294505.1. Lineage (NCBI taxonomy): Eukaryota > Viridiplantae > Streptophyta > Magnoliopsida > Poales > Poaceae > Triticum > Triticum aestivum. Next base: position 101,176,267 of record NC_057813.1, on the reverse strand, counting down.
CATCTCTAATGCTGTCACAGGTACATGTCCATGGGAGAATCCCTAGGTTCTCATAGTCTGCATTTGTTTGCAGAATAATTACAGCATCATATCAATTCTCCTGAAGCCAGTTCCTGTTTGACCAGCAAGCGTAAATCTCTGAAGCCTTTGAGCATATGGAAACCATTCAGTTTGAAGTTCATGGCTGCAGAGAAATCAGTCAGGAAGGGTGGCAGACAGCGTCGTGGGGGAACTTCTAGGGATCTGCCTGATTATCTTGCAGATATATACAAAACAGATCCTGAAGAAGATTACAATCAACGCAAGACTCGAATCCAATGGATTCGACGCTATTGGGCCGAACAGTGGTACAAGTATAGATTCGTCACCCAGGAGTACGCAGAGAAGTATGCTATCAAGAGTCCTTGGGGCGATATTCTCTATCGAGGCCTTCCCCCCAAGAACAGAGCTGAAGCCATTGAGCAAAAATTCTATCCGTGCATGGTCCGTGGACCACAGCCTGAAGAAGCCGACCCATCATCATTGCTCTGGTGTCACGACGACAATCTCTTCAAGCGCAACTTCCAGTTTGCTATGTCTTCAGCAAAGGAAAACAAGAAGTCATGGGGATTAGACTTCAATCCTGGTCCCTCTGCTCCCCGTGAGGATGGGACACGTGAAGTTGAAGAGAATAGAATTGGCCCCTTTGCAAACCTTGATGGTCTCATCTCCTACGTCTTGGTTCATGGTGCCAGAGTGGATCATTCCAACAATGATGCTGATTCTGATGAAGCACCTGCTCCTACTCCAAGGCCGAAGAAGCCAAAGAAGGTTAAGGTTTCATCATCAGCCGCACCTCCAAAAGCTTCTCCTGTGAAGCCATTGGCCACTGCACCTCCTGAAGCCAGTGTGCAGTCCGAAGACGGAGAAGAAAAGGCAACTTATCAGGCATACTGATCAAGCTCTGACTCCTGCTGCTATTCTGCGTGAAGAACCCATTGATCTATCAAGTGATGAAGATCTTGCGGATGATGCTCTTGAGCAGCTGATAAAGAGCAAGGAAGAAGCAGAAATCTTCAGCAATTTGCCTCTCTTTGATGTGGCCATCATCCAAAATTTCATTGATGAGTGGTTCGACACCCCAAATGTCAGCTTTGAAGATTTACAGCTTCCAATTGTCCTCAGCGTCTCCTTCAATGGCGCCATTGCTTCTGAGCTGGCTCTCGCTCAGCGAATCGTTGAGCTCAAGCACAAGATTGATTATGAAAAGGCTCAATTCAAGAAGCATATGGCCAAGCTGAGTGTTCAAGACGTCAAGAACTTTAAGGTCATGCTGCATGAGCTTAAAGAAGCTTTTTTGAAGAAGCGCCAAGAAGCTCAAGGCTCTCGTGAGCGCATGAAGAGTTTGGCTGATAAGTGTGTGCTTGCCTACAATGAGGCTAAGAAGCGCAAGTCACTCGGCCGTCCTGGCATTGACCCCAGGATGGCAGCAAAGAAAAAGAAGAAGCTTCCTGCTGATCAGCCTGCGCCTTCAAGCCAAGAAGCTCCACGCATTATCTTCCCAAGTAGCATGACTGGCTCGAAGCCAAAGGTCACCACAACCGCTTCAGAACAGAAGAAGACGAGGCCAGAAAGAGGAAGAATACCAAAGCCTCTGATGCTGCTCCCTCCAAGAAGAAGCGCAAGACCAAGAAGAATCGGGCTGCTCCCACAGAGCCCCTTTTTGTTAAACCCATCTCAGTGATTCATCCTGCATCTACATCCCAAGAACTTCACATGACTGTTCATGAGCCTGCTTCCAGAGAGGCTCCTGAAGCTGAAGATATTCCAGCAGCTGAACCCACCGCTGCTGAAGACATTGGTCATCATGACAATGTTGAAGATGATGAAGTTCTTCCTCAGATCGAATACAATGTGGTATCATCGCCTGTTCGTACGAATAGCGAACTCATCACCATTGGTCGTCCTCTGACACCAATTGCACAGGATGATACATGGGCTGATCACCCGCAAGAACAAGACTCCCCCAACACTCCCCCACAACAACAAGTCACAACATCCGTACAAGCTGAAGAGTATGAGGGCCTGCCCACTCCATCTCCAAAAGCGTCGCCAGTACTTCAAAGGCTTCGCAAAGGACCAAGGCCTCAAGCTCCTCTTTCGAGCGTTCTAGAAGGAGAAGTGCAACATCAACCTGTTGCACGTCAAGTGTTTTCGGAAGCCACTCCTGCTGTGAATGTCTCTGCGTCTGAAGCACCTGCTGCTGAAGACAATCCGGCTGCAATAGCCAATGAAGAACGTCAAGAAGAACGTGTCTCTACTCCCCCCATTCCTGAAGAAATAGTTCATGAAGTGAACGTGTCAATGCCTGACCCTCCAGCTCCTCAAGTGGAGGTTGAAAATCCTGAAGCTGCCACAACCAACGCAAGTGAAGCCGATGACATTGTCATGGCTGAAGCTAATGTGGAGCTTGCAACAACCAGTGTGCCTGAAGCTAATGCGGCCACTGCACCTGAAGCTAGTGAGGCTGCTGCTTCTGAAGCACCTGTTGTGCAGCCTGAAGCCTCAGTTGCTGCCACTGCTCCTGTTCCGCCACCAAGGCCCTATACAATTGAGCAGGCACATAACCACGCAGAGCTAACAACAGTCAGATGGCCCATTCTGGTCCCTCCGCCTAATGTCTCTGGTCCTCAATTTGACTATCATGTTGAGCATAGGCCTCAAGTCCAGAAGCCCAAGCCAAGACTGCCAAGGTTTCCAGGTACTACAAACTCAGCAGGGTCCTTCAATGCTAATGGCTTCAAGAGCCACAACACATTCTTTGATAGCTCGAAGAACCCCTACACGAAGCCAAGAATTGCATCAGATTGGTTCTGGAGTCATCAGTAGCGAAGCTATTACTCCTGTGTTCTGTATGATTAAGGGCGCATCTTCCCTCATATGCGCCTCGACACTGAAGCCATTACTGGACTCCCCTGCTTAGAAGAAGCACTTGACTGCTTTCGTGATGCTGGGCTACCCAGTTTTGTCACAGATAAAGAACACTGGAATGAAGAACTATTGCTTCAATTCTATGCCACACTGCACATTCGCGGCTACAACAGAGATACGAAGACTTGGGTTCTCGAGTGGATGACCGGAAACGTTCATCATGAAGCCAAAGCTATGGATATCATCGAGCTTACAGACCTGTCCACTCCCGGAGAACTCTATGAACCTGGCTGTCAACATCATCGCAATGCCCTGGAAACCATCTTTCATAGGCCTGAACCCAATATGAGTCAGATGCTAAGCATGATGAAGCCTTTGCCCCGTGACGCTGAATATCCAACAGAGTTCTTTGTTGAAGACCTTGAGTATCTGCCACGCACCATATATCACATCATCAGGCGGACTCTATGGCCTATCAAAGGACATTCATCAGTGGCAAAGCTTGAAGGAGCTATGAAGACTTTGGTCTTCTACATTTTCAATGGCATCAGCTTCAATGCACAAGATTTCTTCATCAGACAACTTGCTGCCTCTGGCTCTGATCTCTTTGGTCTGAAGTTTTATGCTCCATGGGTCATGCGCCTCATAAAGCGACACTCTACTGTCAACTGTCAACCTTCTGATCACAATCATGTGATTTTTCTACCTGAGGTTGATATGTCAGTTGAAGCTATATATCCTGACCCTGCCAAGAAGCCTCTTTTTCTTCAGAATGCAGAGCACCAAAGCTTCACTCAACCCATTGAAGGTGTTCAAGCAGCTACACGAATCTATCCATTGGCTGGAAATACTCGTCTGCCTCATCGAGCACCTACTGAAGCCACTGAAAGCACCATTGCCCAAAGGCCTCGGAAGCATTCTCGCGTTCTCAATGATCGAGAACTTCTTGTGGCCCTTCATCAGAAACAGGATAAACATCACTTTTGGCTCAAGAGACAAATGCAAAGCCTCTTGGTGGATGTCAATCGCATTCGCAACCTTGCCACCAAGAATGCATTTGTTGCTCACGAAACTTGCCGGCGATCATGGAAGAGTTTGACCCTGCTTAGTGCTGAAGCAGATCTTCAAGACGATGGCTTCAATGAAAGATTTTAGTTTGACTCCACTCCTACACGGAATGCTGTCTTACGAAGAACTCCATCTCTTGAAGACTCTGAATATTCTTCCTCCGCGGCAACGGTAAATGCCAGAGTGATCAATGATGAAGATGATGCTACTTCACCACTTCCTACTACTATTGCGCGCATCGACACTGCACCAAGTTCATCTGCACCGCCACCCAACGACAACAACCCTTCTGCTTCACCTACTCATCAAGAAGACGAGTAGATGCTCTATGTCTTCAAACCTTTTTGGTCATTACTGACAAAAGGGGGAGAAGCGTATGAGTTGATAGTCTTCAAGCGGGTTCATATGGGCGGTTGCGTTATATTTTGCCTCGTGCTTACAACTCTTGCGTTTTGAAACATTTGGTTCTCTGAGTTGTAACACTTAAACTTGATGGTCGTCTGCTACTTATTTGCATTTCCATGTGCGATGATAACTTCCGCACTTAAATCATCCTGCAGACGTCCATTTTTCATTATGCATGTCATCCTATATGCTATATCATTTCATGCATGATGAATTATCTTCATAAGTTGAAGTGGATCTCCACAAGTACAACCTGCCATGTGCATTTGCATTCGAAAAGCAAAATTATTTATATGCACATCTTCAGGGGGAGCCCTTGCTACTTATGAAGACAAATTCCTATCCTTTACAATTTCACATACTTTATCCCTGTTGAAAACTTCAACCAGTTTGTCATCAATCACCAAAAAGGGGGAGATTGTAAGTGCATCTAGTGCCACCCCTAGTTGGTTTTGGAGTATTGACGACAAAGTTGGTTGAGGGACTAATGCGTTTGTGAGAATTGCAGGATAACGCAGGTAGTGTACCTCATTGATTCGGTTTACCTACCAGAGATGATCCCTAAAAATGTATGAAGACATTGACGACAATGGTGGTATGAGAAGATATTCATATTGAAGACTATGACATGAGAAGACATTGCGTGAAGACTATGGAGCACGAAGACTGTGTGGTTTCGTTGTTTCCTTTTCTTCTTTGTTGAGTCATAGGAACTACCGTACTGTTAAGTGGGGTCCAAGTGAACTAAGTCAGAGTGACTGAAGTGATGCTCAACTCAAATCCTATGTCTTCGAGCGAAGACAATGAGAGCAAATCTTATCCAGAGTTGGATGAGTCAGCTTTGCTTGTAGCCCAAGTAAAGTTGCCGTGTGTGTTTGAAATCTGACCGTTGGAACATGTGTTAGTTCTTTAGTGACCCAGGGTCATTTCGGACAAATCAGGTCGGGTTGCCTAGTGGCTATAAATAGCCCACCCCCTACACCATAAATTGGTGGCTACTCCGAGTTAGTATACTGCCTTTGTCGTTTGAGAGCAACCCACCTCGAAGCATTTGAGAGAGAGAAATCCTTGCGAGGACAAAGCCCAAACACCCAGAGCCAAAGAGTGTTAGGCATCACTGAAGTCTTTCTATCTGTGTGACCTGAAGACTTATTACACTTGAGGACTGTGTATCCTCCAGCCGATCACGCATCGCGTTCTGAGCATCCAAGAGTCATTGTGGATTACCGGGTGAACGAAGTCTGTGAAGGTTTGGAAGTCTACCTTGAAGACTTATCAGAGTGATTGGGCGAGGACTAAGTGACCTTAGCTCATGGGGAATAAGGTGAAGACAAGGTCTTCTGAGTTGAATCTCAGCCTCCCTAACCAGATGTACAGTTGTCACAGCAACTGGAACTGGTCCAACAAATCCTGTGTCCTCAACAAGCAACTGGTTCTATCTCTTCCCTCCTCTACTTTGAGTTTGTCTTCGTGAAGTCATTCCTTATCTTCTTATCTAATTGACTTCATTGCTTGACTACTATTGTTGATTGGCTTCATACTATCTTCCATCCTGATCCTACTACCTAGCTGCTATTAGTCTTCGTACGTTAATGCTATTGCATACTTGATTATGGCTTGCTTGTTGTAGTTTATCTTCCGCTGCATATCAATTAGGTTGTTTCTATTGTTTGTCTTCGAAACTTCCATGCTTTGAAGACATTCATAAAAATTGCCTATTCACCCCCCCCCCTCTAGTCGATAACTAGCACTTTCAAGATCATCTTTGCATATCATATTTTCATGCATTTTGGTTAATCCTAGAAATTCTAAGAAACTCAAGGACCCACGGAGAGAGTTGGGGATTTCGTTATTTTCATATTTGAGTTTTCTCAAATTTGGATCATTTGGTTTTAATTATTTTTTCTCTTCGAATATTTCCAATATGAAAATAAAACAGAGGGGATAAAATGACTTCTTCAAAATAAAGAAATATTGGAGGGAAAATATTAAAATCAAATAAGTGTTTCATTCGGAGTTTTATTGCAATTTTATTTCAATTAGGAAAAAAGTGTGTTTCTTAAAATTGCATTAGAGGCTCAAATAAATGTTCACTTTGTCCGCTCTATTTTTAGAGGATGGTGAAAATTTATTTCAGGATTTTTGGAGTCCGTTTAGTATTTCTTTTATTTGTTTTTCTGTGCATCGGAATTATATATATAAAAAAAGTTACCGACCTAAACATGCCGTGTTCAACCCTGACACTATAGCCTGGCCGGCCTTTATAAGCCGCCAGCCCACCCCACCCCAAATACTAGCCGCCCCGCCTCGATCCCGCCACCGCCGTCACCGCGCCACGCCGCCTCCCTTGCACCGCCACCTCACTACCGGAGCCGCCGCCGCCGGAGCCGCGCGCCGCCGCCTTGAACCCGCCAGACCTCGCTGGAGGTGCCCAATGCTGCCACCGCCGTTTGTCATTCTTTTGAGAAAAACCGTTCGTGTTTTTTAAAAACCTAGATCTGTTTTTTTAGATTAGATCGGTTCGGGTTTTTTTTGGGTTTAGTTAAATAGAGGACGTTCGTCCGGACGTTCTTTTAATGAACATTGTTCGCCAGTTAGCCACAGACAGCGAACGTTCATTCGTTAGTCTGTTCGTCAGTTTTTTTTCCAGGGTTTTTCCGCGATTTTTTTTCGATCGTGATTTTTGCCCTGATCTTCGTTTTAGTTTATCTTTTCATCCGTTTATCGGAATCAGGTGATTCAAGTGCGTAGATCTTTGTCTCGAAGCCCTCTTTCTGTTTAATCAACTTGAACAAGATTTTGCTACTGTAAAATTTGACTTTAGTCTAGATTAGTAAACAGATCTTGTTTCTTTCGTAATTTGAGTTTCGTTGCTTCGTTTGTTTTGATTGTTTTTGCAAACCGGAGTTCTTCAGTTGAACTCTCTTGTTAGATATTATTATTTGAGTTTTACCCGTGCTTCTAGTTGAGTGCTTATTGTATGCTTTGTTTGTTTGCGATAGAACACCCGGAGTAAAAAGCATGCTACTACGAGTCCCTAGGTTTTGCAGATCATCAGCAAGGCAAGTAACACTTTGGTCATACCTCTTTATTACCCAGTTTTTATGCATTAGATCAAACCTGCAAACATTGCATGGCTAGGATCTGTTTTAACATGTGGGTTTTTGGGAAGTAGATGATGAGGTAGAACCTATTGTCCTTTTATTATCAAGCCTTTGGGAGTTACTTCTACATTATGCTCAGGATTGCTATCCTATGCTTGTAGACATGGTTTGGCTGAGTGTATCCATGACAGATGTGAGTTTTGCTAATTAATGGTTAACTTAAGGTGGCTACTTAAATACACATGTGGGTGGATTGCTTGAGGCACCCTGGAGTACCCAGTGGTTGTCAGGGCGCCTGGGGAATCCAGTGTTGTCCAAGGATATCCCAGAGTACCCGTGTGATCACCCTACGGTTCGCCACCCAGGCTCAAAGGGATCATAAGATTATTCATGCTAGAAACTTCCCTGTGCAGCCACAAGCTATTATGGGATCTAGCATAGTTGAGTATGTTGCATGACCTCTTTCAGTGGTGGGTTAGAAGATGTAGGGGAAAGTAGGTGTAACCGTCCACCCAGAGTAAAGAGTTAATGTTTATGAAAGAGAGTGTCTCGGTCATCGGTCTCTCAAACATCCTGTAGTGCGAGAAAATCTAACGAAGGAGATCGAGTCTTGTGGGGAAAAGTGTGCACACCTCTGCAGAGTGTACAAACTAATCATGGTTAGCAGTGTCCCCGGTTATGGACATCTTGAGTATCTAGTTCTTGGATTATCATGTTGATCTCATCACTCTAAATTAATTTGATTGGGTTATTGATGATGTTTAATTGGGATTGAGTTGGAGGAACCTTCTCAATGTTTAACAACCACCATGATAGTTAAATAAATTTTATTCCTTTGTTGTAGGGAAAAATTGGCTTCATGCAAAACCTTAACCGTAGAGCTTTCCACCAGCCATATATGCATGTAGTGATAGCATTTATTATGTTATTTACTCAATGTGTTACATTGCCAGCATATTCCATGTGCTGACCCGTTTCGGGCTGCAACATATCATGTTGCAGACTTTTCAGACAACGATTAAGGTGCCATAGGTCGTTGTCATTCACTCAGCTATGTTGTTGGAGTTGATGGACTCACGTTCTCTTCCAAGCTTTCCGCTGTTATCGATTTTAGATGGCCTTACCCCATATTATTGTAATAAGTTCTCTTTTGAGACACTCGATGTAACAAGTGTGTGATTGCTACTATGCTATAAATCCTCAAGTACTATGCGTGTCAGCATTACTGATCCAGGGATGACACTGATGCACAGAGACTAGACTGTTTGAGGTCTGGTCGCTACAAGATGGTATCAGAGCACACGCCGACTGTAGGACATGACCACTAAGCTAAGACTACGGTGCACTCTTCTCTACTCATTTCTGACTTCTCTCCCTTTTCTACTCTATAGGATGTCGGATGCAAGGAACATGTTTACCCAAACAGATGAAGATACACCTTTTGGACGACACTTGAAGGAAGTCACTAGGTACCTGAACATTGGAATTGATTGAAGTGATATGATTGTGATGATGACTATGTTGATGAAGCTGACAAGATATCATGGAGTCCTCTACAGATTAAAACTTGTAGGCGACCAACATGTATATAGTATAGTCCAAGCATGTTTGTAACGATAGTTAGACCGATTGTATGCCCTTGTTTGAATTGATTGAAGTGATATGATTGTGTTTGTCTCATGTGCATATGGGTAGTGTTTTCGTTTTAGGCCTCATTCTATACTATTTTCTCATCTTCTCTAAACCCATCATATGCATCCAAGACGTGACAATGGATTTTCTTTCCCACCGGAGCTCACTCAGTTGATCCAGCTGCAGAATACCCTGATGCAGCTAATAGTTCAAAATCATAATCAAGGGAAGAACAACACCAACAACAACCCACCACCACCACCACCTGTTGATCACTTAGCCCATTTCCTAAGGCTGAACCCGCTGGTCTTCTCTAGTAGCACCGAGCCGATTGTTACAGATGATTGGCTCCACAAGATTGGGAGGCAGTTGACCACTACATGATGCACAGATGCGGAGAGAGAGCATTTTGCCGCACACCAGCTTGATGGACCCGCAACATCATGGTGGGAGAATTTCAGAGCCACCTATCCCATTGACATTGTTACATGGGATCAGTTCCTGCAGGCTTTCTGCACTGCCCATGTTTCAGCAGGAACTATGGCCATGAAGAAGCGCGAGTTTTGCAACTTGCATCAAGGAGGACACACAGTGGGCCAGTATGTTGATGATTTTAGTAAGTTAACACGTTATGCTCCTGATGACGTTCATATAGATGCCGCTAAGCAGGAGAAGTTTTTGGAAGGACTGAATGATGAGTTGAGCATGCAGTTGATGGTGGCAACCTTCAACAACTACCAGGAGTTGGTAGATAGAGCTCTCATGATTGAAGGGAAGCAGCAGCAGATAGACAGCCGCAAGAGGAAGTACGGACAAGGGAAGTACAATTCAGGAGCTCAGCAGAGACCCCGTTTTACCCCGTACTCGGGAGGACACATTCACCATAACCATGGAGACCATAGTTCCAATGGAGGGATTTCGCATAACCATAGTGGCCCCAAGAATGGGAATGGGAATGGAGGAAGCAACGGCCAAAACCGTTCCAACCCAGCAACGCCAGCCAAGAAGGATCTAAGTCACATTACTTGTTTCAAGTGCGGGAAGAATGGACATTACGCCACAGAGTGTTCTAACGCAAAGAATGGAAATGGCAATGGAAGCTCTCGGAAGAAGCCCAACCCTTTCAACAGGGGACAAGTGAACCACGTTAGTGTGGAGGAGGTTGAAGTGCAGCCAGATGCAGTAATAAGTAAGTTTTTGGTTTAGTCATTTACTGCAATAGTTCTTTTTGATACTCGTGCATCGCATTCATACATATCAAGGGGATGTGTGAATAAGTATAAGTTGCCCACCAAAGTTCTTAGAACACCGATGTTAGTAAGTTCGCCAGGAATAGATCATATGGCAAGCCAAGGATGTTTTGAGATGCTCCATTGACCATAGGTAGGCATGTTTTCCCCTCAGACCTTATATTTCTGGAGTCATAAGGGTTGGATGTGATTCTGGGTATGGATTGTCTATCGATGTATGGAGGAAACATCGATTGTGCCAGTAAGTCGATTATGCTCACCACCCTAGAAGGAAGAAGGATTAAGTATGTATCCCGGCATGTGCCGAAGAGGACTCAAGTGAATTCCTTATCAGGAGTTGTACAGGAGGAAGTAATAGTGGTGAAGGAATTCCCTGATGTATTTCCGGAGAAGTTGCCAGGCATGCCATCGGATAGAGACATTGAGTTTTTGATTGAGCTTTTGCCAGGCACAGGGCCAATATCTAAGAGACCGTATTGGATGCCCGCAAAGTATTTGGAGGAAATTAAGAAGCAGATTAAGGAGTTACTAGATAAAGGGTACATTTGACCAAGTTCATCACCTTGGGGATGTCCAGTACTTCTAGTGGAAAAGAAGGACGGATCATTAAGGATGGTTGTTGATTATCGTGCGTTGACTGAAGTGACGATCAAGAACAAGTACCCACTACCGATGATCAATGATTTGTTTGACCAATTGCGAGGAGCTAAGGTATTTTCCAAGATCGGTTTACGATCAGGATACCACCAACTGAAGATTCGAGAGCAGGATATACCTCAGACAACTTTTACCACAATGTACGGGCTATATGAGTATACCGTTATGTCATTTGCTCTGACTAACGTGCCTGCATATTTCATGAACATGATGAACAAAGTTTTTATGGAATTTTTGGATATGTTCGTCATAGTTTTCAGTGACGATATATTGGTCTACTCAAAGAATGAAGAAGAGCATAAGGAGCATTTGCGTTTGGTTCTTGAGAAGCTCACGGAACATCAGTTGTATGCCAAGTTCAGCAAGTGTATGTTTTGGTTAAAGGAAGTTGGATTTCTCAAACATGTTATATCCAGAGAAGGAATAGCAGTAGATACCACCAAGGTCATTTCTGTGACTAAATGGGTAGCACCCACGTTAGTTGGAGAGATCAGGAGTTTTCTTGGACTCACGGGATATTACCGGAGGTTCACTGAGAATTTCTCCAAGATTGCAAAGCCCATGACAGAGTTGTTAAAGAAGGACACCAAGTTCAAATAGACTAAGGAATGTGAATCCAGTTTTCAGGAGTTGAAGAAACGTTTGGTTACAACCCCAGTATTGATTCTTCCAGACCAACGTAAAGATTATCAAGTGTATTGCAATGCTTCTCCTCAAGGACTTGGATCCGTGCTTATGAAGGAGGGAAGAGTTGTTTCATATGCCTCACGACAGCTTAAGCCTCATGAGAAAAATTACGCTACACATGATTTGGAGTTAGCAGCCGTAGTGCATGCGTTGAAGACATGGAGACATTTTCTTATCGGAAACCATTGTGAGGTGTACAAGGATCACAAGAGTTTGAAGTATATCTTCACGCAGATGGAGTTGAATCTCAAGCAAAGGAGATGGTAGGAGATCATTAAAGATTATGATATGAAGTTGCATTATCATCCCGGAAAAGCAAATGTAGTAGCCGATGCGTTGAGTCGCAAGAGTTATGTCAATACACTAATAACCGAAGATTTACCCAAGGAGTTAGCAGAGGATCTTCATGAGCTATGTTTGGAAATAGTTCCGAGAGGTTATGTAGCAGCATTGGAAATTCATTCCACTTTGATGGATTAGATCAGAGAAGCTCAGAAGACTTACAATGAGATCACTAAGATAAAGGAAAGGATGAGCAAAGGAAAGGCCAAAGGATTTCGTGAGGATGAGCATGATACCTTATGGTTTGAGGATCGCGTAAATGTGCCTAATGACCCTGAGATCAGGAAGTTGATTCTGCAGGAGGCCCATGATTCGTCGTATTCGATTCACCCAGGAAATACCAAGATGTATCTGGATTTGAAGGACAGTTTCTGGTGGACAGGAATGAAGAAATATATTGCTGAGTATGTTGCAGTTTGTGATGTATGTCAGAGAGTGAAGGCAGAGCATCAGAAGCCAGCAGGATTGCTACAGCCATTGCCGATACCCAAATGGAAGTGGGATAAACTTGGCATGGACTTTATTACGTGATTGCCCAGGACTCGTTCAGACTATGACTCTATATGGGTTGTAGTCGATCGATTGACGAAGGTAGCTCATTTCATCCCAGTGAAGACCACCTATACAAGTGCGAAGTTGGCAAAGATATACATGACCAAGATCGTATGTCTGAATGGAGTTCCTAGGACCATTGTATCAAATAGAGGATCCCAGTTTACCTCAAAGTTTTGGAATCAGTTGCATGAGACTTTGGGTACCAGGCTAGAGTTCAGTATAGCCTTCCATCCACAAATAGATGGACAGACCGAAAGTGTCAATCAGACTCTGGAGGACATGTTGAGAGCTTGTGCTCTAGATTATGGATCTAGTTGGGACGACAGTTTTCCATATGCAGAGTTCTCTTATAACAACAGTTATCAAGCCAGTTTGAAGGTGGCCCCTTTCGAAGCTTTGTATGGAAGGAGGTGCGGGACACCATTGTTATGGGATGAAGTTGGAGACTGTCAGATGTTTGGACCAGATTTGATTAAGGAGTCCGAAGAGAAGGTTAAGCTGATTCACGACAGACTCAAGGTAGCCCAATCTAGGCAAAAGAGCTATGCGGATTCTAAACGCAAGGAGACAGTTTATGAAGTCGGAGACAGAGTATACCTTCGTGTATCGCCACTTCGAGGAGTTAAGCGTTTTCGAGTTAAGGGAAGGTTAGCACCATGTTTTGTGGGACCATACAAAGTTTTGGAACGTATGGGAGAAGTTGCTTACAAGCTGGAATTGCCAAAAGGATTGTCAGGAGTTCATGATCTTTTTCATGTTTCCCAGTTGAAGAAGTGCCACGCAGAGATGGCCAATATTCCTCTAAGAGATACAGTGCCACTGGAAGCGATTCAGTTGGATAGCGATTTTCCTTATGAGGAGACACCAGTGAAGATTCTCGAGTTTGCCAGCCGAGTCACACGCAACAAGGTTATCAAGTTTTGCAAAGTTCAGTGGAGCCACCATACCAAGGATGAAGCCACCTGGGAACAAGAAGAAGACCTACAGAAGGACCACCCACACCTATTTTCTAGCCAACCCGAATCTCGAGGGTGAGATTCATCTTAAGGGGGGTAGGTTTGTAACATCCCAAATTTCCAATTTGGAATGTTATATATTACATCATCTTTGCATATCATATTTTCATGCATTTTGGTTGATCCTAGAAATTCTAAGCAACTCAAGGACCCACGGAGAGAGTTGGGGATTTCGTTATTTTCATATTTGAGTTTTCTCAAATTTTGAAAAGAGGATCATTGGTTTTAATTATTTTTTCTCTCCGAATATTTCCAATATGAAAATAAAAAAGAGGGGATAAAATGACTTCTCCAAAATAAAGAAATATTGGAGGAAAAATATTAAAATTAAATAAGTGTTTTATTCGGAGTTTTATTGCAATTTTATTTGAATTAGGAAAAAAATGCGTTTTTCAAAATTGCATTAGAGGCCCAAATAAATGTTCACTTTGTCTGATTTATTTTTAGAGGACGGTGAAAATTTATTTCAAGATTTTTGGAGTCTGTTTAGTATTTATTTTATTTGTTTTTCTGCGTGTCGGAATTATATATATATAAAAGTTACCAACCTAAACGGGCCGTGTCCAACCCGGACATCGCAGCCCGACCTGCCTTTATAAGCCGCCAGCCCACCCCGCTCCAAACCCTAGCCGCCCAGCCTCGATCCGGCCGCCGCGCCACGCTGCCGCCGCCGTTGCCCTCGCGCCACGCCACCGCCAGAGCCACCCGCCGCCACCTCGAACCCGCCGGAGCCATCGCCGTCCGTCGGACCTCGCCTGAGGTACCAGACAACGCCGCCTCCGTTCGTCATTTTTTTAGAAAAATCGTTCGTTTTTAAAAAAAACCTAGATCTGTTTTTTAGATTAGCCCAGTTCGGATTTTTCCGGGTTAGTTAAATAGCGGACGTTCGTCCATACGTTCGTTTTAAGGAATGTTGTTCGTCACTTAGCTGCAGACACATTCGTTAGTTAGTCTGTTTGTCAGTTTTTCTTTTTCCAGGGTTTTTTCGTGATTTTGTTTCGATTGCGATTTCTGCCCTGATCTTCGTTTTAGTTTATCTTTTCGCTCGTTTATCGGAATCAGATGATTCAAGCACCTAGATCTTCGACTCGAAGCCCTCTTTCTGTTTAATCAACTTGAACAAGATTTTTCTACTATAAAATTTGACTTTAGTCCAGGTTAGTAAACGAATCTTGTTTCTTTCGTAGTTTGAGTTTCGTTGCTTCGTTTGTTTTGATTATTTTTGCAAACCGGAGTTCTTCAGTTGAATTTCTGGTTAGATCTTCTTATTTGAGTTTTACCCATGCTTCTAGTTGAGTGTTTATTGTATGCTTTGTTTGTTTGCGATTGAACACCCGGAGTGCGAAGCGTGCTACTACGAGTCCCTAGGTTTTGCAGATCATCAGTAAGGCAAGTAACACTTTGATCATACCTCTTTATTACCCAGTTTTTATGCATTAGATAAAACCCTCAAACATTGCATGGTTAGGATCTGTTTTTAACATGTGGGTTTTTGGGAAGTAGATGATGAGGTAGAACCTATTGTCCTTTTATTATCAAACCTTTGGGAGTTTCTTCTACGTTATGCCCAGGATTGCTATGCTATGCTTGTAGGCGTGGTTTGGGTGAGTGTATCCACGACAGATGTGAGTTTTTTTAATTAATGGTTAAGTTAAGGTGGCTACTTAAATACACATCTGGGTGGATTGCTTGAGGCACCCTGGAGTACCGAGTGGTTGTCAGGGCACCTGGAGAATCCAGTGTTGTCCTAGGATATCCCGGGGTACCCGTGTGATCATCCTACTGTTCGCCACCCAGGCTCAAAGGGATCGTGAGATTATTCATGCTCGAAACTTCCGTGTGCAGCCACAAGCTATTATGGGCTCTAGCATAGTTGAGTATGTTGCATGACCTCTTTCAGTGGTGGGATAGCAGATGCAGGGGAAAGTAGGTGTAACTATCCACTCAAAGTAAAGAGTTAATGTTTCTGAAAGACTGTGTCTCGGTCATCCGTTTCTCAAACATCATGTAGTGCGAGAAAATCTAACGGTGGAGATCGAGTCTTGTGGGGAAAAGTGTGCAAACCTCTGCAGAGTGTACAAACTAATCATGGATAGCCGTGTCCCCGGGTATGGACATCTTCAGTATCTGGTTCTTGGATTATCATGTTGATCTCATCACTCTAAATTAATTTGATTGGGTTATTGATGATGTTTAATTGGTATTGAGTTGGAGGAACCTTCTCAATATTTAACAACCACCATGATAGTTAAATCAATTTTATTCCTTTGTTGTAGGAAAAAATTGGCTTTATGCAAAACCTTAACCATAGAGCTTTCCACCAGCCATATATGCATGTATTGATAGCATTTATTCTGTTATTTACTCTATGTGTTACATTGCCAGCATATTCCATGTGTTGACCCGTTTCGGGCTGAAACATATCATGTTGTAGAGTTTTCAGATGACGAGTAAGGTGCCATAGGTCATTGTTATTCACTCAACTATGCCGTTGGAGTTGATGGACTCACTTTATCTTCCAAGCCTTCCGTTGTTATCGATTTTAGATGGCCTTACGCCATATTATTGTAATAACTTCTCTTTTGAGACACTTGATGTAACAAGTGTGTGATTTCTACTCTGTTATAAATCCTCAAGTATTGTGCATGTCATCATTACCGACCAGGGATGACACTGATGCACAGAGACTAGACTGTTTGTGGTCTGGTTGCTACAGAAGAACAAAAGGAGGAAGAGCAGATTAGCTACCCGTGCCCTTATAATGAGAGTAACTCTTCAACTCATACATTGTTTAATTTCCCTTCCTGCTTACTGAAGGATGATTGCTATGATGATTGCTATATCCCTTTGATTCGTCTGAAATATCCCTTTTTGATGAACTTGATGCTTGCTATGCTTGTGCCCATGATGCCATTATTAATTATGCTTATGAAGATGAACTTGCTATTGTTCCTTATGTTAAGAATGAAATTGTTGCTATTGCACCCATGCATGATAGTCCTATTATCTTTTTGAATTCTTGCAACTACATTATATCGGAGAAGTTTGCGCTTATTAAGGACTATAACGATGGGTCACGTTCTACTTGCACATGATGATTTTGATAAATATAATATGCACGTGCTTGCTGCTCCTACTTGCAATTATTATGTGACAGAAACTACATCTCCACCTATCTATGTTTCCAATACGATAAGATCCAAGAAACTGTTTATACTATGCATTGGCCTTTACTTTGTGTGCCTGAATTGTTCTTTTATGACATGCCGATGCATAGGAAGAGAGTTAGACTTCGTTTGTGCATGATATATGTTAATTTGTGCTCACTTCTAAATCACAAATCATTGTTAATTAAAATTGGCTTTGATATACCTTGGGATCTGGGTGGATCCATTACTTGAGCACTATATGCCTAGCTTAATGGCTTTAAAGAAAGCGCTGCCAGAGAGACAACCTGGAAGTTTTAGAGAGTCATTTTTCTGTTGTGTGCACTTAAAAAGTTCATAAAAACAAAAAAATATTGAGGGGAACCTAAAATTTTCAAAAATAAAAGCAAAAGTGAGAAATACGAGCATTGTTAAAGTGGGAGCTAGCCTTGAACTTTGTTCATGCCCATGGAAACTTTGTGAACCATGATTACAGAAACATTTCAACAAATATAATTATCCCCTAGTACAAATCCTTTGTACTATAAAAATAATGTGCCAAGATTTGCCTTTAGGATGATTAGATTGCTTGTTTGGTTTGTGCTGTGCAAAAACAGAAACTTTGGCTGTAGTGCTTGAATTTTGTTAGTTATTTTTTTGGTCAAAATTTGGCACAAAAATAAAGGGGGCAAATAAACCAGGACACATGCAGGATGATCAATTTGTGCCTGGGTTACTGTTGATGGCCTTTGTACTACTCCCTCTGTTTCTTTTTAGTTTGCATATATGATTTGGTCAAAGTCAAACTTTGTATAATTTGACTAGCTATGTAGGAAAAGATATCAACATCCACACTATGAAATCAATAATATTAGATGCATGACGAAATTCATTTTCATAACATATATTTTTAGTATTGGAGATGTTAATATTTTTCTCTATAAAATTAGTAAAACTTTACAAAGTTTCACTTTAAGCAAATCTTATATGCAGTCTGAAAAGAAACAGAGGGAGTATTTAAAAATGGATGGAGTGGAGTAGTACTATCTTTATCTTAGCCTCATATGGCTCTCCCAGTGCCTACGCTTGCCTCCCCGCCTCGCCCACCGGATCCCGCCATGGAGGATCCGGCCATGGATAACCCCTTAGATCCCAGGATCCCGCAGGCTGCCCTCTCGTTGCGGCCCGTAGCACTGCCGCCTTTGAGCGAAACCCACATGTGTTTTAGATTGGATCCATTGCCTTGGAATCACAGATCGGTGGCACTGGAGGACATGCCAGGGCTGCATTTCAGGTGGTGGGCAGCAAGGGCAAATCAGATCGAGGAAGTGTCGCATCGATTGGAGAGAAGTTAGAAGGAGCTGCGCCTGGGGACGCACAAGGCAGATGCGCAAGTCGATCTCAGGGGAGAGATGTTGAGGGATGTCAACATCTGGTAGTGGCGCGTTGATTTTGAGCTGGGGCTAATGGCAGAGATCATATTCACGGAGTCGACTGTGGAGGAGAGAACACGCATGCCTGCGGAATGGCATGAGCAGCCAGTGGAACTGTTCAAATGGGCGGTAGGAGAAGCCAAATCCCGGGACCAGCTGCGACGGCGCCGCTGGGCATACAACATAGGCGAGGTGAGCTGCCCTCCTTCCCCGTCAATGATGCAGTGACCTACTCGGTCGCTGCTGTAGTGTATTGGGGAACGTAGTAATTTCAAAAAAATTCATATGCACATGCAAGATCATGGTGATGCATAGCAACGAGAGGGAAGAGTGTTGTCCATGTACCCTTGTAGACCAAAAGTGGAAGCGTTAGCACAACACGGTTGATGTAGTCGTACGTCTTCACGATCCGATCGATCCAAGTACCAAACATACGGCACCTCCAAGTTCAGCGCACGTTCAACTTGGTGACGTCCCATGAACTCTGATCCAGTAGAGGTTTGCGGGAGAGTTCTGTCAGCATGACGGCGTGATGACAGTGTTGATGATGCTACTGACGCAGGGCTTCGCCTAACCACCACTACAATATTACCGAGGTGGAATATGGTGGAGGGGGGCACCACACACGACTAAGAGATCAATGATAAATTGTTTTTTCTAGAGGTGCCCCCTGCCCCCGTATATAAAGGAGCAAGGGGAGAGGCATGCCAGCCCCTGTAGGGCGCGCCAGGAGGAGTCCTCCTCCTAGTAGGAGTAGGACTCCCCTTTCCTACTCCTACTAGTCGGAGGAAAGGAAGGAGGAGAGGGAGAAGGAAGGAGAGGGAGGAAAAAGAGGAAAGAGGGGCCGGGCCCCTAGTCCAATTTGGTTTGGGCTAGGGGGGCCGCGTGCCTTGCCTCCTCTCTTCCACCACTTGGCCCACGAGGCCCATTACTTCTTCCTCGTATTCCCGTAACTTCCCGGTACCCCGAAAAATATCTGAATCACTCGGAACCTTTCCGATGTCCGAATATAGTCATCCAATATATCAATGTTTATGTCTCGACCATTTCTAGACTCCTCGTCATGTCCCCGATCTCATACGGGACTCCGAACTACCTTCGGTACATCAAATCACATAAACTCATAATACTGATCGTCACCGAACTTTAAGCATGCAGACCCTACGGGTTCGAGAACTATGTAGACATGACCGAGACATGTATCCGGTCAATAACCAATAGCGGAACCTGGATGCCCATATTGGCTCCCAAGTATTCTACGAAGATCTTTATCGGTTAAACTGCATAACAACATATGTTTGTTCCCTTTGTCATCGGTATGTTATTTGCCCGAGATTCGATCATCGGTATCTCAATACCTAGTTCAATCTCGTTACCGGCAAGTCTCTTTACTCATTATGTAATGCATCATCCCGCAACAAACTCATTAGTCACATTGCTTGCAAGGCTTATAGTGATGTGCATTACCGAGAGGGCCCAGAGATACCTCTTCGACAATGGGAGTGACAAATCCTAATCTCGAAATACGCCAACTCAACAAGTACCTTCAGAGACACCTGTAAAGCACCTTTATAATCACCCAGTTACATTGTGACATTTGGTAGCACACAAAGTGTTCCTCCGGTAAATGGGAGTTGCATAATCTCATAGTCATTGGAACATGTATAAGTCATAAAGAAAGAAATAGCAACATACTAAACGATCAAATGCAAAGCTACCGGAATGGGTCAAGTCAATCACATCATTTTCTAATGATGTAATCCCGTTAATCAAATGACAACTCATGTGTATGGCTAGGAAATTTAACCATCTTTGATTCAACGAGCTAGTCAAGTAGAGGCATACTAGTGACACTATGTTTGTCTATGTATTCACACATGTATTATGTTTCTAGTTAATACAATTCTAGCATGAATAATAAACATTTATCATGAAATAAGGAAATAAATAATAACTTTATTATTGCCTCTAGGGCATATTTCCTTCAGTCTCCCACTTGCACTAGAGTCAATAATCTAGTTCACATCATCATGTGATTTAACACCAATATTCATATCTGTATAAGATTAACACCAATTGTTCACATCATCATGTGACCAAAACCCAAAGGGTTTACTAGAGTCAATAATCTAGTTCTCATCGCTATGTGATTAACACCCAAAGAGTACTAAGGTATGATCATGTTTTGCTCGTGAGAGAAGTTTAGTCAACGGGTCTGTTACATTCAGAGTTGTATGTATTTTGCAAATATTCTATGTCTACAATGCTCTGCACGAACTTACTCTAGCTAATTGCTCCCACATTCAATATGTATCCAGATTGAGACTTAGAGTCATCTGGATTAGTGTAAAAGCTTGCATCGATGTAACCCTTTATGATGAACTCTTTTATCACCTCCATAATCGAGAAACATCTCCTTAGTCCTCACTAAGGATATTCTTGACTGCTGTCCAGTGATCTATTCTTAGATCAAACATGTAATACCTTGCCAACTCAGAGCAAGGTATACAATAGGTCTGGTACACATCATAGTATACTTTATAGAACCTATGACTGAGGCATAAGGAATGACTTTTCATTCTCTTTCTATTTTCTGTCATGGTCAGGTATTTGAGTCTTACTCAACTTCACACCTTACAACACAGGCAAGAACTCCTTCTTTGACTATTCCATTTTGAACTACTTAAAAATCTTATCAAGGTATGTAATCATTGAAAAATGTTATCAAGCATCTTGATCTATCTCTATAGATCTTGATGCTCAATGTGTAAGTAGCTTGACCGAGGTCTTTCTTTGAAAAACTCTTTTCAAATATCCCTTTATGCTATCCATATATTCTATATCATTTCCAATCAACAATATGTCATCCACATATAATATTAGAAATGCTACAGAGCTCCCACTCACTTTCTTGTAAATACAGGCTTCTACAAAATTTTGTATAAAACCATATGCTTTGATCAACTCATCAAAGCATATATTCCAACTCCGAGAGGCTTGCACCAGTCCATAAATGGATCACTGGAGCTTGAAGACTTTGTTGGAACCTTTAGGATTGACAAAACCTTCTGGTTGCATCATATACAACTCTTCTTTAATAAATCCATTAAGGAATGCAGTTTTGACATTCATTTGCTAGATTTCATAAAATGTGGCAATTGCTAACATGATTCGGATAGACTTAAGCATCGATACGAGTGAGAAAATCTCATCGTATTCAACACCTTGAACTTGTCGAAAAACTTTTTGCGACAAGTCAAGCTTTGTATATAGTAACACTACTATAAGCTTCTGTCTTCCTCTTGAAGATCCATTTATTTTCTATGGCTTGCTGATCATCGGGCAAGTCAACCAAAGTCCACACTTTGTTCTCATACATGGATCTCATGTCACATTTCATGGCCTCAAGCCATTTTTTGGAATCTAGGCTCATCATCGCTTCCTCATAGTTCGTAGCTTCATCATGGTCTAGTAACATGAATTCCAGAATAGGATTACCGTACCACTCTGGTGCGGACTGTACTTTGGAAGACCTACGAGGTTCTGTAGTAACTTAATCTGAATTTTCATGATCATCATCATTAACTTCTCACTAAATGGTGTAGGAATATCTGGAACTGATTTATGTGATGAACTACTTTCCAATTCGTGAGAAGGTACAATTACCTTATCATGCTCTACTTTCCTCCCACTCACTTCTTTCGAGAGAAACTCCTTCTCTAGAAAGGATCCATCTTAGCAACGAATATCTTGCCTTTGGATCTGTGATAGAAGGTGTACCCAACAGTTTACTTTGGGTATTCTATGAAGATGCACTTCTTCGATTTGTGTTCGAGCTTATCAGGTTGAAACTTTTTTACATAAGCATAGCGGCCCCGAACTTTAAGAAATGACAACTTTGGATTCTTGCCAAACCACAGTTCATAAGGCGTTGTCTCAACGGATTTTGATGGTGCCCTATTTAAAGTGAATGCAGCTGTCTCTAATGTATAACCCCAAAACGATAGTGATAAGTCGGTAAGATACATCATAGATCACACCATATCCAATAAAGTGCGATTACGACGTTCAGACACACCATTATGCCGTGGTGTTCCATGTGGCGTGAGCTGTGAAACCATTCCACATTGTTTTATATGATGGCCAAACTCGTAACTCAAATATTCTCCTCCATGATTAGATGGAAGAAACTTTTTTCTCTTGTTACGATGATTCTCCACTTCACTCTGAAATTCTATGGACTTTTCAAATGTTTCAGACTTGTGCTTCACTAAGTAGACATACTCATATCTGCTCAAATCATCTATGAAGGTCAGAAAATAACGATACCTACCACGAGCATCAACACTCCTTGGACCGCATACATCGGTATGTATTATTTCCAACAAGTCAGTAGCTCGTTCCATTCTTCTGGAGAACGGAGTTTTAGTCATCTTGCCCAAAAGGCATGGTTCACAAGCATCAAATGATTCATAACCAAGTGATTCCAAAAGTCCATCTTAATGGAGTTTCTTCATGCGCTTTACACCGATATGACCCAAACGGCAGTGCCACAAATAAGTTGCACTATCATTATCAACTTTGCATGTTTTGGCATCAATATTATGAATATGTGTATCACTACGATCGAGATCCAACAAACTATTTTCATTGGGTGTATGACCATCAAAGGTTTTATTCATGTAAACAGAACAACAATTATTCTCTGACTTTAAATGAATAACCGTATTGTAATAAACATGATCAAATCATATTTATGCTCAACATAAACGCCAAATAACATTTATTTAGGTTTAACACTAATCCCGAAAGTATAGGGAGTGTGCAATGATGATCATATCAATCTTGGAACCACTTCCAACACACATCGTCACTTCACCCTCAAATAGTCTCTGTTTATTCTGTAACTCCTGTTTCGAGTTACTAATTTTTAGCAACCGAACAAGTATCAAATACCCAGGGGATACTATAAACACCAGTAAGGTACACATCAATAACCTGTATATCAAATATACCCTTGTTCACTTTTTCATCCTACTTATCCACCAAATATTCAGGGTATTTCCGCTTCCACTGACCATTTCCTTTGTAGTAGAAGCACTCAGTTTTAGGCTTTGGTCCAGCTTTGGGCTTTTTCATGGGAGTGACAACTTGCTTGCCCTTCTACTTGAAGTTTCCCTTTCTTTTCCTTTGCCCTTTTCTTGAAACTAGTGATCTTGTCAATCATCAACGTTTGATGTTCTTTCTTGATTTCTACCCTCGTCGATTTCAGCATCACGAAGAGCCCGGGAATCATTTTCATCATCCCTTACATACTATAGTTCATCATGAAGTTCTACTAACTTGGTGATGGTGACTAGAGAAGACCGTCAATCACTATCTTATCTGGAAGATTAACTCCCACTTGATTCAAGCGATTGTAGTACCTAGACAATCTGAGCACATGCTCACTGCTTGAGCTATTCTCCTCCATCTTTTAGCTATAGAACTTGCTGGAGACTTCATATCTCTCAACTCGGGTATTTGCTTGAAATATTAACTTCAACTCCTGGAACATCTCATATGGTCCATGACGTTCAAAACGTCTTTGAAGTACCGATTCTAAGCCGTTAAGCATGGTGCACTAAACTATCAAGTAGTCTTCATATTGAGCTAGACAAACGTTCATAACGTCTGCATCTGCTCCTGCAATAGGTCTGTCACCTAGCGGTGCATCAAGGACATAATTCTTCTGTGCAACAATGAGGATAAAAACTCAGATCATGGACCCAGCCGTATCATTGCTACTATCATTTTTCAAATTATTTTTCTCTAGGAACATATCAAAAAATAATGGGAAGCAACAACGCGAACTATTGATCTACAACATTATTTGCAAAATACTATCAAGACTAAGTTCATGATAAATTAAAGTTCAATTAATCACATTACTTAAGAACTCCCACTTAGATAGACATCCCTCTAATCATCTAAGTGATCACGTGATCCAAATCAACTAAACCATGTCCGATCATCACGTGAGATGGAGTAGTTTTCAATGGTGAAGATCACTATGTTGATCATATCTACTATATGATTCACTCTCGACCTTTCGGTCTCAGTGTTCCAAGGCCATATCTGCATATGCTAGGCTTGTCAAGTTTAACCTGAGTATTATGCGTGTGTAAAACTGTCTTACACCTGTTGTATTTGAACGTAGAGCTTAACATACCCGATCATCACGTGGTGTCTCGGCACGAAGAACTTTCGCAACGGTGCATACTCAGGGAGAACACTTATACCTTGAAATTTAGTGAGAGATCATCTTATAATGCTACCGTTAATCAAAACAGAATAAGATGTATAAAAGATAAACATCATATGCAATCAAAATATGTGACATGATATGGCCATCATCATCTTGTGCCTTTGATCTCCATCTCCAAAGCATCATCATGATCTCCATTGTCGCCGGCATGACACCATGATCTTCATCATCTTGATCTATATCAATGTGTCGTCACATGGTCATCTCGCCAACTATTACTCTTGGAAATATTGCTATCGCATAGCGATAAAGTGAAGCAATTATTTGGCGCTTGCATCTTATGCAACAAAGAGACAACCATAGGGCTTCTGCTAGTTGCCGATAACTTCAACAAAACATAATCATCTCATACAACAACTTATATCTCATCACATCTTGATTGTATCACATCACAACATGCCCTGCAAAAACAAGTTAGACATCCTCTACTTTGCTGTTGCAAGTTTTACGTGGCTGCTACGGGCTTAGCAAGAATTGTTCTTACCTACGCATCAATAACCACAACGATATTTCGTCATGTTAGTGCTATTTTAACTTTCAACAAGGATCCGGTGTACCCACACTTGATTCAACTAAAGTTGGATAAACAGACATCCGCCAACCACCTGTGTGCAAAGCACGTCGGTAGAACCAGTCTCGCATAAGCGTACGCGTAATGTTGGTCCGAGCCGCTTCATCCAGAAATACCGCCGAATCAAAGTATGACATGCTGGTAAGCAGTATGACTTGTATCGCCCACAACTCACTTGTGTTCTACTTGTGCATATAACATCTACGCATAAACCTGGCTCTGATACCACTGTTGGGGAACGTAGTAATTTCAAAAAGTTTCCTGCACACACACAAGATCATGGTGATGCATAGAAACGAGAGGGGAGAGTGTTGCCCACATACCCTCATAGACCGAAAGCGGAAGCGTTAGCACAATGCGGTTGATGTAGTCGTACGTCTTCATGATCCGACCGATCCAAGTACCGAACGTACGGCACCTCCGAGTTCAGCACACGTTCAGCTCGAAGACGTCCCACAAACTCTGATCCAGCAGAGCTTTGTGGGAGAGTTCCATCAGCAAGACGGCGTGATGACGGTGTTGATGATGCTACCAACACAGGGCTTCGCCTAAGCACCGCTACGATATTACCGAGGTGGAATATGGTGGAGGGGGGCACCACACATGGCTAAGAGATCAATGATCTATTGTTTTTTCTAGAGGTGCCCCCTGCCCCCGTATATAAAGGACAAGGGGGGAGGCCGGCCGGTCCCTGTAGGCCGCGCCAGGAGGAGTCCTCCTCCTC
This sequence comes from Triticum aestivum, assembly GCF_018294505.1. Classification (NCBI taxonomy): domain Eukaryota; kingdom Viridiplantae; phylum Streptophyta; class Magnoliopsida; order Poales; family Poaceae; genus Triticum; species Triticum aestivum. The sequence continues at coordinate 101,150,460 of NC_057813.1, read as the reverse complement.
CTAGTAGGAGTAGGATTCCGCTTTCCTACTCCTACTAGGAGGAGGAAAGGAAGGAGGAGAGGGAGAAGGAAGGAGAGGGAGGAAAAAGAGGAAAGAGGGGCCGATACCCTATTACAATTTGGTTTGGGCTCGGGGGGGCATGCGCCCTGCCTCCTCTCTTCCACCACTTGGCCCACGAGGCTCATTACTTCTTCCTCGTATTCCCGTAACTCCCTGGTACCCCAAAAAATACCCGAATCACTCGGAACCTTTTCGATGTCCGAATAGAGTTGTCCAATATATCGATCTTTACGTCTCGACCATTTTGAGACTCCTCGTCATGTTCCCGATCTTATCCGAGACTCCGAACTAATTTCGGTACATCAAATCACATAAACTCATAATACTGGTTGTCACCGAACTGTAAGCGTGTGGACCCTACGGGTTCGAGAACTATGTAGACATGACCGAGATACGTCTCCGGTCAATAACCAATAGCGGAACCTAGATGCTCATATTGGCACCCACATATTCTACGAATATCTTTATCGGTCAAACCCACATATTGTTCCCTTTGTCATCGGTATGTTACTTGCCCGAGATGCGATCGACCGTATCTCAATACCTAAGTCAATCTTATTACCGGCAAGTCTCTTTACTCGTTATGTAATGCATCATCCCGCAACTAACTCATTAGTCACATTGCTTGCAAGGCTTATAGTGATGTGCATTACCGAGAGGGCCCAGAGATACCTCTCTGATAATCGGAGTGACAAATCCTAATCTCGAAATATGCCAACTCAACAAGTACCTTCGGAGACACATGTAGAGCACCTTTATAATCACCTAGTTACATTGTGACGTTTGGTAGCACACAAAGTGTTCCTCTGGTAAAAGGGAGTTGCATAATCTCATAGTCATAGGAACATGTATAAGTCATGAAGAAAACAATAGCAACATACTAAACGATCAAGTGCTAAGCTAACAGACTGGGTCAAGTCAATCACATCATTCTCTAATGATGTGATCCCATTAATCAAATGAAAACTCATGTCTATGGCTACGAAACTTAACCATCTTTGATTCAACGAGTTAGTCAAGTAAAGGCATACTAGTGACACTACATTTGTCTATGTATTCACACATGTATTTTGTTTCCAGTTAATACAATTCTAGCATGAATAATAAACGTTTATCATCAAATAAGGAAATAATTAATAACTTTATTATGGCCTCTAGGGCATATTTCCTTCACAATGAACTTGCAACGCCATGTCGGTTTGCAACCTACAATCACTCCATCTATATGTATTGTATTCTTGTGAAAATTCTTGGTCATTTGGAAAAATATGGTAATTGATTTATCATTAGTTTATGAATGTTTGCTCGTGACAATCACCCGAAGCCACAACCAGAAGTATCCATCGCGCAATACTTACAGTTAGTCGCACCAACAGACGGTCGGTCGAACCCGTGTCTCACTAAAGGGACACACATTGGCTTGGTCTGATATGTACGACTAGTTATATCACTGAGTTGTGCAACCACATTTGAGCAGTAGTACTTGAAATTTATGTTCCACTAAACTCATCGGGAGCCGTTTCTGGCCTCGAAACCAAAACCATCAATTAATCTTTAGCTTCTTCCCATCACATTCCAAAGTAATACTACCATGCTATAATTAAGTGCAAACCTGCTCACACCTACTTCCTCCGTCCTGGTTTATTAGTCCTCTTTGTAATTTATGCTAATTTTTTACCAATGATTTAACTGATGAAATGTTAGTGCATGTTAATAAAATTATATCGTTGGATTCGTATTTGAACATAATTTTTAATGATATAATTTTCTATGACATGCATGAATATTTTGTTAGTTCAATTTATGGTCAAACTTTGGCACAAATTACAATTGACACATGTAGTAGTACGTATCAAACCTGAACATGTTCCCACCATGCCTGTTTTAGTACTAGTGCTAGTACTAGTTTATAAAAAGGGGAACTACCTAGGCAAAAATTACTCTATCTTCCTCCTCATAATTAAGTCTTTCTTGTTCGTCCGTCCTTGCCATGCCTGGTGTGCAGAGCTCTAGGTCAAGTGCTACTCATAAAAAGGAAGTGGTGACCAAAGATGCGGAAAAAAAGAGATGGCTCGCAGCCTCGCAGAGACCTCAAAATATCTCTCACGGGCAGGGGAGGGCTCCCAGGAGCGCCCTAGCCGCGGAGGCAAAGATACCGAGCTGGCGGCACTGGAGTCGTTATCCCTAGACGACATGCCCGATTGGCTCAATAAGCAAAAGGAGTTCATCGACGGCTTGGTGGAGCTACTGAAGGAGAGCCTCGACGATAAGCCTGCTAAGCTCAATGAGCAGGGGGAGTTGACCACCGGATTGGTGATGCTGCTGAAGAAGAGCATTGTCTCGGATAAGAAGGTGACTGGCAAAATCCTGCAACTTTAGGAGGACAATGTGAAGCTCCGCCATGAGCTCGACCTAGTGAAGGAGGAGAATGCTGGCTGGAAGAAGCTACATGAGAAGAGTAGTTCCTCGCTGAAGATGTTGCACACCCTCACCATGGAACAGAAGGAGAAGTTGGCGAAGCTCCGCATCGAGCACCCGGCTGCTGTCAAGGTACGTACTGTGGACGTGGAGGAGATCATGAAGGCTCGCATCGAGAAATCCTGCGTCATGGACAGAATGAAGAAGATGGCGGAGGAGATAAGCGAGTAGATGGAGGTCGTGGAGGCGATGAAGAAGCAGTTACGACTCCGCGGCCAGTAACCCTTCATGTAGTAGAGAGCAGCGCCCCAGACTTTGTGTGTGCATCTTCCTTCTTTTTTTAGGGGGGGGGGTAATCTTCCTTCTTCTTTTGCTCCTGTGTTTCTTCTTTTGCTTTGGGTTTTTCGCCACACGTGTAATGTTCTCTGTGAGGCATGAATAGAACAATACTAACGATGAGCGGCGCTGTTGGATCGATGACTATCAAATTAGATCATTTTTATCACCATATCACACTGGGCTACCGTGTTTCGTGCTCCTTCGTCTTACTAGTACTCCAGTGGAAAACTTGAATATACTGCACGGTTCTTTGCTCCTCCTCAGGTCGTCGGCAACATTTATATGAGCAGTCAAATCAGAAGGCCCCACCTTCTAGCAGTAATGAGCCGTCAAATCACAAAGGCCCTCGCCTCCCGTGAAACCGACCAAGCGGGACTGCCCCGCCCTCTAGCCTTTTAAATGTATACTTTTGTAGACTAGTAGTATCGATGGATTGCGCCATGGAGCAAAACTAACAAGATGAAATTAAAGAAAAAAGTGGTACATATAGAGAGCGCTCATCGCCAAATAATGCATATAGTACTATTAAAAAAGCTAGTATGGGCTTAGATGGGGTGCTAAATTCTATTAAATAAATTAGCATACATATTTAATTCTTGGGTTTTATTCTTTATGCCAATAGTTGTGTCTCACTACTCAGTTTGGCCGTTATAAATTACAACTACTCAAAAATCCATTGATCCATGAGAAGCTTGCTCAAAAAATGCAATTAGATATCTCAAAAATGCCATCGTTCCGTTAGATGTTTAATCAAAAATGCCATTAAACCCGTTGACCACATTATATGACCAAAATAAGCGTAGACCCACATGTCGATTCTCTCTATCTCACAATGATTAGTGTGGCCCCGCTATTGGAAATATGCCCTAGAGGCAATAATAAAGTGGTTATTATTGTATTTCCTGGTTCATGATAATTTTCTATTGTTCATGCTATAATTGTATTAACTGGAAATGTAATACATGTGTGAATACATAGACCAGAACATGTCCCTAGTGAGACTCTAGTTGACTAGCTCGTTGTTCAATAGATGGTTATGGTTTCCTGACCATGGACATTGGATGTCGTTGATAATGGGATCACATAATTAGGAGAATGATGTGATGGACAAGACCCAATCCTAAGCATGGCACAAGATCATGTAGTTCGTTTGCTAAAGCTTTTCTAATGTCAAGTATCATTTCCTTAGACCATGAGATTGTGTAACTCCCGGATACCGTAGGAATGCTTTTGGTGTACCAAATATCACAATGTAACTGGGTGGCTATAAAGGTGCACTACAGGTATCTCCGAAAGTGTCTGTTGGGTTGGCATGAATCGAGACTGGGATTTATCACTCCGTATGACAGAGAGCTATCTCTGGGCCCACTCGGTAATGTATCATCATAATGAGCTCAATGTGACTAAGTAGTTGGTCACGGGATCATGCATTACGGAACGAGTAAAGCGACTTGCCAGTAATGAGATTGAATGAGGTATTGGGATACCGATGATCGAATCTCCGGCAAGTAACCTACTGATTGACAAAGGGAATTGTATACGGGATTGCTTGAATCCCCGACATCGTGGTTCATCCAATGAGATCATCGTAGAACATGTGGGAGCCAACATGGGTATCCAGATCCCGCTGTTGGCTATTGGCCGGAGAGCTGTCTCGATCATGTCTGCATGATTCCCGAACCCGTAGGGTCTACACACTTAAGGTTCGATGACGCTAGGGTTATAAGGGAAGTTTGTATGTGGTTACCGAATGTTATTCGGAGTCCCAGGTGAGATCCCGGACGTCACGAGGAGTTCCGGAATGGTCCGTACATAAAGAATAATATATAGGAAGTGAGGTTTTGGCCACCAGAAGTATTTCGGGTGTCACCAGTAATGTACCGGGACCGCCGGAAGGGTTCCGGAGGTCCACCGGGATGGGCCACTAGCCCCGGAGGCTTGCATGGGCCAAGAGTGGGAAGGGACCAGCCCCTGAGTTGGCTGGTGCGCCTCCCACCAAGGCCCAAGGCGCAGCTAGGAGGGGAGAGGGGAAACCCTAGGTGTAGATGGGCCTAAAGGCTCACCCTAGGGCGCGCCCCCCTCTCTCCCCCTCTTGGCCGCCCCCTCCAAGTCCCATCTAGGGCTGCCGCACCCCTAGGGTGGGAATCCTAGATGGGGGTGCAGCCACCTCCCCTCCTCCTATATATAGTGTGGGTTTGGGGGCTTCCAAAGATATGAGTCTCTCTCTCTCTCTCGGTGCAGCCCTACCTCTCCACATCCTCGTTCCTCGTAGTGCTTGGCGAAGCCCTGCTGGAAACCACGCTGCTCCACCACCACCACGCCGTCGTGCTGCCGATGGAGTTGTCTTCCCCAACCTCTCCCTCCTCCTTGTTGGATCAAGGCACGAGAGACGTCACCGAGCTGCTCGTGTGTTGAACGCGGAGGCGCCCTTGTTCGGTCCTTAGATCGGAATCGACCGCGATCTGAATCGCTGCGTGTATGACTCCTCCAACCGCGTTCTTGTAACGCTTCCGCATTGCGATCTTGTTGCTAGAATCTCTATAGATTGATCTTGGTGATGCGTAGAAAATTTTGAATTTCTGCTACGTTCCCCAACCGTGGCATCATGAGCTAGGTCTATTGCGTAGATTCTATGCACGAGTAGAACATAAGTAGTTGTGGGTGTTGGTTTTGTTCAATATGCTTACCGTTACTAGTCATATCTTGTTTCAACGGTATTGTGGGATGAAGCGGCCTGGACCGACCTTACACGTACACTTACGTGAGACAGGTTCCACCAACTGACATGCACTTGTTACATAAGGTGGCTAGCGGGTGCCAGCCTCTCCCACTTTAGTTGGATCGGATTCGATGAAAAGGGTCCTTATGAAGGGTAAATAGCAATTGGCATATCACTGTTGTGGCTTTGCATAGGTAAGAAACGTTCTTGCTAGAAACCTGTAGTAGCCACGTAAAACATGTAACAACAATTAGAGGACGTCTAACTTGTTTTTGCAGGGTATGCTATGTGATGTGATATGGCCAAAAGAATGTGACGAATATATGTGATGTATGAGATTGATCATGTTCTTGTAATAGGAATCACGACTTGCATGTCGATGAGTATGACAACCGGCAGGAGCCATAGGAGTTGGCTTAATTATTGTATGACCTGCGTGTCATTGAATAACGCCATATAATTACTTTACTTTATTGCTAAACCGTTAGCCATAGTAGTAGAAGTAATAGTTGGCGAGACAACTTCATGAAGACACGATGATGGAGATCATGGTGTCATGCCGGTGATGATGATGATCATGGCTCCCCGAAGATGGAGATCAAAAGGAGCAAAGTGATATTGGCCATATCATGTCACTATTTGATTGCATGTGATGTTTATCATGTTTTTACATCTTATTTGCTTAGAACGACGGTAGCTTAAATAAGATGATGCCTCATAAAATTTCAAGAAAGTGTTCCCTCTAACTGTGCACCGTTGCAAAAATTCATTGTTTCGAAGCACCACGTGATGATCGGGTGTGATAGATTCTAACGTTCACATACAACAGGTGTAAGCCAGATTTACACATGCAAAACACTTAGGTTGACTTGACGACCCTAGCATGTACATACATGGCCTCGGAACACAAGAGACCAAAAGGTCGAACATGAGTCATATAGTAGATATGATCAACATGAAGATGTTCACCGATGATGACTAGTCCGTCTCACGTGATGATCGGACACGGCCTGGTTGACTCGGATCATGTATCACTTAGATGACTAGAGGGATGTCTATCTAAGTGGGAGTTCATTAAATAATCAGATGAACTTAATTATCATGAACATAGTCAAAAGGTCTTTGCAAATGATGTCGTAGCTTACGCTTTAGTTCTACTATTTAAGATGTGTTCCTAGAGAATATTTAGTTGAAAGTTGATAGTAGCAATTATGCGGACTGGGTCGATAAACTGAGAATTATCCTCATTGCTGCGCAGAAGGCTTATGTCCTTAATGCACCGCTCGGTGTGCTGAACCTCGAGCGTCATTTGTGGATGTTGCGAACATCTGGCATACACGTTTTGATGACTACGTGATAGTTCAGTGCGTAATGCTAACGGTTTAGAATTGAGGCACCAAAGACGGTTTTGAAACATCGCAGAACATATGAGATGTTCCAAATACTGAAATTGGGATTTCAGACTAGTGCCCACGTCAAGAGGTATGAGACCTCTGACAAGTTTCTTAAGCCTGCAAACTAGGGGAGAAAAGCTCAATCATTGAGCATGTGCTCAGATTGTGTGAGTACTACAATCGCTTGAATCGAGTGGGAGTTAATCTTCCAGATGAGATAGTGATGGTTCTCCATAGTCACTGCCACCAAGCTATTAGTGCTGCATGATGAACTATAACATATCAAGGATAGACATGATGATCCTTGAGCAAATCCCGATGTTTGACACCGCGAAAGTAGAAATCAAGTAGGAGCATCAATTGTTGATGGTTAGTAAAACCACTAGTTTCATGAAGGGCAAGGGAAAGAAGGGATACTTCATGAAATGGCAAATTAGTTGCTGCTCTAGTGAAGAAACCCAAAGTTGAACCCAAACCCGAGACTAAGTGCTTCCGTAATAAAGGGGAACGGTCACTGAAGTAGAACTACCCTAGATACTGGATAGATGAGAAGGCTGGCAAGGTCGACATAAGTATACTGGATATACATTATATTAATGTGTACTTTACTAGTACTCCTAGTAGCACCAGGGGATTACATACCGGTTCGGTTGCTAAGTGTTGGTAACTCGAAATAAAGGGGCTACGTAATAAACGGAGACTAGCTAAAGGCAAGGTGACGATAAGTGTTGGAACTGTTTCCATGGTTGATGTGATCAAACATCGCACGCTCCGTCTACCATCGAGATCGGTGTTAAACCTAAATAATTGTTATTTGGTGTTTGCGTTGAGCATAAACATGATTGGATTATGTCTATCGCAATACGGTTATTCATTTAAGGAGAATAATGGTTACTCTGTTTATTTGAATAATACCTTCAATGGTCTTGCACCTAAAATGAATGGTTTATTGAATCTCGATCGTAGTGATACACATGTTCATGCCAAAAGATATAAGATAGTATTGATAGTACCACATACTTGTGGCACTACCATTTGAGTCATATTGGTATAACATGCATGAAGAAGCTCCATGTTGATGGATCTTTGGAATCACTCGCTTTTGAAAAGATTGAGACATGCGAACCATGTCTGTTTGTATATATGCATGAAGAAACTCCATGCAGATGGATCGTTTGGACTCACTTGATCTTGAATCACTTGAGACATGCAAATCATACCACATGGGAAAGATGACTGAAAGGCCTCGTTTTCAGTGAAACGGAACAAGAAAGCAACTTGTTGGAAGTAATACATTTTGATGTGTGCAGTCCAATGAGTGTTGAGGCCAAGTGTGTTTACTTGATGAAACAAAAGTCTGAATTATTGAAAGGTTCAAGTAATTTCAGAGTGAAGTTGAAGATCATCATGACAAAAGGATAAAATGTCTATGATATGATCACAAAGATGAATATCTGAGTTACGTGTTTGGTACACAATTAAGACATTGTGGAAATTGTTTCACAACTAATGCCGCCTGGAACACCATTGTGTGATGGTGTGTCCGAACGTCATAACTGCAACCTATTGGATATGGTGCATGCCATGATGTCTCTTATCGAATTACCACTATCGTTTATGGGTTAAGCATTAGATACAACCACATTCACTTTAAATAGGGCACCACGTAATTCCGTTGTGATGACAGCGTATGAACTATGGTTTAGAGAAACCTAAGCTGTCGTTGCTTAAAAGTTTGGGGCTGCGACGCTTACGTGAAAAGGTTTCAGCCAGATAAGCTCGAACCCAAAGCGGATAAATGCATCTTCATAGGACACCCAAAAACAGTTGGGTATACCTCCCATTTCAGATCCGGAAGCAAAAGTGATTGTTTCTAGAAAAGAGTCCTTTCTTGAGGAAAGTTTCACTCGAAAGAATTGAGTGGGAGGATGGTGGAGACTTGATAAGGTTATTGAACCGTCACTTCAACTAGTGTGTAGAAGGGCACAGGAAGTTGTTCCTGTGGCACCTACACCAATTGAAGTGGAAGCTGATGATAGTGATCATGAAGCTTCGTGTCAAGTCACTACCAAACCTCGTAGGTCGACAAGGATGCGTACTACTTCAGAGTGGTATATAATCCTGTCTTGGAGGTCATGTTTCTAGATAACAATGAACCTACAAGCTATGGAGAAGCGATGGTGGGCCCGGATTCCGACGAATGGCTCGAGGCCATAAAATCCGAGAGGATCCATGTACAAAAACAAAGTATAGACTTTGGAAGAACTACTTGATGGTAGTAAGGCTGTTGGGTACATATGGATTTCAAAAGGAAGATGGACAATGATGGTAAGTGTCACCATTAAGAAAGCTTGACTTGTCGCTAAGATATTTTTCGACAAGTTCAAGGAGTTGACTGCGATGAGACTTTCTCACTCATAGCGATGCTAAGAGTCTGTTGGAATTATATTAGCAGTTGTTGTATTATTTATGAAATCTTGCAGATAGGATATCAAAACATTGTTTCCTCCATGATTTTCTTGAGGAAAGGTTGTATGTGATACAACCAGAAGGTTTTGTCAATCCTAAAAGATGCTAACAAGTTTGCAAAGCTCCAGCAATCCTTCTGAGGACTAGAGTAAGCATATCAGAGTTGGAATATATGCTTTGATGAGATGATCAAAGATTTTGGGTTTATACAAAGTTTATGAGAAACTTGTATTTCCAAAGAAGTGAGTGGGAGCACTATAGAATTTTTGATGAGTATATGTTGTTGATCGGAAATGCTGTAGAATTTCTGGAAAGCATATAGGGTTATTTGAAAAGGGTTTTTTGATGGAAAACCTAGATTAAGCTATTTGAACATTGAGCATCAAGATCTATAAGGATAGATCAAAAACGCTTAATAGTACTTTCAAATGAATACATACCGTGACAAGATTTTGAAGGAGTTCAAAATAGATAGGCAAAGAAGGAGTTCTTGGCTGTGTTATAAGGTGTGAGTATCAAGTAAGACTCAAGACCTGACCATGACAGAAGAGAGAGAAAGGACGAAGGTCGTCCCCTATGCTTTAGAAGTAGGCTGTACAGTATGCTATGCTGTGTACCGCACTTGAAGTGTGCCTTGCCATGAGTCAGTCAAGGGGTATAGGAGTGATCCAGGAATGGATCACAGGACAGCAGTCACAGTTATCCTTAGTAACTAGTCGTCTGAGGAATTTTCTCAATTATGGAGGTGGTAAAAGAGTTCGTCGTAAAGGGTTATGTCGATGCAAACTTTGACACTAAAGCTTTTCTAATGTCAAGTATCATTTCCTTGGACCATGAGATTGTGTAACTCCCGGATACCGTAGGAAGCTTTGGGTGTACCAAACATCACAACGTAACTGGGTGGCTATAAAGGTGCACTACAGGTATCTCCGAAAGTGTCTGTTGGGTTAGCACGAATCGAGACTGGGATTTGTCACTCCGTATGACGGAGAGCTATCTCTGGGCCCACTAGGTAATGTATCATCATAATGATCTCAATGTGACTAAGTAGTTGGTCACGGGATCAGGCATTACGGAACGAGTAAAGTGACTTGCCGGTAACGAGATTGAACGAGGTATTGGGATACCGACGATCGAATCTCGGGCAAGTAATGTACCGATTGACAAAGGGAATTGTATACAGGATTTCTTGAATCCCCAACATCGTGGTTCATCCGATGAGATCATCGTGGAACATATGGGAGCCAACATGGGTATCCAGATCCCGCTGTTTGTTATTGGACGGAGAGCTGTCTCGGTCATGTCTGCATGATTCCCGAACCCGTAGGGTCTACACACTTAAGGTTCGATGACGCTAGGGTTATAAGGGAAGTTTGTATGTGGTTACCGAATGTTGTTCAGAGTCCCGAATGACATCCTGGACATCATGAGGAGTTCCAGAATGGTCCGGAGGTAAAGAATAATATATAGGAAGTGAGGTTTTGGCCACCGGAAGTATTTCGGGAGACACCGGTAATGTACCGGGACTACCGGAAGGGTTCCGGGGGTCTACCCAGAGGGGCCACTAGCCCCAGTGGCTTGCATGGGCCAAGAGTGGGAAGGGACCAGACCCTGAGTGGGCTGGTGCGCCTCCCACCAAGGCCCAAGGCGCAGCTAGGAGGGGAGGGGGAAACCCTAGGTGCAGATGGGCCTCCCTCTCTCCCCCTCTTGGTCGCCCCCTCCAAGTCCCATCTAGGGCTGCTGCACCCCTAGGGTGGGAACCCTAGATGGGGCGCAGCCACCTCCCCTCCTCCTATATATAGTGGGGGTTTTGGGGTTGTCAAAGATACGATCTCTCTCTCTCTCAGTGCAGCCCTACCTCTCCACATCCTCGTTCCTCATAGTGCTTGGTAAAGCCCTGCTGGAAACCACGCTGCTCCACCACCACCACGCCGTCATGCTGCTGATGGAGTTGTCTTCACCAACCTATCCCTCCTCCTTGCTCGATCAAGGCATGGGAGACGTCACCGAGCTGCACGTGTGTTGAACGCGGAGGCGCCGTTGTTCGATGCTTAGATCGGAATCGACCGCGATCTGAATCGCTGCGTGTATGACTCCTCCAACCGCGTTCTTGTAACGCTTCCGCATTGCGGTCTTCAAGGGTATGAAGATACACTCCCCCTCTCTTGTTGCTAGAATGTCTATAGATTGATCTTGGTGATGTGTATAAAATTTTGAATTTCTGCTACGTTCCCCAACACCCGCTTGTTAGGAGTAAGCAAGCGAATAATTTTACAGGAAAATAAGAACACTGTTGGGATCTAGTAGGCCCCACACTTTATTGTATTGTAGTGAGATAGAGGGAGAGTTGGCATGTTGGTCCATAGGTATTTATGTCATTATAACATGGCGAAAGAGATTTGAGTCACAATAATGGCGCCAGCACAACACACCGCTCAAATAAAACTAAGCACCCTGAAATTCTTTGGCAACTAAGGGCTCCTTTGATTCGAAGGAATTTTATAGGATTTCTGGAGGATTGAAACTCTTAGGATTTTTTTCTATGTTGATCCTTTGATTCATAGGATTGGATCGCATAGGAATTTTTCCTATGGAAACTTTTGTACTACATTTCATAGGATATCTAACATCCACTCCAACCTCTTTTTACAATTCCTTTGTTTTTCCTGTGGCTTCAAACACTCATTGTTAATCTTATAGGATTCAGGTGGGCATGCCACTCCAACCCTATACTTTTCCAATTCCTATATTTTCAAAATCTTATGAATCAAAGAGGCCCTAAAATGCTGGCTATATGATGTTGGCCATATATATTGTACGTATATAATGTGAAGAAACGAGTGGTAGTACTACCAACTACAAGATGAACTTGAAGAAATACTAGTATGTACGTACTGAAGAGTTAAAGTAACAAGAAGGAACATAAAATAGTTCTGCTGGGGGCTCAGCACAACACACCCCTCAAATAAAACGAAGCACCCTGAAATTAAACTAAGAAACTAATCCGATAGACACTCACTACAACCAACATGAGCAACGACACTGCCACCTTACTCGGACTCCTCGTCCACGTGCACGACTTCGTCCTTGTCCCTTTTCCTCTTGGCTGATACTTCTTTGCTTGAACCGCACACTTGGTTCTTGCTGTTCATCCAACCCTTGTAGATATTAAAAGAAAGGTAGACATCCATTGCAGCGTAGTGGATGTGGTCTATATCTAGTACATTCCACTGCCATGGACGATGAAACTTGGGCGGAGGTTTCTTCACTTTACCGTACGAAGGATGAACCATGGCTCCTGCCAGGGTCAGCATTGAAGGTTGACAGGAGGACACCAGCCCATTCCACTGGAGGTCGAAGGGCTCACCTACAACGAGGCCTATCCGACTCATGACTTCTTTCTCATTTGTAAAGTCTATGGAAACGAATTTTACTTTGACGCCTCATACGTCTCCAATGTATCTATAATTTTTTTATTGTTCCATGCTGTTATATTATCATTCTTAGATGTTTTACAATCATTTTATAGTCATTTTATATCATTTTTTGGTACTAACCAATTGACATCGTGCCAGTTCAATTTGCTCTTTTCTGCTTGTTTTTTACATCGCAGGAAACCAATACCAAACGGAGTCCAAAACAGCGAAACTTTTTGTGGATGATTTTTGGACCAGAAGACACCCAGTGGGCCAAGAAAGCACCTGAGGGGAGCTCTGAGGGGAGCACCACCCACCAGGGCACGCCTGGTGGCCTAGGTGCACCCCGGTGGGTTGTGCCCACCTCAGTGGCCTCCCCGCACCACCTCTTTGCTCTATAAATACCCAAATATTCCAGAAACCCTAGGGGAGACGACGAAAATCAATTCCAGCCGCCGCAAGTTCCAGAAACACCAGATTCAATCTAGATACCATCTTGGAGGGGCTCATCATGCCCATTGGTGCCTCTCCGATGATGCCTGAGTAGTTCTTTGTAGACCTAGGGGCCCGTAGTTAGTAGCTAGATGGATTCCTCTCTCTCTCTCTCTCTCTCTTGATTATCAATACATTGGTCTCTTGGAGATCCATATGATGTAAGTCTTTTTGTGGTGTGTTTTTTGGGACCCGATGACCTTTGAGTTTATGATCAGATCTATGTTTTTATCCATGAAAGTTATTTGAGTCTTCTTTGATCTCTTATATGCATGATTGATTATACCTCGTATTTCTTCTCCGATATTTGGGTTTTGTTTAGCCAACTTGATCTATCTATCTTGCAATGAGAAGAGGTGCTTTGTGATGGGTTTGATCTTACGCTACTTGACCCTAGTGACAGAAGGGGAAATGACACGTATGTATCATTGTTATTAAGGATAAAAAACCGGGGTCTATTTCTACATAAATAGATCTTGTCTACATCATGTCATCGTTCTTATTGCATTACTCTATTTTTCCATGAACTTAACAAACTAGATGCATGCTGGATAGCGGTCGATGTGTGGAGTAATAGTAGTAGATGCAGGCAGGAGTCGGTCTACTAATCTTGGATGTGATGCCTATATAATGATCATTGCCTCGATATCTTCATGATTATTTGAAGTTCTATCAATTGCCCACAGTAATTGTTTATTTCCATGGTTTGCTATTTTTCTCGAGACAAGCCACTAGTGAAACCTACGACCCCCGGGTCTCTTTTCAACATATTTTCCTTTGCGATCTATTTTTATTTGCTTTTATTTTTAGATCTATTAAAACAAAAATACAAAAATATCTTGAAGCACTTTATTTATTTTGCGATCTATTTATCCTATCTTCTATCACAAATTTATCACGTGTTCTTGCCAATTCGAGGCATCGTTACCCGAAAGGGATTGACAACCCCTTTAACATGTCAGGTTGTGAGTATTTGTTATTTCTGTGCAGGGGGTAGTTACGTTGTGTTGCTTGGTTCTCCTACTGGTTCCATAACCTTGGTCTCATCACTGAGGGAAATACCTACCATCATCGTGCTGCATCATCCCTTCCTCTTTGGGTAAATACCGACGTAGTTCAAGTAGGCATCAAAAGGAATTTCTGGCACCGTTGCCGGGGAGAATCTTCAAACTCAACCAGGTTCCTAATCAAAAATCTCATCTCTGGGCAGTTTACATTATTTTCCATTTGCCTCTCGTTTTCCTCTCCCCCACTTCACAAAAATTTGGCGTTTTATTCGCCCTCTTCTTCATTCGCCGTTTTCTCGTCATCTGTTTTTGAGTGCAATCTTGTTGACCACTTTTTTCATTATGGATAGTTCTTCCTCTATTGCGTATACCCCCTAGAACGAGGTTCTTAACTTTAAACAAAGGGGAGGGGAGAACTTAAAAGATTCTTGGTATAGGATTTGCAATGCTCGTAATAGATCTATCCATAAGCAATCTACCGTTGTCCTTCTTCTATGTTTTTATGTGGGCATCACCACTTGGTATAGATTCTTCCTTGATACGATTACCGGTGGGAATTACTTTATGTGTCCTTCTCTTGATTCTTTTAATGCTTTGGGAAATTTAGTGGGTTCACCCCCACTCATGATCAATGAAACAATCATTACCCTCGAGCATCTTATGGAAAGACTAGATGCTACCGAAAATAAAATGCTTACCGAAGAGCATATTGAAACCTTCGATAGAAAAATGCAAAGTTATGCTACTAAAATTGGGTAAAAAGCGGGAGAAGTTTTTAAGTTGCTAAAAGAAAAGGGGACCATAATTCATGCAAGAATCGAAGAGAGCCCGTCTAGAATTGATAAACTGGAAAAAATTACTTCTGCTAAACCTCCCGTAAAAATTAGTAAGACTACTCAAGTTATTAAAAACAAGGGTGCAACTTCTAGCAATGATAAAGGAGATCTTACGATGATTAGTATCTATCCCAATTTTATTGAAGTTATAAGAGACCCTTTTTGCAAAAATAAGTCTTTCAATCTCATGGCTAGAAGTATGGCTAGAAGTATTGTCACTGATAATTTATATGCAAAATCCTTGAAGAATATGAAGTGTTCAATCAAAGAATTGGAGGAAAAAGATGACAAAACTTAGATCCTACACGTTAGGCCTAGCTAGGGGCGTAAAATGATAGCGCTCGTTGCGAGGCAATCAACTTGTATCTTTTTGCTTTTTGGTTTTCTTGTTGTTTCAATAAAATACACAATTATGCCTCTCGTTATATGTGTTTTTGTGGTTTAAATTAGTGTTTGTGCGAAGCAAGGCTTTGGGATGATTTGGGTGAAAGTTAATTTGATCTTGCTGAAAAATAGAAACTTTTGTGCTCACGAAATTATTTTTAATTTTTTATCAAGGGAGTACTTTTGGGTTGATTCTTTTTGCAGAAGATTAATAAACAAATTATTACTATAGTCCTAATTTTTTAGAATTTTTGGAGTTACAGAAGTATTTGTAGTTAGATTGCTACAGATTGTTCTGTTTTTGATAGATTCTATTTTCTTTGCATTGTGTGCTTGTTTTGATGATTCTACGGTTTTCTTTGAAGAGATTTTGCCATAGAAAAGTCGGAATACAGTAGATATAATGCAAAAATAAAATATGGATAGGTTTGCAACAACACTTATAGTAGTGGTTTGCTTTCTTATACTAACGGATATCATGAAGGTTTTGTTGATTTTTGGGTGATTCAAGTTTTCAAGTTTTGAGTGATCTTACGATGGATGAAGGAATAAGGATTAGCAAATGGCTAAATTTGGGGATGCCCGAGGCACCCCAAGATAATATTCAAGAAGTAGCAAGCAACTAAGCTTGGGGATGCCCCCGAGTGGCATCCCCTCTTTCTTCTAACAACCATCAGTATTTTACTTGGAACTATATTTTTATGCATCACATATTATGAGTTTTGCTTGGAGCGTATTGTATGATATGAGTCTTTGCTTATTTTGCTTTGTGTTTTAAGTTTTGAATCCTTGCCAGACACACCTTTTTGAGAGAGCCAAAAATTATGCTATGCTTGCTCATATACTTCACTTAAATTTTTGGAGCCATGGAATTGCTCTAGTGCTTCACTTATATCTTTTTGAGCATGATGTGCTTCGTTATTTTGAAGAAATGCTCTCATGCTTCACTTAGATTTATTTGGGAGATAGTATTTTTTTTTAAATTCTCTCCTGCTTCACTTAGATTATTTTGAGAGAAAGAAAAATTATGCTCATGTTCTTCACTTATATTTGTTTGAGCTTATTAAAAGCAACATATGAAAATAGTCCCAAAGTGATAGATATCCAAGGAGGATATAATAAAAACTTTCATGAAGATCATTGGACAAAATAAACTTGATTCTTAGTAATGGTTTTGAGATATGACGATATAATATGTGATTCATGTTGATGAGTAATTGTGCTTTAGTAAGAATATTGATGTTAAGGTTTGTGATTCCCTATGCAAGCACGAAAGTCAATAGTTATGCAATGAAATTTATATCGTACTTGTGGTGCAGTATTCGGTGTTACTTATGCTTAATGCTTGGGTACGGGATTTTTTGTTTCTTGGTTGGTCGCTTCTCAATCCTTTTGCTTGCCTTCATTTTGCACTAAGTATGATCATTACTTGTGCATCCAAAACCTTTTAAACTAGTTTTGCCATATGAGTCCACTATACATACCTATATGCAGTATTTTCATGCCGTTCTAAGCAAATTTGCATGTGCCATCTCTAATTTTCAAAATAAATTTCTCTTTTGTGTGCTCGTATACCACTCGCGAGTCGGTGAGGGGTGGCCAATATTTTCCATGCTAGATGTGTTATTCTCACTATGAGTGTTTATTCACTTGTCATTGCACGAGAGTACGACAAAGGTATTAGGGATGCCCAGCCCCGAAATGAAAAAATTAATTTACTTTATGTTATCAAATAATAAATTCCTTGGAAAGTGTTGGTATGGAGGGCACCCATCGATATAGTTAGCCATGGAAACTGAAAGTAATGGTGGAAAAAGGAATAAACTTTATTTTCTATTTGGGAACTGCCTATGATGTATCTAGCATGGAAAGTCTTGGGAGCTCTAAGTCATTTTCGTTGGTGCAAAAAGTATGCCTCCCAAAATGTTTTTATCTCTCAATTTTCAATCTGAGATCTGGCACCTCTACAAATCCATACTTCCCTCTGTGAAGGGCCTTTATTTTACTTTATGCAATTTTTATTTTGAATTTGAGTCTCCACCTTCTCTTTTAAAGCACCAACTAAGGGGCACTATGATCGTATTTGAGCATTGGGTGTAGCTAATATTCAAGTGTGTTTCATGAATGGATCAATGATTGAGCATAATAGGCTAGGGATACGTTGCTTTAGTGTTGATATTTTGAAAGACATGGTTGCTTGTTGATATGCTTGAGTATTAAAGTCTTCAAGTCAAAACTAGACTATTGCTTTGAACCATACAAAAGTCCAAATGTCCATGCTATAAAGAAAAGAATATGCGATGAGCATGTTAGGCAGCATTCCACATCAAAAATTCTGTTCTTATCATTAACCTACTCGAGGACGAGCAAGAATTAAGCTTGGGGATGCTGATACGTCTCCAACATATCTATAATTTTTTATTGTTCCATGCTGTTATATTATCATTCTTGGATGTTCTACAATCATTTTATAGTCATTTTATATCATTTTTTGGTACTAACCTATTGACATAGTGCCCAGTGCCAGTTGTTGTTTTCTGCTTGTTTTCTACATCCCATGAAATCAATACCAAACAGAGTCCAAAGGCAGCGAAACTTTTTGTGGAGTTTTCTGGACCAGAAAACATCCAGTGGGCCAGGAAAGCACTTGAGGGGAGCTCCGAGGGGAGCACAACCCACCAGGGCACGACTGAGGCCCCTAGCGTGCCCCGGTGGGTTGTGCCCACCTTGGTGGCCTCCCGCACCGCCTCTTCGCTCTATAAATACCCCAATATTCCAGAAACCCTATGGGAGACGATGAAAATCAATTCCAGCCACTGCAAGTTCCAGAAACACCAGATCCAATCTAGACACCGTCTCGGAGGGGTTCATCATGCCCATTGGTGCCCCTTCGATGATGCGTGAGAAGTTCTTTGTAGACCTACAGGTCTGTAGTTATTAGCAAGATGGCTTCCTCTCTCTCTCTCTTTGTCTCTCTCTTGATTATGAATACAATGGTCTCTTGGAGATCCATATGGTGTAAGTCCTTTTGTAGTGTGTTTGTTGGGATCTGATGAACTTTGAGTTTATGATCAGATCTAGGTTCTTATCCATGAAAGTTATTTGAGTCTTCTTTAATCTCTTATATGCATGATTGATTATAGCCTTGTATTTCTTCTCCGATATTTGGGTTTTGTTTGGCCAACTTGATCTATTTATCTTGCAATGGGAAGAGGTGCTTTGTGATGGGTTCAATCTTACGGTGCTTGACCCCAATGATAGAAGGGGAAACACACGTATGTATTGTTGCTATTAAGGATAAAAAGATGGGGTCTATTTCTACATAAATAGATCTTGTCTACCTCATGTCATAGTTCTTATTGCATTACCCTGTTTTTCCATGAACTTAGTACATTGGATGCATGCTGGATAGCGGTCGATGTGTGGAGTAATAGTACTAGATGCAGGCAGTAGTCGGTCTACTAATCTTGGATGTGATGACCTATATAATGATAATTGCCTGGATATCGTCATGATTACTTGAAGTTCTATCAATTGCCCAATAGTAATTATTTTCCACTGTTTGCTATTTTTCTCGAGAGAATCCACAAGTGAAACCTACAACCACCGTGTCTCGTTTCATCATATTTGCCTTTGTGATCTATTTTAATTTGCTTTTATTTCTAGATCTATTAAACCGAAAGTACAAAAATACCTTGCTACACTTTATTTATTTTGCGATCTGTTTATCCTATCTATCACAACTTTATCATGTCTTCTCGCCACTTCCAGGCATCGTTACCAGAAAGGGATTGACAACCCCTTTAATACGTCGGGTTGCGAGTATTTGTTATTTGTGTGCATGGGCTGTTTACGTTGTGTTGCTTGGTTCTCCTACTGGTTCGATAACCTTGATCTCATCACTGAGGGAAATACCTACCATCGTTGTGCTACCTCATCCCTTCCTCTTTGGGGAAATACCGACGTAGTTCAAGTAGGAATCAACGCCCGAGGAAGTTCTTAAATTCCTCGCACTCAATGTCGGCATGGCATATGTGGTAGACCAAGCACAAGTAATGCACGCAAACCTAGATCATGGCAGGCTTCTTCTTCTCTTCCTCCTTTATATTCTTCTCTTTGTCCAAGACTGTGGTGTACTCAACATCTAGTCTAGCAACCCACTCTGCCTTTGAGTTTTTGAACATGTGTCTGAAGCGACCAAGGCATCCTTTCACCTTCACGGAAGAACGGGTGTAGATGACGTCGAACTCATCGCTGGTGATAGTTCTAACCTTGTACTCACAGCCAATCATGGAGATTTGGGAGGCCATGGATTTTGGAGGTGGGTTAGGATTAGTGGAACTGCTGTAATTTGAAAGGACGGGATGACTAGGAGCGAACTGCCATAATGTTAAAGGACGAGCGCTGACGAGTAGGAGAAAACAGCTAGCGGGTTTTCGATTGTAAAAATGTTGAGTGGGCCATGCGAACGGCAATGCTTTCCATGCTCCCATGATACGGGCTTCCGAGAGCCCTTGGATCTGAGAACGAGTAGTTGCATGGTGTGATTCTAGCGGTTTTCAGCAACTTAGCATGCGGCCGTTCGATCTCAGATCCAAGGGTTGTCAGCTGCCCGTATCATGGTTGCGCCTACCACGACCGTCGCCTGGCTTGCGCGGTCGCGCCCTTGGAGATTTCAGACGACTATAAATGAGCATTTTTTGCCTACTTGGCATGCATGAAACTACTTCCTCCGTCCAGGTGCATTATGCTATCTGATGTTGGGATGCCATACATAGTCATCACTTAGTCGCTCATACAGCAAGGTTAGCTGTAAGGTTGGCTATAAGAGTAATTTTTTTACTTCTCTCTATCTCTTTCTTCGTAGTCCCTCCGTTTCAGTTTACATGTCTTGCATGTATACTTCGGTTTTCAATTTTTTCACCGTAATATAAACTATATAACACAAAACTTTTACCCGTTTGAAAATATAACATCTGAAGTTTATGATGGTATGTTTTTTGTAATACTGTATATGACTTCTATTAGGTTGGTCAAATTGACGACTTAGGGGTACGCACACGCCTTGTAAACTGAGAGAGAGGGAGTAGTATTTATTGCGTTTGCCAAAACGAGTATACAGTATTTGGCACCTGTATACCATGGAGGTGGTCAGGAATTGGGAGACTCATGCCGGTCGTAGCACCGCAGTTAAAATGATAATGACAAGTCAAATCACAGGGCCCCACCTGTCCAGCAGTAATTCGCCGTGAAATCACATAGCCCTATGTTTGCAGCAGCCTAATCCCTCATCTTCTCACATCTCTGTCAAACCGACTAGGCAGAACTGCCTCGCCTATCATGCGCGAAAAGCCCCGCCCTCGACTTTTAAATATAATTTTGTATCCATGGATTGTGGCATGGAGCAAAGCCTCAAGAAAATGGCGGTACACATGTATACAGCACGCCAGCTGCGTTCGCGTCGCACCCCAGACGGTCGTGTATCCATGTTATACGTTGCAAAAATAATATAATTTAAAAGTACATTCAGATATGAACCAAACGATACAATTTTTGGTGACACGCATTCACATTTTGCTTCAAAATACAACACGTGGTCAAACTTTGACCCAAAATACGCAAAACAAAACAATACTTCCGAGACCAGCGCCGCTCCTCTCCTTTTCCAATCTAAATCCAGTGCCACTCCTCTCCTCTTCCATTTCAAAACCACCACTCCTCATCTCCTATGCAAATCCAAAACCAATGCCTCTCCTCTCCCGTTCTAATCCAAAGCCAGTGCCGCTCCCCTCCTCTTCCATTCAAACACCACCGCCAGTGAGTGAAGGTGTTGTGGAAAAGTAGATCGATGGAGGAGTACAACCTATACGTGAGGATCGCAGATGGCGACCCTGTGAAACTAGCTAGGATGTTGGAGGTATAATCTTAGTTTGACAATAAGGACAAACTAGCGATGATGGCGACATCCATTGCCAAATATCTGCAATAGAGCAAAAATGCAGCTATACTCCCAAAGGGAGTCACGAGGGAGTACATAGAGCTGCTCCTCTAGTCAATGCAGCAAACAAATTCACCGAATCCGATCGCGAGGCAGCGGTGGTGGGTGTATCGATCCAAGATGGAGCATCCACTAGAGATTGAAGGATCGAGCATCTACAAGGTGCCGTCTGTGAGGGTGTCGTGCCAGAGCGACCCGATTGAGTCTTCGTCGACTGAACCCAACTGCAATAGGAGAAAAGAAGTTGGCCTGACGACGCTTCCCCGCCATCCTCTCCCTTGCCGTCCACATCGTCTCATGGGGCGGCGATGAATTGGACGGGACTAACCCCGCCCCCCCCCCCCCCAACCCAATAGTCGGGCAATTTTAAATTGTCAGGATGAGCTTAGGGCTGTCAGTATTTGCAGGTTGTGAATTTTGTTTTGTGCTGTGTATTTTGAGAGTACTTTCAGATATGAATGTCTTTTGAATTTCAGATTCGCAGTATTGAGCATATGAAGTATTTTATGAATCCTAGAGATCTATTTTTAGCACTCAAAAATGATGTTTCATATAAAAGTGCAGACAATGTGATTCTCAAAGAAGAAACTACAAGTTTCAGAGGCAGAGCATTTATATTAACATGTGCTTTTTAAACAGGGATAACATAATGTTGGAAGTTTTATTCCAGGTCGAAAATGGAACTACCAGACAGTTAACATCATGCTGATCAACGTTCATGCATAGCACATCTTCATATGATGCACAGTCAAAAACATATGTTATTTCAAAAATGCCCACACAATGTCGAGTGTGCGAAAAATAGAGAAAACAAAGGATAAAGTTTTGGCAAGTATTGGACATGGTGTGTGTAGATGAAAATGGGGACCCACATGTCAAGAATGGCAGAGGCAAAAAAATTGAGATACTTTCACTACATCAGGTGGAATCGAACCCGGGCAGAACCTCGGTCGGGTAGTGTCACTTGGCCACTGGGCTAGTTTAGTTGTTTCGGTAGAGGTAAGTCACATCATCTACCATTACTATAGCATGCCTTACCCGGCTCCGGTGGTTCGTTCTCGTCCTCCGCCTTTGTCCGCTCGCTGCGGCGCCACTGTCTGCCGTTGTGAATATGCTAAACAAACGAGAGGAATCTAGAGAGGACTATACATGGAGAGGCGGACAGTCAGGACCCACCAGGTCTATGGTCGCACGCTAGCAAGTGCCTCATTGAAAAAATACTTCCTCCTAATACTATACTAACGTTGGGGCCCACGGGTTTGTAAACATAGTTAATTTTTTTGAGGTACTTCGATGTAGTTGCTAAAGGAGATAAATTTACAATGAAGCAGGGGAGCTAGAAGGTGTCATTCATTATCGGTGGGCCAGCAAGTATCAGCTAGGTTGTGGGCTATCCCTTCAAGGCTTTCTTTTCTAAGATGTGCAGCCCACGACATGCCGGTTTGTATTTTCTTGAGGGCCATCATGTATCGACCGGCTTATGGACCTCCCATCCTAGGTTTTATTTTTCCTAAAACATCTGCAACCCAGCTTATGTATTTTTTTGAAGAAAACACAGAGGTATGTTCTATTTTTCTATGTAAGAATAGGAACGCCAGTTCCAACTTATGTTTCCCTTCTAACTATATTATATATATTTATATTATTTTGTATGTTATTATATATTATTGTTATTGTCATCATATATTTAACTTAAATATATAAAAAAATATCCATGTCTTATTAACTTATAAAAATAATTTTTAACAACAAAATTCTAGATTGTTTGACATTAAGGCAACGAAAATCCTGGTGATTTTGTACAAAAGCTTGGTAACATTTAAGGACCAATGTAATAATAAAGCACTTATTATTGAAATATATTTAATACAAAATGCTCAGCCCTTGTTTATTTTTTGATAATATTGGTGCGCCCAACCCAACACTATAATTAGAACCAGCCCAGCAAAATCGTGTATTTCTAGAAAGTGCAAATGGGCTGTAATTTTTTAGGAAAAAAATACATGGGCCCATGGATGCTACATTATTTGTTCAACCAGCCCAGCAAATTCGTGTAATTCGAGAAATCAAAATGTGCTATAGTTTAAAAAATGGGCTGCATGGACGCTACATTATTTGTTCACCCAACCCAGCAAATGGATTGTAATTGTAAAAAAATAACAAATGGACTGTAAATTCTGAATAAATGGGTTGAATCTGTGCCACATTTTTGGAGGCTGAAATGTGGGCCAATAGGTCGAAGCCAACACGATTCATTGTTAGCTTAGTCAACAAATGATTCTGACATCGATAGCCGTTGGATTTATATCCAACGACCGGCATCCATCTTCAATCTCTTGTCTTCTTCCTCCAGTGCCACCGGGACCACCTGCTCCCGCCTCCTGCTGCTAGCAGCTCTGCTTAGCACGCTTCGCTGTGAAGCGCTACCCCACCACTGGTCAGACCATACCCCTCCACACCTTCTATTCTTCTCCATCGACTGTCGATCTATGTCGCACCAGAACTAGTTAACCCTCGTACACCTCTTTGTCTGCGACTCCACTTCCGCGTCTTCCCATCTCTTGCTCGTTGCTGTCCGGGGCCTCGCCGTCGTCTACCACCTTGGATGCGCTCCGCGCGGTGTGGTCAACACACAAAAAAATGAATGCTCCCCCTGCTAGCTGAGTCTACCATGGTGGGAGGCTGACTTGTGGGCCTACTAAGTTGACGCGGATGGAGGGCTTTATCAACTTAGTCAATATGAACGATTCTAGCTCTAGTGACCGTACGATGTCCATCCAACGGTCGTACTGCTTCTTCAACCTCTAGTCTGTTTTAGCCGCCCAAACCAGCGCCGGTCGTGCCGCCTGCTCCTTCCTCTCGTGCACGGCTCTGCTGCCGCGCGGGCCTCACCGCCCCACTCTACTCCAAACTCTGGCCAGGCCATCCGTCTACTCAACCACAACTCCTATTATTCTGCGGCAACGACAGCCTCACACCGCAGCCGAACCAGTCAACCCTCGTACTCCTCTCTGTGTGGGCATCCACTGCCGCATCTTCCCTGGCTCCGCGTCGTCCCCTTCCTAGGCCTCGCCGTCGTACACCGCCTTGGTGCTCTCGGCACGGCGTGGTCAATGTGGTAAAGTAATGACTTCCATCGGAAGAGTACTATACATGGAGAGGCTGACAGCTAGGTCCACGGTCAAAGCAAGGAAGTGCAACCTTATTATGTGTACAAAAAATTATTCCTCCACCTGACAGCAGGGACCCACTGAAAGGCCTCTATATTTCGCAAAAAAATGTCCCCCCCGCTGACAGCTCAGACCCACCACCTGTATCTTCCCACGCAAGGAAGTGCCTCCTTATTATGCACAAAAAGAAGTAGACTCGCCCTGGTTGCTAGGACCCACCATAGTGGGAGGCTGACCTATGGGCCTACTAAGTTGACACGGACGAAGGGCTTTGTCAACTTAGTTAATATGAACGATTCTAGCTCCAATGACGTTACGATGTCCATCCAACGACTGTAGTGCTTCTTCAACCTCTAGTCTTCTTGCTGCAGCTACCCAAACAACCGTCGGTCGTGCCGCCTGCTCCTGCCTCCGGTGGCCGGTTCTGCTGCGCTCAGGCCAAACTGCGCCACCCTACTCCAACCTCTGGCCAGACCATCCCTGTACTCACCCACAACCCCTATTATTCTGCGGCAACAGCAGCCTAACACCGCAGACGAACCCGTCAACCCTCGTACTCATCTCCGTGTGGGCATCCACTGACGCGTCTTGCCTGGCTCCGTGTCGTCCCCTTCCTAGGCCTCGATGTCATCCATTGCCTTGCTGCTCTCGGCAGGGCATGGTCCATGTGGTCAAGGAACGACTTCCATCGGAAGAGTACTGTATGTGGAGAGGCTGACAGCTGGGTCCATGGCCGCAACAATGATGTGCAACCTTATTACATGTAAAATAATTATTCCTCCACCTATTAGCAAGGACCCACTGGACGGGCCACCGTATTTCGCGAAAAAACATTTCCCCCTGACTGCTGGGACCCACCAGCTACATCTTTGCACCCAAGGAAGTGCGGCCATATTACGGGAAAAAATGATTCTTCCCTTGACAGTTGGGACCCACCAGCAATAACTTCGCATGCAAGGAAGTGCCTTCTTATCCTCCCTGATAGTTGGGACCCACCTGGTCAAAGCGTACGTATCGTTGTCATTCTGGCCGCGAACGTGTACGTACATACTGGTCGACCGGTCTGTCTGCAGGCTACAACGATGAACCATGGCCGGGTAAGGAAGGGCACGTCTCGTAGTAGAGGCGCGGACATAGCATATGACACAGTCTCATCAATATCGTGTTCACATATGTACAACCAGGATGCTAGAAAGTAAATACGGCCACGTACGTACATACGGGCGGGGTCTAGAACGCCTACTCGTGCATACGTACGGCCAGGGCTCGTGTACATGGAGAGGCAGTGGAGAGCAGCGACGGCGTCCTATTCATTGGCAGCCAACCAACTGGGTCGGAACGGACAAACTTTTTCGTAGTGTTCATCGGGAGCCAACGGAATGCGTCGTGTTCATCGGGTGCCAACCGTCTTGGACGAAACAACCGAAATGAGGCCTGGCGTATCGCAGAACGGAGGAAACGACCTTTAGTTCAACCGCCTACGGTCGAAATGGGATCCTATTCACCGGAGGGGTGTGGTGTACCGCAAAACTGAGGAAACAGACTTTTGTTCGAGCTCCTACGGTCAGAACAGGGTGTTGTTTATCGAGAGGGGTGTGGCGTACCGCAAAACAGAGGAAATGAACTCTCTTCGAGCTCCTACGGTCGAAACGGGGGTCCTGTTCATCGAGAGGGGTGTGGCGTACCGCAAAATGGGACTCCATGGGCTACTGTTCATCCATCGTCTACTGCCTCGCTCCAGCCTCCATGGGCTACTCTTCATTCACCGTCGACCTCCTCCAGCCTCCACCTGCGATAACTCATCCACGACGTCTCCCTCCTACCTCCACCAGCTATTGTTCATCCACGGGCTCCTATTCATCCAGCTTCCATCGACTACTGTTCAACCACCCCTCCATGGATTACTGTTCATCCAGCCCTCTACCGGCTACTGTTCAACCAACCCTCCATGGGGTCAAGTTCATCCACCCCCAACCGGCTCGATCGGGGTCCTGTTCATCCGGCGCCAACAACCACTACTACCACATGGTCCTGTTCATCCAACCCCCACCGGGAACTGCTCATCCAACCCCAACCATGTATATCTGGACTCGTTCAGCCAACCCCCAGGTTCACTGTTAATCAAGAGGCAGCAAGTTCGATCGGCTTCATTTAGCAGTAATAGCGAAGGAATCGCTCGATCAGGTTCAGATAACAGCGAGAGATCGATCGATCGCTCGGGTTCAGTAACGCGTAGCCAGTGCAATCGCTCGGGTTCAGTAGGCAAACGCCTAGCTTGGGTTCAGTTAGAGCCCAACGCCTTGCACCCACACGCGTACGAGTACGAGAGAAACGCGCAATCCCTCCATGTATCGCTCGGCCCCGACCACCCACCGTAACTGGGAACTCCCTGATATTTTCCTCGCCCTTGCTTCTCCCACGGTTTTTTCCTTCATGGACGGCGCAAAGAATGTCATGCAGCTGCGTCTCCAGCCCGCCCAGGATGAAAAGCCCATTTTCTGTCATGATTTTTTGTCATAGAAGTAGGATCCCACCACATCTATGATGATACTGGGTTTTGTCACAATTATCATCATAGAAGTGTCATAAGCATGACAGAAAAAAATTGTTCGGCCCGAAATGTCACGAATGTGTCATTTTTGTAGTGGGGGTAGCAAGAAGAAGAGAATGGCGGTGTGCCTTTTTCTCATGGGATGGAAGGGAGACCAAGAGACACGCATCATGTGGAGAGGTGTGTGTGTGTTTTAAGAGAGAGAGAGAGAGGCATGGACTTGAATAATGAGATGGGTGCTCACGTGTATGTTACAGAGAAGGAATTGTCTAGGTGGTAGTCTTATGATGGAGACCCAATCCTTCAATGAGAGTGGGGATAAATACCGATTTGGTGGATTTTGACGTTAACGATCTAGCTATATCGTACCCAGTGATACAGATCGACAATCGTTCCTAAACAAATCTTCGATTGATAATGATCTTATCTTATGCACAAAATCAACTTGAATAACGAGATGGAGTTCCTCCAAGAAACCAAACAAACGGCTAGAACTAAGATAATACAATCGTAATTGCCAATATGAATACATTAAGGATAATGGCGGGGTTGCTAGTACTAAACAAAAGGCGGTAGTTGTACACACACCCCGCAAATGCAAAATATAGCGAAGCAAAACAATGTGTACAGAACAACGCGAGTTCTAACCTAGAAAAAGGGTTGTGGCCTTATTTATATCTATAGACTACACTAGTATATTTTTTATTTGTGTAGTTATATCTATATCTATTCCACTCCCTCCGGTTGTAATTTACTCCGCAGATATATAGCTTTGACTGCAGCCAAATTTGTAAAGCTTGACCAAATTTGGTGAAAGCAATATGGACATTTACACTAACAAATTTACACGATGTGGAAATAAAAGCAATGATGAATCAAATGATATATATTTGGTGGTCTATATGTTAATACTTTTTCCTACAAATTATTGAAAGTACACAAAGTTTGACTTTTTAGAAACCCAATATGCGGTATAATGTATAGTGGTAGTAGTACGTACCTAGTTCTTCCCCTTTTTTGTTCCTACGATGTTGTGCATGCATGTACCTAGTTGTATAGTGGTGGTAGTAGTACAAACTTCATACTAGGAGTAGTACGGAGTGCTCCTACTCTCTCAACGAGTCTCATCTGACACCAAATTTCTTGCCTTCTGTGCTACAACTAGATCTTCCCCTCACCGTTTCTGTTTTCCAATGCGGCGGGCGGTGTGCAGTTTGCCGATAGTCGGTTCTCTCAACTATGGTCCCACATGAAAGTGAAACTACTAGGCAACATGCCTTCCCTAGCTATGAGGTGTGTCAGATGGGCCGTGGAGTACTCCCGATTCTCGGGAGTATGGGGGTACGATGCGAATGCGACATGCCTTTTCCTTTTACTAGCAATGTGCACATGCATTGCAATAGATCCAAAGTAGAATAGTACTTGTTCACAAACTTGAAAGAAAACACTCTTGTTTTGATATAAATATAGCACTAAAATATATTACATTTCACTCAAAATATATTTCTCGGGCTGTTCTGTTGAGGTGAGGGAGGGATGTGGTTGCTTACAAGATATTAAGGGGTTTTCTGCAAATTGGAACAGAGAAGTGGGCTATTGTTGCAAAAATGCCACAACTTACCTCACAACCGTTAGATGCAGATCTAATGGTCAAAAATGACGGATGGCAGACACACCATCATCACCAACTGAGTCTTTTATAGGAGTAGAGAAACATGTATAAACTGTAACATTTGGTTTGGTCCTTGGCATGATCGATGGATGGAAATAACGATCGGAAACGCTAGGGCGGGGTTTTTCCTGCGAGATAATAAGCAGGGTTGGCGCATCATCGGTTTGGTCACATGCGGTCCCACATGTTGTAGTGATATAAAGCCTAGACAATGCGCGTTGACTGAGGGGCGAAACGACGGTGTGGTATGAGATGGGGAAGGGACATGCTTCATGTACGTGTTCCAGTTTCTCATTTTGAACTTGCGAACGTCACATGCATGTTGCATGGGTAGTTCGGAATTTATAAGTTTGGTCTTAGTTATTAAATTTAGGAGTAGTTCATAGGTCGGGTCAAGCATCAAACGTAAATTACGAAGTTGATGGAAAAGGTAAGCACAACTTATAAATTGATGGATGGAGTACTAGTTAGAGTGGTGCATGTAATTGCCTCCAAATGTGAGCAAAGGGATCGCACATTTCATTATTGACTGGAACAAGAATGCAATAGCACAATAAGAATTAAGGCCACAGTGATGTGATCGCAGTGGTGGTTATAGGAGGCAAGAAGAAAGATGCATCCATCAACATACGACCTCCTCCTCCTCGACTCAGTGCGCCAGGCCACCGACCGGCAGCTTAGGAGCGACGACTTTTGTGACAAGGTCAAGTTGCTGCTCAACAAAGGCATCCAAGGCTTCCAGCCAGTTGACGAAGGCCAACGATGTAGCATCCTCTCCGGCCTTGTAGATACCTATGTACACGACTTCCTCCTACACATGGATATGTAGGTTGACGAATTCTTGCAGGATGAGGCGCCTCGTAGCGAGCGCGACCTCCAGGTGGACATTCTTCGTTGCGTCGACGGGAAGTTGTAGGGCCACCAATGTTTGAAAGAGGTTCTTGCCATCGAGGCTGATTAGGGTGGCGTGCAATAAGGAGCCCAGACATGCGGGCTGGAGTAGTACGGTGATGTCATCTGCGAGCTTCTTGACGATGGTGAACTTGTTGATGGTGGCAATGGTCATCTTGTCCAACTGAGAGTCGTATCTCGCGTCGACGATGGCCAACAACCAACCGGTCACCAACACCCTCTAGAAATGATCCTCGGTGCCATGCCGCAGGCCGGCGTCGTGGACCATCTATCCCAGCTGCTGGCCGCTCATGCACATCGCCGCCATGGGTCTGGAGTGAGCACTTTTGTGCTCAGTGTAGGTGCTTAGGTCCGTACGATGTGGTAGATGCACTGGAATGGAGGGACGCCTTTATATGAGTGCACACTATGTTGCATTCACATCATGCTGCCTGTTTTCCCCATCCTCCTCCAATTATTACTTCCCTAAGCATGCTAATTAAAGAAGGGTGCATCATTGGTCGGTCAACATATCAAGAACCGCTACCCTCTCCCTCGTCTGCAATAAAGCCATATCGGGAACTGTACTGGTTTACCCAATATATTTTTACCGTCCTGGTTTACTAGTAGCTGCCAAATCGAATAGTACTGCGTCGCCCACTTCACGCCCGGTTGAACATGCCTCCTCGCCTCCATCAAATGCCTCCGTTAAACCCGCATGCAAACCGAGAAACCTACTCCGACCACACATCCATTCATGAGCGAGTTGGGATTAAGCGGAACACCGGCCGGGCTCCTCCCATCCGCCCTCGGTTTAAACGAGGCTAGACGCCGGCCATGCTCCTATCGTCCGCCCTCTATTTAAACGAGGCCAGATAGCAGGCAAGAATCACACCCCTCCTCCGCTCCCCCATCTCCCCCTTCACCATTTTCTCCACTCTTTCGATGGCTTCCAACAACTCATTCTCCGGCATACTACCTGGCTGGGTGGCCCACCGAGCCCTCCGGATACGAGCGAGGCCGCTCAGTGCTTCACTAAGTCGCCTGGCCCAACTGAGCCAGTTGTCGCCCCAAGCAAGTGCGTGGTTCAGCAACTCGCCGCTCCAGTTCAACTCGATGAGGAGTGGCGAGTTGCTCCATGCCGGCATGGCGACACGGGCGTCATAGCTGCCACGTTGTACCGCGCCACTAGTGTCTGCGGCCGCACCTCCCGTGTTTGTGGTGGCCAGCTTCTCTATTTCCGCCACCATCATCGAAGAGAAGTAGAACACGGGAGGCCGCCGCTGCTTGGGTCCCATGAAGGCCACCGCCGAGGTGACGACTACGTATATACGTGGTCTCTTGGATACTTCGTCTCTTGCGAGGACCTTTGTCGACCCCGCATGTGTCTACCGGGTATGAGGAAGACAAAGGAATCTGTGCGTGGCCATTTATATTAGGTTTTAATTATACCAGGGGAGCCGGATTAGCACCGCTTAGTTCATGTAAATGTAATGAATTTTTATATGAAGATCCGCCTTTATTATACGAAATCCTCCATCCTTATATGAAATTAGTTCGTGTTTGCATGAATTTTCTCTGGTTGGTTAGAGTTTTGAAAATGTATGTCGTTGGCGTCGGATGTCATCTTCCACGGAAGGAAGCGAGAGGAAATTTGCCAGTTGCCATTGGAGATGCTCTTATGTTGGAAATAATAGAGTCACATCCAATCCATTTGAGTTAATTGCGTGTATGATTCTCCCTGTATAAAAAGTTAATTGCATGTATAGTGTACCTGACTTTCAGGGTGGCTACAGATTCGTACAAAAAGTTAAAAAGAAACAAATCCATCCTTAATCTTGTATTCTAAGTACTCTCTCTCTCTCTCTCTGTGTGTGTGTGTGTGTGTGTGCGTGTGTGTGTGTGAGAGAAATCTCAAAACAAAAGGTGCTTTGTTGGAATCCCACTATATGTATTCATATGGTTCCAGGGCTCAAGTTAACCTGACGCATATGTGTGCGAGACATAGTTATACTTTGAGACATTAGTGGCAGTGGGTGGGCGTGTTCGACAAGGAGAGCGTGTGTGTGTTTTTGTGAGAGACTTGTAGGGCGGGGTAGAAAGATGAACTCTAACCTTGACATAAGGACATAAATACATGAAGTGCGTGTGCGTGATTTTGATGCCCATGGAGAAACAACATATGTATGCATGTGAGAGAGATGGCACAATTCATTCACGTATCACTATGTAGCGATCGTGGATGTGCATCATTTGAACATAACCAATATCTACTTCGTGTCATGGCCGAACATACAACATAGATTCAACACTATAAAGATTGGACACTCACATATCACATTTTTTTCAAATAGTCTTTTCGAATTCTGCATGCGAAAGTTATAGTGATGTTTCTTCAAACAACCACTGTACTTATCATGTACATGCGCCATTGTTAGTTTTGCATTCAAATTCATTAGTCTTGGATGATTTAATGTTCTATTATGAAATAATATATGTAATATTCATATATGAATTTAACGGGTACGCAATTTATGAAATGGAGGCCATGTAATCATATGAGGTAAAACATATAAGTAGCGCACTATAATATCCATTACTTTTTGTGCATCTATATTAAAATTAACACGTCAATGAATTATGTTTAAAATAAATAACCAATGGCAGTAAATTATATATTTACACGAGAAATACATAAGCTGAGCATTTGATCCATTTTTTGTGAACGCACCTCTACACCCGTACGATTGGTCGCGCCCGCATGAACGCCCAAGTTATCGGTGCACCATCCTGAGTTATTGTCATTTTTCTGGGGTGGACTCCATACTAGTTATTATCTGCTGACGTGTGCCCTGTGTACACAGTCTCACATGACCTTCCCTCAAGCACTGTCCAAAATTAGTTGAAACTGGATAAGAACAATCCCGTGGGCAGCAAAATGTCCCGCTTCCTTCTAAAATTTCCGCAACCTAGGCTTTAGCATGCGAAATTCCCCTTTTTTCCTTTCTACATGAGAACAATAGTTACAATACGACCCTCATTTACATAGTTGGTCGGGGTTGCTTTGCTAGCATCCGGTTCCCCGTACCACACAGCACCCCCATTTCCTCTCCCCCTTCCGCAAAAATGACTATTCCACAGCACCAGAGCATCTTACATCACGTTGTCCATACTTCATCAGACTTTCTACCCCTTCCCTCTTGATACCCTAGACTTCTCATCCATCGGCATACCAGAGCCCATACTGCCGGCATCAGCCACCTCGCTGGATCTACTTCTGCGGCTGTATCTACCCCTCCCATCTCCCCTAGAAACAAGTAGACTGCTCATCCACCACTATACCACAACCCATTCAGTGCCGACCTTATCCACGTCGCCGGATCTGCTTTGTTGGTACTCCATCAGCCGCAGCGCATCTGCAGCAGCTCCTTCGTACTCTCCACCAGAGAGGCTTCATGCACACCCCCGAAGTTGGCCCACCGACGCCCCCGTCGACAACCACTGATCCTCTTCGCGATACCTTTCTCAACCCCACCGGAGCCGCTTCGCCAACACCATCCTCAACCCTACTGGAGTAGCTTCGCCTATACCATTCACAACCCTACAGGGCCACTTTGCCAATGCCCAAGTCCACGACCTTAGATCCTGTTTGTCGCACCCTCGTCCAACCTACCGGAGCAGCTTCAGACGCCCCGTCCATGCCCAGATCCACATCATCGACACCATCCTGAACCCAACCATCGAAGCAACTTCAATGACGCCCTCGTCCACGGCCTCAGATCCGCTTTGCCCACACCATTGTCCACCCTACCGAAGCCGCTCCACAAACACCCTACTCCATGGTTCTAGATCTCTTTACCAGACCCCGACAGCCAGCATAGCATCATCTCCCTTGACGTTTCTAACCTGATTCACAACATCTGGCAAGATGCCAAGCACTCGCTGTCGTCGTACTAAGTCTGACAGTAATAGTAGGGGGTTACGTATGAGGAGGCAAGGCCCTAGCCATGGCGAGGTTGTACACACGAGTTTACGAGTTCAAGCCCCTCTCGGAGGAGGTAAGAGCCCTACGTCTCGGTGCCCTGAGGCGGTGACTGGAATATGGGTGTGCGTTACAAGGGGTGCGAACCCTGGTCCCAAAGGAGGGATTGGCTTATATAAAGTGCGCCAGGACCCAGTCGTCCCCCGTTACAGGGTCCAATGTACATTAAGACAGGGCGTTACTGGTAATGCCAGCTATAAAGTGATACTAATGATCTTTAAGACTATGGAGTGAATGCCTGGTCGTTACCATCTTGAGTGACTCTAGGTCTTCTATACTCCGAGTGGCTTCCTGTATGGTCGAATGACTCCATCTAGGTCAAGTGAAATTGGGGGTATCCATGTGAGGTGACTAGTCGAGTGGATTGCACTCGATGGCTTTAGTCTGTACTTCTTGCTATAATTTGAATGTCCTTGACTCTAGGGTAGTGAACTTGGGTAGGGCGTATAGGTCAGGCCTATGACCCTACCCTAGGTTCATGGCGTCATCATTAGCCCCCAAATGGATTGAGGTCAGAGTGAAAATAGAGTTGTAGTTGACCCTGTCTTGACTTTTATGCTTCACAAGCATTCTTGTTGAGCTCAAGGTTCATGCTGAAACTTCGACTTCATTTCAGTCGCCTTGATCGATTGAGAGGTTGTTGAGTGAACTTGCGCTGGCAAACTTAGAGTGTTGTACGGTGCGAAATCTTCGGCATGATTGGTTACTATGGTTCCCGGATCTCATGGGATTCGAAAATTTGGGGAAGCGTGCAAGGCGGAGCGCGCAGCAGTAAACGGGACGGATAGACAGGGGCACCTCAGTTTCCGCGCAACCTTTTTTGCCACGTATCTGGTGCACGACTGTTGCGGCATTTGACAGGATCACTCGGGCCCATGCGTCAGCCACTCCGAAGTAGGCCCAAAAAAGGCGTCGATGCCGATGTATTTGCACAGTGCGCTCCCATTCCCCTTCTTCCTCCTCTGGTTCTCCGCCGTGTCTTCCTCTGCCCTCGACGCCACCACCTCGCCCGTGCACAGTCCACCACAATGGTGAAGGACAAGACGGAGGCCCTAGAGCATGTGAAGAAAGCAACGGCGACGACGAAGGGCAAGAAAACGAGTCGGGGATTGTCGTCGAGGTCCGGGTCACTACCTTGTTGGATCCAGGGGGACTGGATTCGATCCACGCTCAAGCAAGAAGGTCGGGAAGATCTGTCCGCCATGGGCTTGATCGCCGACGTGACTTGGAGGCTGCCAGGGGACGAGATCGAACCTCAGCCGCGGGCGGGTGAGTGCATCCTCCTCGCCACCCACGTCGACCGTGGTTTCTCCCTTCCTCTGCATCCTTTTTTCCGGGGCTTTATGAACTTTTTCGATGCTCGACCTCACCATTTCTCTCCCAACACCATTACATACCTAGCTGCATTCGTTTCTCTGTGCGAAAACTTCTTGGGCTGTAGACCGCACTAGGGTCTCTTCAAACATATCTTCACTTGCTGTTCCCAATCTGTAAAGAAGGCAAATCCAACTGACGAGAGGACACACATATTTAGATGTGCGGGGGTTGAGGGATTCAGATGAGGAAGAGGAGCACTTTCCTCCCTATGACACTTCTTGAGTTGGTTTGGGAGTGGCAGTTGACGTGGTTCTACTGCCAAGACATTCTGACCCCTGGTCAGTCGACCGGTCTTCCTCCCTTTACTCTAGGTCGAGTCCAGCAACCTTCTTCACTGATCGTGTCTGCAGCAGAGAAAGTAGAGATGAACACGCTAGTCGAGAGGGTAGTCTAGTTGGTCCATCAGGGTGTAACTGGCATGGATTTATTGGAAGTGTTTCTCAGTCGATGCATCCAACCACTCCAAGCCCGTGATCATTCGATGTGGATGTATTCTGGCTTCAACGACACCGCTCGGTTCCACCCAGAGGAGGTCCCTGCGAAGAGATGGTGGCCTTTGGCTAAAGAGCATTATCGGAAACAAAGGCAACCCCAAGGGGGCCAGGAGGGTCAATCCATTCGACACTGAGAACCAGCCAGACAAGGTATGACCCTTATTACCTAGTGTATTTCATTCTATCTTGCGACCATCTTTGAATCTGACTGATGTTTGTTTAACTTCTTGCCTTGCAGATTTATACTGAGATGTATTCAATGCCGAACGAAGAGCAAACCCAGGAGCAAGCCCGGGAGGGAGTGGAGAGCACCGACGAGACCGCCGACTGGTAGTCCCCTGATGATGATGAGGAAGATAGTGATGAGTCGGACAACGAAGAAGAGGAAGTCGACTCACCAACCCGCACAGAGCACCGATCCAAGCAGTCACATGATCCAGCGGGCGGGCGCAACAAGGTTGTGCCTCCGAGCACGCAAGTGCATAAGCACACTTGGACTTCGACTCCGGAGCTATCAGAAAAGGTTGCTAAGCAGCCCAAGGTTGCCCCTTAAAAGCCTTGGAAGACCTTGCCTGGGATCAAGATGGACGTTCATGTCGCTTCTGCATGAGTGTTCTATCTTTCTGTGTTTTACTACCGACTCATACTTCTGCTCTGACTGAGTGGGTTATGAGTTTTTCAGTGCTGCAACTTCTGGGACCTCCATGGATATTGATAAGGCCCAGGATGATGAAAAGACTGAAGATGCGACTACTTCCAAAGCCGGTATGATCCTGCAATCTTGTGCTTGTTTTGTTGATTGAATTGTCTATCAATTGTGCCCCTATGGTTGCTCTTTGTGCAGCCCCACGAGACGTCATTGAACTTCCAGATGACAATGAAGAAGTGCCTCTGAAGAAAACGGGAAGGAGGGGCAGGGCTTCGAGCAGGAGGACGGCTGTAGGCCAGGAGCCTTAGTCGACATCAGCATCGGAGACGGTGGTCCAACGGTCCGGAGATCCGACTCGGGCCACTGTTTCATTTGCCAATCCTGTGTCGACTGACCGTCCTTCGGCATCAATTTCTCAAGTCCCTACTTCGCCTGCGCAGCTCCATGCTTCAGATCCTGTGATTGCTCCGATTGTACTACCATTGTCACTCTTTGCTGCTCATCATACTCCAGATGACCCGGCAGGTGCAGCCAAGGAAGCCATACTCCAAGCAAACCTTATGATGGAGCAGATGAAGGTGGTGCACGAGGCCAGCCAGGCTGCCTACAATGCCAGCTCTGCTCTACACGTTAATGTCAAGGTCAGTTGATTTCCAACTGATCTCCCAATTTGATTTTTACCTAGCTACGATATAGTAGTTGTAACTGCTGCTTCATTGTCTATAAGATGTCCCTGTATGAGTGTTTTGGCACCTTTTATGTGCATCTATCATGAGTCTGCATTTTGCTTCCAATCACCCACTAGGTGCTTTAACTTAGTGTTCAATAGCTCTTCTACTTGAGTCGACCAAGTTGAGTCGAGTGTATCTCTGAACTAGTGGGGGCACAGAAAGTGCACCCACTGGGTGTAGTCCCTGAGACCGTCATCGGATGTTTGATTTGGTGGGGGTCTTTGTCGAATGTCACTTCATTGTTCTTCTACTTGGTGGAATAGTTTGATTCGAGTGGAAACCAGACCAGTGGGGGAACGCAGAGTGCACCCACTGGGTGTTGTCCCCAAGACCACGGTCGACTGCAGGCAGTCGGCTAGGGTCTGAGAATCTCTCTTCTTTTTTTTGCATACTTACACTGGGCAGACCATGCTGAGTGGTAAACTAGACTAGTGGGGGCACGCCAAGTGCACCCACTAGGTGTAGTCCCTGAGACTACTATTGAGTGTTTTGATTCAATAGTAGTCTGAGAACAATTTTTGCTGAGATTAACTTTTGTTTCTCTCTACTGACGTGTCTTGTTTGCTGGCCACAGAAATCTTGTGATCTCGGGGCCCGTTTTGCTGAGTTGGAGAAGAGACAGATCAGCCTCAACCTTGATCTAAAACATGCCAAGAAGAAGCTTCAGAAGGCCAAGGATGCTGCTCCTGCTATGAGAGGTAATAACTCGCCGACTATCAACCTTATAGTTTTTCCCTTTTAGTCTTTTGAACCGAGTGACTCCACTCGAACAGTTGTGCATAGTGAAAACCGTCAACTCCAAGGTCGACTGAAAAAATGTTATTTCTTTAGTCAAAATGAAGCAGGCTCGGGAGCAGAAGGACAATGACCTTGCTACAGAACAGAAAGAGGCGTGAGAGTAAACATAGCTTGTTGACAAGAAGCTCGCTTCAGTCAGCAAGTTAGAAGTGGAGAACGCCAAGCTGAAGACTACTGTTGCTGAAGCCAACAAGGAGGTTGCGAGGCTGAAGAAGGAAAAGGAGACCCTGGCTGACAAGGTTGGAGATCTCACGGCGAAGAAGGGCGAACTGGAGGCTTATCTGGGAAGACTTGGAGAAAAGCTCGTCCTGAAGCTTGAAGGTACTTCTTCTCGTCCGACTGATTTGCGATCGTCGACTCATTATATAACTGCCGACTCACCACTTTCCCACTGTGCAGAATTCTGTCAAGACTTTGAAGCAGAGGCTGGGCGGATCGAGAGAGATCTTGACCCCATAAACTCTCCCGTCAAGGACGACGTCACGACGTATGTGCTGCAGCTGGAGTCTCGTCTCGACAGCGCTGTGGATTATCTTTCTCGTTTCAAGGTGGCGATGTCGCGGATTAAAACTGAGCTCTGGCCTCGAGCGGAGTTCCAGAATGATCTCGAGTCTCTTATGACTCCAATCAAAGAAATTCCAAGTCGAGTACAAGAATGGAAGAAGTCGTTTGCTTGTTGCGATGCTGATGTGGCTCTGTCCCTTGTCCGGGTCCATTTCAAGGAGGTCAGGGAAGACAAGCTGGCGGCTATCAAGGTTTCCAACACCAAGAAGCTCCAATTCCAATCCTTCATGTTGACCTTCATTAACGCCGCCACTCGTATTACACACGGCATTGATCTTGACAGCTTCGTCGAGCCAGCAATCCCTCCTCCCGAAGTGTGGACAAACTTTATGCCCCACTTTATCTGCCTCGGGATGCCGAATGATTTTGTAACCGTTAAACTCTTTCAAGCCTGATGCCTGAGTACTTCTGTCCACCGCGGTTCTAAACTTTGCGGGGTTTATCTGAACTTGGTTTTTCTTGAATATGGTGGCTTTGCTTTTACCACTTCTTGATTTTTTTTGATTCTGAGTAGAATCTTGACTTCTCACTCAGAATAGACGTTGTGTTTGCGATGCAGATCTGACGACATGTTCAATCAGCACCTCGTCGTCCTTGCGGATCGGGACCGAGTGTATGTTGTACTTACGACGCAGCTCCGACGACGTGCTCGATTGGCACCTCGTCGTCCTCACGGATCGGGATGGAGTGTACGTTGTACTTGGCGTAGCTCAAAGGATCTTTGTGACTTAGGCGAGTACGGGGTTGTCGCTAAGACTCCGAGAGGGAGGATTGCTCACCACTCGGAGTAGTTTTTTAACTTAGGCGAATATGGGGTCGCAGCTAAGCCCTCGAGTGCGGGGATTGCTCTCCACTCGGAAAGGTTTTTTAACTTAGGCGAGTCCGGGGTCGCAGCTAAGCCCCCGAGTGGGAGGATTGCTCTCCACTCAGAAAAGTTTTTTAACTTAGGCGAGTACGAGATCGCAGCTAAGCCCCCGAGTGGGAGGATTGCTCTCCACTCGGAAAGGTTTTTTAACTTAGGAGAGTACGGGTGATGTCTACTATGCAACCTTCTTCTTGTAGACGTTGTTGGGCCTCCAAGTGCAGAGGTTTGTAGGACAGTGATAAATTTCCCTCAAGTGGATGACCTAAGGTTTATCAATCCGTGGGAGGCATAGGATGAAGATGGTCTCTCTCAAGCAACCATGCAACCAAATAACAAAGAGTCTCTTGTGTCCTCAACACACCCAATACAATGGCAAATTGTATAGGTGCACTAGTTCGGCGAAGAGATGGTGATACAAGTGTAATATGGATGGTAGATATAGGTTTTTGTAATCTGAAAATAAAAAAACAGCAAGGTAACTAATGATAAAAATGAGCACAAACAGTATTGCAATGGTAGGAAACAAGGCCTATGGTTCATACTTGCACTAGTGCAATTTCTCTCAACAATAGTAACATAATTGGATCATATAACTATCACTCAACATGCAACAAAGAGTCACTCCAAAGTCACTAATAGTGGAGAACAAACGAAGAGATTATGGTAGGGTACGAAACCACCTCAAAGTTATCCTTTCTGATTGATCTATTCAAGAGTCCATAGTAAAGTAACATGAAGCTATTCTTTCCATTCGATCTATCATAGAGTTCATACTAGAATAACACCTTAAGTCACAAATCAACCAAAGCCCTAATGTCACCTAGATACTCCAATGTCACCTCAAGTATCCGTGGACATGATTATACGATATGCATCACACAATCTCAGATTCATCTATTCAACCAACACAAAGTACTTTAAAGAGTGCCCCAAAGTTTCTACCAAAGAGTCAAGACAAAAATGTGTGCCAACCCCTATTCATAAGTTCACAAGGTCACTGAACCCGCAAGTTGATCACGAAAACATACATCAAGTAGATAACGTGAATATCCCATTGTCACCACAAATAAGCACATGCAAGACATTCATCAAGTGTTCTCAAATACTTAAATACTCAAGCAGATAAGATAACTTCAAAGGGAAAACTCAATCCATTTCAAGAGGTAGAGGGGGAGAAACATCATCAAATGCAACTATAATAGCAAAGCTCGTGATACATCAAGATCGTATCACCTCAAGAACCCGAGAGAGAGAGAGAGAGAGAGAGAGATCAAACACATAGCTACTAGTACATACCCTAAGCCCCTAGGGTGAACTACTCCCTCCTCGTCATGGAGAGCACCGAGATGATGAAGATGGCCACCGGTGAGGGATCCCCCCTCCGGAAGGGTGCAGGAATAGGGTCCCGATTGGTTTTTGGTGGCTACAGAGGCTTGCGGCGGCGGAACTCCCAATCTATTGTGCCCCTGGATGTTTTCGGGGTATATGGATATATATAGGCGAAAAAAGTCGGTCAGGGGAGCCACGAGGGGCCCACGAGGGTGGGGGGCATGCCTCCCTACCTCGTGGCTTCCTCGTTGCTTCCCCGACGTCTACTCGAAGTCTCCTGCATTGCTTCCGTTCCAAAAATAACTCTCCTGAAGGTTTCATTCCGTTTGGACTACGTTTGATATTCCTTTTCTGCGAAACACTGAAATAGGCAAAAAAACAGCAAATTGGGTTGGGCCTCAGGTTAATAGGTTAGTCCCCAAAATGATAAAAATGTTTAGTAAAGCGCATAAACATCCAAAACAGGTAATATAATACCATGGAAGAATCAAAAATTATAGATACATTGGAGACGTATCAAGCGTTCCCAAGCTTAATTCCTGCTCGTCCTCGAGTAGGTAAATGATAAAAACAGAATTTTTGATGTGGAATTCTACCTAGCATAATTCTCAATGTAATTTTCTTTATTGTGGCATGAATGTTCAGATCCGAAAGATTCAAGACAAAAGTTTAATATTGACATAAAAATAATAATACTTCAAGCATACTAACAAAGTAATCATGTCTTCTCAAAATAACATGGGCAAAGAAAGCTATCCCTGAAAAATCATATAATGTGGCTATGCTCTATCTTCATCACACAAAGTATTTAATCATGCACAACCCCGATGACAAGCCAAGCAATTGTTTCATACTTTTGATGTTCTCAAACTTTTTCAATCTTCATGCAATGCATGAGCGTGAGCCATGGATATAGCACTATAGGTGGAATAGAATAGTGGTTGTGGAGAAGACAAAAAGGAGGAGAAGATAGTCTCACATTAACTAGGTGTATCGTCGGGCTATGGAGATGCCCATTAATATATATCAATGTGAGTGAGTAGGGATTGCCATGCAACGGATGTACTTGATCTATAAGTGTATGAAAGCTCAACAATAGAAATTAAGTGGGTGTGCATCGAACTTGCTTGCTCACGAAGACCTATGGCATTTTGAGGAAGCCCATCATTGGAATATACAAGCCGAGTTCTATAATCAAAAATTCCCACTAGTATATGAAGTGACAACATAGGAGACTCTCTATCATGAAGATCATAGTGCTACTTTGAAGCACAAGTGTGGAAAATTATAGTAACATTGTCCCTTCTCTCTTTTTCTCTCATTTTTTATTTTGGTGGGCTTCTTTGGCCTCTTCTTTTTCGGGGGGCTTCTTTGTCCTGTTTTATTTTTCATAAAGTCTGAAGTCTCATCCCGGCTTGTGGGGGAATCATAGTCTCCATCATCCTTTCCTCACTTGGGACAATGCTCTAATAATGAAGATCATCACACTTTTATTTACTTAGAACTCAAGAATTACAATTCAATACTTAGAACAAAATATGACTCTATGTGGATGCCTCCGGCGGTGTACCGGGATATGCAATGAATCAAGAGTGACATGTATGAAAGAATTATAAAGGTGGCTTTGCCAAAAATACGATGTGAACTACATGATAATGCAAAAGCAATATGACAATGATGGAGCGTGTCATAATAAACGGAACGGTGGAAAGTTGCATGGAAATATATCTCGGAATGGCTACAGAAATGCCATAATAGGTAGGTATGGTGGCTGTTTTGAGGAAGGTATCTGGTGCGCGTATGATACCGGCGAAAAGTGTGCGGTATTAGAGAGGCTAGCAATGGTGGAAGGGTGAGAGTGCGTATAATCCATGGACTCAACATCAGTCATGAAGAACTCACATACTTATTGCAAAAGATTTGTTAGTTGTCGAAACAAAGTACTACGCGCATGTCCTAGGGGGATAGATTGGTAGGAAAATACCATCGCTCGTCCCCGACCACCACTCATAAGGAAGACAATCAATAAATAAATCATGCTCCGACTTCATCACATAACGGTTCACCATACGTGTATGCTACGAGAATCACAAACTTTAGAACAAGTATTTCTCAAATTCACAAATACTCAACTAGCATGACTCTAACATTACCACCCTCATATCTCAAAACAATCATCAAGTATCAAACTTCTCATAGTATTCAATGCACTTTATATGATATTTTTTATTATACCTATCTTGGATGCCCGTCATATTAGGACTAATTTTTTAACCAAAGAAAATACCATGCTGTTCTAAAAGACTCTCAAAATAATATAAATGAATAATGATAGATCAATAATTTCTACAAAATAAAACCACCACCATGCTCTAAAAAGGTATAAGTGAAGCACTAGAGCAAATGACAAACTACTCCAAAAGATATAAATGAAGCACATAGAGTATTCTAATAATTGTGCAACTATGTGAAGACTCTCTAACATTTAAGAATTTAAAATCTTGGTATTTTATTCAAACATCAAGAAAAACAAAACAAAATGGCATTTCAAGGATAGCACTCATCATGTGAAGAAGCAAAAACTTAGGTTCAACCGATACTAACCAAAATTTGGTGAAGAAGAAAGGCGGGATGCCTACCGGGGCATCCCCAAGCTTGGATGCTTGAGAGTTCTTGAAATATTATCTTGGGGTGCCTTGTGCATCCCCAAGATTGAGTTTTTGTGTCTCCTTAATTCCTTTTATAGCTCGGTTTCCTAAATCTCAAAAGCGTCATCCACATCAAACTCAACAAGAACCCGTGAGATAAGTTAGTATAAACCAATGCAAAAACCTTATCATTTTCTACTGTAACAAATCACTAACATTATTATTCAACATTGCATACTAAATTTCTCTGCATATTTAATACTCCTATCCTCAAATAGAGTCATTAAACAAGCAAACATGTGCAAAGAATGCAAACATAACAGCAATCTGCCAAAACAGTATAGTCTGTAAACAATGCGAGATTCATCATACCTCCCTAACTAAACAAATTATGAGAAAAATACTAAAATGTAGAATATTTATCAGAGCTCAATATGCAAAAAGTTTCAATATTATATCATTCTTTGAATTTTCTAGTGAATTTTTGCAACAGTGGTAAACTTTCTGCTTTGAAACAGCAACATGTATACTTGCAAAATAAGCATAGTAAAGGCTATCCTTGACAATTTTATTGAAAATATAGATGCAAAACATTACTCTAAATAACAGAAATCAAATACTAAAAAAAGAAAATGACGCTCCAAGCAAAACACATATCATGTGGTGAATAAAAATATAGCTCCAAGTAAAGTTACCGATGAACGAAGACAAAACAGGGGATGCCATCTGGGGCATCCCCAAGCTTAGGCTCTTGGTTTTCCTTGAATATTACCTTGGGGTGCCTTGGGAATCCCCAAGCTTAGGCTCTTTCCACTCCTTATTCCGTAGTCCATCGAAAGTTCACCCCAAACTTGAAAACTTCACAACACAAAACTCAACACAAAACTCGTAACCTCCGTTAGTATAAGAGAATAAATCACCACTTAGGTACTGTTGTGAACTCATTCTAAATTCATATTGGTGTAATATCTACTGTATCCAACTTCTCTATGGTCCAAACCCTCCGATACTACTCATAGATTTATCGAAATAAGCGAACAACACATAGAAAACAGAATCTGTCAAAAACAGAACAGTCTGTAGTAATCTGTATCAAACGTATACTTATATAACTCCAAAAATTCTTAAATAAATTTGTGGACCTGAGGAATTTATCTATTAATCATCTGCAAAAACAAATAACCTAAAATCACTCTCCAGTAAAAAATGGCAGCTAATCTCGTGAGCGCAAAAGTTTCTGTTTTTTACAGCAAGATCACATAGACTTCACCCATGTCTTCCCAAAGTTTCTACTTGGCACAAACAATAATTAAAACATAAAACCACATCTAACCAGAGGCCAGATGAATTATTTATTACTAAACAGGAA
The DNA here is from genome assembly GCF_018294505.1 of Triticum aestivum. Lineage (NCBI taxonomy): Eukaryota > Viridiplantae > Streptophyta > Magnoliopsida > Poales > Poaceae > Triticum > Triticum aestivum. The sequence continues at coordinate 101,105,778 of NC_057813.1, read as the reverse complement.
CAAAAAGAAATAAACAAAAGGAAAATTGGGTTGCCTCCCAACAAGCGCTATCGTTTAATGCCCCTAGCTAGGCATGATGATTTCAATGATGCTCACATAAAAGATAAGAATTGAAACATAAAGAGAGCATCATGAATAATATGACTAACACATTTAAGTCTAACCCACTTCCTATGCATAGGTATTTTCTGAGCAAACAACTTATGGTAACAATAATCAACTAGCATAGGAACGTAAAACAAGCAAATCTTCAATATTTTCCACACATAGAGAGGAAACTTGATATTATTGCAATATGTAGAAGCATATGATCCTCTCTCATAATAATTTTCAGTAGCATCATGTATGAATTCAACCATATAACCAGCACCTAAATCATTCTTTTCATGATCTACTTGCATAGAAATTGTACTACTCTCCACATAAGCAAATTTATTCTCATCAATAGTAGTGGGAGCAAACTCAACAAAATAACTATCATGTGAAGCATAATCCCATTGAAAATTAAAATCATGATGACAAGTTTCATGGTTATGTTTATTCTTTATGGCATACGTATCATCAAAATAATCATCATAAATAGGAGGCATGCTTTCATCATAATAAATTTGCTCATCAAAACTTGGGGGACAAAAAATATCATATTCATCAAACATAGCATCCCCAAGCTTGTGGCATTGCATATCATTAGCATCATGCGTATTCAAAGAATTCATACTAACAACATTGCAATCTTGCTCATCATACAAAGATTTAGTGCCAAACATTTTATAGACTTCTTCTTCTAGCACTTGAGCACAATTTTCCTTTCCATCATTCTCACGAAAGATATTAAAAAGATGAAGCGTATGAGACAAACACAATTCCATTTTTTGTAATTTTATTTTATAGAGTAAACTAGTGATAAAACAAGATACTAAAAGATTCGATTGCAAGATCTAAAGATATACCTTCAAGCACTCACCTCCCCGGCAACGGCGCCATAAAAGAGCTTGATGTCTACTATGCAACCTTCTTCTTGTAGACGTTGTTGGGCCTCCAAATGCAGAGGTTTGTAGGACAGTAGCAAATTTCCCTAAAGTGGATGACCTAAGGTTTATCAATCCGTGGGGGGAGTAGGATGAAGATGGTCTCTATCAAGCAACCATGCAACCAAATAACAAAGAGTCTCCTGTGTCCCAAACACACCCAATACAATGGCAAATCGTATAGGTGCACTAGTTCGGCGAAGAGATGGTGATACAAGTGTAACATGGATGGTACATATAGGTTTCTGTAATCTGAAAATATAAAAACAGCAAGGTAACTAATGATAAAAGTGAGCACAAACGGTATTGCAATGCTAGGAAACAAGGCCTATGGTTCATACTTTCACTAGTGCAAGTTCTCTCAACAATAATAACATAATTGGATCATATAACTATTCCTCAACATGCAACAAAGAGTCACTCCAAAGTCACTAATAGTGGAGAACAAACGAAGAGATTATGGTAGGGTACGAAACCACCTCAAAGTTATCCTTTCTGATCGATCTATTCAAGAGTCCGTAGTAAAATAACATGAAGCTATTCTTTCCGTTCGACCTATCATAGAGTTCATACTAGAATAACACGTTAAGAGACAAATCAACCAAAACCCTAATGTCACCTAGATACTCCAATGTCACCTCAAGTATCCGTGGGCATGATTATACGATATGCATCACACAATCTCAGTTTCATCTATTCAACCAACACAAAGTACTTCAAAGAGTGCCCCAAAGATTCTACCGAATAGTCAATACGAAAACGTGTGCCAACCCCTATGCATAAGTTCACAAGGTCACTGAACCCGCAAGTTGATCACCAAAACATACATTAAGTAGATCACGTGAATATCCCATTGTCACCACAGATAAGCACATGCAAGACATACATCAAGTGTTCTCAAATCCTTAAAGACTCAATCCTATAAGATAACTTCAAAGGGAAAACTCAATCCATTGCAAGTGGTAGAGGGGGAGAAACATCATAAGATCCAAATATAATAGCAAAGATAGCGATACATCAAGATCGTATCACCTGAAGAACACGAGAGAGAGAGAGAGATCAAACACATAGCTACTGGTACATACCCTCAGCCCCGAGGGTGAAGTACTCCCTCCACGTCATGGAGAGCACTGGGTTGATGAAGATGGCCACCAGTCAGGGATTCCCCCCTCTGACAGGGTGCCGGAACAGGGTCTCGATTGGTTGTTGGTGGCTACAGAGGCTTGCGGTGGCGGAACTCCCGATCTATTGTGCCCCTGAATGTTTTCAGGGTATATGGATATATATAGGTGAAAAAAGTCGGTTAGGGGAGCCACAAGGGGCCCACGAGGGTGGGGGCACAACCAGGGGGTAGGGCACGTCTCCCTGCCTCGTGGCTTCCTCGTTGCTTCCCTGACATGTACTCCAAGCCTCCTCGATTGCTTCCGTTCCAAAAATAACTCTCCCAAAGGTTACATTCCATTTGGAATCCATTTGATATTCCTTTTATGCGAAACACTGAAATAGGCAAAAAAACAGCAAATTGGGCTGGGCCTCCGGTTAATAGGTTAGTCCCAAAAATGATATAAAAGTGTTTAGTAAAGCCCATAAACATCCAAAACAGGTAATATAATAGCATGGAACAATCAAAAATTATAGATACGTTGTAGACGTATCAACGGGGTCGCTGCTAAGCCCCCAAGTGGGAGGATTGCTCCCCGCTCGGAGTAGTTTAGAAACTTAGGCGAATCAGGTTCACGGCTAAGCCACCCACTGGGGGAGTTGAACACATATGTTTACGAGAAAACAATCATTAAGATACTTCAAAAATCTTTTCTTTGATAAGCAAACTAAAGGACTCTTAGTACAACTCGTCGATCCATGTGGTTTAGGTGTAGAAATGGCGAAGTAATTCTGCGTTCCACGTGCATGGCTCGTCCACTTTCTTGGCTATGTTGTAAAGGGATATGCTCCGTTGTGGAGCACCTTGGTGATGATGAAGGGACCTTCCCAGGGCGGAGCGAGCTTGTGAGGTCGTTTCTGATCCACTCGGAGCACAAGGTCTCCTTTGTGGAATGCTCAACCTCTGACATTGCGAGCATGGAATCGACGCAGATCTTGTTGGTAGATGGTCGACCGGATCAGAGCCATCTCACGTTCTTCCTCCAGGATTTTAGCCCTTGAAGGATCAAACCATTCGCCCTTTATGCTTGCCCATTCGTCTATGGGTGCTCAACGGATGCATTGTTGACCCGAGTGCCTTGGGAAGCACAAAACGCCTTGAACTCATCAGAATCAAAGTTGGAGCCGTTATCTGTGATGATGTTGTGAGGGACTCCATATCTGAATATCAACTCCCTGATGAAACTGTCGACAGTGCTTGAGTCAAGGTTTTTGATAGTCTTGGCTTCGATCCATTTGGTGAACTTGTCGACTGCTACAAGCAAATGAGTGAAACCACTTCTGCCGGTCTTGAAGGGTCCAACCGTATCTAACCCCCAGACAGCAAACGGCTAGATGAGTGGAATAGTCTTCAAGGCAGATGCAGGCTTGTGAGAGATGTTGGAGTAGAACTGACAACCTGTGCACTTGTCGACTATATCCTTTGCCATCTCATTTGCACACGGCCAATAGAATCCTGCTCGGTACGCTTTGGCCGTGATGGTCCGAGAGGACGCATGGTGACCCCTACTGGATCTTGTTTAAGATCATTCGACCTTCTTCTGGGGTGATGCAGCGTTGAGCCACACATGTGACACTTTCTCTGTAAAGATGCCCTTTTATCATGGTGAAAGCCTTCGATTAACGGATGATTTGGTGGGCCTCATCCTCATCTTTTGGGAGTTCCTTCCCGAGCAGGTACGCGATGTATGGCACCTTCTAGTCTGGCATGATCACTAAGACTTCCATGACCAAATCGACCACAGCTGGGACTTCGATCTTAGTTGGATTGGTTGAACTTATCGGTTGCGAGGGCTCTTCTTTGAAGGGATCTTCTTGTACTGACAAGGTGTGGAGATGCTCCAAGAACACATTGTCGGTGTCAAAACCGGGGGATCTCAGGTAGGGGGGTCCCGAACTGTGCGTCTAAGGCTAATGGTAACAGGAGACTGGGGACATGATGTTTACCCAGGTTTGGGCCCTCTCGATGGAGGTAATACCCTACTTCCTGCTTCATTGATCTTGATGGTATGGGTATTACAAGAGTTGATCTACCACGAGATCGTAGAGGCTAAACCCTAGAAGCTAGCCTATGATTATGATTGTTGTCCTTGTCCTACGGACTAAACCCTCCGATTTATATAGACACCGGAGGGGGCTAGGGTTACACAGAGTCAGTTACAGAGAAGGAGATCTACATATCCGAATCGCCAAACTTGCCTTCCACGCAAAGGAGCGTCCCATCCGGACACGGGATGAAATCTTCAATCTTGTATCTTCATAGTCCAACATTCCGGCCAAAGTATATAGTACGGTCGTCCGAATACCCCCTAATCCAGGACTCCCTCAGCAGCCCCTGAACCAGGCTTCAATGACGATGAGTCCGGCGTGCAGATTGTCTTCGGCATTGCAAGGTGGGTTCCTTCTCCAAATACTCCATAGAAGATTTTGAACACGAGAATCGTGTCCGGCTCTGCAAAACAAATTCCACATACCACCATAAAGAGAACAATATGCCATAAATCTAATCTGCCGACAACTTTTTGTAGTGTGACATCATGCCACTGCTCGGTCATTATTCGAACCGTTTTTTCACAACCAGCCAATACGCGCATTGCGAGGCAGTTTCCTTGGCACGTCTTATCGAGGCAGAGATCGTGTCCCCTTATTGCGGGATTCTCATCAATACGGGTGTGGGTAACCCAACCATGTTTGTTAATATGACTCCTTGATTTAGGCAAGTTCCAAACGGTCACGCGGGGGATGCTTGATATTCACCACCTTTATAAAGGGGCCAAGGTCTTATCTTTCAATACCCACACTCAATCCTCCCCTCCCCCCACCTCGAGTTCCAACACCCAAGGCTCAGGCTTAAGCACTTCGGGCCTTCAATCATGTCCAGATCCAACCTTCAAGGCTGGTGGATGGACTCCTCCATCACAGAGGAGGACATAAAGAAGCTCAGGGAGTCTAGGTATCTGACCGCCGACATCTTGCATAGGCTGCCTGCTCAAGGGCAGGTCATCCCCACTCCCAAACCCAACGAGAGTGTTGTATTTGTTTCCCACTTCCTCCGAGGGCTAGGCCTTAGTCTTGATCCCTTTGTTAGGGGCTCATGTTCTATTACGGGCTAGATTTTTATGATCTGGCTCTGGATTCCATTCTTCACATCTCGTGTTTATCGTCATGTGTGAAGCCTTCCTCCATGTTACCCCACACTTTGGTTTATGGCTCAAGACCTTCAATGTCAAGCTGAAGATGATCGATGGGCGTCACACGGAGTGCGGAGGCTCTATAATAAGCAAAGGCACCGACACCCCATGGCCAAAGGGTTCCTTCCCTGAGGTGTCCGACTTATGGCAACAGGAGTGGTTCTACATCACCGCTCCTCGAGGCACAAAGTGCGCGGCTGCCCCTGCCTTCCGCTCGGGCCCTCCGCCTCAACTGGCGTCATGGGTCAACAAGGGATTGGGCTGGGGGCGTGCTAATGACGTACCGACATTGCAAAGCCGCATTCCGGATCTTCTTAAGAGGGATGTTAGTCTTGTCAAGGTAATGCAAGTAATGTTAGTCCATCGGGTCCTGTCGTGCAAACGTCGACCTCTCCGGATGTGGGAGTTCAACCCAGAAGGACCGCGAACTATTCAGCACTTCTTCGGCATGACGCTCGAAGGGATGTATCGGTTATTCTTCGGATCACGAACAAAGTGTCCGGATATGACCGAAGATGTGGGCCTGAACTGCAATCGTCCGGATACCCAAGTAAGTATTTCCACACCCGAACACGCTATTTTATGTTTCATTATTACATTATTCTGACAACTACCCTCGGCCAGGATTGGCTAAGAAAGGCAGAGAGGATCAGGTGTTCGGCCCCTCTTCCCAAAGGCTCGCCGGATCCTTTATTAACCAGGATGCTTGAGCGCGCACCGTATTAGGTGCCATCAGGAGAAGATGAGGGGAGGGATAAAAGAAGCCGAGAGCGGGCTTCATGCATTATACGTCCAGACCAGTGGAATTGATGTCTCCAAGAAGGAGGGTAATCGGGGAGGTGAATCAAAAATCCCCTCCCCCCACGGGAAGAAAAGGGCTGCCTCTGAAAACTTGGAAGCGGAGGTTTCTAAATAAGGGAAGAAACCCTTGCCAGGGGCCCTGCCCTGGAGGGCGTCCTCACCTGCAGCACCTGCAAGAGGGCCAGCCCTCCACCGAGCCATAAGTGAATCAAAAGAACTTTAGTAAATATATCTGTTTTTGACCCTGAGTATAATAACCGAGACCTATCTCTTGCAGTCCGGCTCGTGGCCCTTCTCAACAGAGCTCGTCTTCGAGGGATCTTCTTCCGGAGATGATGGAGAGCGAAATGCATCCCCCTGCCTCCCCGCCCCATGGGGCGGACGACCCCGAGGTGTCGTCACGGAGGATTTCTCCTGATCCTCCAAGGCCAGAAGTTAGTACTTCGGCCGCCCGAAGTCGAGAGTATTCGGCTCCCAAGGAGAGCAATAGAAAGAGTCCGGGGTTGTCCAGCACGCAGCCGGACAAGCTGATGGCTCTTCTAGAGCAAGCGGCTATTCCAGAGGCGCATCATACCCTAATGGGTACGGTGTTTGAGAGGATTTTGTCCGCCAAAAGCGGATTGGATGAAGCTTTTACGAGCCTGCTCAAAGGCTTTGAGGTACACAAAATAATATGTATATTTTAAGCTGTACCACACATGCTAGGTGTGCTCTGTGTAGATAGTAGCCCCTGGGACTCTGGTTGCCATCCAGAGGTGGCAAACAGAGGATCATAATCCCGGGTAATGACCGCACTACTTTTATGTACAGGCGGCTAAGGGTCCGGCGTCTGACCGGACTGCTGATTTTGCCAAACTAAAGCGGTAGCTTGATGTGGCGGATGCCGACATCGCGCTTGTGAACAAGTGGCTTGACGAGGCCCGGGGTATGTACTTTCGGCTTGTCAGCAAATATTAAGAGGAGCATGATGCTAGTATCTATAATATGGTGTGACTGCAGATGGAGCTGCTGCCGTGGAGACCCTTCGGGCGGAGCTTGCCCGAGCCAAGGAGCAAGCCAAGAGAAGTGATTCGGCTGCCCTAAAGGTGGCCGAGGAGTTGAGAGCCGAACAGCCTGCTCATCGCTAGAGCAAAGATAAAATAGCCAAGATGGCTGTTGAGCTTAAGGATGCCGCCGACCGATATGAGCTCCTTGAAAAAGAAAATCAAGCGAAAGCGGCTGACCTGAATAAGGCCTTGAAAGCAGCCAAGGAGACTCGCTTTGAAATTAGAGAGGCAAGGGAGGAGCTTCGTCAAGCAGGAGATATCATGGCTGGGAAGCCCTTTCTGTTGCAGACAAAGTTTAGAGATCCGAAGTATGCCCCTCTAGATCAATTATGGAGTGTTGAGGACGCGTACTTGGACTTGGCCAAGAGTGTTGCTGATGTGACTCAATATTTCAAATATCAGAAATATCAAGAGGTAGAACGGTTGTTCTGCACATAGTTCAGTGCTCCAAAGCGTCCGCTATTATTAAATGAAAAAATGGTCGAGTGGGCCAAGCTCCCTAGGTTATACGGGCTTGCCATGAGGTCTGTCGTGGATCATATTTGGCCGAAGGGACCAAGGCCGGACAGTTAGTTTGGTTTAGTGCAACAATTCCTTGGTGCTGTTTCGCATATCAACGCTGTGAAGAGGTCGGCGTGCATAGAGGGTGTGTGGATGGCTCTTGCCCGTGTCAAGACATACTGGGCAGGGAATGAGGCCACTGCTATTGCGACCCAGGGTCCGACGGGAGGCCAGGACCTAGTCGAGCACTATTTTGAAAAAGTCCTAGAAGGTGCCCGCTTAATAGAGGCGCAGTGCTCGAAGAGTATCAAGTTCAAGTGACATGTATCTGATTTGTAAAAACAATGCGATATTGTTTATAAAGGCTGTGTTTATACTTTTGCCTGAAAGTATTATAGTGCTGCATGTGCGGCCATTTATGTATGTATGTAGATAACCTGAAAGTTAGGAGTCGTCGGCCTCCGCCCCCACGCATATAATGCAGGGGTGTTCGAAAAAGCACGTAATCACACTTGATCCAATGTCTTGGTCCATTAAGGAGGTGATAGCGTGGCGAACTAGGCCATCAGACTATATAGCTTTAACACTTTCACTTAGCTATAGGAGTTTGACAGTGGGGCTACTATATAGCCCCTGGTACATTGGCGTTCATCCGAATCCGGTGCGCGTACATACGTGACCGAGAAACCGGTCCTTCGTTCCTGCGGAGGAATCGCGAAGAGTCCGCTGAGTCATCGAGTGGTTGACCAGTCTCTCACTTTATCATGACATTCTGTTTTTGGCTTTCTCTACGGAGGTGCTCACCCAGATGAACCAGGGCACAATCACAGTAGTTCTCCTGGTGCCCCGATAGCCGATAGAGCAGAACGTAAGGCAGCAAAACATGGGAGCCGGGAAAACCCAACATTTGAGCAAAGACATGATTCGGAGCTGATGCATATAAGGCCAAACTCGCGACACCACACACTCCCTAAGGTATTCGGACTTTATGATATATACTGGGTTGAGTAACGCCCTCGATAATGAGCCCTGTGTTTCCAGATACATGCATTAGTCTGGCGTGACGAAATGTCAAGAACGCTAGTATCCCTCTCCGTTCTGTTAAGTGTCCGGAGGGTATGAAGCAACAAGAGATAGTAAAAAAGGTTTATGGGGGGTCTTAATGTAAGAAGAAACGTTTGAGCGGGGCCCTACTGCACGCCTGCGCCTTTATCTCCATTGTGCCATATTCTGGAAGGGTGTAGCATGATGATCATCTATAAAAAGGAAAAACCCAGGTGAGAAAATTCGTGCAAAGAGTTGGTTAATCTAAACAAACAATGAAAATGCAATATGTTACTATATTAATAGGGTCGATCCGGACTATGGGCTTCTTCTTGTGAGCAGCCCCTAGCACCACCTATGGGGGTATATCTATTAACCCAAGCTCAGGCTCATCTGAGCTGTTACATCTGGTGGGGAGCTGGACTCGCCTAACCGTGTCCGTGGTCCTGACGACCGACCATTTTTTCTGGTTGGAGGGGCCGCTCAATGTTCAGTTGCTAGAGCCGCAACATATTCTTCCGCACGTAAGGAACGCTCTGTATTTCCGCTAACTGTAATGACGCCGTGTGGACCGGGCATCTTAAGTTTAAGATAGGCATAGTGCCGTGCTGCGTTAAAACGAGCAAAGGTTGTTCTCCCAAGTAGTGCCTGATAGCCGCTTTGGAATGGAGCGATGTCGAAGATTAGTTCTTCGCTTCTGAAGTTGCCGGGAGAACCGAATACAACCTCTAGTATTAGAGAGCCCGTGCAGCGGGCCTCGACGCCTGGTATCACTCCTTTACAGGTAGTATTACTTTGGCTGATTCTTGATGGGTCTATCCCCATTTTGCGGACAGTGTCCTGATATATCAGGTTAAGACTACTGCCGCCGTCCATGAGGACCCGAGTGAGATGATATCCATCAATCACTGGCTCGAGCACTAAGGCAGCCGATACTCCATGCCGGATACTAGTCAGATGATTGCTGCGATCAAGGGTGATCGAGCAGGCTGACCAGGGATTGTATTTGGGGGCCACGGGCTCTCCAGCGTATATGTCTTGGAGTGCATGTTTGAGCCTTCTCTTTGGAATGTGAGTTGCATATATCATATTCACAGTTTTGACTGCTGGTGGGAATTTTTTCTGTCCCCCAGTGTTCGGCTGGCGAGGCTCTTCCTCGTCTTCATTTGGCATCTCCCTCCCCTTGTGTTCGACATTTAGCTTGTCGGCCTTCTTGAAAACCCAGCACTCTCTGTGGGTGTGGTTTGCAGGTTTTTCGGGCGTGCCATGAATCTGACATAACTTGTCTAGAATCTTATTTAGGCTGGACGGTCCATCTCTAATGCCTTTAAATGGCTTCTTCCGTTGACCGGGTCGAGAGGCCCTGAATCTGGCGTTGACCATCGTGTTATCTAGGTTGTATTCATTGTTTCGACGCTTGTTTTTATTGTGTCGCGGCTTCCCGTTGCCATCCCTGACTTCGGATGTGCCTGGGTCGCTGGTGCCGCTATGGGCCAACCAGCTGTCCTTGCCCGTGCAAAAGTGGGTCATAAGGCTTGTAAGGGCTGCCATTGTCCTTGGCTTTTCTTTGCCGAGGTGTCTGGCGAGCCATTCGTCTTGGATACTGTGCTTGAAAGCCACTAAGGCTTCGGCATCTGGAGAATCAAGGATTTGACTTTTCTTTGTAAGAAATCTGTTCCAAAGTTTTCGGGCTGACTCTCCGGGCTGTTGAATTATGTGACTTAAATCGTCTGCATCCGGAGGTCGGACATAGGTCCCTTGAAAATTGGCCCTGAAAGCATCCTCATGTTCCTCCCAACTTCCAATGGAATTTTCGGGGAGGCTTTTCAACCAATGCCGAGCTGGCCCTTTTAAGTTGAGGGGCAGGTATTTAATGGCGTGGAGATCATCTCCGCGAGCCATGTGGATATGGAGGATAAAGTCCTCAATCCAGACCCCAGGGTCTGTCGTTCCGTCGTATGCCTCTATATTTACGGGCTTAAATCCCTCTGGAAATTCATGATCCAGCACCTCATCGGTGAAGCACAGGGGGTGCACGGCACCCCTGTATTTGGATGTTTCATGGCGTGCTGTCGACGGTTGTTGTGTTCGGTGTTGATTCCAAGATGGTATTCCATCGGTACGATTGTTTTCGTGGGTGTGATCCTGCGCCGGAGCACGTTTTCTAGATCCATAGATGGACCTGGCTACACCGGCTTTTTTGTCCAGGAGCTCGCGTAAATCATGTTCTGACTTGGGTGCGGCATCAGTAGCCGCTCTGTTGCAGCCACCGAGTGGTCGGTCCGGCTAATTGGCCGTATTGTTTTTCGGTGGAATGGGATCTATGGCCTCATCATTGAATTTGGGCAGCAGCTTGCGCTTTGGGTAGCTCTTTGTGTGGCGATCATCGCCATATTTTTCTTCAGTGTCGAGCACTTTGTTCCATCTGCGGTTGAGCGTATCCTGCGTGTCTTTAAGCCTTTGCTTCTGTTTCTTCAAGCTCCTTGTCGAGGCAATAAGCCTTCGATGGAGGTTCTCTTGTCCCAAGTGTTTTTCCGGGATGATGAATGTGTCATCGTCCGGACTGTTCTCTTTTCCGGAGACATGTTGATGAATATTACCCTCAGGATCGGCGTCATGTGACATCGGCTCCGGACTATGTTCACCATCCCATGGCTCATCCTGCTCCATTGCTGGGTCCATGGGGTCGTCGTTTCCATTGGAGTCGACCGGGGTGTTATTCTTTCTTGCGCTGTTTTTACTATGGCTGGATTTAGAGCGGCGCCTCTGGCATCACTTTGGTGGCTTATCGAGGGGTTTATCCTTCATTGTATCATCGCCATCGCCTTCTTTTGGCGTGTCCACCATATATATATATATATTATATGATGAGGTGGCAGTCCAGCGCCCGGTGGGCGGTGGTTCCTGTTCTTCTCCTACATCGCTGTAAATATCGTTGATGTCTTCGTTGTAGAAGTCGAGCACGTCTGTTAAGTTATCGATAGTGGCTATTAAGTGGGTGGTGGGTGGGGAACGAATTTCTTCGTCGTCCACTTCCCACTCGAGCCAGACATAGTTTGGCCAAGAGTCCCCTGACAAAGAGAGAGACCTTAATGAGTTTAGCACGTCACCCAAGGGCGAGTGTTGAAAGATATCCGTGGAGGTGAACTCCATGACCGGTGCCTAATCAGATTCAATGGGAATGGGTGTACGCGGTTTGGATCCTGTAGCCGGAGATGAGTCCGAGGGTCCGATGATACCGACCTCATGGGAGGTGGGATTAGTGTTCGGCTCCAAGGCAGATGTGTGTTCGGCCTCCATGGCAGGGTCCATCCACCCGTCCTGGATGGCACAATCTGCTCCGGATTGTTTCCCGGAGCATCCGCAGGTGTGATCCCCCTAATACTATCTGATGGCAGATCTAAGTCATGATCATCGTGACTGTTCGGTGCAGCTGACACGGGCTCGAATCCGTCAAAGATCAAGTCTCTGCAAATGTCAGCAGTGTAGTTCAAGCTTCCAAACCTGATCTGATGGCCAGGGGCATAGCTGTCGATCTGCTCCAGATGACCAAGCGAGTTGGCCCGCAGTGCAAAGCCGCCGGATACGAAGATCCGTCCGGGGAGGAAAACCTCCTCCTGGACCTCGTTGTTGAAGATGATTGAAGGAGCCATCAAGCCTTATCGTGACAACACAGTGGAACTCTCAATGAATGCACCAATGTCGGTCTCAAAACTGGCGGATCCCGAGTAGGGGGTCCCAAACTATGCGTCTAAGGCTAACTGTAACAGGAGACTGGGGACACGATGTTTACCCAGTTTCGGGCCCTCTCGATGGAGGTAATACCATACCTCGTGCTTGATTGATCTTGATGATATGAGTATTACAAGAGTTGATCTACCACGATATCGTAGAGTCTAAACCCTAGAAGCTAGCCTATGATTATGATTGTTGTCCTTGTCCTATGGACTAAACCCTCCGGTTTATATAGACACTAGAGGGGGCTAGGGTTACACAGAGTCGGTTACAGAGAAGGAGATCTACATATCCGAATCGCCAAGCTTTCCTTCCACGCAAAGGAGAGTCCCATCCGGACACGGGACGAAGTCTTCAATCTTGTATCTTCATAGTCCAACAGTCCGGCAAAAGTATATAGTGCGGCTGTCCGAATACCCCCTAATCTAGGACTCCCTCGCACATTACTGGGGATAGGCTTCCGAGTGGGACCTATCTTTGCCAGATCATCAGCAGCTTGATTCTTGATTCGGGGTATGTGGTGGAGCTCTAACCCCTCCGACTTCTTCTCTAGCTTTCTTACTGCATTGCAATAACCGGTCATTGTTGGGGCTCCTTATGTCCCATTCTTTCATTACTTGATTATCCACTAAGTCTTAGTCGCTGTAGACCATCAAGCATCGGATGCCGAGTGAAATGGCCATACGCAATCCATAAAACAGTGCCTCATACTCAGCTTCATTGTTTGAAGTATCAAAGTGAATCTGGAGGACATAGCTGAGCTTGTCTCCTCTTGGGGATACTAAAACCACTCCTGCACCAGAGCCATTCAACATCTTGGATCCATCAAAGAACATAGTCCAATTCTCCGAGTGAACCTGAGTCGGTTGCTCCTGTTCAATCCACTCGATGAGGAAATCTGCTATTGGTTGGGACTTGATGGCTTTCTTTGCCTCAAACTTGATATCTACCGTAAGGAGTTCACTTGCCCAGTTTGCCACTCGACAGGTTGCATCCCTATTGTTCAGAATTTCTGATAGTGGGGCATCACTGACTACTGAAACCGAGTGGTCCCATAAATAGTGCGCAACTTTCTTCATGGTCAAATAAATTCCATAAACAAGCTTCTGATAGTGTGGATATCTCTGCTTGGATGGAGTTAAGACCTCAGAAATATAATATACTGGGCACTGAACTTTGAAGGCCTTGCCTTCTTCTTCCTGCTCGACCGTGGAGCACTGTGCTGACTACTTGTCCAGTGGCTGAGATATAAAGCAGTAAAGGCTCTTTGCTAATTGGAGCAGCAAGCACTAGCTAGGTGGAAAGCAGGGCTTTGAGCTCTTCAAATGCTGCTCTAGCTTCGTCATTCCACTCGAACTTATCAGACTTTTTATCATTCAGTAAAGAGGAAATGCCTTTTCACCGAGATGTGAAATGAATCGACTCAATGCATCCAAACAACCAGTAAGCCTCTGAACATCATGCACATGCACGGGGCGTTTCTCGGAGGACTGTGTCAACCTTCTCTGGGTTTGCATCGATCCCTCGTTCGGAAACGAGGAAACCAAGTAAGTTTCCACCTGGGAGTCCGAACATGCACTTTCATGGATTGACCTTGATATCATACTTTCTCAAGTTAGCAAAGGATTCAGCGAGGTCAGTCAGCAGGTTGGAACCTTTGCGTGACTTGACCACTAAATCATCCATGTATGCTTCCACATTCCAACTAATTTGAGTGAGCAGGCACTTCTGAATCATGCACATGAACGTGGCACCAGCATTCTTGAGGCCAAATGGTATACTGACATAGCAAAAACATTTGAATGGGGTGATGGAAGTTGTTTTTATCTCATCGGGACCATACAGACGAATCTGATGGTACCCGGAATATGCATCCAAAAAGGATAGGCGCTCACATCCCGTGGTTGAATCGACTATCTGGTCGATGTGGGGCAAAGGGAAATGATCTCTCGGGCAGGCCCGATTGATACTTGGAATCAATACACATTTGAAGTGACTTATCTTTATTGGGGACCATGACGATGTTGGCGAGCCACTCGGAGTGGTATATCTCATGGATGAACTCAGCTACCAGAAGCCGAGCCACCTCCTTGCCAATTGCCTTCCTCTTTTCCGTGGCGGACCGACGGAGATGCTCTTTAACGGGTTTTTCTTTTAGGTTGACTCAAAAATGGTGCTCAGCCAGTCCCCTGGGTACACCTGGCATGTCTGATGGTTTCCATGCGAGGATGTTCCAGTTCTCACGAGGAACTGGATGAGTGCTTCTTCCTATTTGTTGTCGAGTGTTGTTGAAATATGCGTCGAGCAACATTGGGGTCGGTCGGGTGAATGTGAAGCAGTTTTGTTTCACCGGCCGACTGAAATGCAGACTCTGAGGCAGGATTTTTGGCACGCAACAAATCACTCGGATCTGCATTCTTCTGGTATTCTTGAAACTCCACTGCTGCTATCTTTTCATCGGCGATCTTTGAGCCTTTCTGGAGGCAATCTTCTGCTCTTTGCCGATTCCCAATGACCGTGATCATGCCTTTGGGGCCAGGCATTTTCAACTTGAGGTACACATAACATGGTCGAGCCATGAAACGAGCATACGTAGGTCGACACAGAATGGCCTGGTACGCACTTTTGAAATCTACTACCTCAAAGATCAGCTTTTCCTTGCGATAGTTCTTCTCATCGCCGAAAACCACGTCAAGAGTGATCTGACCGAGTAAATCGACTTTGTTCCCTGGGTTGACTCCATGGAATCGCATGTTACTCCAACTGAGCTTGGACATCGGGATGCCAATCCCTTCGATGGCCTCAGCGTACATGATATTCAATCCACTACCACCATCCATCAAAACCTTGGTCAATCGAGTGCCCCCAATGATTCGGTCGACCACCAACGCTTTCCGCCCAAGGGTGGCAACGTGAGCTAGGCGGTCGTACTGGTCGAATGTGATGCGGTTTTTTGACGACTTCAAATATGTCGTTGTTGCCGGAGCAACCATGTTTATTTCTCTGTTGATCACTTTCAATCGATTTTTGCTCTCGACGTCAGCAAAAATGACTAAAGTGACATTGACATTGGGATAACCATCATCCTCCTCTTTGTCTTCTTCTTTATCAGACTCCTTTTCCTTTTCACTAGGCTGACCTTTCTCACGAAACTCTGAATCAAGAATCAACACCGTCGAGTGGTATGCTTGGGAAGAATCAAGTTACCCTCCTCATCCTTTTTGGTGTGAATGTGACACGATAAATCAAGCACATCATTCCCAGCTTGATCTTTCACTTTTTTGGGGGTCCAAGGTCCCTTAGGCTTCCCCTCGAACTTCCCTTGATTCAGGATTGTTGCCTCAGCGCGACCTGCAACTTCGGCTTTACGTTTTTGTTTCCGACTGGAGTTCCCTCCTCCGGTGTCCTGGGAGACTAACTTGTGCTTGCCGCTCCGTAGTCGGTCCTCTTCTTCGCCGTTAGCGTACCGAGTGGCAATCTCCATCATCCGAGACAGAGTCATGTCTCCCGTCCAACTGAACTTCAGATTGAGCTCTCTGTAGCGAACGCCTTCTTTTGAGGCACAGGCTACTTGGTGATCCGACACATTCTCCATCGTGTGATGAAGAATAGTCCATCTCGGGATATAGTCTCTCAAAGTCTCATTCTGTTTCTGAACACAATGTTGCAATTCTGTCAAACCAGCAGGCCGCTTGCAGGTGCCCTCAAATTTTTTGGTAAACACTCGGGCCAACTCTTCCCAATTGAAAATACTCCCAGGGACCAACTGATTTAGCTAGGCTATGGTAGAACCATCAAGCACCAAATGGAGGTGCTTCATGGCCACCTCATCGTTGCCGCCACCAATATGCATGGCCACTCGGTAATCCTCCAACCAAGTGTGAGGCCTTGACTCCCCTGTGAACTTACTGATGCCAGTCGCCAATCTGTAGTTGTGAGGGATCTCAGCGGCTCGGATGGCTCTCCCGAAACACCCAGGGCCAGAAACGTGCACCCTACTTCCACTGGGTCTGTGTCTATCCAACCCTTCTCTGTATGCTCTGTTCCGGTCGACCAAACCTTGTACAAGGACTGACCTTGCGTTGAACCCAGGCTTTCTTGGGTCGATTGGAACTTTGCATTCATTACCATACGGGCGCCTGTCCATACCACCGGGGCGCGTACGACCCGTCCCTCGGAGGGGGCGAAGGCACTTGACGGTGGTTGTCACGGGCGTACCCACAATCAAACACTCCATGAGCTTTTTCGAGGTGCCGATCTCGATGGTGATCATGATCTTCAGTCGCAAAGGCGACCCAAGAGTGTGTGTTGACTGAACTATATCTACCCTTACTGACTTGTTGCGGATCCTGTTTCGTGGCTGGGAAACGGCGGAGTTCAGCTCTCCTGCTGCCCGGAGCAGTACTCAGATCTGTTCCAAGCCTCTTCCAGCTTCTGGTCGGGATGGCTGAATAAACTCTGCTCTACGTGCAACAGCTATAAGATTTTGGATCGGAGTGTGGTATACCTGAGGTTCAGGCAGAAACAACTATCTCTAACATCGACTGGATTCAGGAATCAGTCGACGGGTGCATTCGTTGAGAGAGTGCTGGAGGTCCTCCAGATGTGTGCGCTCAGCAAAGGTGGCCAGGCGCACAGCCTCCAAGGCCCGAGCCTCGGCAGTTTCCCCCATGATGTGGGTCTGGAGCGCCTCAACATTGCAGCAATGCAACTCTTCCCTCTGGTGCATATTGAGAGGTTGATGCTCGTACTCATCATGGTCGTATGACGGGCCGTCGCTGCCTCCGTCACCGCTGTTGCGGCGAAACAAGGGCGAGCTGCAATGAGGGTCGACCAAGAGAACTTCCGCCACGGGGTCACAGCTCCCGTGCTAGTATCCGCAGAGCTAGTCGACAGGTCGACTGGACCGCAAAGAAATTCATCGGGCTCAATCTCCGTGACTTGTGGGGTGGCCGTCTAATGAGCCACCACATGCATTACCCACCGTTGGAACCGCGACCGACCGGATCTCTTGCAGTGGCGACCAGCGCAGTGAGTAGACGATGTGAGGACCGACCGACACGGAGTCAACGACTGTTGTCGGAGAACACCGCAGGCACTCGCGCGGAAGTGCAATGCCCCGCAGATTAGAAGGGCCTCGACATCGAGGGGGGCTTCTTGGAGCCAGGCGGAGTCGTCAGTGACGAAAGTGAGCACGCCGATTCAGAACTCGTGGGCCATGACCAAGCCACTGCCGGAAGCCATGTTGATGAAGATCGGAGAAAATGCAACCTCACCGGAAGTTGCCAAGACGCTTTGCCCCAAGGTGGGCACCAACTGGTGTGGTACTAAGTCTGACACGTTGAGTAGGGGGGTACGTATGAGGAGGCAAGGACCTAGCTACGGCGAGGTTGTACACACGAGTTTACGAGTTCAGACCCCTCTAAGAGGAGGTAAAATCCCTACGTCTCGGTGCCCTGAGGGGGTCGACTGGAATATGGGTGTGTGTTACAAGGGGTGCGAACCCTTGTCCCAGAGGAGGGGGTGGCTTATATCGAGTGCACCAGGACCCCAGCCATCCCCCGTTACAGGGTCCAATGTACATTAAGATAGGGCGTTATTGGTAACGCCAGCTATGAAGTGCTATTAATGATCTTTAAGACTACGGAGTGAATGCCTGACCGTTGCCATCCTTAGTGACTCTAGGTCTTCTGTACTCCAAGTAGTTTCCTTTATGGTCGAATGACTCCATCTAGTTCGAGTGAAATTGGGGGTATCCGAGTGAGGTGGCTGGTTGAGTGGATTGCACTCGAAGGCTTCAGTCGGTACTTCTTGCTATACTTTGAATTTCCTTGACTCTAGGGTAGTGACCTTAGGTAGGGCGTATAGGTTAGGCCTATGACTGTACCCTAGGTTCATGGCATCGTCACACGCTGTGGCCTAGGTACCACCAGACTATCTGCTGCTATAGAGCCTGACACTGGAGAACCGGAGGGGATCGCATCACCGGCATGCCTGGAGTCACGCCAGGCTCCCTCTATCCTCGTGGAGCCGGACTCGCCTCCAGAAACTAACTCCTAACTCTCGAGATCCGCGTCATATGAGCTTGGTGTCGGGGTCAACATTGGCAGATCTCGGGTAGGGGGTGTCGGTGTCTAAACCGGTGGATCTTGGGTAGGGGGTCCTGAACTGTGCGTCTAAGGCTAATGGTAACAGTAGGCGGGGGACACAATGTTTACCCAGGTTCGGTCCCTCTCTATGGAGGTAATACCCTACTTCCTGCTTGATTGATCTTGATGAATATGAGTGTTACAAGAGTTGATCTACCACGAGATCGTAATGGCTAAACCCTAGAAGCTTCCCTAAGATTATGATTCTTGTCTCCTGTCCTACGGACTAAACCCTCCGGTCTATATAGACACGGGAGGGGGCTAGGGTTACAAAAAGTCGGTTACAGAGAAGGGAATCTACATATTCGAATCGCCAAGCTTGCCATCCAAGCAAAGGAGAATCCGATCCGGACACGGGAAGAAGTCTTCTATCTTGTATCTTCATAGCCCAATAGTCCGGCATGTGTATATAGTCCGACTGTCCGAGGACCCCTTAATCCTGGACTCCCTCACTAGCCCCTGAACCAGGCTTCAATGACTATGAGTCTGGCGCGCGGATTGTCTTCGACATTGCAAGGTGGGTTCCTTCTGCGAATACTTCAAAGTAGATCTTGAACACAAAAATCGTGTCCAGCTCTGCAAAACAAATTCCACATACCACTGTAGAGAGTATAATATTCCATGAGTCCAATCCGCTGACAACTTTTCATAGCGTGACATCAAACCGGGGCCCGGTCTTTATTCGCACCGTTTTTGGACTGGCCCTTCGTATTTCGAGGTGCGGTTTCATTGGCACGTCGTGTCAAAGCAGAGGTCATGTCCCCTTATCACGGGATTCTCATAAATACGGGTATGGGTAACCCAACCATGCCATCTGCACGGCGCTTGGAGAATAAGCGAGTTTTAAGGCGAGTGGGTAGGTCCATAACTTTTACTACCTTTATAAAGGGATAAGGATTCATCCTAGTTCACCCACGCCTTCTCCTTCCTCTGCCCATCCATTCTTGAGCTCAAGTGCCCAAGCTTTCGCCTTGTCGGCCCAAAAAAGGACTCCAGTCATGTCCGGATACGGAGCAGGAGGCAAGTGGATGGCATCCTCTGTCAAGGAGAAGGACATCAAGAAGCTCCGGGAGGCCAGATAGCTAGCCAAGGAAATCGTCCGCGGGCTGGGATTTCCCCTCCACCCTATTCGTCCGTGGACTGATGTGCTACTACATGCTGGACTTCCATGATCTATCCCGCAACTCCATCCTCAACATATCGGTGTTTGTCGTCGTGTGCGAGGCCTTCCTCCACATCCCACCTCATTTTGGACTATGGCTGAAGACCTTTAATTTGAAGCTAAAGGTGGTCAGCGGTCAGCAAGCTGAGTGCGGAGGTGCCATGGTGGGCAAGATGCCCAATGTCACCTGACTCGAAGGCTCCTTCGTGGAGACTGTCAAAGGATGGCAGTCGGGATGGTTCTACATCATCGAGTCGCGTGACATCAACTAGGTCACGGCTCCCGCATTCTGGTCCGGAGTCCCGATGCGGGTCACCTCCTGGTAAGAGAAGGGCCTGACCTGGCTCAGACGAGCTGACGAGGCTCCACACATGCATCAAGAACATGATAAACAAGAGAATCAAGCATGTCAACGTGATCCAGGTGATGCTTGTTCGCCGGATTCTTCCGTGACAAAGCCGGACTTGCAATTTGTGGGAAGTCGATCCATCCGAGCACCAGACCCTACTAGAGCTCTTCGACACTACGCACGAAGATATCTGGAAGGTGCTCTTCAAGCCAACGAGGTGCCGCCAGCGACGGACGAGGATCGTGGGCACGATTCAACTGTAACGCCCCGGATTCGATGCGCCTGGTGTCCGCCAGATTTCGCCGTTGTTGCCATGTCATTTGCTTGCGTGTTGCATTTTGCCATGTCATCATGTGCATCTCATTTTGCATACGTGTTTGTCACATGCATCCGAGCTTTTTCCCCGTTGTCCCTTTTGCAATCCGGCACACCTATGTCCTCCGGCGTCCCCTTCTTGTCTCTTTTTGTGATCGGGTGTTAAACATTCTCGGAATGGACCGTGATTTGCTAAGCGGCCTTGCTACACCACCGGTAGACCGCCTGTCAAGTTTCGTGCCATTTGGAGTTCGTTTGATACTACAACGGGTAACCGCGTAGCTGAAAACCCCTTCTCTTTGCAGCCCAGCCCCTCTTCACCACAGCCCATGAGCCCATCTAAACCCCCTCCATGCTCTTAGTCATTCGATCACGATCGTGTGGGCGAAAACCGCTCCTCATTTGGAGTCTCCTAGCTCCCTCTACCTATTTATATGCCCCTCTCCACCTTCCGCCGCCGGACATGTCCGTCCCGAGTCGGACGTGTCCGCGTCGCCGCCCACAGCCAATCGGCAAGCGCCACATGCCTCCACCACCACCTGCCGCCACCGGCCCGCCAGGCCCGTGCAGGGCCCTCCCGGCCCGCGCGCCCCGCCGCCCGCGCCTGCGCCCTGCCGTCCTTGCGCGCCGCCCGGCTTTCCCGCCGGCGAGCTCCGGTGGAGCCGCCGCGCCGAGGCGCGCTCCGCCCGCCGGCGCCACCAACCGCCGCCCCTCGCTGGTCGTTTTCCCTCCCCGCCGCCTCGTCGCCTCGGCCGGAACGCCTTGCCGCCGTCGCCCCCTGTCATGCCGTCCCGAACCCCGCCGCCTCCGGTCGCCTGCGCCGCCGCCGACCGCCTCCACCGCCGTCGCCGGCCACCCCGTCGCTGGATCCGGACGGGTGGGATGAGATCATAACTCTGCATACATAGCTCCGTTTCATGTGTGTAATATATCAAAATTTTCATCATGAGATGATCTTTATTTTGTTCCATTGTGCCATGCTTGTTTGAGTCCATCTTGATGCCGGAATCGTCATTGCAAGAGTGCTATATGATGTTAACTGTTGTGTGGTAACAGAACTTGATGATTTGTCGTTTTTGTTGCATTTTGTGTGTGCATCCTATGAGGTTGATCTCTACATGTGTTTTGTACTACATCATGCTATCTTTACAGGGGTGCTTGTCTTGTATTTTTGTGAGTTTTGTACTGAGTACATCAAGCTTGTTAAGTAGGGTACTTGCTATTGTTGTTTTGCTAGGCTGAATCTGCTATATCATGATGCTATGTAAACCTGCTGCTACAAGTCATTCTATGCATAATCTTGAGATGTTCACTAAGGATGTTTTGTTATACATGCCATTCTCTATCCATCCATGCCCCTGGTTGCATTTATATCCTGCTGTAGCTTGTTGTAATCTTGCTATCAAGTTGCTAAATAATGTTGTTGTCAGCCTGTTAACATTAAGTTCAGTTTTGCCATGTGTTTTGCTAGTGATCCATGCTCCCTATGATCTTACTCTTGCCATGCTAAGCTTCATAAACACGTCATCTTGCTGTTGGTCACCTTGTCATGCCATGTATTTCTCTGTGGTGAGTGGTACAAGCTCACCAATATGCCTACTTATCGTTGTTCCTTCCATGCCCTGTTTGCTGAATCTGTTAACGAAACTTGTTATGTTTACATTGGTGCCATCATATCTTCTGATCCTTTTTGGCTCATGGTCTGTAAAGGACTTTTGTTCTTTGTCTTTAGTAGTAGTGTGCCATGCCTTTGTTAACCATGTTAAGTTCCTGTAGCATCTTGTTTGATAGCTCTAAACATTGCAACCTGATGTTATTTCTGCAGTCTGAAACTGTTACTATTTGCAATCTTTCCATGTGTTTTGGAGCATGATCTAGTGATTTCTGGAGACAGCTCAGTGTTTATGTTTTGTTATGCTTTACCTGTACATCATGACCATGCCTTTTGTTCTCATGTTGGAGTACTTTAGCATGTTTTTTATGCTTGCAATATGCCTAGTTGCTGTTTTGGACGACTTGTCATTTAAACTTGTATAGAGTGTATGTGTTGAGCCGTTGCTCCGTTTTGAGTGTGCTCTATATGAAACTTGCTTGATTTTGCATGTAGCTTCATATTATCATGTTGCATCCATGTTTTGAGTGTTTGCTTGATGTTTGTATGCATTTTGCATCAATGCCATGGTTAACTTGTTTTGCTCATATCTTCTAGGCCGTAGCTCCGAATTAAATGAACTTTATATGTAACTTGACTAGAATCTCGTGTAGATCATCTTGGTGCATCTTAACTTGCTGTTTAACAACTTGAACATAAGGTTTATTCAGATCTGGACCAATTTAGAAATTTGCATGAGGACTTACCGGAATTGTTATATGTTGTTCCCGGCCTCATTTAAACTTGCTTTGATGTATTGCTCTTGTTTGCATCATCTCTTGCCATGAGTAGCTTAATGTAGTCTTGTCTTGCATCGTGCTTGTTGTGCATCATGCCTTGTTCATGTGTGGTGTGTTTACCATGTTGTGTGCTTCTTCTCATAGTTCCCGTTTCGTTGCGATCGTGAGGATTCGTTCGTCTACGCTTGGTTCGTCTTCGTGGCTTCATCTTCTTCATGGACTCGTTCTTCTTCCTAGCGGGATTTCAGGCAAGATGACCGTCACCTTGGATCTCACTACTATCATTGCTATGCTAGTTGCTTCGTTCTATCGCTTTGCCATGCTACCTATATTTTGCTCTTCAAGCCTACCAAATTGCCATGTCAGCCTCTAACCTTTTCACCCTTCCTAGCAAACCGTTGTTTGGATATATATGTTACCACTTTGCTCAGCCCCTCTTGTAGCGTTGTTAGTTGCAGGTGAAGATGAAGTTTGCTTCATGGTGGACAGGATTATGTTGGGATATCACAACATCTCTTATTTAATTAATGCATCTATATACTTGGTAAAGGGGGGAAGACTCGGCCTTATGCCTGGTGTTTTGTTCCACTCTTGCCGCCCTAGTTTCCGTCATACCGGTGTTATGTTCCCAGATTTTGTGTTCCATACGTGGTTGGGTGATTTATGGGACCCCCTTGACAGTTCGCTTTGAACAAAACTCCTACAGCAAGGCCCAACCTTGGTTTTACCATTTGCCTCACCTAGCCCTTTTTCCCTTGGGTTTCTGGAGCCCAAGGGTCATCTTTATTTTAGCCCCCCCGGGCCAGTGCTCCTTCGAGTGTTGGTCCGAACCGAGCTGCCTGCGGGGCCACCTCGGGGAAACTCGAAGTCTGGTTTTACTCGTAGCTTGTCTCATCCGGTGTTTCCCTGAGAACGAGATATGTGCAGCTCCTATCGGGATTTGTCGGCACATCGAGCAGCTTTGCTGGTCTTGTTTTACCATTGTCAAAATGTCTTGTAAACCGGGATTCCGAGTCTGATCGGGTCTTCCTGGGAGAAGGAATATCCTTTGTTGACCGTGAGAGCTTGTGATGGGCTAAGTTGGGACACCCCTGCAGGGTATAAACTTTTGAGAGCCGTGCCCGCGGTTATGTGGCAGATGGGAATTTGTTAATGTCCGATTGTAGATAACTTGACAGTTGACTCAATTAAAATGCATCAACCGCATGTGTAGCCGTGATGGTCTCTTTTCGGCGGAGTCCGGGAAGTGAGCACGGTTTTGGGTTATGTTTGACGGAAGTAAGAGTTCAGTATCCCTTCTTGATCATTGCTAGCTTCACGACCATTCCGTTGCTTCTCTTCTTGATCTTATTTGCGTATGTTAGCCACCATATCATGCTTAGTCGCTGCTGCAACCTCACCACTTTACCCCTTCCTTTCCCATCAAGCTTTGCTAGTCTTGATACCCATGGTAATGGGATTCCTGAGTCCTCGTGGCTCACAGATTACTACAACAACAGTTGCAGGTACAGGTTATGTGATGATCATGACACGAGAGCGATGTTGCCTGTTTTTGGAGTTCTTCTTCTGCTTCTTCTTCGATCAGGGGATAGGTTCCAGGTCCGTGGCCTGGGCTAGCAGGGTGGATGTCGTTTGAGCTTCTGTTTGTGTTTCATCCATAGTCGGATGTTGATATTGTGTATGATGTATTGTTGTACCCTTGTGGCATTGTATGCCTCTTGTATGTATCCCCATCTATTATGTAATGTTGATGTAATGATACCCACCTTGCAAAAGAGTATCAATATGCGGTTCTATCCTTGGTGGGACCTTCGAGTCTCTTTAGGATAGTATCGCATATTGGGCATGACAAGTTGGTATCAGAGCCTCGACCGACCATAGGAGCCCCCTTGATTGATCGTGTAGCTTGGCCATTGTTGAGTCTAGAAGAAAACTATTTCTGAGTCTAGTTATACCGGAGAGTATGATTCTTTTTACTCCTCATCCCCCTTCGTCGCTCTGGTGAGGACTCTCGATGTAGATGTTTTGTATTTCCTCTCCCCAATTTTTCACAAATTTGTTTTAGGATCACGCGGGTATCTTGGGATCGTTCCGATATTATTGTGACGAGAACATTGTTCTTCGTGCCACCTGACATTTAGGGGTTGTGGCAGTGTCCCGAGGAGTTGAGCTCCGAGGTGTTGTCGTCACAATTTTATCGTTGCAGTTCTGGAATACCTGAGTTTTGCGGACATCGAAAATCTCTTTTATGCATTTGTTGCTGAGATAACCTCGACGCCACCCAGTACTGGGGAGTTCAGGAGTATTGCCATAGCTCATAGAACGGATGCTTTTCGAAGGTTGAGGTACACGATTTCCGGAGTTTTCTTGGTTATGTGTTGACGGATGGATACAGCTGGATGTAGGGATTGTTAGTTTGGGTGAGATATATTGCTTCCCCTATATCCCCAACACCAGATTGCATAACCAGAAAGTTTCAGGAATTTTATAGGTGGGAATTCAAGTAGCTCCAAGAATATCTTTCCGACAGATGCATGATATGAGATTGGGGTCCGATGTCTAGTGGTCCGCCTATCCATGGTCGTTTCTACAGTGGTCTCATTGTGTCTTAAAGAACCCTTGGCTATGCTGGCTCGAGGACGTTTCGCATGTCATGTGCACTGCCTTGTACATGATGGTGCTGTACGATCGAGCCCGTGTGGGCCCCACCACGAAAACTTCGGACGAAATCTCTATCATATGTTTGTTCTGGCTTATTCTGCAAGCCAAATCCTTTGTTTTGCTTTATTTGTGGTATTCGAGTTGCTTCAATGTCAAGTGTTGATTCCATACCTTTCCTAAACGGAGTTCTCATATTTTCTATGGGAGTGCTAATCCTTCTTGATCATTGAGGTTTTCATGTTTATTCTTTTTCAACCGGCGTGCTTCTCTTCAAGTGGATCCGATCATTTCAACATCCGCAAGATCAATTCTAAGTTTTCTCACCGGTATCCATTCCATCTGCCCCAAGTTGCCTTTGTTTTTTCCGCCCTCCCACCCTTTTTCTTTAAGGACTCAGATTTCCTAATCAAGTATCCTTTTATTGATGTAAAGTCTCTGCATTCTTTTCCGTCAATGTTCTTATCTGGTGATTCTCAGGCAGATACTAACAGAGCTTCAAATTTATTATTCTTCGTCTCTTTTCTTCTCCAGTGGTTTAATTTCAAGTTTCGGTGTTGATCATATCTCTTCTTTTGTTTCACATATCTTCTCATGTGAATTTCTTATCCAAGGCTCTCTTATTTATTCACCTCTCCCAGTTCATATCCGAAGTGTTGAAGATATCTCGGAAGATCCGTGTTTCCATTCTCTATCCATTCAAGTTATTTTGAGGTTGTTATCTCATTCAAGCCATTTAATTCAACCGGTGCAATCCCCCCTTTCAATCAATCGTTCAACGGTGTTTTCTCTTTAGTGGGCCCTAACCCACAGGTCTTTTCCCAGGATCTTACCTGACTCTTCTAATTCCCCTAGAGTTATTCCAAATTCTTTCAAGAGTTTAACGTAAGAATGAATTTCATCAGTCACATGCCTTCTCCAAGATCGCTTTCAAATTCTTTTCATTGTTGGCTCAACCTCTCTGCTTTTCATTCTATCGGAGTATCTCAGTAATTTTGGTGGTGTTTCCCGTCGTCATTGGAAGACCGAAGAAGAATTTTTCCTCTAAATCTTGCCCGTTCTCTCGAAGATTCGTGGTTCTAGCTTCATATTATCCTCTCATATTATTCCATTTGTCAAATATTCCTTTTTCTGACCTATCCGGAGTATTTCAGGAGTTGATTTCTGTTTTGCTTCACCGGAGGCCATCGTTCCAGAAGAATTTTTTCGTCCTCACATTTCTGCTACCGTTATCCAATTATCCCGGTGCTTCATTCAAGTGCTTTTTAATCAGATCGAGCTCTTTCCGTTCGCTTGCATCTAAATCCCATCAAACATATTTGTTCTTCTAATTCTTCCCGGTGATCCATTCTCTTTCATCAGTCATTTCCAAATTCTTACGGTGGTTCAATCAAGATTCTTTTTCCTTGATTATCATTCAATCCATTCGTTCTTTCCAATCTACCGGTGGTTCATGAAGACTTTCTCAAGTTTTGCGCTATATCCCCCCTTAATCCTTTTCAACGCGGATAAGTTCTATGCAATCCACTGCTTCTCATCAATTTAATTGATGGAGGATACACATAACATAATTCTTATTCTTGTTTTATCCAAGTGTCTAATTATTTTCTACCTGAGTTTGTTCGTGTTACCAATTTCTCAGTTATGTGTTGTTCATCCTTAGTTCCGGAGTTCCACGTTTCCTCGGTGATCTCGTACCGAACTTGCACCTGAATCGTCGCAAGGCTCATCTTATTTTTTTTCATCCTTCATTCCTATCTCATCATCTTTTGTCACCGGAGTTTTTCATGTTTTAATTCATTCTCCAAAGAGTTCATCAAGATTCTAATCTAAGGAGCTCAAGTATCCTTCTTCTTGCTTCTCGGGGTGCAATTAATTCTTCGTATTATTTTGAAACGGAGTTTTGCATTTCTTTGTTCTTCTCAGCTATCCAATCATTTCCGTTTGTGGCCGGTTATCAACTTATGATCTTGATATGTTACTATAAGAGCACAACAAGCTTATTCTTTTCGTTGTTGATTTTCTCAACAACTCCGTCTAAACCTAACTTATAAAGATGCTTACAATTTCATTTGTGGCACAAGTTGTCATTTTCTTCTCCGTTCTTTTCATTCAACTCTTTAAATACTTTCCGGAGGTTTTGTGTCATGTCTTCATCAAGTATCATTCCACCCTCTCAAGTTCATGTTCTATTCCTCCATGTTTCAGCCGGAGTGCTGCCTAAATCCTTTCAGTCTTATTCGCTCGTTCAAACTGGAGTGATTTCATAGTCTATCTGATTCCATGAGCTTTCGATTCTCGTCATTCTCGTCGTTCCTCTCTTCTTCTCGAGTGCTCTCGATTCTTTGCTTCTTCTCTTGAGTTCTTGTTTCACTCATCCCTTTTCCCTTCCATCTCGGTCCTAAGATCTCGGGACGAGATCTCTTGTTAGTGGAGGAGTGTTGTAACGCCCCGGATTCGATGCGCCAGGTGTCCGCCAGATATTCGCTGTCGTTGCCATGTCATTTGCTTGCGTGTTGCATTTTGGCATGTCATCATGTGCATCTCATTTTGCATTCGTCTTCGTCTCATGCATCCGAGCTTTTTCCCCGTTGTCTGTTTTGCAATCCGGCACTCCTATGTCCTCCGGCGTCCCCTTCTTGTCTCTTTTTGTGAGCGGGTGTTAACCATTATCGTAATGGACCGTGATTTGCTAAGCGGCCTTGGTACACCACCGGTAGACCGCCTATCAAGTTTCGTGCCATTTGGAGTTCGTTTGATACTCCAACGGGTAACCGCGTAGCCCGGAAACCCCTTCTTTTTGCAGCCCATCCCCTCTTCACACAGCCCATGAGCCCTTCCAAACCCCCTCCATGCTCTCGGTCATTCGATCGCGATCGTGTGGGCGAAAATCGCTCCTCATTTGGAGTCTCCTAGCTCCCTCTACCTATTTATATGTCCCTCTCCACCTTCCGCCGCCGGACATGTCCGTCCCGAGTCGGACGTGTCCGCGCCGCCGCCCGCAGCCAATTGGCAAGCGCCATGGGGCTCCGCCACCACCCGCCGCCGACGGCCTGCCAGGCCCGCGCAGGGCCCTCCCGGCCCGCGCTCCCCGCCGCCCGTGCCTGCGCCCCTCGCGCCCTGCCGCCCTTGCACGCCGCCCGGCCTTCCCACCGGCGAGCTCCTCCGGAGCCGCCGCGCCGAGGCGCGCTCCGCCCGCCGGCGCCGCCATCCGCCGCCCCTCGCCGGTCCTTTTCCCTCCCCGCCGCCTCGTCGCCTCCGCCGGCACGCCTCACTGCCGTCGCCCCCTGTCGTGCCGCCCCAAACCCCGCCGCCTCCGGTCGCCTGCGCCGCCGCCGGCCGCCTCCGCCGCCGTCGCCGGCCACCCCGTCGCCGGATCCGGACGGGTGGGATGAGATCCACCTGTCCCGCGATCCAAACGGCCTTCCCGCGCCCCGGATCCCCTCATCCCGCACCACCTTGTCCCGCGATGACTTTTCCCCGGGGTGAGATTTTCGTCCAAGTCCCAGTTTATCAACATTTTGTGACCATGTTCGTCGCATCATAACTCTCCATCCGTAGTTCCGTTTCATGCGTGTAATATATAAAAATGTTCATCATGAGATGATCTTTATTTTGTTGTATTGTGCCATGCTTGTTTGAGTCCATCTTGAAGCCGGAATCATCGTTGCAACAGTGCTATATGATGTTAACTGCTGTCTGGTAACAGAACTTGATGATTTGTCATTTTTGTTGCATTTTGTGTGTGCATCCTATGAGGTTGATCTCTACATGTGTTTTGTACTACATCATGCCATCTATGCAGGGGTGCTTGTCTTGTATTTTTGGGAGTCTTGTGCTGAGTGCATCAAGCTTGTTAAGTCGGGTACTTGATGTTGTTGTTTTGCTAGGCTGAATCTGCTATATTATGATGCTATGTAAACCTGCTGCTATAAGTCATTCTATGCATAATCTGGAGATGTTCACTAAAGATGTTTTGTTATACATGTCATGCTATATCCATCCATGCCCCTGGTTGCATTCATATCCTATTGTATCTTGTTGTAAGCTTGTTCTCAAGTGTCTAAATAATGTTGCTGTCAGCCTGTTAACATTAAGTTCAGTTTTGCCATGTGTCTTGCTAGTGATCCATGAACCCTATGAACTAACTCTTGCCATGATTAGCTTCATAAGCAAGTCATCTTGCTGTTGGTCAGCTTGTCAGGCCATGTATTGCTCTGTGGTGAGTGGTATAATCTCACCAACATGGCTACTTATCGTTGTTCCTGCCATGCCCTGTTTGCTGAATCTGTTAACGAAACTTGTTATGTTTACATGGGTGCCATCATATCTTCTGATCATTTTTGGCTCATGGTCAGTAAAGGACTTTTGTTCTTTGTCTTTAGTAGTAGCATGCCATGCCTTTGTTTGCCATGTTAAGTTCATGTAGCATGTTTTGTGATAGCTCTAAACATTGCAACCTGACGTTATTTCTTTAAAGTCTGAAACTGTTACTATTTGCAATCTTGCCATGTGTTTTGGAGCATGATCTACTGATTTCTGGAGATAGCTTAGTGTTCATGTTTTGTTATGCTTTACCTGTACATCATGCCCATGCCTTTTGTTGTAATGTTGGGGTGCTGTAGCATGTTGTTTTGATGCTTGCAATATGCCTAGTTGCTGTTTTGTACAGCTTGTCTTTAAACTTGTATAGAGTGTATGTGTTGAACCGTTGCTCCGTTTTGAGTGTGCTCTATATGAAACTTGCTTGATTTTGCATGTAGCTTCGTATTATCATGTTGCATCCATGTTTTGAGAGTGTTTGCTTGATGTTTTCATGCATTTTGCATCAATGCCATGGTTAACTTGTTTTGCTCATATCTTCTAGGTCGTAGCTCCAAATTAAATGAACTTTATATGTAACTTGACTAGAATCTCGTGTAGATCATCTTGGTGCATCTTAACTTGCTGTTTAACAACTTGAATATAAGGTTTATTCAGATCTGGACCAATTTCAAAATTTGCATATGAGGACTTACCGGAATTGTTATATGTTGTTCCCGGCCTCATTTAAACTTGATTTGATGTGTCACTCTTGTTTGCATCATCTCTTGCCATGAGTAGCTTCATGTAGTCTTGTCTTGCATCATGCTTGTTGTGCATCATGCCTTGTTCATGTGTGGTGTGTTTACCGTGTTGTGTGCTTCTTCTCGATAGTTCCCGTTTCGTTGCGATCGTGAGGATTCGTTGGTCTACGCTTGGTTCGTCTTCGTGGCTACATCTTCTTCATGGACTCGTTCTTCTTCCTAGCAGGATTTCAGGCAAGATAACCGTCACCTTGGATCTCACTACTATCATTGCTATGCTAGTTGCTTCATTCTATCGCTTTGCTGCGCTACCTATCTTTTGCTCTTCAAGCCTACCAAATTGCCATGTCAGCCTCTAACCTTTTCACCCTTCCTAGCAAACCGTTGTTTGGCTATGTTACCGCTTTGCTCAGCCCCTCTTATAGCGTTGTTAGTTGCAGGTGAAGTTGAACTTTGCACCATGGTGGACAGGATTATGTTGGGATATCACAATATCTCTTATTTAATTAATGCATCTATATACTTGGTAAAGGGTGGAAGACTCGGCCTTATGTTTGGTGTTTTGTTCCACTCTTGCCGCCCTAGTTTCCGTCATACCGGTGTTATGTTCCCGGATTTTGCGTTCCTTACGCGGTTGGGTGATTTATGGGACCCCCTTGACAGTTCGTTTTGAATAAAACTCCTCCAACAAAGCCCAACCTTGGTTTTACCATTTGCCTCACCTACCCTTTTTCCCTTGGGTTTCCGGAGCCCGAGGGTCATCTTCAATTTAGCCCCCCCCCCCCCCCCGGGCCAGTGCTCCTTCGAGTGTTGGTCCGAAACGAGCTGCCTGTAGGGCCACCTCGGGGAAACTCGAAGTCCGGTTTTACTCGTAGCTAGTCTCATCTGGTGTTGCCCTGAGAACGAGATATGTGCAGCTCCTATCGGGATTTGTCGGCACATCGGTCGGTTTTGCTGGTCTTGTTTTACAATTGTTGAAATGTCTTGTAAACCAGGATTCCGAGTCTGATCGGGTCTTCCTGGGAGAAGGAATATACTTCGTTGACCATGAGAGCTTGTGATGGGCTAAGTTGGGACACCCCTGCAGGGTATAAACTTTCGAGAGTCGTGCCCGCGGTTATGTGGCAGATGGGAATTTGTTAATGTCCGGTTGTAGATAACATGACACTTGACTCAATTAAAATGCATCAACCGCGTGTGTAGCCGTGATGGTCCCTTTTCGGTGGAGTCCGGGAAGTGAACACGGTTTTGGGTTATGTTTGACATAAGTAGGAGTTCAGGATCCCTTCTTGATCATTGCTAGCTTCACGACCGTTCCATTGCTTCTGTTCTCGCTCTTATTTGCGTATGTTAGCCACCATATCATGCTTAGTCGCTGTTGTTGGAAATATGCCCTAGAGGCAATAATAAAAGGATTGTTATTATATTTCTTTGTTCATGATAGTTGTCTTTTATTCATGCTATAATTGTATTATCCGGAAATCGTAATACACGTGTGAATACTTAGACCACAACATGTCCCAAGTGAGCCTCTAGTTGACTAGCTCGTTGATCAACAGATAGTCATGGTTTCCTGACTATGGACATTGGATGTCGTTGATAACGGGATCACATCATTGGGAGAATGATGTGATGGACAAGACCCGATCCTAAGCATAGCACAACATCGTGTAGTTCGTTTTGCTAGAGCTTTTCCAATGTCAAGTATCTCTTCCTTAGACCATGAGATCGTGTAACTCCTGGATACCGTAGAAGTGCTTTGGGTGTACCAAACGTCACAACGTATCTGGGTGACTATAAAGGTGCACTATAGGTATCTCTGAAAGTGTCTGTTGGGTTCACACGGATCGAGACTGGGATTTGTCACTCCGTATTACGGAGAGGTATCACTGGGCCCACTCGGTAGTGCATCATCATAATGAGCTCAAAGTGACCAAGTGTCTGGTCACGAGATCGTGCATTACGGTATGAGTAAAGTGACTTTCCGGCAATGAGATTGAACGAGGTATTGGGATACCGACGATCGAATCTCGGGAAAGTAACATACCGTCTGACAAAGGGAATAGTATACGGGGTTGCTTGAATCCTCGACATCGTGGTTCATCCGATGAGATCATCGAGGAGTATGTGGGAGGCAACTTGGGTATCCAGATCCCGCTGTTGGTCATTGACCGGAGAGCCGTCTCGGTCATGTCTGCATGGCTCCCGAACTCGTAGGGTCTACACACTTAAGGTTCGGTGACGCTAGGGTTGTATGAATATGAGTATGCAGCAAACTGAATGTTGTTCAGAGTCCCGGATGAGATCCCAGACGTCACGAGGAGTTCGGGAATGGTCCGGAGGTAAAGAATTATATATAGGAAGTGTTGTTTCGTCCATCGGGAAAGTTTCGGGGTCACCCGGTATTGTACCGGGACCACCGGAAGGGTCCCGGGGGTCCACCGGTTGGGGCCAGCTATCCCGGAGGGCCCCGTGGGCGGAAGTGGGAGGGGAACCAGCCCCTAGTGGGGTGGTGCGCCCCCCCCCTTGGCCCCCCCCCCCCCTGCGCCTAGGGTTGGAAACCCTAGGGTGGGGGACGCACCACTTGCCTTGGGGGCACTCCGCCCCCCCGGCCGCTGCCCCCTTGGGAGATTCCCATCTCTAGGGCCGGCGCCCCCCCGGGGGCCTATATAAAGGAGGGGGGAGGGAGGGCAGCCGCACCCTGAGTCTTGGCGCCTCCCTCCCCCTGCTACACCTCTTCCTCCTCCCGCAGTTGCTTGGCGAAGCCCTGCCGGAGTCCTGCTGCATCCACCACCACGCCGTTGTGCTGACGGAGGAGACGTCACACTGACCATACGTGTGTTGAATGCAGTGTCCGTTCGGCGCTAGGATCTCCGGTGATAGGATCACGACAATAACGACTACCTCAACCCCGTTCTCTTGAACGCTTCCGCACGCGATCTACAAGTGGTATGTAGATGCATCTCTCTCTCTCATTGCTAGATGAACTCATAGATTGATCTTGGTGAACGTAGGAATTTTTTTATTTTATGTAATGTTCCCCAATAGTGGCATCATGAGCTAGGTCTATGCGTAGTTCTCTATTGCACGAGTAGAACACAAATCTGTTGTGGGCGTAGATCTTGTCAACTTGCTTGCCACTACTAGTCTTTTCTTGCTTCAGCGGTATTGTGGGATGAAGCAGCCCGGACCGACCTTACATGTATGCTTACGTGAGAAAGGTTCCACCGACTGACATGCACTAGTTGCATAAGGTGGCTAGCGGGTGTCTGTCTCTCCTACTTTAGTTGGAGCGGATTTGATGAAAAGGGTCCTTATGAAGGGTAAATAGAAGTTGACAAAATACATTGTGGTTATTCATAGGTAAGAAAATGTTCTTGTTAGAACCCAATTGCAGCCACGTAAAAGATGCAACAACAATTAGAGGACGTCTAACTTGTTTTTGCAGCAATTGTCATGTGATGTGATATGGCCAGAAGTTGTGATGAATGATGAATGATATATTGTGATGTATGAGATCATGTTCTTGTAATAGGAATCATGACTTGCATGTCGATGAGTATGACAACCGACAGGAGCCATAGTAGTTGTCTTAATTATTGTATGACCTGCATGTCAATGATTTAACGCCATGTAATTACTTTACTTTATTGCTAAGCCGTTAGCTATAGTAGTAGAGGTAATAGTTGGCGAGCAACTTCATGGAGGCACGATGATGGAGATCATTATGATGGAGATCATGGTGTCATGCCGGTGACGATGACGATCATGGAGCCCCGAAGATGGAGATCGAAGGAGCTACATGATATTGGCCATATCATGTCACTACTTTATATAATTGGATGTGATGTTTATTATGTTTTATGCATCTCGTTTACTTAGAACGGCGGTAGTAAATAAGATGATCCCTTATAATAATTTCAAGAAAGTGTTCCCCCTAATTGTGCACCGTTGCTATAGTTCGTCATTTCGAAGCACCACGTGATGATCGGGTGTGATAGATCCTTACGTTCACATACAACGGGTGTAAGACAGTTTTACACATGCAAAACACTTAGGGTTAACTTGACGAGCCTAGCATGTACAGACATGGCCTCGGAACACAAGAGACCGAAAGGTCGAACATGAGTCGTATGGAAGATACGATCAACATGGAGATGTTCACCTATCATGACTAGTCCGTCTCACGTGATGATCGGACATGGCCTAGTCGGATCGGATCGTGTAACACTTAGATGACTAGAGGGATGTCAAATCTGAGTGGGAGTTCATTAAATAATTTGATTAGATGATCTTAATTATCATGAACTTAGTCTAAAATCTTTGCAAAATATGTCTTGTAGATCAAACGGCCAACGCTCATGTCAACATGAACTTCAACGCGTTCCTAGAGAAAACCAAGCTGAAAGATGATGGCAGCAACTATTCGGACTGGGTCCGGAACCTGAGGATCATCCTCATAGCAGCCAAGAAAGCATATGTCCTAGAAGGACCACTAGGTGAAGCACCCATCCCAGAGAACCAAGACGTTATGAACGGTTGGCAGTCACGTGCTGATGATTACTCCCTCGTTCAGTGCGGCATGCTTTATAGCTTAGAACCAGGGCTCCAAAAGGGTTTTGAGCGACACGGAGCATATGAGATGTTCGAGGAGCTGAAAATGGTTTTTCAAGCTCATGCCCGGGTCGAGAGATATGAAGTCTTTGACAAGTTCTATAGTTGTAAGATGGAGGAAAACAGTTCTGTCAGTGAGCACATACTCAAAATGTCTGGGTTGCACAACCGCCTGTCCCAGCTGGAGATCAACCTCCCGGACGAGGCGGTCATTGACAGAATCCTTCAGTCGCTCCCACGGAGCTACAAGAGATTTGTGCTGAACTACAATATGCAGGGGATGGTGAAGACCATTCCTGAAGTATTTTCAATATTGAAGTCAGCAGAGGTTGAAATCAAGAAAGAACATCAAGTGTTGATGGTCAATAAGACCACTAAGTTCAAGAAGGGCAAGGGTAAGAAGAACTTCAAGAAGGACGGCAAAGATGTTCCCGCGCCCGGTAAGCCAGTTGCCGGGAAGAAGTCAAAGAATGGACCCAAGCCTGAGAATGAGTGCATTTATTGCAAAGGGAAGGGTCACCGGAAGCGGAACTGCCCCAAATACTTAGCGGACAAGAAGGCCGGCAACACTAAAGGTATATGTGATATACATGTAATTGATGTGTACCTTACCAGTACTCGTAGTAACTCCTGGGTATTTGATACCGGTGCCGTTGCTCATATTTGTAACTCACAGCAGGAGCTGCGGAATAAGCGGAGACTGGCGAAGGACGAGGTGACGATGCGCGTCGGGAATGGTTCCAAGGTCGATGTGATCGCCGTCGGCACGCTACCTCTACATTTACCCACGGAATTAGTTATGAACCTCAATAATTGTTATTTAGTGCCAAGTTTGAGCATGAACATTGTATCTGTTTAATACGAGATGGCTACTCATTTAAATCCGAGAATAATGGTTGTTCTATTTATATGAGAGATATGTTTTATGGTCATGCCCCGATGGTCAATGGTTTGTTCTTAATGAATCTCGAACGTAATGTTACACATATTCATAGTGTGAATACCAAGAGATGTAAAGTTGATAACGATAGTCCCACATACTTGTGGGACTGTCGCCTTGGTCACGTTGGTGTCAAGCGCATGAAGAAGCTCCATGCTGATGGACTTTAAAGTCTCTCAATTATGAATCATTTGACACATGTGAACCATGCCTCATGGGCAAAATGACCAAGACTCCGTTCTCCGGAACAATGGAGCGAGCAACCAACTTATTGGAAATCATACATACTGATGTGTGTGGTCCAATGAGAGTTGAGGCTCACGGAGGATATCGTTATGTTCTAACTCTCACTGATGACTTGAGTAGATATGGGTATGTCTACTTGATGAAACACAAGTCTGAGACCTTTGAAAAGTTCAAAGAATTTCAGAATGGAGTAGAGAATCAACGTGACCGAAAGATAAAATTCTTACGATCGGATCGTGGAGGAGAATATTTAAGTCACGAATTTGGTACGCACTTAAGGAAATGTGGAATCGTTTCACAACTCACGCCGCCTGGAACACCTCAGCGTAACGGTGTGCCCGAACGTCGTAATCGCACTCTATTAGATATGGTGCGATCTATGATGTCTCTTACCGATTTACCGCTATCATTTTGGGGATACACTCTAGAGACAGCTAGATTCACTTTAAATAGGGCACCGTCTAAATCCGTTGAGACGACACCATATGAGTTATGGTTTGGGAAGAAACCTAAGCTGTCGTTTCTAAAAGTTTGGGGATGCGATGCTTATGTCAAGAAACTTCAACCTGAAAAGCTCGAACCCAAGTCGAAAAAATGCGTCTTCATAGGATACCCTAAGGAAACCATTGGGTATACCTTCTACCTTAGATCCGAAGGCAAAATCTTTGTTTCCAAGAACGGATCCTTTCTGGAAAAAGAGTTTCTCTCAAAAGGAGTAAGTGGGAGAAAAGTAGAACTCGATGAAGTACTACCTCTTGAACTGGAAAGTAGTGCAGCTCAGGAAAATGTTCCTGTGGCGCCTACACCGACTGGAGAGGAAATTAATGATGATGATCAAGGTACTTCGGATCAAGTTGCTACTGAACTTCGTAGGTCCATAAGGACATGTTCCACACCAGAGTGGTATGGCAACCCTGTCATGGAAATCATGTTGTTAGACAACGGTGAACCTTCGAACTATGAAGAAGCGATGGCGGGCCCAGATTCCAACAAATGGCTAGAAGCCATGCAATCCGAGATAGAATCCATGTATGAAAACAAAGTATGGACTTTGACTGACTTGCCCGATGATCGACGAGCGATAGAAAACAAATGGATCTTTAAGAAGAAGACAGACGCGGATGGTAATGTCACCATCTATAAAGCTCGACTTGTTGCTAAGGGTTATCGACAAGTTTAAGGGGTTGACTACGATGAGACTTTCTCTTCCGTAGCAAAGCTGAAGTCCGTCCGAATCATGTTAGCAATTGCTGCATACTATGATTATGAGATATGGTAGATGGACATCAAAACGGCATTCCTTAACGGCTATCTTAAGGAAGAGCTGTATATGATGCAGCCGGAAGGTTTTGTCGATCCTAAGAATGCTAACAAAGTATGCAAGCTCCAGCGATCCATTTATGGGCTGGTGCAAGCATCTCGGAGTTGGAACATTCGCTTTGATGAAATGATCAAAGTGTTTGGGTTTATGCAGACTTATGGAGAAGCCTGCGTTTACAAGAAAGTGAGTGGGAGCTCTGTAGCATTACTCATATTATATGTAGATGACATACTTTTGATGGGAAATGATATAGAATTCTTGGACAGCATTAAGGCCTACTTGAATAAGTGTTTTTCAATGAAGGACCTTGGAGAAAGCTGCTTACATATTAGGCATCAAGATATATAGGGATAGATCGAGACGCCTCATAGGTCTTTCACAAAGCACATACCTTGATAAGATTTTGAAGAAGTTCAAAATAGATCAGTCCAAGAAAGGGTTCTTGCCTATATTGCAAGGTGTGAGATTGAGCTCGGCTCAATGCCCGACCACGGCAGAAGATAAAGAAGAGATGAGTGTCATCCCCTATGCCTCATCCATAGGATCTATTATGTATGCCATGCTGTGTACCAGACCAGATGTAAACCTTGTCGTAAGTTTGGTAGGTAGGTACCAAAGTAATCCCAGCAAGGAACACTGGACAACGGTCAAGAATATCCTAAAGTACCTGAAAAGGACAAAGGACATGTTTCTCATTTATGGAGGTGACGAAGAGCTCGTCGTAAAGGGTTACATCGACGCTAGCTTTGACACAGATCTGGATGACTCTAAGTCACAAACCGGATACGTGTATATGTTGAATGGTGGGGCAATAAGCTGGTGCAGCTGCAAGCAGAGCTTCGTGGTGGGATCTACATGTGAAGCGGAATACATGGCAGCCTCGGAGGCAGCGCATGAAGCAATTTGGGTGAAGGAGTTCATCACCGACCTAGGAGTCATACCCAATGCGTCGGGGCCAATCAAACTCTTCTGTGACAACACTGGAGCTATTGCACTAGGAGCCCAGGTTTCACAAGAAGACCAGACACATCAAGCGTCGCTTCAACTCCATTCATGAAAATGTTCAAGATGGAGACATAGAAATTTGCAAAGTACATACGGATCTGAATGTCGCAGATCCGTTGACTAAACCTCTTCCGCGAGCAAAACATGATCAACACCAGAACTCTATGGGTGTTCGATTCATCACAATGTAACTAGATTATTGACTCTAGTGCATGTGGGAGACTGTTGGAAATATGCCCTAGAGGCAATAATAAAAGGATTATTATTATATTTCTTTGTTCATGATAGTTGTCTTTTATTCATGCTATAATTGTATTATCCGGAAATCGTAATACACGTGTGAATACTTAGACCACAACATGTCCCTAGTGAGCCTCTAGTTGACTAGCTTGTTGATCAACAAATAGTCATGGTTTCCTGACTATGGACATTGGATGTCGTTGATAACAAGATCACATCATTGGGAGAATGATGTGATGGACAAGACCCGATCCTAAGCATAGCACAAGATTATGTAGTTTGTTTTGCTAGAGCTTTTCCAATGTCAAGTATCTCTTCCTTAGACCATGAGATCGTGTAACTCTCGGATACCGTAGAAGTGCTTTGGGTGTACCAAATGTCACAACGTAACTGGGTGACTATAAAGGTGCACTACAGGTATCTCTGAAAGTGTCTGTTGGGTTGACACGGATCGAGACTGGGATTTGTCACTCCCTATTACAGAGAGGTATCACTGGGCCCACTCGGTAGTGCATCATCATAATGAGCTCAAAGTGACCAAGTGTCTGGTCACGGGATCATGCATTACGGTACGAGTAAAGTGACTTGCCAGCAACGAGATTGAACGAGGTATTGGGATACCGACGATGGAATCTCGGGCAAGTAACATACCGTCTGACAAAGGGAATAGTATATGGGGTTGCTTGAATCCTCGACATCGTGGTTCATCCAATGAGATCATCGAGGAGTATGTGGGAGGCAACATGGGTATCCAGATCCCGCTGTTGGTTATTGACCGGAGAGCCGTCTCGGTCATGTCTGCATGTCTCCCGAACCTGTAGGGTCTACACACTTAAGGTTCGGTGACACTAGGGTTGTATGAATATGAGTATGCAGCAAACCGAATGTTGTTCGGAGTCCCGGATGAGATCCCGGACGTCACGAGGAGTTCCGGAATGGTCCGGAGGTAAAGAATTATATATAGGAAGTGTTGTTTCGGCCATCGGGAAAGTTTCGGGGTCACCCGGTATTGTAAGGGGACCACCGGAAGGGTCCCGGGGGTCCACCGGGTGGGGCCACCTATCTCGGAGGGCCCCGTGGGCTGAAGTGGGAGAGGAACAAGCCCCTAGTGGGCTGGTGTGCCCCCCCCCCTTGCCCCCCCTGCGCCTAGGGTTGGAAACCCTAGGGTGGGGGCGCACCACTTGCGTTGGGGGGCACTCCACCCCCCTTGGCCGCCACCCCCTTGGGAGATTCCCATCTCCAGGGCTGGCGCCCCCCTGGGGGCCTATATAAAGGAGGGGGAGGGAGGGCAGCCGCACCCTGAGTCTTGGCGCCTCCCTCCCCCTCCTACACCTCTTCCTCCTCCCGCAGTTGCTTGGCGAAGCCCTGCCGGAGTCCTGCTGCATCCACCAGCACGTCGTTGTGCTGTTGGATCTTCATCAACCTCTCCTTTCCCCTTGTTGGATCAAGACGGAGGAGACGTCACGCTGACCGTACGTGTGTTGAACGCGGAGGTGCCGTCCGTTCGGCGCTAGGATCTCCGGTGATAGGATCACGACGAGAACAACTACCTCAACCCCGTTCTCTTGAATGCTTCCGCACGCGATCTACAAGTGGTATGTAGATGCATCTCTCTCTCTCTCGTTGCTAGATGAACTCATAGATTGATCTTGGTGAACGTAGGAATTTTTTTATTTTATTCAACATTCCCCAACAGCTGCTACAACCTCGCCACTTTACCCCTTCCTTTCCCATTAAGCTTTGCTAGTCTTGATACCCATGGTAATGGGATTGCTGAGTCCTCGTGGCTCACAGATTACTACAACAATAGTTGCAGGTACAGGTTATGTGATGATCATGACGCGAGAGCAATGTTGCCCGTTTTTGGAGTTCTTCTTCTGCTTCTTCTTCGATCAGGGGATAGGTTCCAGGTCGGTGGCCTGGGCTAGCAGGGTGGATGTCGTTTGAGCTTCTGTTTGTGTTTCATCCATAGTCGGTTGTTGATATTGTGTATGATGTATTGTTGTACCCTTGTGGCATTGTATGCCTCTTGTATGTATCCCCATCTATTATGTAATGTTTATGTAATGATATCCACCTTGCAAAAGCGTATCAATATGCGGTTCTATCCTTGGTGGGACCTTCGAGTCTCTTTAGGATAGTATCGCATATTGGGCGTGACATCAACCCACCTAGCCAGTTCGGTAAGTTTTCTCATGATTTCAAGGTGTACCCTTTACTTGCATATTCGAGGAAAGTTTCTGAGCCTCCCTATCAATTCTTTCAGACTTGGACAAAGAAGGCGGAGCGGATCAAGTGTCCGGCTCCGCAGCCCAAAGACCCAGAAATCACACTTCTATCAAAGATGCTGGTTCAGGGGCCTTATCAGGTGCCGGAGAAGAAGGCCAAGAAGAAGGCCAAGGAGACCAGAAGTGGTCTCTGTCGCAAGGGAACTTCGGATACGACGTCCGAAGACGCCGAAGCTCATTCCTCCGCCACCAAAGATGACGAGGAAGAGGAGGAAGAAGAAGAAATCCACCCCCTCCCACAGAGGGGAGAAAGAATAGGACGACCTCTAGCTTTCTTAGTGCATTGGAATAACCGGTCATTGTTGGGGCTGCCGATGTCCCATTATTTCATTACTTGATTAGCCACTAAGTCTTAGTCACCGTAGACCATCAAGTGTCGGACGCCGAGTGAAATGGCCATACACAACCCATACAACAGTGCCTCATACTCAGCTTCATTGTTTGAAGTATCGAAGTGAATCTGGAGGACATAGCTGAGCTTGTCTCCTCTTGGGGATACTAAAACCACTCCTGCACCAGAGGCATTCAACATCTTCGATCCATCAAAGAACATAGTTGTCGGTGTACTAGAGTAGGGGTACCCTAGTATCCCGAACTTGTGCACGGGCAGTTGCAGCACCCCGCGACAAGGCTTGCCGGGTGACTGCCAAGGTCCTCCGTGGTTCCTTTGGAGCCATTCATGAACAAAGTATTCAAGCCAAGGAGACAAGGCCCCGGCAAGAGGAGCTTGCCGGGAAGGCCAACCAAGGCATCTCAAGGAACTTGCCGCGACGCGCCACGCGTCCCGGCGAAGCCCGGTGAGCGACAAGCTTCCGGACGCGACAAGACAACGACCGCGGCAAGGCGCTTACCGTGGCGAACTACCACTCTGTACCCGCGCTCCAGCACATCCACCAACGTGTCGCCCTGGGACCTTTCCAGGCCCGTGTGGCAAGAGGCTGTGCGGCCAGCGGTGCGCGGTGGCAAGCGACGCTGACAAGATTGCCATCGTGGCAAGCGGTGGCGTCCCTGACGGTCCCTTTTTGCACTATATGGGCGACGTAGACGGGCATTTAATGCCTTTGTCCCCTGCCGTCAGGGTTAGGTATGACACACTGTACAGGTAGTTGTACCAACCGCAATTCCTTTTCCATTTTTACCCTTGTCTATGTTGCCACCTGTCGGAGACCCCTTTAGCATATAAAAGGAGGCCCATGCGCAACGTAGAGGGGGGGAGGCAGAAAAACACTCACGCTCGATCTCGTTAGCAGCTAGTGTGTACTGTAGCAGTCAGCGCTCCCGAGCAAGATCTCAATACACTCAGACATGCAGCAGTAGGAGTGTTATCTCTCCGGAGAACTCCGAAGCTGGGTAAACTGCTCGTGTGCTTCGCCTCGATCCACTCTTCGTGCGATCTCCGCCCCCCACCGAACCGAAAGGGGCTCGGTCCGCCGGTCCCATAGGTGTTCGTGGATCAGTTTCCCCGACATCTTTGGCGCGCTAGGTAGGGGGCATCGAGGTTGTGTGAACCTGATCCGGCGTTCACACGAGCTAGATCTTCATCTTCTTCATCGACATGCCACCAAAGAAGAAGGCTTCGGCGGCAGCTGTTCCGTCCACGTTGATCCCACCACCACCGGAGCAAACTGGTGGTGGGGTAGACACCGGCGGAAGAACATGCATCGACAAGGGAGCTCACGGTGCTGCCAGGTCCAAGGACAAGGCTGCGCAGACCTCGGCGTCCGTACATGCACCGCGCCCATCTCAGGAGGCGCAAGACCGACAGCGTCATGGTATTCGCAGGGCCATACGTTCGTTGGACCAAGATCGAGCTGGTGGATCTCGGGGTGCTCAAGACCAGCATGCACGCCAACATGTTGGCACGAGCGAGACACGGTCGCCTGGACGGGATACTGCTCCTTCTAACATAGTTAGAAGTCCGAGCATATCCCGCTCCTCGTACCGTTCGCCACTGCCGCCCACCACTCCAGCAGAAGCTTTGGCGCGAGCTCAACTGCTCCAGGATTACCCTCCAATGGCAGACAAGATCGATGAATGGAGGGCCACCATTCAGAGTCTCATCGGCTTTGCCAACGGCGACACTCCGCGGTAGCCGAGTACATCACTGCCGCGGCAGGACTGCCAGGCACGAGCCGATGGCGATGAAACCGGTGGGGGTGCAACCACCATGCACTCTCCACCCCGAAGGCCAAGATCGCCGACTCGCCGGATCCACCTCGACAGCGACTCCACCGCATCATCAGATCCACGAGCTCGTCGCGATCAGCGCCAAGTTCTTCACGAACGACAGCAAGAAGATGCTCGTACTCGCATCGAGCGTCGAAGAGAAGCGCGGCGTCAATCGGACCAGCGCGCTGGACCCTCTGTCGACATGCATGCACCAGGGGAACCAGGCGACTTACCGTACGCGGTAGGATGCCCTACGTTCACTCGTGAGCTGCGGCAAGTCCAGTGGCCCAGCACGAAGAATTTAAAGCCAGACGTACCAGAGAAGTACGACGGCAAGTCGCATCTGTCGGAGTTCCTCAGCATCTACACCATCGCGGTGCAAGCTGCCGGGGGGCGGGACGACAAGATCCTGGCCAACTACTTCCCGCTGGTGCTCAAGCCCAATGTCAGATCCTGGCTCATGCACTTGTCGGACAACTCCATATCCTCCTGGGCAGAGCTATGCCATCAGTTTGTCGGCGCCTTCATAGGCGGCCACAAGCCTCATGGCCAAGAGAGCGACCTTCATCTGCTCACCCAGAAGGAAGGAGAGCCCCTGCGCAAGTACATTCTGAGATTCAGCCGTGTACAGCACAACATCCCAGATGTCCACCCTGCTGCGGTAATCAGCGCGTTCCATCATAACGTACGAAACCGTAGGATGCGGGAGGAGATGGCGATTTGCAAGATCAGAGACGTCAGTGAGCTATATGCCCTGGCCGACAAGTGTGCACGTGCTGAGAAAGGGAGGAAACTCCCCAGAGAGAATATAGAAGTAGGAGGATCTGATAGTGAGGAGGCTGCCCCGGCAAAGAAAAACCGGCGGCGGAACAACAGGAAGAAGAAAGGCATTGATGTGCTAGTCGTTGAGCAGTCCGGCAATGGAGGTGGCGCCAAGAAAGCCAAAGCTGGTAGCTCCGGCGAGGAGATTGCCGCAGGCACCAACTACCAGGCTGTGGCAGTCGCCGAGAAGCAGGACGGCACCAACAAGCAGTACTGCAAGATCCACCGCACCAAAGGCCATGACCTCCAGAGCTGCAAGAAGGCCGAGCAGCTTGTCAAGCAGCAAAAGGCTGAATACGAGCGACGCGACAAGGAGAAAGCCCAGGAAGGTGCTGGAGGAGCCGGCAAGAAACGCCCCGGCCGAGGAGGAGACAGACCTCCCCGCGGCCGCGACAAGGA
Organism: Triticum aestivum; assembly: GCF_018294505.1. Lineage (NCBI taxonomy): Eukaryota > Viridiplantae > Streptophyta > Magnoliopsida > Poales > Poaceae > Triticum > Triticum aestivum. The sequence continues at coordinate 101,061,137 of NC_057813.1, read as the reverse complement.
TGAAGATGACGACAACGATGAAGATATGGATGATGACGAGACTGATGAGCAGGAGTTCCAGAAAGCCACAGAGGTCCTGTGCGTTGACGGCGGTGCTTCTCTGCATACTTCACACCGCCAGCTCAAGCAGTGGGTGCGAGAAGTCAATGCGGCAGAACCACCCGTCGAGTCCCGCAAGCCTCTGAAATGGTCCAGCATGCCTATCATCTTTGATATTGAGGACCACCCTGATCGCATAACTGCGGTCGGGTGCTTGCCGATGTTGGTTTCACCAACTATCCGCAACCTCAAGGTCACTAAGATGCTAGTTGACGGTGGGGCCGGCTTGAACCTGATCTCCTCCGCGGTACTCCAGAAACTCCAGATCCCTGATGGCGAGCTTGAAGAGACCGGCACATTCCAAGGAATCAATCCGGGAAGGAGCAAGCCGAAGGGAAAGATCACGTTGCTAGTGGCATTTGGCAGCGAGTTGAACTTCAGAACTGAGAGGGTCACTTTTGACGTTGCTGACTTGCCATTACCTTACAATGGGATACTCGGCCGTCCAACACTCGCCAAATTCATGGCAGCCTCTCACTATGCATACAACATGCTGAAGATGCCAGGCCCGCTAAGTGTCATCTCTGTCCCTGGCGACAAGAAGGATGCTCTTATCTACACCGACAAGATCTACCGGGAAGCAGCAGCCGCAACAGATCGCAAGTCACTTGCCGTTGAAGCTCCCGGGGCGAAGAAGAAGACCAAGTCCGGCAAGAGTTCTGATGCCCACTCCGGCAAGCGCACCTCTTCGGAGCACTGCGCTACCGTCGAGGACGCACCATCAAGCTCCACCGGCAAGTGTAAGAAGACAATGGCAGCTCTACCAGAGACCAAGAAGGTGTCCTCCAAGGAGGATGGCACTGGTGGTACCTTCACCATCAGTGCCACTATCGACCCTAAATAGGAAAGCGCGCTCGTTGCTTTCCTGCGGGCGAATGTCGACGTATTTGCATGGCAACCGTCTGACATCCCCGGTGTTCCCAGGAATGTAATCAAGCACCATCTTGCCGTCTGTCCTCACGCGTGGCCCGTCAAGCAGAAAGGCAGGAAACAGGCAGTGGAACGCCAAGAATTCATCGCAGAAGAAATCAAGAAATTGGAAGCAGCAGGCCTTGTCAGAGGAGTGCTCCATCCTACGTGGTTGGCCAACGCTGTAGTCGTGCGCAAGGCAAACGGGAAATGGAGGCTTTGTATCGACTTTACCGATGTCAATAAAGCTTGTCCCAAAGACCCATTTCCCTTGCCGCGCATCAACCAGATTGTTGACTCCACGGCCGGATGTGACTTGCTTTCATTTCTTGATGCATACTCAGGATACCATCAGATCTTCATGGCAGAAGAGGATGAGGAGAAGACCGCATTCATCACCCCATGTGGCACATACTGTTTCGTACGGATGCCTTTCGGTTTAAAGAATGCTGGTTCAACATTTGCAAGGGTAGTCCATGACGCTTTTGAGCCGCAAGTACACAGAAATGTGGAAGCCTACATGGATGACATAGTGGTCAAGAGCAAGGACAAGGCGACTCTGATTCAAGATTTAGACGAAACCTTTGCAAATCTGCGCAAGATCAACCTCAAGTTTAACCCAGAGAAGTGTGTGTTTGGAGTCCCCTCGGGCAAGCTTCTCGGGTTCTTCGTGTCTCAGCGGGGAATTGAAGCCAATCCCGACAAGATCAAGGCCATTGAGCAGATTGAAGCACCAAAGCGCGTCAAGGATGTGCGAAGACTTGCCGGTTGCGTAGCTGCTCTCAGCAGGTTTATCTCTAGGTCTGCTGAGCGCGCCCTGCCATTTTTCAAAATATTGAAAAAGGCAGGTCCAATGAAATGGACTCCGGAAGCGGAGGCTGCACTGCAGGACTTAAAGAGATACCTCTCCTCTACTCCAACACTTGTCGCACCTAAGCCACAAGAGAAGTTGCTGCTATATATAGCGGCAACCAATCAAGTGGTTAGTGCTGCGTTAGTAGCGGAGAGGGAGGCGGATGATGAGCCAGCAACCACGGCAGATGCATCCAGCGACAAGCAGGGGACTTCACCGGCAATCTCTGGTCCCGACAAAGATGGATCTGCGCAGGCGCGTGAGAAGATGCAGAAAATAATGGTGCAGCGCCTAGTTTACTTTGTCAGTTCCCTTCTGCAGGGGGCTAGGTCAAGGTACTCTGGTGTGCAGAAATTGCTTTTCGGCCTTCTCATGGCCTCGAGAAAGCTACGCCATTACTTCCAAGCACATGAGATCACAGTCGTCACTCGTTTTCCGCTGAAGAGGGAACTGCAAAATCCAGAGCAACAGGCAGGATTGTCAAGTGGGCACTGGAACTGTCAAGCTTTGGCCTCAAGTTTGAGAGCACTTCAACTATCCAAAGAAGAGCATTGGCGGAGTTCATAGCAGAATGGACGCCAACACAAGATGAAGAAATTCCAGAAACAAGCATCCCCGTCAAGGAAGCAAGCAAAGAGTGGTTGATGTACTTTGATGGTGCCTTCTCGCTGCAAGGCGCCGGTGCGGGCGTGCTACTTGTTGCACCCACCGGAGAGCACCTCAAGTATGTAGTCCAGATGCACTTTCCCAAGGAGCATGCAACGAACAATACCGCAGAGTATGAAGGTTTCCTTGTCGGTCTCAGGATCGCAGCAGACCTTGGGATCAAGAAGCTCATTGTCAGGGGTGACTCACAGCTTGTCGTCCGCCAAGTGAACAAGAATTATCAGAGTCCGTTGATGGAAGCTTACGTTGATGAAGTGAGAAAGCTAGAAGAGCACTTTGACGGCCTACAGATGGAACATGTTCCAAGAGCTCAGAACGACATTGCCGATGGCCTATCGAAGTGCGCCGCACTTAAGTTACCTGTGGAACCAAGGATCTTTGTGCTCAAACTGACTCAACCGTCTGTAACGCCATCAACTGGACAGAGCAAGAAGAGGAAGTTGATTTCTGGTGACTATTTTCCGGCAGAGCTCCCCGAAGCCGCCGCCAAGAAGGTCCTCAAGATCAACACCAAGGGTGCTGAGGAGCAGTCTGCTCCGGCAAGCCCTAGGGTTTGTTCCGTTGAAGCAGACGCTCCCGACAAGTTTTGCGATGGCAAGCTTGTCGGGGAACGTCAAGCTCCGGCTGAGCCGCAGGTTCTCGCGGTAGAAGCGGATGTTCCCGCATCAGCAGATGTGCCTTTAGTCCTTGTTATCGAGCCGCAAGCTCCAGCATGGGCACAACAGATTGTCCGTTTCCTTCAGACAGGAGAACTTCCCGAAGAGCAAGAAGAAGCGGAAAGAGTAGCCCGGCAGTCAAGTATGTACCAGTTTGTCGACAACACACTGTACAGAAGAAGACTCAACGGCGTGAAATTGAAGTGTATTCACCGGGAAGACGGACAAAAGCTGTTGGCAGAGATACATGGAGGCATATGTGGTCACCACATTGGCGCAAGAGCACTTGCCGGAAAAGCGTACCGGCAAGGTTTCTTTTGGCCGACAGCCCTCCAGGATGCAACTGCACAAGTAACCAAGTGTGAAGCGTGCCAGTTCCATTCCAAGCAGATACACCAGCCAGCTCAAGCTCTCCAGACGATCCCTTTATCCTGGCCATTTTCGGTGTGGGGGCTCGACATCCTCGGCCCCTTTCCCTGAGCTGTCGGGGGCTTTAAGTACTTGTACGTTGCAATCGACAAGTTCACAAAGTGGCCGAAAGTGGAAGCAGTGATGAAGGTGACAGCACAGTCAGCAGTCAAGTTCTTCAGGTCGATTGTTTGTCGCTTCGGGATCCCTAACAGGATCATCACCGACAATGGCACGCAATTCACGAGCTGCACCTTCATGCAGTACGTCCAAGATCTTGGCGCCAAGGTCTGCTTCGCTTCTGTTGCTCATCCGAGAAGTAACGGTCAAGCAGAGAGGGCGAATGCTAAAGTGCTGCGCGGGATCAAGACCAGGACTTTCGACAGGCTGCGCAAGTGCGGAAAGAACTGGATTGAGGAGCTGCCAGTGGTTCTTTGGTCGATCAGGACGACGCCAAATCGGGCCACTGGTCAGACACCTTTCGCTCTAGTCTATGGAGCAGAGGCAGTTCTCCCCACGGAACTCGTATACAGGTCACCTCGAGTGCTCGCTTATGATGAGCTTGAGCAAGAGCAATTGCGACAAGATGACGCACTGCGCCTTGAGGAGGACCGTCTTCAGGCCGCTGTACGAGCTGCTTGATACCAGCAAGCTTTGCGCCGCTACCATAGCCGCAAAGTTAATGCTAGAAGTCTCGAGGAAGGCGACCTTGTTCTTCGGCGCGTTCAGTCCGCCAAGAATTCCAACAAGTTGACGCCAAAGTGGGAAGGCCCTTACCGGGTGAAACGAGTCACTAGGCCTGGCGCTGTCCGCCTTGAGACCGAAGATGGCATTCCGGTGAGCAACTCCTGGAACATTGAGCATCTTCGTAAGTTTTACCCGAAGGGCGCGGTTGCCGGAACCTGTTCCGGCAACCACCTTTTGTACAAGTCTTGCCGATGTTGCATGTAATCCTTTGTACGAAGTCGGGCGCAGACACCGTGCATAAGTAAAGCTCATGTGCTCCGCACATCTTGTCAATTTCATGCTTTCTACTTTTTTTGCATGCATTATCTGACACTTTGTGCAGCGCCTATCCCCGGTAAGCAATAACGAGCCGTAAGGCTCCATATCTTTATTTTCTCTTCTTTCTCTTTCTCAAAGAAAGGAAGGTTCCCTCGCCCACAAGTTTGCCGGGGGGAAAGAAGAAGATAATGGTGTGGACCAAGCGTCGTTCGAGGAAGTTTCGCCTTACCGGGAAGCAAACGACAGAAAAGGTAAGTTGCTAAAGTTTGAGCAATCAGTTTTAAATTTTTAAGTTATCTTCCTCGAACGACCGTGCTTTGTATGGAAAACCTGTGCGCGGAGGAACCAACTCCTAGCTAGTTGCGCCCTTACTTTGTTTCGAGTCCGCTCAACAACTTAAGTGAGCTGCGACTAGTTGCGACAAGGTTTCTTGTCGGTAGCGACACCGCCAGCAGGCTGCTGACGTCCCGCACTCAGCGCTCGCGGCTAAGGTGCCTGCGCCGACAAGTTCCCTGAAAGCGTAGGGCAAAACCATACAAAGGAAGGAATCAAGTAAAGGAAATAACATAGCAATCACTACCCAAAATAGAGTCTTATTGCAAGATAGCTTGTCGCAGCTCTAACAGATTGTTCTCATAACGTGGCCAGCAGCGACAAGAAAAAGAGAAAACGGGCGGCCTAATCGACGCGGTCACCCTCAACCCTCTTGATCCCGCTCACCTTGTCCACAATGGGTGCGACAAGGGTGTTGAGCACTTCCAGATCAGCATCCGGCGGCAAGGTCCTAAGGACGTTGGTGAGTTTGAGGCCTGGGTTGCAGAAGGCCACCTTCACCAGCACCTTTTGAAGAGCTCCCGCGCAGATCTTGCGCGACTCGTCGGCCAGCTGCTTTGGGATCTTCTCCCGGAGTCGCTGGAGGGCCGTCGCCACGCCTTTGAAGAACAAGCTGAGCTTGGCGCTGGGTTGGAGGTGCTCATCAGAGGAATACCCGAGATCCTCCATCCCCAACTGCGCCAGCTCCTTGTCGATGGCTGCGGCAACATCCACGAGACCCTCGGTCCAGTGCTCCACATTCTCCCTAAAAGTGTTTTGGGCGGCAGCAACACTCGCCAGCAGTGCCTCGTCGGCCTTGATCTTCTCCTTCAAGGCCACCTCCTGCTCCCTGGCGCCGTCCAGCGTCTTGGTCAAAGTAGTTAGCTTCAACTCAAGATCTGCGTTGGAGTCCTTGGCGGCGCTAAGCTCCTTGCCCTCTCGGCGAGACAACCCTGCAGCTCGCCAAGGGTGTAGGCGTCCTTCTCGCGCTCATGCTTGAGCGCAGCAAGCTCCTCGCCGCTCACCTTGAGATCGGCCTCCAGCTGCGCCACCTTCGTCTCCAACTCCTTCTTGGCGGCCTCGGCAGCTGCGGCAGCATCCTCTGCTTCCTTGAGGGCCCCGCCAAATGTTTGCTCGCGCGTGGCAAGCTCCTCCTCATGGCTGTCAAGGTTAACCTTCCGCTGCGCCAACTCGCCTTCCTGCGCAAACAGCTTCTTGGCAGCAAGCCGCTGTTGCTCTTCAACTTCAGCCTTCTCGAGGAGGAAGGCTTTCCGCTCCTCGGCGAGTTGCTCCCGCTTCTCTGCCAGGGACCGGAGAGCTTCCTGGTTGAGGCCCCGGAGCTCCTCCGCGCGCTTCTCGATGTCCAATCCCGCCTTCGCGACAAGCGCTTCTCGGGATACCAGCTTGGCCTGTCGGGCGCGATAGAGCGACAACAGCCTCCGTAGCAGCTGCTCCTCCTCAGGCTCGCCACTGCTACTTCTCGGCGCGTCGACCAGCGTCAGCCCAGCGGAGGCGAGCAACTCTTCATCAAAGATTTCTCCTTCGATCGGCGCCCTGGAGCTCGATGCCCAGGGGAGCTTGATGAAAAAGCCATCGCCGGCCTTCAAATAGGCGCCGGGCTGGGGCTCTTCGGAGCCTGACGCTCCAGCAGCGCCGGAGGGATCGGCATTTGGCGTAGCGCCTGATGCTCCAGCAGCCTCGGGGCCATCAGTGTGATCGCCGGACCCCTCGCCAGCTTCTGCGGCGGCAGCTTTGGCGGCCTCTCCGCCGGCGGAATCATCAGCGCCGGCTTCTTCTTCGGTGACAGCGACGTCGTCGGTATTGCCGCGCGCGTTCTCCTCGCCGGCAACCTCGGTTTCCATCGGCTCCGTGGCAGATGGACCTGACGACCGGAAAAGGGAGAAATGTCAAGCAAATATTCAAAAAGAAAATCATAAGAAGAAGAACCCAAGGGAAGTTTTCAAGCAAGAGGATTACCTGTACTAGGATCAACAGTCATGGTCTCCGCCACCGGGGGGTCGCTGGTGCTGTCCCTTGCCGGGGAATCCTCCCTTGGCGGTGTAGTCGAAGCAGAGGGCATGTCGGGAGCGGCTTCTGGGCACTCCTGGTGAGACTACTCTGCTCCTACGCAAACCAATAGTCAGATGTCAGCAAAGAAAGAGCACCCACGCGCGCCTAACAACGGGAAGTAAACCATATACTTACGCTGGGGGCTGCTTTGGGGAATAGTTGCCGGGTCTGGCAAGGTGGTCTCGGACACACCGCCTGCTGTCGCGGTGGGTTCGTCCTCGATGACAATCACTGGGACCTTGGCTCTCTTCGCCGCTCTCTGGGCCAGAGTCCTGAAAAGGAATGGGTTCGGAGTAAAGCAAATCAGATACAAGACAAAACAGCAAGAATTGAAGAACTACAAGTACATCAAAGAATCTTACTCTTCCTCTTCCTCGTCGGAGCTGAGCGTGGAGAGGTCGAAGTCCGGCCCACCTTCGGCGCGACAAGGCGGAGGAGTAGGTTCCCTTAGCCGCTTGGCGGGAGCAGAAGCGGTGGTCCGGGAGGGCCCCGCTCCAGTTGCCGCAGCGGCGTGAGGTGCTCCCGGGGCAACAGTGCTTGCCACGGTGGAACGCGTCGCGCGGCACGGCGGCTGTTGACCCGTCTGCCGCCCCGCTACGTCCACGGCCTTGCGGAGACGCCTTCTTGGTGGAGCTGGGGGCTCTGCTTGTGGCGAGCTGTCTGAAGGTGAGAAAGAGGAGGAGTCGATCTTCAACGAGTCGGTCGAGCCCTCGGCGGGCTCGCTCGACTTGGCTTCAGGCCCGAGAAGCTCTCCCTCGCCGGCAAGCTCCTCTCGCTCGGCAAGGCTTGCCACCTCTGCTGCCTCTGCCTCCTCCACGGTGAATCCAAACTCGCCCGTGGCAGCGGCTGCCGCCGCCTCTTCCAGCCTAGTGGCGATGCGCTGCATCTCCGCATCGGTGGTGTCGCGAGTAAGGCTCTTCTGTTCATCGTAGCGGACCGGCACTTCTACCAAGCCGTCAAGGAACTCCTGCACGACGTCGTCTGCAGGCTCTTGCCAAGTTGGGACAATTCCATGCGAATCGCACAGCGGCATCATTGCACGGATGCGGTCGAGCGAGGAGTTGTTGCACAGCGGAATGACACCCCTCGGCAAACTGAACACTTTGGGATGTTGAGGATCGTGCTTGAACAGTTCCAAGAGCATCGCGTCCAGTTCCAGGACAGTGAAGTTGAAGTTGAGGCCCGGGCGCAGCCTCATGATATCCGCCGCATTCTGGAACTCCCAGGCGGGTCTCCTCCTCTCCTGCAGGGGGGCGATGCGGTGGCGAAGAAAATCTACGCCAACGGCGCCTACGGTGAGCCCGGCAAGCCTGAGGCGTAGGATCCGGGTGATGGCAATCTTTAGGCTATCGTCTTCCGGGGCCACGCTGCTCCAATCATTGCCACGCGCTACTGGGGCTTGGCGCTGGGCGGTAAATGGCTGCGGGTTCTCCTCGACAATCCAGCACCAGTCTGCTCTCCATTCATCCCACTTGCTGCGGAGCTCTCCCTCCAGATAAGCTTCCTTCTTGCCAGTTCTCGAGATCCAGGCGATTCTGCGGGATAAAGGCTCCCCTCTCTCAACTCGGGGCATAAAGAAGTGGCGAAAAAGAGCTACATTTGGATAGACTCCGACAAAGTTTTCGCAGAGATGTGCGAAAACTGCCATGGTCAGAACGGCGTTGGGGGTGAAGTCAAGGAGGCGGAACCCGTAGGTGTTCATAATGTCACAGAAAAATGCAGAGAAAGGCCGGCAGAGCTTGCAGTAGAAGAACAACGCGAAGAAGGGATATCCATTCGGAGCCTATTCCGAAGCGGCAGCTGAGAGTACCTTCGTGCGCGGATGCGATCGCGTCTCCGTCGACCAGAAGAGGTAGTAATACTCCCTCAGCTCCTTCGGCGAGCTGAGGGGGGAAGGTTGCCCGCTCCTTTCGCAGCGCCGCGAGCCGCTGCGCCTCGGCCGACTTCACAACCTTCCCGGCTTTCGGAGCCATGGTGGAGGTGGTGAGAGAGATCGACGGCGTTGGTGGTGCCGGTGGCGATGGGGAGCGGAGCGCTGCTCTCTTTCAGCTTTGGGAAGAAGGGGGGAGCGGTGGAGGTTTTTGAGATTCGAATAGCAACCGGCGAGATGGGCGAACTTCCCCTGTTTCCCCTGCTTATAAAGAGGGAGGGGGCAGACCTTCCGTCTTTCCGAATAAAGAAACTTCCCACGATCTCTCCCACGATGCCCCATTCGACGCGTGCCGTTCGAGGAGGGCGCGGTGGATACAGAGTGAGATACGGCGTAACCCAGGCCGCGCGTGCATGTGCCCTGTTTTGTGCCTGGCCCAACAGCGCTCGGCACCGTGTGTGGCCCAGGCCCGGGGGCTCCTGTCGGTGTACTAGAGTAGGGTTACCCTAGTATCCCGAACTTGTGCACGGGCTGTTGCAGCACCCTGCGGCAAGGCTTGCCGGGTGACCGCCAAGGTCCTCCGTGGTTCCTTTGGAGCCATTTAAGAACAAAGTATTCAAGCCAAGGAGACAAGGCCCCGGCAAGAGGAGCTTGCCGGGAAGGCCAACCAAGGCATCTCAAGGAACTTGCCGCGACGCGCCACGCGTCCCGGCGAAGCCCGGTGAGCGACAAGCTTCCGGACGCGACAAGACAACGACCGCGGCAAGGCGCTTACCGCGGCGAACTACCACTCTGTACCCGCGCTCCAGCACATCCACCAACGTGTCGCCCTGGGACCTTTCCAGGCGCACGTGGCAAGAGGCTGTGCGGCCAGCGGTGCACGGTGGCAAGCGACGCTGACAAGATTGCCATCGTCGCAAGCGGTGGCGTCCCTGACGGTCCCTTTTTGCACTATATGGGCGACATAGACGGGCATTTAATGCCTTTGTCCCCTGCCGTCAGGGTTAGGTATGATACACTGTACAGGTAGTTGTACCAACCGCAATTCCTTTTCCATTTTTACCCTTGTCTATGTTGCCACCTGTCGGAGACCCCTTTAGCATATAAAAGGAGGCCCATGCGCAACGTAGAGGGGGGGGGGTAGGCAGAAAAACACTCACGCTCGATCTTGTTAGCAGCTAGTGTGTACTGTAGCACTCAGCGCTCCCGAGCAAGAACTCAATACACTCAGACATGCAGCAGTAGGAGTGTTATCTCTCCGGAGAACTCCGAAGCTGGGTAAACTGCTCGTGTGCTTCGCCTCGATCCGCTCTTCATGCGATCTCTGCCCCCTGCCGAACCGAAAGGGGCTCGGTCCGCTTGTCCCATAGGTGTTCGTGGATCAGTTTCCCCGACAATACTCCAATGCTCCGAGTGAACCTGAGTGGGTTGCTCCTATTCAATTCACTCGATGAGGAAATCTGCTATTGCTTGGGACTTGATGGCTTTCTTTGCCTCAAACTTGATATCTATGGTAAGGAGTTCACTCGTCCACTTTGCCACTCGACAGGTTGCATCCCTATTGTTCAGAATTTCTGATAGTGGGGCATCACTGACTACTAAAACCGAGTGGTCCGATAAATAGTGCGCAACTTTCTTCATGGTCAAATAAATTCCATAAACAAGCTTCTGATAGTGTGGATATCTCTGCTTAGATGGAGTTAAGACCTCAGAAATATAATATACTGGGCACTGAACTTTGAAGGCCTTGCCTTCTTCTTCCTGCTCGACCATGGAGCACTGTGCTGAATACTTGTCTAGTGGCTGAGATGTAAAGAAGTAAAGGCTCTTTGCTAATTGGAGCAGCAAGCACCGGCTGGGTGGAAAGCAGGGCTTTGAGGTCTTCAAACGCTGCTTCAGCTTCGTCATTCCACTCGAACTTATCAGACTTCTTCATCATTCAGTAAAGAGGCAATGCCTTTTCACCGAGGTGTGAAATGAATCGACTCAATGCGGCCAAACAACCAGTAAGCCTCTGAACATCATGCACATGCAGGGGGCGTTTCATTCGGAGGACTGTGTCAACCTTCTCTGGGTTTGCATCGATCCCTCATTCGGAAACGAGGAAACCAAGTAACTTTCCACTTGGGACTCCGAACATGCACTTTGATGGATTGACCTTGATATCATACTTTCTCAAGTTGGCAAAGGTTTCAGCGAGGTCAGTCAGTAGGTTGGAACCTTTGCGTGACTTGACCACTATGTCATCCATGTATGCTTCCACATTCCAACTAATTTGAGTGAGCAGGCACTTCTGAATCATGCACATGAACGTGGCACCAGCATTCTTGAGGCCAAAGGGCATACTGACATAGCAAAAACATTCGAATGGGGTGATGGAAGCTGTTTTTATCTCATTGGGACCATAGAGACGGATCTGATGGTACCCGGAATATGCATCCAAAAAGGATAGGCGCTCACATCCCGTGGTTGAATCAACGATCTGGTCGATGTGGGGCAAAGGGAAATGATCTTTCAGGCAGGCCCGATTGATACTTGGAATCAATACACATTCGAAGTGACTTATCTTTATTGGGGACCATGATGACGTTAGCGAGCCACTCGGAGTGGTATATCTCACGGATGCCGAGCCACCTCCTTGCCAATTGCCTTCCTCTTCTCCGTGGCGGACCGACGTAGATGCTCTTTAACGGGTTTTGCTTTTAGGTCGACTCACAAACGGTGCTCAACCAGTCCCCTGGGTACACCTGACATGTCTGATGGTTTCCATGCGAGGATGTCCCAGTTCTCACGAGGAACTGGATGAGCGCTTCTTCCTATTTGTTGTCGAGTGTTGTTGAAATATGCGTCGGAGCAGCATTGGGGTCGGTCGGGTGAATGTGAAGCAGTTTTGTTTCACCGGCCGACTGAAATGCAGACTCTGAGGCAAGATTTTTGGCACGCAACAAATCACTCGGATCTGCATTCTCCTGGTATTCTTGAAACTCCACGGCTGCTATCTTTTCATCGGCAATCTTTGAGCCTTTCTGGAGGCAATCTTCTGCTCTTTGCCGATTCCCAGTGACTGTGATCATGCCTTTGAGGCCAGGCATTTTCAAATTGAGGTACACATAACATGGTCGAGCCATGAAACGAGCATACGTAGGTCGACACAGAATGGCATGGTACGTACTTCTGAAATCCACTACATCAAAGGTCAGCTTTTCCTTGCGATAGTTCTTCTCATCGCCGAAAACCATGTCGAGAGTGATCTGACCAAGTGAATCGGCTTTGTTCCCTGGGTTGACTCCGTGGAATCGCATGTTACTCTCACTAAGCTTGGACATCGGGATGCCCATCCCTTCGATGGCCTCAGCGTACATGATATTCAATCCACTGCCACCATCCATCAAAACCTTGGTCAATCGAGTGCCCCCAACGATTGGGTCAATCACCAACGCTTGCCGCCCAAGGGTGGCAACGTGAGCTAGGCGGTCAGACTGGTCGAACGTGATGGTTTTTTTTGACCACTTCAAATATGTCGTTGTTGCCGGAGCAACCATGTTTACTTCTCTGTTGATCACTTTCAATCGATTTTTGCTCTCGATGTCAGCAAAAATGACTAAAGTGGCATTGACATTAGGATAACCATCATGCTCCTCTTTGCCTTCTTCTTTATCAGACTCCTTTTCCTTTTCACTAGGCTGACCTTTCTCACGGAAACTCTGAATCAAGAATTGACACCGTCGACTGGTATGCTTGGGAAGAATCAAGTTACCCTCCTCATCCTTTTTTGTGTGAATGTGACACGGTAAATCAAGCACATCATTCCCAGCTTGATCTTTCACTTTTTGGGGGGTCCACGGTCCCTTAGGCTTCCCCTCGAACTTCCCTTGGTTCAGACCTGCTGCCTCAACGCGACCTGCAGCTTCAGCTTTACATTTTTGTTTCTGACTGGAGTTCCCTCCTCCGGTGTCCTGGGAGACTAACTTGTGCTTGCCGCTCCGTAGTCGGTCCTCTTCTTCGCCGTTAGAGTACCGAGTGGCAATCTCCATCATCCGAGACAGAGTCATGTCTCCCGTCCAAATGAACTTCAGATTGAGCTCTCTATAGTGAACGCCTTCTTTAAAGGCACAGGCTGATTGGTGATCCGACACATTCTCCACCGTGTGATGAAGAATAGTCCATCTCTGGATATAGTCTCTCAAAGTCTCATTCCGTTTCTGAACACAATGGTGCAATTCTGTCAAACCAGCAGGCCGCTTGTAGGTGCCCTCAAATTTTTTGGTAAACACTCGGGCCAACTCTTCCCAATTGAAAATACTCCCAGGGGCCAACTGATTCAGCTAGGCTCTCGCAGAACCATCAAGCACCAAAGGGAGGTGCTTCATGGCCACCTCATCATTGCCGCCACCAATATGCATGGCCACTCGGTAATCCTCCAACCAAGTGTGAGTCTTTGACTCCCCTGTGAACTTACTGACGCCAGTCGTCGATCTGTAGTTGTGAGGGATCTCAGCGGCTCGGATGGCTCTCCCGAAACACTCAGGGCCAGAAACGTGCACCCTACTTCCACTTGGTCTGTCTCTATCCAACCCTTCTCTGTATGCTCTGTTCCGGTCGACCAAACCTTGTACAAGGACTGACCTTGGGTTGAACCCAGGCTTTCTTGGGTCGACTGGAACTTTGCATTCATTACCATACGGGCGCCTATCGTCATACCATCGGGGCGCGTACGACCTGTCCCTCGGAGGGGGTGAAGGCACTCGACAGTGGTTGTCACGGACGTACCCACGATCAAACACTCCATGAGCTTTTCTGAGGTGACGATCTCGACCGTGATCATGATCTTCACGTCGCAAAGGCGACCCAAGACTGTGTGCTGACTGAACTGTATCTACCCTTACTGACCTGCTGTGGATCCTGTACTGTGGCTGGGAAACGGCAGAGTTCAGCTCTCCTGCTGCCCGAAGCAGCACTCAGATCTGTTCCAAGCCTCTTCCAGCTTCTGGTCGGGATGGCTGAATAATCTCTGCTATACGTGCAATAGCTGTAAGATTTTGGATTGGAGTGCGGTATACCTAAGGTTCAGGCAGAAACAACTGTCTCTAACATCAACTAGATTCGGGAATCAGTCGACGGGCGCATTCGTTGAGAGAGTGCCGGAGGTTCTCCAGATGTGTGCGCTCAGCAAATGTGGCCAGGCGCACAGCCTCCAAGGCCCGAGCCTCGACAGTTTCCCCCATGATGTGGGTCTGGAGCACCTCAACATTGCGGCGATGCAACTCTTCCCTCTGGTGCATATTGAGAGGTTGAGGCTCGTACTCATCATGGTCGTATGATGGGCCGTCGCCGCCGCCGTCACCGCCGTTGCGGCGAAACCCGGGCGGGCTGCAACGAGGGTCGACCAAGAGAACTTCCGCCACGGGGTCACAGCTCCCGTGCTAGTATCCGTAGAGCCAGTCGACACGTTGACTGGACCGCAGAGAAATTCTTCGGGCTCAATCGCCGTGACTTGTGGGGTGGCCGTCTAACGAGCCACCACATGCTTTACCTACTGTTGGAGCCGCGACCGACCGGATCTCTTGCAGCAGCGACCAGCGCAGTGAGTAGACGATGTGAGGACCGACCGATACGGAGTCGACGGCTGTTGTCGGAGAACACCGCAGGCACTAACGCGGAAGTGCAATGCCCCGCGGATCAGAAGGGCCTCGACATCGAGGCGGGCTTCTTGGAGCCAGGCGGAGTCGTCAGTGACGAAAGTGAGCACGCCGATTCGGAACTCGTGGACCATGACCAACCCACTGCCGGAAACCATGTTGATGAAGATCGGAGAAATGCAACCTCGCCTGAAGTTGCCAAGACTCTTTGCCCCAAGGTGGGCACCAACTGGCGTGGTACTAAGTCTAGCAGGTTGAGTAGGGGGTACGTATAAGGACGCAAGGACCTAGCTACGACGAGGTTGTACACACGAGTTTATGAGTTCAGACCCCTCTCGGAGGAGGTAAAAGCCCTACGTCTCGGTGCCCTGAGGGGGTCGACTGGAATATGGGTGTGTGTTACAAGGGGTTCGAACCCTTGTCTCAGAGGAGGGGGGTGGCTTATATCGAGTGCACCAGGACCCCAACCGTCCCCCGTTACTGGGTCCAATGCACATTAAGACAGGGCGTTATTGGTAACGCCAGCTATGAAGTGCTATTAATGATCTTTAAGACTACGGAGTGAACGCCTGACCGTTGCCATCCTAAGTGACTCTAGGTCTTCTGTACTCCAAGTAGTTTCCTTTATGGTGGAATGACTCCATCTAGTTCGAGTGAAATTGGGGGTATCCGAGTGAGGTGACTGGTTGAGTGGATTGCACTCGATGGCTTCAGTCGGTACTTCTTGCTATACTTTGAACTTCCTTGACTCTAGGGTAGTGACCTTGGGTAGGGCGTATAGGTCAGGCCTATGACTCTACCATAGGTTCATGGCATCTTCACACGCCGCGGCCTAGGTACTTGTCACCTTTAAACCCGTCCAGCATCACCTGCTGGATGTACTTCAAATATACTAACAGGTCGTCGTTACATGTTATGCAGCTGGCAAGAACTACAAGGACGATGTTTCTTCTGGACTGCGGCATTGCTATGATCTTGGCCTGAGGCATTGCTATGATCTTGTAAGTGCGTCTCTCGCTTGTATTGTTGTTTGCCTGCCAACATGCTTTGCTAGGATTTTCGACCAGTTATCCCTTTGTGCAGACAATGATTTCCACTACTAGCTGCTAAATTAGAGATGTAGATGTCATACATGATACTCCCTCCACTCCTAAATATAAGTCTTTGTAGAGATTCCACTATAGAGTACATACAAAGCAAAATGAGTGAATCTACACTCGAAAATGCATCTATATACATCTGTATGTGGTCCATAGTGGAATCTCTACAAAGACATATATTTAGGAACAGAGGTAGTACATTACACAAAATCATAGGTGGCATGTAGGAATTCCAGTGCACTACATTAGGGTCCCTTAGAGTGCCTGCAAGTCCAATACACAGAGTCATGGCTAGTTTATGCTATGCACACAATCATTAATTGGTGGTTTAAATATCCGCAAGGGATATGTAATGTATTATCATGTACAGACATATCAAATTAGTCGTGTTAACTTGCAGATCGGGTGTCGCAATGAAAAGTACAAGCTTTCTTAGTACAAGATGTATGTGGCAATTTCATGGAACATCTTAAAAAAAGGAGAGGCACTGGTGAGACTATAAGTGTGCTATGGTAGGTCACTCCATTGCAATCATCGTGACATGTTATTTTTATGTTAGTGCTATTGCCAGGGTTCTTAGGGACAGTTATTTTGACTTATCCTAAGAAAATAAGCACCTTTGAATATAAGCTCCAGATAATAAGCCAACCAGTTCTTTTCATTGCCTGCCTTTTCAGCTTATCTGTGGTATGATCAGTGAAAAGTCTAGATTGCATTATATTCTGTCATTTTGCTGCCCATATGTAAATTAATTTCACCTGTAAACATCAAAAATTGAACCCAGTGTAGTAATTAATATGATAGGAACACATACCATCAATATTTCTTCAAAATGCAAATACAAAGATACCACCGACTTGGCACAATCTACTTTGGTCAATGTCTTCCATAGAGAGTCCATTGCCTAGTTTAAATGAAGAACTCAGTGCCTGAATTCAAATGAAGAACCATTATTTATCAAAATTCGATGGTCCAAGTGGCTGGTTATTATCATATAGTAGTACCACCTGAAAGCATCATATAGCAGCAGTAGCAGCTCATAGCATCTCATCATACAACAGTAACAGGAGCTGATAGCAACTCATCATACAGTAGAAGCAGCTCATAGCAACTCATCATACAATAGCAGCTAGCAATTTGTCATATACCAGCAGCATCTCATAGCAATTCATCATATAGCACTAGTAGGAGCAGCTCATAGCAATTCATCATATTGCAGCAGCAGGAGCATCTCATAGCAACTCACCATATAGCAGCAACAACTCATAGCAATTCATCATATAGCAGCAGCAGCTAATAGCAATTCATCATATAGCAGCAGCAGGAGCAGCTCATAGCAATGCATCATATAGCAGCAGTAGCAGCTCATAGAAATTCATCATATTGCGGATCAGAATGAAAACTTGTCAAAAAATCCGAGGAGATCCTCGGCTTGTTGGATGAGCTCATCCTTCAACAACACCTCATGGCCATGGCCTGGGAGGAGGGGGAACGAGGTGCCTTCTGCTGGAGTGGGGCACCGGTCGTAGTTGTGTGGAGACCAGATACGTCCATTTTGCATCATGTTTTCTTACTGTTATTTATGTTGTTTTATTGTATAATAATGCTTTTTGGAGTAATTATAATGCCTTTTCTCTCATAATATGCAAGTATACACAAAGGGGGATAATTTTGACAGCTGGAAATCTAGACCTGAAAAAGCTACGTCAAGCTACCTATTCTGCACAACTCCAAATGAGTTGAAACTCCACGAGGATTTTTTATGGAATATTTAAGAAATATTGGAGCAACTAAGTACCAAAGATGGGCCACCTGGTGGGCACAACCCACCTGGGCGCACCAGGAGGCCCAGGCACACCCTAGTGGGTGCTGCCCTCCTCGTCCCATCTCTGGTGCCCGTCTTCGGGTATATAAGTCATTTTGACCTAAAGTATTCTAGGAGAGGACTTTCCGGATGAAGCACTGCCGTCTCGAGGAGGAACTTGTGCAGGAGCACTTTTGCCGTCCGACGAAGCGATTCCGCCAGGTGAACTTCCCTCCCAAAGGGGAAATCATCGTCATCATCATCACCAACAACTCTCCCATCTTGGGGAGGGCTATCTTCATTAACATCTTCAATAGTATCAACTCCTCTCAAACCCTAGTTCATCTCTTGTGTTCAATCTTTGTACTCGAACTATAGATTCGTGCTTGCGGGTGACTAGTAGTGTTGATTACATCTTGTAGTTGATTACTATATGGTTTAATTGGTGGAAGATTATATGTTCAGATCCATTATGCTATTTAATAGCCCTATGATATTGATCATGATTATCATTTGTGAGTAGTTACTTTTGTTCATGAGGTCAGGGGATAAATCATGTTGCAAGTAATCATGTGAACTTGATATGTGTTCGATATTTTGATGATATGTATGTTGTCATTCTCTTAGTGGTGTCATGTGAAGGTCGACTACATGAAACTTCACCATATTTGGCCACAAGGTAATGAATTGTGGAGTAGTTATTATATGATGGGTTGCGAGAGTGATAGAAGCTTAAACCCCAGTTTATGCGCTATTCCGTAAGACCGATTGGATCCAAAATTTTAATGCTATGGTTATAATTTATTCTTAATACTTTTCTTGTAGTTGCAGATGCTTGCAAGAGGGTTAATCATAAGTAGGAGGTTTGTTCAAGTAAGAACAACATCTAAGCACTGTTCCAACTCATACCAAATTATCAAACTAGCGAACACGAATTAAGCCAACATGATGAACATGACTAGATGAAATTCCCGTGTACCCTCAAGAAAACTTTGCTTATCATAAGAGACCATTTTGGCCTGTCCTTTGCCTCAAAAGGATTGGTCTACCTTGCTGCACTTTTTTACTACTATCGTTACTTGCTCGTTACAAATTATCTTGCTATCAAACTACTCCGCTACTTCCAATTTTAGCACTTGTAGAAACTACCTTGCTGAAAACCACTTGTCATTTCCTTCTGCTCCTCGTTAGGTTCGACACTCTTACTTATCGAAAATGCTACATTTGACCCCATATACTTGTGGGTCATCAAGGCTATTTTGTAGCGCCGTTGCCGAGGAGTGAAGCGCTCTTGGTAAATGGAAAATTGTAAGGAAACATTATTACTAAGTGCTGAAATTTATTGTCACTTGCTACTATGGAAAACAATCCTTTAAGGGGTTTGTTCGGGGTATCTTCACCTCGACCGGAACCACAATTAATTGCCCCTCAACCTACTGCACCTACTGGAAATATTGAATATGAAATCCCTTCGGGTATGGTAGAACAACTGCTATCTAATCCTTATGTAGGAGATAGAACTGGACATCCTGATATGCACTTGATATATGTGGATGAAATTTGTGGATTGTTTAAGCTTGCAGGTTTGCCCGGAGAAGAAGCTAAGAAGAATGTGTTCCCTTTATCATTGCAGGGAAAAGCATTGACATGGTATAGGCTATGCAACAATATTGGATCTTGGAACTGGAATCGGTTGAAATTGGAATTTCATCAAAAAAATTATCCTATGCATCTAGTTCATCGTGATCGGAACTATTTATGTAATTTTTGGCCTAGTGAAGGAGAAAGTATCACTCTAGCTCAGGGGAGGATTAAGTCAATGTTATATTCATGCCCCAATCATGAGCTCTCAAGAGAAATTATTATTCAGAATTTTTATGCTCGGCTTTCTCGTAATGATCAATCCATGCTCGATACTTCTTGTACTGGTTCTTTTATGAAGAAGACTATTGAATTCCGGTGGGATCTTTTAGAAATAATTAAACACAACTCTAAAGTTTGGGAACCCGACGAAGGTAAAGAGTCAGGTTTTGAACCTAAGTTTGATTGTGTTAAATATTTTATGAGCAGTGATGCTTTTCAAAAGTTGAGCATTAAATATGAACTTGACTCTGAGATAGTAGCTTCCTTTTGTGAATCTTTTGCTACTCATGTTGATCTCTTTAAATAGAAGTGGTTTAAATATCACCAACCTATTAAAGAAGAAGTTAAAGAACCGGTAAAATCTAAACAAGAAACTATCATTTATAATGTTGATCCAGTTGTTCCCACTGGTTATATTGAAAAACCACCTTTACCTGTTAGGATGAAGGAACATGCTAAAGCTTCAACTATGGTTAACAAAAGTTATGTTAGAACAACCAAACCAGCTGAACAAATTGGAGTTGAACCTAGTGTTGCTATGATTAAAGATCTCTTAGTCGATAATATTGATGTTCATGTTATTTACTTCTGTGACGAATCTTCTAGAATTGCCAAACCCGATAAAGAAGATAAACATAGACCACTTGTTGGCATGCCTGTTGTCTCATTTAAGATAGGAGATCACTGTTATCATGGGTTATGTGACCTAGGTGCTAGTGTGAGTGCTATTCCTTTATACTTATATGAAGAAATTAAGAATGAAACAGTCGGTGAATCTCATGAATTTAATTTCGGTGTTAGCTTTGGAAATGAATCTCATGAATTTAATTTCTCCAAATTTAGTAGACAACCTCATAAGAAAGATTTTCCTAGTAAGAATGAAAATTATTGGGCTTGCTTCTATTGCTATAACTCCTACTGATCCTTTGGAACAATATTTGCTAGACCATGAAAATGATTTGCATATGCATGAAAGAAATGAAATAGATAGAATCTTTTTCGAACAACAACCTCTGCTTAAACACAATTTGCCTATTGAAACTCTAGGAGGTCCTCCTCCACCTAAAGGTGATCCTGTGTTTCAATTAAAACAATTGCCAGACACTTTGAAATATGCTTATCTTGATGAGAAAAAGATATATGATGTTATTATCAATGCTAACCTTTCAGAACATGAAGAAGAAAGATAATTGGAGATTCTAAGGAAGCACAAAGCTGCTATTGGATATACTCTTGATGATCTTAAGCGCATTAGTCCCACTCTATGTCAGCACAAGATTAATATGGAACCTGATGCTAAACCCGTTGTTGGTCACCAACGTTGGTTAAATCCGAAGATGAAAGAAGTGGTAAGAACTAAAATATTGGAACTTCTAGAAGCAGGTATAATCTATCCAATAGCTGATAGGATATGGGTAAGTCCTGTTCATTGTGTCCCTAAGAAGGGAGGTCTTACTATTGTTCCTAATGATAAGAATGAGCTTATTCCACAAAGAATTGTCACATGCTATAGGGTGGTAATTGATTATAGAAAATTCAACAAAGCAACTAGAAAAGATCATTACCCTCTGCCTTTTGTCGATAAAATGTTAGAAAGATTATCTAAGCACACACATTTTTTCTTCCTTGATGGATATTCTGGTTTTTCACAAGTACCTGTTTCACAACCTCATCAAGAAAATACCACTTTTACTTGTCCTTTTGGAACTTATGCTTATAGACGTATGCCTTCTGGTTTATGTAATGCACCTGCTACCTTTCAAAGATGTATGACTACTATATTCTCTGATTTTTGTGAAAAGATTGTTGAGGTTTTCATGGATGATTTTTCCGTTTATGGGAAGTCTTTTGATGATTGTTTAAGCAATCTTGATCGAGTTTTGTAGAGATGTGAACAAACAAATCTTGTCTTGAATTGGGTGAAGTGCCAATTTATGGTTAACGAAGGTATTGTTTTGGGCCATAAAATTTCTTAAAGAGGCGTTGAAGTGGACCAGGCCAAGGTTGATGCAACTGAGAATATTCCATGTCCTAAAGATATCAAAGGTATTCATAGTTTCCTTGGTCAGGCTCATTTCTATAGGAGGTTTATCAAAGACTTTTCTAAAATTTCAAGGCCTCTTACGAATCTTTTGCAAAAGGATATTCCTTTGTGTTCGATGATGATTGTTTCGAAGCCTTTGAAACACTAAAAAGCCTTAATTACTACACCTGTTGTTCAACCACCTGATTGGAACTTGCCTATAGAGATTATGTGTGATGCTAGTGATTATGTTGTCGGTGCTGTTCTTGGACAAAGAGTTGATAAAAAACTGAATGTTATTCATTATGCTAGTAAAACTATAGATAGTGCTCAACGAAATTATGCTACTACTGAAAAAGAATTCTTAGTAGCGGTTGAGGGAGTCCTGGACTAGGGGGTCCTCCGGCGTCCGGGCTATGCGATATGGGACAGACTAATGGGCCGCGAAGATACAAGACAGAAGGATCTCCCTCGTGTCCGGATGGGAATCTCCTTTGCGTGTATGGAAAGCTTGGCATTTGGATTTTGCATCTTCCTTTCTCTGTAAACCAACTCTGTACAACCCTAGGTCCCTCCGGTGTCTATATAAACCGGAGGGTTTAGTCTGTAGGGGCAGAACAATCATACAGGCTAGACATCGAGGGTTTATCCATTATGATCTCGAGGTAGATCAACTCTGGTAACCCCTATACTCATCAAAGTCAATCAAGAAGGAAGTAGGGTATTAACTCCATTAAGAGGGCCTAAACCTGGGTAAAAATTGTGTCCCCTGCCTCCTGTTACCTTCGACCCTGAGACGCACAGTTCGAGACCCCCTACCCGAGATCTGCCGGTTTTAACCTCGACATTGGTGCTTTCATTGAGAGTTCCACTGTGCCGTCGCTAGAAGGCTCGATGGCTCCATAGATCATCTACAACAATACTGCCTTGAGGGATACTTTTCTCCCCAATAAATTTTTGTATTCAGCGGCTTCACACTGCGTGCCAACTCGATTGGCCATCTCGAGCAGATCGACAGCTACGCCCCTAGTCATCAGATCGGTTTTGGAAATCTGAATTTTGTCGCTGACATCCGAGGAGACTTGAACTTCCAAGGATTCGTTTCCCCAATCACCGCTTTAGCCTTCGATCCGTAGCGCACCACCATGTCCGAAGACGGGAGTTTCAAACCCACCAGACTCTCTGCAGCTACAGAGCCTGACACTGGAGAACCGGAGGGGATCGCATCACCGGCATGCCTGGAGTCACGCCAGGCTCCCTCTATCCTCGTGGAGCCGGACTCGCCTCCAGAAACTAACTCCTAACTCTCGAGATCCGCGTCATATGAGCTTCGTGTCGGTGTCAACACTGGTAGATCTCGGGTAGGGGGTGTCGGTGTCTAAACTGGCGGATCTCGGGTAGGGGGTCCCGAACTGTGCGTCTAAGGCTAATGGTAACAGGAGGCGGGGGACACAATGTTTACCCAGGTTTGGGCCCTCTCTATGGAGGTAATACCCTACGTCCTGCTTCATTGATCTTGATGAATATGAGTGTTACAAGAGTTGATCTACCATGAGATCGTAATGGCTAAACCCTAGAAGCTATCCTATGATTATGAATCTTGTCTCCTGTCCTACGGACTAAACACTCTGGTCTATATAGACACCGGAGGGGGCTAGGGTTACACAAAGTCGGTTACAGAGAAGGGAATCTACATATTCGAATTTCCAAGCTTGCCATCCACGCAAAGGAGAATCCCATCCGGACACGGGAAGAAGTCTTCTATCTTGTATCTTCATAGCCCAATAGTCCAGCATGTGTATATAGTCCGACTGTCCGAGGACCCGTTAATCCAAGAGTCCCTCAGTAGCCCCTGAACCAGGCTTCAATGACTGTGAGTTCGACGCGCAGATTGTCTTCGACATTGCAAGGTGGGTTCCTTCTGCGAATACTTCAAAGTAGATCTTGAACACAAAAATCGTGTCCGGCTCTGCAAAACAAATTCCACATACCACTATAGAGAGTATAATATTCCATGATTCCAATCCACTGACAACTTTTCATAGCGTGACATCAAACCGGGGCCCGGTCTTTATTCACACCGTTTTTAGCCTGGCCCTCCGTATTTCGAGGTGCAGTTTCATTGGCACGCCGTGTCAAAGCAGAGGTCATGTCCCCTTATCATGGGATTCTCATCAATACGGGTATGGGTAACCCAACCATGCCATCTGCACGGCGCTTGGGGAATAAGCGAGTTTTAAGGCGAGTGGGTAGGTGCATGACTTTTACTACCTTTATAAAGGGATAAGGATTCATCCTAGTTCACCCATGCCTTCTCCTTCCTCTGCCCATCCATTCTTGAGATCCACTGCCCAAGCTTTCCCCTTCTCGGCCCAAAAAAGGACTCCAGTCATGTCCGGATACGGAGCAGGAGGCAAGTGGATGGCCTCCTCTATCAAGGAGAAGGACATCAAGAAGCTCTGGGAGGCCAAATAGATAGCCAAGGAAATCACCCATCGACTTCCGGCCAAGAGACAGATTGTCCCCACCCCGGAGCCCCAAGAGAGGGTGGTGTTCATCTCTCACTTCGTCTGCGGGCTGGGATTTCCCCTCCACCTGTTCGTCCACGGACTGATGTACTACTACAGGCTGGACTTCCATGATCTACCCCAACTCCATCCTCAACATATCGGCGTTTGTCATCGTGTGCGAGGCCTTCCTTCGCATCCCACCTCATTTTGGACTATGGCTGAAGACCTTTAATTTGAAGCCAAAGGTGGTCAGCGGTCAACAAGCTGAGTGCGGAGGTGCCATGGTGGGCAAGATACCCAATGTCACCTAACCCGAAGGCTCCTTCATGGAGACTGTCAAAGGATGGCACTCGGGATGGTTCTACATCATCGAGCCGCGTGACATCAACTGGGTCATGGCTCCCACATTCTGGTCTAGAGTCCCAATGCGGGTCACCTCCTGGCAAGAGAAGGGCCTGACCTGGTCTTCCTTAGACGAGCTGATGAGGCTCCAGACACGCATCAAGAACATGATAAACAAGAGAATCAAGCTTGTCAACGTGATCCAGGTGATGCTTTTTTGCCGGATTCGTCCGTGACAAAGCTGAACTTGCAATTTGTGGGAATTCGATCCATCCGAGCACCAGACCCTACTAGAGCTCTTCGACACTACGCACGAAGATATCTGGAAGGTGCTCTTCAAGGCCAACGAGGTGCCGCCAGCCACGGACGAGGATCATGGTCACGATTCAACCCACCCAGCCAGTTCGGTAAGTTTTCTCATGTTTTCAAGGTGTACCCTTTACTTGCATATTCGAGGAAAGTTTCTGAGCCTCCCTATCAATTATTTCAGACTTGGACAGAGAAGGCGGAGCGGATCAAGTGTCCGGCTCTGCAGCCCAAAGACCCAGAAATCACACTTCTAACAAAGATGCTAGTTCCGGCGCCTTATCAGGTGCCGGAGAAGAAGGCCAAGAAGAAGGCCAAGGAGACCAGAAGTGGTCTCTGTCGCAAGGGAACTTTGGATGTGACGTCCGAAGACGCCGAATCTCATTCCTCCGCCACCGAAGATGACGAGGAAGAGGAGGAAGAAGAAGAAATCCACCCCCCCCCACAGAGGGGATAAAGAATAGGACGGCCTCCACGCATCTGGAGGTCGGGGCGTCCAAGGAGGGGAAAGCTTCCCTTCCAGACAGCTCCGCAACGGCCACCGATAACAGCTTGGAGTCGAAGCCCAGGGAGAAGCCCCTGGCCAAATCGTAATTATCCGAACACATTTATATATTTGACCTTGTTGTTTTATTGTTTTGTCATGTTTGAATCGTGTATTTGCAGTCCGGATCGGTGCCATCTCAAGCAGTCCTTATCTTCGGAGGACTCGCTGGACCCGACCGCGATGGACAGCGGGACCATTCCATCGGCCTCCTCTCCCAAGGACACGGGTGGCGCTGAGGCGTCGTCCCAAAGGATACCAGGTCCGAGGGAGAACCCGGACACCGTCAGGGAGGCGCCAGAGGGCGAGGCCTCGGCTGTTGGACACATGGGGGAGCAAGCCCCCATGGAGACTGGCGATGGGGGCCATATCTAATTCGGCCCCCAACCGAATACTATTCTGGAAACAGATACGACTCCGGAATCAAGCAAGTAGTCCTTCTCGATGGAAGGGTGCGTGCCTATTCCGCTGGCGACCTCTGTCCAGCCAAAGGCGCTGGATACTTTGCTAGGGGTGCTGCGAGGCGCTTCCATTGTGGAAGAACACCATACCCTTATGGGTACGATTATTGAGAGGATCCAGTCCGCGAAGAGTGGACTGACTGAAGCATGCACGAGCCTTCTAACAGGCTTCGAGGTAAGCAACGCAACTTTAAAAACAATGTCATTGTATAAACAGTAGCCCCTGATACTCTGTTCGGTGTTCGAAAAAAAACCCGAAGAGAGGATCAAATAATTTTCGCAGGAGACTAATAAAAATGTCTATGTATATAAGCAGGCGTCGCTGCTGGCTGCGACTTCTCACACTGTGGAAGTCTCCAGACTGAAGCAGAGTCTAGAACGGGGCGAGGAAGAGCTCGGCCTCGTGAAGAAGCAGTTGGAGGACAGTCAAGGTATGTAGTAACCTTATCTAAATTCAGATATGATGAACGATGTGTTCTGACTAAAGTGTCATATATATTTATTAGGAGCAGCGACTGAAGTAACGGCCCTCAATAAGGCACTGGCCGAGGCCGAGGACAAGGTGGCCAAGGAGCGGGCCGCATGCGGAAAGCATGAGGCCCGGGGCAATGAAGTCCAGCAAGAACTTCAGGACGTAGTCAAGAGATGTGAGTCCTTGGAGCGTGACTTTAAGGTGCAAGAGTCCGAACTTGCCAAGGCCCGCCAGAGCGCACAAGATGCCCGAGCCGAAGCCCAGGGCGCCCTCGAGGAAATCCAAGCGGCCAAGAAGATCGCAGCGGGTAAGGCTTTTATAATGCAGAGCAAATATGGGAAGGAAATGTTCCTCCTACTAACCTGGATTTGGAGTTCTCCAGGGGCGTTTGTGGATCTGCCGCGCAGCGTATCAGATGCTGCGGAATTCTATCGAGCCGGAGAGGGAAGCTCTACGAAGAAGATGTTCTGGTCGCAATACCTTGCGCCAGAACATCCAGTGCTCTTTAGTGATCAGTTGAAACAGCTGGTCAAGCTGCATAAGGCGGTTGAACTAGCCATGAAGGATTTGATAATCCGGCTATGGCCTGCCGAAGCTATTCCCAGCAGCTACTTAGGACTCATGAAGCGGCTTGTCACCGCCTGCCTAGGCTTGAAGCCATCAAGTAATCGGTCTATATTGAAGGCGCGCGGATGGCTTTCGCCCGCGCCAAGATGCACTAGGCGAAGCTGGACACCGTGAAGCCGATGACCGAGGACCGCATGCGGGCATGGAGCACCGCACACCCGAGCTGTACTATGACAGTGTCTTGGAGGGATCCCGCCTTGTGGCGGAGCAATGTGCTAAGGATATTATATTCCCATGAATACATTCATGTTTATCCTGTCCTGTAATATGAAACAAATCCGTTATGTAATATAATGTTTTGTTATTAAAACTTCACCTCCTGTGTGGCTATTTTATTAAATTTGAGACTTGGCCAGTCGTCGACTTCTGCCCCCACGTAGGTAGTACGGGGGTGTTCGGGATAAATCTAAACAATCTTTATCCAAGGTTTTGGTCCTTTAAGGAGGTGTTTAGCGCAACGAACCAGGCAATCTGACTATTCAGCTTTATCATTCTCACTTTGCCATAGGAGTTTGATGAGAAAATTTTGGGCATAGCCCCTAGTGTTCGGAAGTCCGAACTTGGGGCACTATACATGCCTAATCGGAAAAGACCGATTTATCGCATAAAGTGGAAAAAATTGCTAAAGATTTGAAACCTCTCGAATAGCTGACCAGCTCTCGCCGCATCATGACAGTCAGTTTTTGGCTTTCTCTACAAAGGTTCTCATCTAGAAGAACCAGGATACAATCACAGTAGTTCTCCCATTACTACCCTAGCCGATATAGCGAAATGTAGGGTAGCAAGCACAGGAGCCGGGCAACCCAACTATTGACCCAAGACATGATTCAGAGCCGATGCATATAATGCTAGAATTCGGGGTGCCGAATTACCATAAAGGTGTTCGGACTTTCTTGTCGTGTTATGGGGCGTAATGAAGCCCCAGTCGAATTAAGTCGTACCAGAGTGTACGTGCGCAATTGATAAGAATATATAAAGTAAAGGAAAAAAATCAAGTAATAAGCTGACGTTGCAAATATTGAGCCGCAAATTATTTTCCATTGTGATTTGATTAATACGTCGAGGCATACTTGTACAAGTAATGCGATAAGCAAATAAGGCTATTTGACATGCCATGACCAAGGGCGAGCTCCGTGCGGGTTTTTAAAATACGTATAACGATCGTTAGCAGAGACCACCTGGGTGTTCCCTCGTACGCCAAAGCTTCTTGCCTTCTTGGTGTATCCGTCCATTGATAGGTCCGATGATCAGGTTATCAGAAAAAACCTCGGAAAGAGAAAAACCCGTGAGAAAAAGAAAACATGAAGGTATGTGGGTCCAGGGGCGGTTGAGCCGCATTATGGACCACAGTCTTGGCTGTGCCTCTGTCCATGCCCATGGTATTTTAAGTGTGTAGTTATCTACGTGCGGCACAAGTGTTGCCGCTTGATCGGGACTAGGATCGAGGCCGAATTGCTAGTCAAGCTCCGGACGAGCCGGACTGTCCTACTGTAGGGTAGCTCGAACTCTCTTGACGGTGTCCAGGGGTTTTACTGCTGAATTAAAGTTCCGCCTGAAAAGACTGCTCTGTACTTCTGCTGCAAGGGCCGCGATGTGCTCCTCGGTATGGAGGGAGCGTTTCGTGTTTCCATTGACTATTATAACACCACGGGGTCCGGGCATCTTGAGCTTGAGGTAAGCATAGTGCGGTACCGCATTGAAGCGAGCAAGTGCGGTTCGTCCGAGCAGTGTGTGATAGCCACTGCGGAAAGGGACGATATCGAAGATCAATTCTTCGCTTTAGAAATTATCTGGGGATCCGAAGACCACTTCCAACACGATTGAGCCCGTATAGCAGACCTCTACACCTGGTATGACACCTTTAAATGTGGTTTTTGTGGCCTTGATCCTTGAGGGATCAATACCCATTTTGCGCATTGTATCCTGATAGAGCAGGTTCAGGATGCTGCCGGCATCAATGAGGACTCGGGTAAGGTGGAACCCATCAATGATTGGGTCAAGGACCAGTGTGGCTGAACCTCCATGACGAATACTGGTCGGATGGTCCCTACGATCGAAGGTGATCGGATAGGACGACCATGGTTTGCACTTTGGAGCGACTAGCTCCATCGCGTAGATGTCCCTGATTGCGTGCTTCCGCTCCCTCTTGGGGATATGTGTAGCGTATATCATATTCACTGTTTTGACTTGGGGAGGAAACTTCTTCTGTCCCCCTATATTCAGGGGGGAGGGGTTCCTCGTGATCGTCCTTGCTTGGTGACCCCTTCTCCTTGTTCTCGGTGTTTAACTTACCGGCCTCTTTAAAAACCCAACACTCTCTGTTGGTATGATTGGCTGGTTTATCATGAGTGTCGTGGATTTGACATGGACGATCGAGTATGCGGTCCAAATTATACGGGCCGAGATTATTTCTCTTGAATGGCTTCTTCTGCTGACCGGACTTAGAGCCATTGAATCCAGCGTTGACAGCTGTGTCTTCTTTGTTGTCACCGTTACTTCGATGCTTGTGTCTGTTCTGTCGGGGCTTGCCATTGCTGTTTCTAGCTTCAGAAGAGCCAGGTTCGCCTGTGTTATTATTGCTACGGGGTAGCCAACTATCTTCGCCTGCACAAAAGCGGGTTATGAGTGTCGCAAGAGCCACCATGGATTTCGGCTATTCTTGGACGAGGTGTAGGGCGAGGCACTCGTCACGGATTCTTTGTTTAAAGGCCGCTAAGGCTTCAGCGTCCGGACAGTCAACAATCTGTTTCTTTTTAGTTAAGACTCTAGTCCACAATTTCCTGGCTGACTCTCCGGGCTATTGAATTATGTGACTTAAGTCGTCGGCATCCAGAGGTTGAACGTATGTACCTTGAAAGTTGTCGAGGAAGGCATCCTCCAAGTCCTCCCAGCTGCCGATGGAGTTTTCGGGTAGGCTGTTCAACCAGTACCTGGCTGGCCCCTTGAGTTTGAGCGGGAGGTATTTGATGGCGTGAAGATCATCACTGTGGTCCACGTGAATATGGAGAAGAAACTCCTCGATCCATACCGCGGGGTCTGTTCAGCCATCATATGATTCGATGATCACGGGTTTAAACCCTTCTAGGAACTCATGTCCCATTACTTCATCAGGGAAGCAAAGGGGGTGTGACGTAGCTCGGACAGAGTTCATCTGCGGTTTTCGGCCCGGACGTGGTTATGTTTGTCGCGTTCAGCCGGATAGCCATCATCGTGCATCGGGGCACTCCCTCGTGATACATAGATTGATCTTGTCTGACCTGCTCTGTTTTCTAAGTCACGTTGCAGGTCATGTGTACCCCTGATCTGTTGTATTTCCATTTTTACAACAAGGTAGTGCAGGCTGGTGTTCGGCTCGAGGTGTCGCTTTGTCTCGGCCACGTTGTGGTCGATCAGCCACATTATGCCTTGGTAGGACGGGCTCCACTACCTCGTCATCGAACTGTGGTAACAGTTTGTGCTTTGGGTAGCTTTTGGTTGGGCGCTCAAGGCCATATTCCTCGGCTGCTAGGACATCAGTCCATCTTTCATTGAGCAGATCTTGATCATCTTGAAGCTGCTGCTACTTCTGTTTCAGGCTCGTTGCAGTGGCTATTAACCGGCGCTTAAAGCGCTCCTGCTCGGCGGGCTCCTCAGGCACGATGAAGTCTTTGTTGCCGTGGCTCACCTCGTCCTTGGAGGATGGAAGGTAATTACTGTCCTCCGCGTCTTTGTTCGTGGCATGTTCATCAGGGCTAGCTTGCCCATCTTCCCGTTCGTCCTGATCGGAGGTTGGTTCGACGGGGTCTTCATTATCTTCGGCAGGAGTATTCTTTTCTCCTGTGAGGGTGTTGTTGTTTTTACTATGGCGTGGCTTAGAGTGGTGCCGCTGACGCCGGTGCTTTGGCTGTATCTCAGGAGGTTTATCCTCGACTGGATTTTCATTGTCGCCGTTGTTTTCTTTGGGTGTATCCACCATGTATATGTTGTACGAGAAGGTGGCTGTCCAACGCCCTGTAGGTGGTGGTTCCTGTTCCTCTCCGGCATTGTCATCCATATCGTCGATGTCTTCGGAGTCGAAATCAAGCATGTCAGTTAAGTGGTCGACAGTGGCTATCTAGTGGGTGGTGGGTGGGTAACGAAATTCTTCGTCGTCTGCTTCCCACTCGAGTCGGACATAGTTTGGTCGAGAGTCTCCTGACAAGGAGAGGGATTTTAATGAGTTTAGCACATCACCTAGAGGTGAGTGCTTGTCCGCGGAGCTGAACTCTAAGATCGGCGCCCAATCCGATTCGATGGGCACGGATGAATGCAGTCCGGATCCTATGGCTGGAAACGAGTCCGAGGTTCCGGTGATACAAGCCCAGCTCGATGTTGGGTCTGTGTGCGGCTCGAGCGCCGCTGAGTCTGCGGCTTCCGTGGTGGGGTTAAGCTTCCTGTCTTCGAATGACGCGGTCTACTCCGGATCTAGGGCCAGAGCGGTTACAGGCGCTATCTCCTGATCATGGCCAGATGACAGATTTAGGTCATGTTCATCACGGCGGCAGGGTACAGCCGTCATGGGCTCGAATCCGTCAAAGATCAAGTCTCCACAGATATTGGCCACAAAACCAGGCTTCCAAATCTGACCTGATGGCCACGGGCGTAGCTATCGATCTCCTCCAGATGGCCAAGCGAGTTGGCGCGCAGTGCGAAGCCGCGGAATACGAAGATCTGTCCGGGGAGAAAGACCTCCCCCTGGACTGCGTTGTTGTAGATGACTGATGGAGCCATCAAGCCTTCTAATGATGATGCAACAGAACTATCAATGAAAGCACCAATGTCGGTGTCAAAACCGGCGGTTCTTGGGTAGGGGGTCCCGAACTGTGCGTCTAAGGCTAATGGTAACAGGAGGCGGGGGACACAATGTTTACCCAGGTTCGGGCCCTGTCTATGGAGGTAATACCCTACTTCCTACTTGATTGATCTTGATGAATATGAGTATTACAAAAGTTGATCTACCATGTGATCGTAATGGCTAAACCCTAGAAGCTAGCCTATGATTATGATTGTTGTCTCCTGTCCTACGGACTAAACCCTCCAGTTTATGTAGACACTGGAGGGGGCTAGGGTTACACAAAGTCGGTTAAAGAGAAAGGAATCTACATATCCAACTCGCCAAGCTTGCCATCCACGCAAAGGAGAATACCATCCGGACATGGGAAGAAGTCTTCTATCTTGTATCTTCATATCCCAACAGTCCGGCATGTATATATAGTCCGGCTGTCCGAGGACCCTTGAATCCAGGACTCCCTCAGGGGGTCCCGAACTGTGCGTCTAAGGATCGAACGTAATAGGAGGCTGGGGATACGATATTTACCTAGGTTCGGGCCCTCTTGATGGAGGTAATATCCTACTTCCTCATTGATTGACTTTGATGAGTATAGGGGTTACAAGAGTTGATCTACCTAGAGATCATAATGGCTAAACACTAGATTTCTAGCCTGTATGATTGTGATTACCCCTATGGACTACGTCCTCTGGTTTATATAGGCACCATAGGGGATTAGGGTTCTACAAGGTCGGTTTATAAAGGAAGGAAACTTTACATCCGTACGCCAACCTTGCCATCCACACAAAGAAGACTCCGATCCAGACACGGGAGAAGGCCTTCTATCTCATGTCTTCACGACCCATTAGTCCGGCCCATGTTACATAGGCCGGCTCCCCGAGGACCCCACAGTCCAAGACTCCCTTAGTAGCCCCCTGAACAAGCATTCAATGATGATGTATCCGGCGCGCAGAGTGTCTTCGGCATTGCAAGGCGGGTTCGTTCTCCGAATACTCCAAAGCAGTCTTCCACACACAATAGCTATATCCGGCTCTGTTTAATAATTAAAACTTTTAGTTGTTAGGGAAAAATGCTCAAAACAGAGTAAGTCACGTCCATAGGTGATTTTTTTCGGCGAGGTGTTATGTCCTGGCCTTGTTAGTATCCCAAACCGTTTTACAATCCTCGTTTCATGTTTCGAGGCGCGGTTATTGACACGTCTTGTCAAAGCAGAGATCGTATCCCTTTATCACGGGATTCTCATCAATAGGGGTTTTGGGTAATCCAACCGTGCCGTTCACACGTCCCCTTGGGAATAGGCGAGATTCAAGGATGAGGGGATGCTTGATATCCACTGCCTTTATAAGAAGATAAGGATCCGCCTTTTTACCCCACGCCTTCTTCCTCCTCAGCCCATCTACCACTCGAGCTCCAGCGCCCAAGTTACAATCTTTTCCATTGCCACCAAACACCCCAGCCAAGTACGGATCTGGACTGCAGGGCAAGTGGATGGCTTCCTCTGTTACAGAGGAGAACATCAAGGAGCTCCGGGAAGTTGGGTACCTGGCCGCGTATATAATCCACCGACTCCCTGCCAAAAAGCAAACCATTCCCACTCCAGAGCCAAATGAGAGGGTAGTGTTGATCCCCCATTTCCTTCACGGACTAGGGTTTCCCCTTCATCCTTTCATCCGCGGTCTCATGTTTTACTATGGGTTAGATTTTCATGATCTAGCCCCAAATTCCTTCCTCAATATTTCGGTGTTTATCGTCGTGTCACTAAAAAAAATACACTTCCGTCATGATATGTGTTTGTCATAGTAGGTCGCGTTTTTTGTCATGCATGTACATCCATGACAAATTTCTGACAGAATCAAAATAGTCATACATGTTCTGTCGTAGAAGTGTTCCATGACATTACCAAAATTATCATCACGGGAGTGTCCACTTCCATGACGATAAGCCGCGCGTCACGGAAGTGATTTCGTCAAGGGTGTCCGACACGTGGCATCCATCGTAATGGAACGCCGTTAAGCTATCGGGTCGGGTTTTGGATCCGATAACCCGTTAACAGCCCACCCCAATGGGGATTTTCCACGCGTAAAATCATCATTGGCTGGAGGAAACACGTGTCGGCTCATCGTTGGGACATATGTCATCCACTCATTGGATAGAAGGCGCCTATGATACATCGACACATGGCACGGCCCATCAAGTTTAAATGGGCCGGCCCAACTAAAGGCCCACAAGATTTTGCGGACCATAATGGGCCGGCACAGCTAAAGGCCCACGAGATTTTGCGGCCATAATGGGCTGGCCCAGCTAAAGGCCCACAAGATTTCGCGGGCCATAATGGGCCGGCCCAGGTAAAGGCCCACAAAATTTTTGTGTGCCATAATGGGCCGGCCCAGGTAAAGGCCCACAACATTCTTGCGGATCATAATGGGCCGGCCCGGCTAAAGGCCCACGAGATTTCACCGACACTAATGGGCCGGCCCAGCTGTAGGCCCACAATATTTTGAGGACCCTAGTAGGCCTGCCCATTAACTGGCTGCCATGTTTTGGGCCAAATGTCGACCCATATTTGATCTGGTCCATTAATGGCCTGCCACATTCCGGTCCTAATAATGGCCCATATGAGATCCGGCCCGTTAAAAGCCTCCCACGTTCTGGGCCAAATCACGGCCTAGAAAAGGTCCGGCCCTTTAAGAGGGTTTGGCCTCAATTATGGCCCATATCAGATTCGGCCCGTTAACTGAAGTGATGCTTTTGGGACCACTTGCAAAAGGCCCATTTAGTAATTCGGCATGATATTAGTTTCGGCCTGTTAAGGGCCCGTTTAAGATTTCGGCCCTATATTAATTTCGGCCTATTAAAAGCCCATCATATAATTGGGCCTAACTACGGCCCAGTTTGCATCCGGCCTGCTCGCAGCCGATATCTGATTGGGCCAAACAAGGACCGAGACAATTTTGGCTGTTAAAAGCCCATGATTTGATTCGCACAATCATGGGCCGGGGTCCTTTTTGGGCTGCTGCCGGCCCGTGACCTGTTCGGCACGTTTAAGGCCCAACGTAATTCTCCGCCTCCTAAAAGCCCAATGAGTTTTCTTGCGAAAAGAGGGCTAGGGGTTACTGGGCCTATTAAAGGCCTGAATCTACTAGTGGGCCAGTTTGACGGGGCCCATGATGCGGATCATACATCATGATTGCATGACGGCCCGATTATGTACCGTAATTTTACGGTTTAGCCGATTTACTGTGAAGACAGGATATATATGCAGTAAAATAACTGCAGCATCATGAATAAGAAAAAACCTAGACTATACAATAAAGAAATTACGGCATATTACATCCACTGGGAATCAAAGTTCGCCACTATGATAATAAAGCACAAGCAGACAACAGATTACATACACTGGGCATCAAAGATCGCCACTAGTGAAAATAAACACGCCGACAAAATAATATACAAAACCGATAGCACTTCAATAGAGTTCAAGAAAGGTTAGACCTGCTGGCGAGCTGCAGCGCAAGCACCTGAGCAAGATGACGAGACTGCGCTTGTTCAACACTTATATCTTCCTCACTCTGAAAGATAAACAAGCAGACATATGACAGGTTTTGCACATAAAAGTAGCAGTGCTGACAATTCATCGCATTTCTTACTGACGAATAAAGTGACACAGTTTAAAAA
This sequence comes from Triticum aestivum, assembly GCF_018294505.1. NCBI lineage: Eukaryota > Viridiplantae > Streptophyta > Magnoliopsida > Poales > Poaceae > Triticum > Triticum aestivum. Next base: position 101,026,116 of record NC_057813.1, on the reverse strand, counting down.
TGCATTAACACAATATGGTATTGTCCAGGTCAAGACACGGCAGGAAATGACATTGTGAAGGAGTTGGCAGCTTCACGACACCACTGGATTATAGATCAAGAACTCATAAGTATCAACGGTTAGTGTGCTTTCAGTTTATCCCATTTCAGATTGGCAAACAAAGAGACGGTTTAAATAATAGTAGAATGATATGACATTGTTCATAGTTAAGACATTGCAGAATATGACATTGTGCTGTAGTGGGTAGGTTCACCACACCACTGGATTACGGATGAAGAATAGAAGCATACATGCAGTGCAAAAGAAGATCACTTGCTCTGTATAGTTTAATTTACATGGTATGAAGAAGGAACTTGGTTGTACAACTGAAAACTTAAATTGAGAAGGACAAACTTTTGTTTATGAACTACATAATAAACTTTAAACATGCAATTTGATGCAAAACATCTGTTGCAGTCATGCCTAACCAAATATACACAACAAAGTTTGAAGGCTTGAGAAGGACAAACTTACATTACTGGTGAAAACAGGCTCTCTAAAGCCCTTGTCCATGCTGATGGGGGGGGGGAATTCAAGAAGTTTAACACAGAATCTTCTTCATAAGCATTGGCTTTATTCTACATTTTGTTAAGAGTATATATAGATGTGATAATATACAAAAAAATGGAGAATGTTTAAGATAAGATGAAGAGTGATGCTACATAACCAAGTAGCTATAAATGTATGTGCAGCGATACAGGCAAAAGGCACAACCAAGAGCAATGCACAGCTAAATTTCTTCAGTACCAACCTTATGGTAAGAGTAAATATAGATCTGATGTGTAGAAAATGGAGGGCAAAGGAAAATAAGCTGCAGAGTGATGGTACATGAACAACTACCTGTTAATATAAGTACACTGATAAAGGACAGCATGTACTTACAAGAACAATGCAGAGCTAAAAAAATTCATTGGCATTGGATATATTCTACACTAATGTAACCATTCATACAGATCAGATAATTTGGAGCGAACAATTGATAAGCAAGCTACCATGTATACTGCTGTCACATAATGAACCAGGTATGTATGCAAGTACAGTGATATAGGACAACAGGTACTAACAAGAGCAAAGCAGTGGGCAGCATATTTGTGATATCATGTGGTTCTTTTCAAACCAGAATTCTTCTTCGAGCAGATTTCCTGCAAAAAAGATCCGTAAGGCACATGCGGAAAAGTAGAAGTTCAAATTGTCATGTGATTTCATAGGCAGTACCTCATCTTGGGAACGAGACCAGTGCAAAACAAGGTTTTTCCATTCAATGTCTTCTAAATTTAGCACAAGAGACTTCACCGGAAATTCGTTTATAGACTTGCCATCAAAGTGTGATTTCCTCAGATAACACCGATACTACTGCAATGCTTCCTTGAAAAGCACAAGCAAGCTTTGCTCGTCATGACTATCCATATTGACCCTTGCCTACTTGCAACAATGTAATGTAAATCATTGATATGTTCGATCAGCAGAAAACAGGAAAATAATAACCACGAATAATAGCACTTACACGTAAGTTGGACAGGAAGATGTGAAAATGGTGTTTGTCTTCACTATGAAATTCCCATGATGGGAATATATGCATGTAGTCCCTAACAACATTGAAAGCATTATCTTTTAAACTGGGAATAAATTGAATGGGGTTCCAATCTGCAGGAATTGGTTGTCTCTGTAGTTGGGATAGGTCTTCGGCCGATGGACTTGTTGTACGGCTGGTGCTATGGCAAATGAAATCGGTATACCTTTTGCTGGAGTGCAGGTCCTGTGTGGTGGGGCTAGCGGCACTACTAGGAAAAGGCCTACTAATGGCGCACCGGTTTTGCCTACTAATGGTGCACTACCGGTGCGCCATTACTAGCACGCCATTAGAATTTTTTACTAATGGCGCACCACTGGTGCGCCATTAGTATCTGGTATACTAATGGCGCACTGGTGCGCCATTAGTATGTGGCACCATGCGCCATTAGTATGCCTCCCGGGGGGCCATATGTAACCATGTGCTTTGTCACACTAATGGTGCACTCTGCCACGATGCGCCATTAGTATCCTTTGGCATACTAATAGCGCACTCTGCCTTGATGCGCCATTAGTATGAATATTTGGTTTTTTTTTTGCTTTTCTGATTTTTGCACAGGTTACAAAATATATTATTGGACAGAATATAGACAGCAGCACACAGCAACATCAGATTCATCGAATACAATAGAAGATTAGTCTCCGAATACAATTCATCATATTAGTCTCCGAATTCAAAAGACCGAACAAAGATAAAACATTACAAGTCTCAAGACCGCGAGTATCGAGTTTGTCTTCACATTACAAGTCGATATCGATCATCTAAACTACCATCACATAAAAGAGAGTTGTGGTCATCACGATGAGCATCATCGCGATCAAACTGGTCCTCATCCGGTTCCTCCAACGCTCCCTCCTCTCTCCCGCTAGATAGCGGGCATATCTAGATTCGGCCTCCGCCCTAGTGGTGTACCCTTTGTAACTGTTACCGCTGAAACGGTGAACCTGTCTCCGACACTCCTCCCAGTCGTCGTAGACTCCGGGAACCTTACCCTTGTACACGACATACGACGGCATCTCTATGCACAAGCCAAACAACAGACAATACATAAGCAATATGTAAGTATGCAACAAAAGGATCGAAAGAGAAAAGCAAGACATTAATAGCACGATTCATGGTCCTACTAATAAATAGCATAGATTACATCTAAGTTGAACGACTGTCCAAACCAAAGAGACATACGAATTCATTAAAGTTTAATTACAACATGAGCTAATCAATGTTTCAGAACTACACATCACTACTTTCGACTCGACTCATCGGACAGGAGCGTGGATGAAGCCGCCGTCTGTCGTGATGGTCATGAAATCGCGGTCGTTGTCACCCTGCATTTGTAGCGTTTCATCTATCTCACTGTTGGACGGTTGATATCTGACGAAGAACTGCCCCGAGGTATGAAGGACATCTTGGGGGATGATGTCCGCAAACTCTGACTGGATGCGAAAGATTTCTTGTCGGAGGTCCGCGTCCTGGACTGCAGACAAGCTCGCGGCCCAATCTTTGTGATTATCTGGTAGCAGAAGTTGATGATGGTCCCTTACGATCGCCCGCATGTGATGGAGGGCGTAGTAGGCATCCTTCTGACCGCCAGGCGGCTGCTTGACACAGCAGAACTTCGTATTGTGTGAGAACATGTGCTTGCCATACTTACGAACTGCCCTGGTGAAGGTGCCTCCAGATTTGGCGTAGCCGGGGAGAACATCATCAAGAACTTTCTTGACATTTGTGTAGTCTATCTTGGAGTTACGGTTCGGGTCGAAATACGTGGCCATGGAATATTTCGGGCTTAAGAGGATGAGTGTGCAATGTGTGTCACTGCACAGAACACGGAATGTTAGAAAAAAAAGAACGATCAAAATCTAAGAAATCATATGTTACGGGGCGGTTAAGGGATGACTTACTCGGGAAAGTAAGCCACAAGGAAGTTATCCTTATCTGGGTTTGCCAGAATGACGCCTTCGAGGTGTGAACTCGCAACTTGGCGGTCCCCAGCGTTGTTCAAGTGCTTGGCACGCATGTAGAAGGGGTCGACTATCAGGATGTCCGGGGTCTTGTCTCTAATGATCCGCATCTCCATACTCAGCGAAAACAGCCGAACGAAGGTGTAGTGCAGCGGATGAAGGTTAAACATAGCAAAGATGTCATCAAACCGCAGGACGATCGTACCCCCGATGTCGCCATCCGCAAAGCCCTTGCCCTCTGGCACCTTGGCCACGAAAACCGGGTATGCCACATCATTCTCTCCCAGAAGCCGCTTCTCCAAAGAAAGAACACTGTCGTGCAGACTCCGCATAGTACCGGTTGCAGCATTCAGCATATTTGGCGGTAGCATCGCCCTACCCGCCACATGCACCCTCCTCGAGATATCCTTTGGTGAACGTGGCCCGTCCTGAGCACGGATTGAACTCGGTGCCGGCTGGCTCGCACCGGCGCCCTTGTTAGTCTTTCGTTTCCGTCCCTTCTTGTTGGTCTCCTGTAATGGGACCGAGTTCTGCTCACAGACCGCTTTCTTGAGCGTGTTGGGGCTGATAATATTTTGCACCTCAGCTATCTGAGGCTCGGTGAAGGTGGGAGCTGGAGGCGTCTCCTGAGAACTGAACGGCACACGATGCCTATTGCAATTGGATTTCTCCGCCGTACCAGCTAGATTGCGATCGTCTTGGTTGGGTTCTTGAGAAAGAGGCCCGCAGAACTCGTTAGCGTACCCATGTTCGGCAAAGTACTTATCGACTTTGGTAAATGTACCGTCGATGTTGTCGTCGTCGTCCGGATCCTGTGCCATAGGGCTGTCCGGATCCTGTGCCATAGGGCTGTCCGGATCCTGTGCCATAGGGATGTCCAACATAGGATTGTCCAGCAGGTCCGGTAGCGTTGCGGCGTTCTTGCCATGGCTTGGCGCCGGCACGACTGGCGGTCTTGTCTATGGGGTGGTGTCCCCCGCCCCCAAACGAATCTGGCTCTTTGTCCAAAGCAGCGGCCAGTTTACGCAGGCGCTGAGGGTCATATCATCTTCTTCATCGGCCCCAGCGGGTCGAACCAGAGGTAACAGCTCGTCGCAGCCTGGCAGCACCCGAACCACTTCAACCCTATACACTATGGGTGGCATCGGATTACCGTGGAACATGCGGTTGCCCGGTTGAACGATTCTGCCCTTGTCAACATCGACCAACTCGGCGCCCATGAAGTGCAGAAGAGTGCAAGGAACATCGGCGGTGCCCTACGAAAACATGTACAGGGCGTCAGGGATGCCTAGTCAAAGGCAAGGAGATGAAGCATCGGCCGAGAGGCTTAGTTACCGTGATGCCGTCGAGCTCGGCTAATGTCGAGGCACCGCCAACGGCGGGCATGCAACTGACGGAGGGGGAGCTTGCTGGCGAGGTGCCGGCCGGCGTACACCCGGGTGCATTAAGCTCCAATGCCCGTGCCGGCGCCGGAGACACGAATACCGCCTCCGCCGGAGACACCAATGGCGCCGCCCCCGGAGACACCAATGGTGCCGCCTGCCCATTGTGCGAGTTGCTGGACGTGAAGCTGGGAACCGGGGGAGGCCCCTGTTGGCCGCCCGCAATCCACGTCGTCAGCCCATGAATCAACGTAGGCACCATGGCGTTGAGCTTCGTTCCCAGTTGTTGTTCCACTTGCTCTTGGACAAGCTCCGGAATCCGCGCCACTTGTGCCTTGAGTGCTTCAACCTCGCGCGTCTGGCTTTCCGAGCTGGCCTTTTTCTCCTTCCGCACACCAGCGGTATAGTATGACCCCCATTTTGTGGACAAGCCTTTGCCGGCCACACGACCAGCTGACGTCGGCTTAGTGAGCTTATCCTTGCTTTTCATTATGTTCAATGCCCTATTTAAAGGGCTGTCGAAAGGGGAGCTCTGAGACGACCCCGCGCTACTGCTTTTAGTTTCCTATGAAAGGAACGTGAACCATTTAGAAATATTGGGGACTAGTTAGAGTGCAACCATATGGAGCTAATTACGCGGGGGTGTATTCCTTACCAGAACAAGCTCAAGCGCCCTGGTCTTTGGATCCGTGGTAAGCTCCTTTGTTATCGGGTCCTCCTTGTACCGGGCCCTGACATAGTTCCTGGTCTGCTTGTTACCGCTGTATTTCTCGAAGCGGGGCGGTAGGCCTTGCTCGGCACGCTCCGCGTCCTCCTTGTCCCATATAGGCTCTGCCACTCTGTAACCGCCGGGACCGAGTTTGTGTTCCCCTAAGTTCAACTCCCGCATTTCTTTCCCCCACTGACTTGATTCGGTGGTTGCACTGCTCTCGCACTTTATCTTGAACTCCTTGTAGTCATCTTCGCTCATCAAAGGATATTTCGCCTTGATCTTCTCATAACTATCACCTTTATCAATCATTCTCTTCACTGCGCTTCTCCAAGTAGACAGGGCCGTGCTCATCTTCGTGAGGGCGGCACTGTTCACTTTATTCCTTGAGAGGCGTGTGTTTTCAAATTCGGCAGGGAACTTGTATCGTTCGTGCAGCTTCGTGAAGAGGAGGCTGCACAAATTCCCTCGGTCCTTATGCCTAAGGTTCTCAGTGTTGATCGAGACGGTGCTCCGGAGAATGCACCCGAGCTGAACCGAGTACCCCTTGACTATATGTTTGGGCTCCGTTGGATTCCCGTCAGAGTCCACTTGAGTGAATTCCTCCTTGAGGGTGCGGAGCGCATTCGGGCGCCGGTCCTTCCTTTGCTTCTTCGGTTGGCTGCCATCTGTGTGTGCGCCGCCATCATCAGTGGTGGCATCCTCGGCGGCACCACCAGTGGTGTCATCCCCGACGCCACTATGGGTTGTGTAATCAGGATCGGTGTCTTCCGCGGCGTCCTCATAGCGGTGAGGTTGTTCCTCCATCTCCTGGGACAGCTCCCAGAATTGCTTGCCGCCCGAACCACCGGCCTCATCGTTGTGGGCCATGTTTCGCTCTAAATAGGAAAAAAGTTTGGTCAAAAAGTTGGTTATTGTCAAGGAACAAGATCATGGTCTCATCATTTAGGGTTTGTCGACACCGAGGCACCCTAAAAGCCTAAGCTTTCATCATTTAGGGTTTGTCGACGCCGAGGCACCCTAAAAGCCTAAGCCGAGGCACCCTAGGTTGGGCCTAATCACTTGGCACTAATCACTTGGCTCTATTGCCACCTATGGTTTAATGCAGCAAGAATGGCGGGGCATTTGATCCTACTTAACTAAGTACTAAGATACCCCGGTCCATGCATTAGTCGCAAGTACCCCATATGTCCTATTTTTAGCAAAGTCATGCTAAAATTTCAGCATGACCTTTGCTGAAAATAGGACATATGGAGTACCCGAATTTGCCGGAACGGAAGTTAATCAACATTCCGGCAAACTCAAGGGCCTCTCGGGGTACCTGCAAATTCATCACGACACGATGGTCGGAGACAAAACCAGCAAACTAGCAAGATGATCATCATCTTTGCAAGATAGTAGCTCAAGTTTTTGACAGTAGCCTCTGAAGAAAACAGCATTGCAACATTCAAGTTCACAGTATAAAAAAATCATCCACATTCACCAACCCACATGATGTCAAAACCCACATGAGCTGTAACAGACTTAAAAAACTCACATGACGTTATAATTGTATACACTGAACATGATGATACCAAATGGGAAGGAAAATTGTATCACTCTAGATTAGTGTAGCCACTATCTAACAAAACCAGAATGTTAACAAAATTACACCATGATAATACCAAATTGTTGTAGCAGTACAATGAGTTCACAGGATAAAAAAATCATCCACATTCACCAACCCAAACTGGTGGAGATACAGCAAACCAGAACCTCCCAGGTTCCCACCGTATATGTTTTTTGATTCATGTCATGGTACTTGCTGTCAAACAAAGTATTTTATTTCTACATAATCTGGGAAGTTTCCTTCTTACTATCTCACTATCTTACTGTCTCACTACAAAAAACTAGTATGCTTAGTTGAGACTAGTATGCTTAGTTGCATTATGACAGACAAAAACTGCAAATATTTGTGTTTTTCGTTGAGCAATACAGCGACAGTGTGATATGCAAGTTTTAGCTGGCAAAGTGTCATGATTCAGATAACAGAGCGGCTAAGCATAGCAAGTGGATAGTTTAGTCAGTATACTAGTACTCTTTAGAAAGCATGAGACATATATTACCTGGAGGAGACTTCATCGGAGAGTTGACTGTGCATCGAAAATACAACGAGATCAGCAAAGGATAGTAAGATATATATGAAATTATCATAACAAAATGCCAGCTACTGCCATGGTCAAAGAAAAGATTATGATAGCTGGACAAGTACAGGTCAAACTAGATAATTTTCAGAACCGGTTTAACCACCGCAGGATAAAACAATGCATCCAAGACTGGGCTTAGACTAATATCCTCATAGCATAATCTGACATCAAGCAAATATTATAAGAACAGTGAAAATGTATGTTCACTGCAAATGAATATGGACCAAATGAATATGGACCAAGTATCCTCTAAAATGCATCTAAATGCAAGCTCAGAGATTTGAACATTTGGAAAACCCTAGCTACTTAATTCTCCAACCCCCTTTCCTTGTCCAAATTTCTCCACCCCCAACCCTAGAACACATCAGAAGGAAATAAAGAGGGGGAAGAGGGAGAAGCGGCTCGGGTGCTCACTTGGGAGGTCGAGGGCGACTCGGGGCAGCCGGAGCTAGTCGAGGCGGCGCGAATTCGGCGTCGAGCGGTGGCGCTCCTCCTGGGCAGGCCGCACGGTCTAGGGCGTCGAGCGGTGGCGGTCCTCCTGGGCGTACGAGCTTATCCGGGTCCTCGTAGTCGAAGAGGAAGACGGCGGCGGTCCTCCTGGGCAGGCCGCGCGGTGTTGGACGGCGAGCACGTCGAGAGCGTAGGCGGGGCCGCGGGGGGAGGGGGCGCTTGGGCAGGAGGACGTCGAGGGAGGCGGCGCTCGGCTCGGGGACGGCGAGGGAGGCGGCGAGGGAGGCGGCGCTGGGCTCGAGGACGGCGAAGGAGGCGAGGGGGGCAGCGAGGGGGACGGCAAACACGGGGGGCAGCGGGTGAGATCGATGAGGCAGGGTAGATATTAGAGAGATTGGGGATTTAGTGTGGGGGGAAGCTTTCTAATGGTGCACCACCCACTCGTGGGCCACAAGTACGACTATTCTAATGGCGCACCACCCCACGGTGCGCCATTAGAATTTTGTTTTAATCTAACCCACTAGCCCTATCTACAACCTAGCCCTATCTACAACAGAACCCACCCACTAGCCCGACTGGTCAGCCCGCAGCACACACACCAGGACGTCCTTGGTTCGATTCCCAGGCTCCCCAATATTTTTTTATGCATTTTAAATGCTGTTTTTTATATTTATTTGTGTTTAAATATGTTCAAACTTGTTTAAGTCATAACAGTAATATTTTTTTATAAAAACAGTAATAATTTAAAAAGTGCCCATGAAATTTAAGTGTCCTCTTGATTTCAAAAAGTGTCCATGAAATTTAAAAATATTCATGATATCAAAAAGTGCCCATGAAATACAATCGAGAAATGAAGACTACAATTTAAATACAATCGATCTTAGCTAGCTATCTGTTCACAATCTTCTTGCCCTTCTTTTTCACAAATGGAGTTCTTCTGTGGAACGAACGTCCTTTAGGTAGGGTGGTCCTGCTTCTTCTTGTGGTGTGTGCTGCTACTTCATCGTCGTCGTCATGTTCGATCTTCGGGTCGCCGTACTTGTCGAGGTCTTGCTCATTGGCTACTCCATCCATTCCGATGATCTTCCTTTTGCCTCTCCTCACGACAACACGACTGGGCTTTGGCGGGTCGGTAATGAAGAAGCATTGGTCCACTTGGGAAGCCAGTACCCATGGCTCATTTTTCACGGTGACATTTGCGCATGGATTTGGCTTCGGGTATAACCATGGTGGTGAAATATTGGTCTTCTTTTAGGACGCTCTTGGCCCATCTGACATGGAACATCGACACCTTCTCTCTAGTGTAGCTCAGCTCCCAGATCTCCTTGATCCTTCCGTAGTATCTATCCTTGTCCTTACTGGTGTAGGATTCCATCGTTACCCCGGAGTTCTGATAACCATCGCTCTTCATATCCTTGTCCTCGGTGTAGAATGTGTAGCCGTTGATATCGTACGCCTCATAGGTCATCAGGTTGTGCTCGGCGCCCTGTGACAAGGAAAACATGAGTTGTTCTTCCGCGGAAGAATCCTCAAGTAAAGGGTACGACATAAGCTTCTGCTTGAACCAACGCGTGAAACATGAGTTGTGCTCTTTGAGTATATCTCCGTCCGTCCTCTGTTGGCCTCGATCATTGTACGTCTTCTCAATAAAGGTTTTGTGCTCTACCACCCAAGGATCGACCACGTCTATGTGTTGTAGCGCGACTAGGTTTGCTCTTTCAAAGTCAGCGAGTCGACCCTCAAAGTCGACATGCATTTCACAGCGACCCTCACGGTGACCCCATCTAGCGAGCCTGCCGAGGTGCCTGTTGACGGGCCGACCAACGGGGTTCTCGATGCCTAGATAATTCGTGCAGTAGGAGATGCACTCTTCGGTCAGAAAGCCCCTGGCTATACTTCCCTCTCGACGTGACATGTTCCAAATGTATCCTTTGATGACACCATTCATCCTTTCGAACGACATCATGCTGTGCAGGAACGTCGGCCCGAGTTGGATGATATCCTCCACGATATGGACCAGCAGATGCACCATAACGTCGAAGAATGCGGGCAGGAAGTACATCTCAAGCTCGCATAGTATCACCACGATCTCTTGCTATAGCCTTCTGAGTTGCCTCACGCCAATCGACTTCCAAGAGATGACGTCGAATAAGTTGCATAGGCCAAATAGCATTTCACGGACGTGCGTGTCCATGATCCCACGGATTGCAACTAGAAGTATCTGCGTCATCAGCACGTGACAGTCGTGAGACTTCATCCCGCTGAACTTCTGCTTCGCTGGGTCTAGGTATCTTCTTATCTTCCCCGCGTAACCGTAAGGAAGTTTTACTCCTAGAAGGCAGGTGAAAAACTACTCGATCTCCTCCTGACTTAGAGTGAAGCACGCGGGAGGGTAGTCATTTCCGGTCTTCTTGGCCTTTTTGCCTTTGCGACGACTTTCTGTGTCCTGCTTCGCCTCATCATCATCATCATCCTGACTTAGAGTGAAGCACACGTGAAGCTCCTGCCTGATGCTCAATGATTTCAAGTCTGCCCTTGTTTTCGGCCCATCTTTGGTCCTCTCTGGCATGTTGAGCAGGGTACCCAGCAGACTCTCGCACACGTTCTTCATGATATGCATGACATCAAGGCTCTGAGGCACACGGTGGATCTTCCAGTACGACAAGTCCCAGAAAACAGACCTTGTTTTCCATACCTTCAGCAGCGGCTCTGGCGCCTTTCGCTTCTTTCCCGGCTCTGGCGCCTTTTGCTTCTTTCCCGGCAGTGGGCAGTCTTTCCAATTTTTCAACAGCTCGTCTATTTCCTCGCCGCTCCTCGTACACGGGTGTTTCCCTAGTTGTTTCGGCCCTTCAATTAGCATACTCATGTGAATGTACTTCCTCTTCATGCACAACCAGGGGGGAAGGTTGTACATCCACACAAACACAGGCCAGGTGCTATGTGTGCTTCTTTGGCTGCCAAACGGATTGACTCCATCGGTGCTCGCGCCCAGCACGATGTTCCTTGGATCCTTCCCAAATTCTGGGTATTCGAAGTTCAACCTTGCCACTGGCTCACATCCTTAGGGTGACTCAGCATCTTGTCTTTTTTATTTATCTCCGAATCATTTCCGTCATCTTCCCGCTTCTTCTCCTCCCTATCCGCGTGCCAACGCAGGAGCTTTGCTACCTTAGGGTCCGCGAAATACCGCTGCAGACGAGGAGTGATCGGAAAGTACCACACCGATTTTCGAGGAGCTTTCTTCCTCTTCTTGTATCGAGTGACACCGCACACCGGACATATGGTAGACTCCGCATGCTCGTCACGATAAATGATGCAATTGTTCATGCACACATGGTACTTCACGTGCGGTAAATCCAAAGGACACACGATTTTCTTCGCCTCCTCGAAACTGGTCGGGCACTTGTTCCCCTTGGGAAGACGTTTGTGCTAGAATGACATGTTCTCATCGAAGCATGCGTCGGTCATTTTGTGTTTTACCTTCATCTCCAGAGCCATGAGCGTTACTTTCAGGCGGGTATCCTCGGGCCTGCATCCTTCATACAATGGAGTAACCGCGTCTATCTCCAGTTGATCCAGCTTGGCTTTCTCTCGGGCGGCAGCTCTTGCGTTATCCGTCTGCTTGCGAAGCAGCTCTTGAATATGAGGTTCTTGCACCTAGCCTCCATCGTCGTCTGCTCCGGCATCTTCATCTTCATGATCATGCCCTTCGTCTTGATCTTCCTCATGATCATATACAACATCTTCTACATGATGATTGTGTACATCATCACCGTCGTGATCATGTCCTAGAGATTCTTCGTCTTCTCGCCCGCCCTCGCCGCGGTGGTTGTCTTGTTGCCCTTCCTCATTTCTTGCCCGGCCCCCATGGATGACTTCATAGTCATCTTCATCACCTTGCCACCGATAGCCATCCATGAAACCACGCAAGAGCAGGTGGTCCCGCACCTGCCCGGAATCCGGGTCCGCAATAAGGCTCTTTAGCTTGCATCTTCGACATGGACATCTTATCTCCGGCTCGTTCTTTTGAAGCATCTCGGCCTTCGCGAAGCTCAAAAACCTATTCACAATGCCTTCAGTCATCGTGCGGACCATGGTCGCCTGCGGGGTAGAGCAAAATGATATTTTAGAACCAAGAAAAAATTTGGCATGACCTTCCCTAAAAATAGGACCAAAAAGAATGCATAGTGCCAAAATTCTCGCCGAAACGGAAATGAATCAACATTCCGGCAAAATATTGGCAAACACAAACATATATGCAACACCACAAACACAAGCAACACCACAAACATACATAGATCTAGCTAGGCCACAAAAAGTGCATGTGCACGTTGTTGGAGCGAGCTAGGGAGAAAAAAAGTAGATCTACATCATGAAGATAGCTTTCCCCTTACTTACCAATCAAAAAAAGGTGATTTCACCACTTAATTTTGATGAATCTATGGTGGAAATGAGGTGAGGAGGAGGAGGCAGCCGAGACAAGCTTGGAGGAGGAGGTGGAGAGAATGAAGTGTGGAAAGTGAGTGGGTAGGTGGGCTGTCCAAAATATCTTGTTCGTCCCAGGTTACTAATGGCGAACCACCACACAATGCGCCATTAGTAACCCTAGTTACTAATGGCACACCGACAGGTGGTGCGCCATTAGTACTTTTTGCAGAAAAGTAAAAAAAACATATGCATACTAATGGCGCACTGCGGAAAAGTGCGCCATTACTAGTTTAAACTAGTAATGGCGCACTTTGGCATAGTGCTCCATTAGTAGGTTTGCAAAAAGGTAAAAAAAAATATACTAATGGTGCACTGTATTGGTCGTGCGCCATTACTACTTCCAACTAGTAATGGCGCACTTTGCCGTCCATGCGCCATTAGTTTGTATGGAAAAATGGGAAAAAAACAATAGTGGTGGCGCACTATGAGCACGGTGCGCCATTAGTGTCTTCCACACTAATGGCGCACGAGCAATCGGTGCGCCATTAGTATATAGTAGTGGCGCACTGCTTGCCTGGTGCACCATTAGAATCATGTCAGGACCCCGACTCAATGCCACATCGATCTAGCATGTAACACCTCATATAACTTTGCGGCCTCACGCACGGTATTCCCACGGGTGTCGCCTTACCTTAGCCCGGGACCGTTTGCGCCTTTTGGCACACGTATATGACGGTGTCGCTAGCATCCATATGATAAGGAGCCCGGGCTGACATGGCTAGTCGTAAACCCAAAGTGGCACAGACTTACAGGGACAGGCATTCATGACCCAGCATCGAACGTGTCGGTCATCAGCGAGTGAATCCAGGCTGTAGCACTGGGCTAGCAGGACTCCGGTGAACCGGGCTATAGCGGGCTAACGGGACTCCGATATTCATCGCGTGACATTTCCCCGAAGGGACAGACACAGGAACGAAGAAGGACACATGCCAGCCAGCCTAAGTGTTCCGGAGCAGTAGCAAGCTACCATGGCTCGGTGGAAACACTAGGAGACATTTCCCGGTAAGAGAGGCTACTAAAGATAAACAACTAGATGGTCAGATCCCACACATACCAAGCATTTCAATAGCATACACACAATATGCTCGATATGTGCAAATACAACATGGCATCACAACATGACTCTACGACTCAAGTAATTTATTCAATAGGCTCCGAGGAGCGAGATATTACAAACATGGGTCTCATGACCCAACAATCAGAGCATACAAGTCAAAGCACAAGCGGAAGCTATCATGTCTGGGTACAGATATCTATAACTGAAAAAGGCTGAGAAGCCTGACTATCTACCAGATCCTGCCGGGGCACAAGATCGTAGCTGAGGTAACAAGCTAAACGTCGAAGACCACGCGGAAATACTAGTGAGACTGAAGTCTCTCTGCAAAAACATAAAATAGGCAAACGTGAGTACAAATGTACCCAGCAAGACTTACATCAGAACTATCTATATATGCATCATTATCAACAAAGGGATGGTGGGGTTTAACTGCAGCAAGCCAGCTTTGACTCGGTGGCTATCCTGAACTACGACTGCAAGTAACTCTTTTGAGGTGGCACACACGAGTCCACATATTCACCATATCAATACACCACTATGGATCCGCTCCCGTCTCCCTACGAGAACGCCATCCATAGCACTCACGCTTATCTTGCGTATTTTAGAGTATCCACTTTCACTTGTCTATGAACTGATATAAGCAACCCAGAAGTCCTTTTCCGTGGACACGGCTATTCGAATAGATGATGTTAACCCTGCAGGGGTGTACTTCTTCATACATGTTTCCACCACTTAGCGTCTGCACACGACATGTGCTCGGCAGACTTCAAGCGAAAGCCGACGTGGGTGTAGACCACGACCTACCTAAACACCTAAGTCTCTAGTCCAGGTTTATCGCCTATTCGGGTTCCATCCATGAGGAGATCCGGCCGGAGTTTCGCTCACAGCCCCAAACGATGTGAACAGGGTTCCGTGACACCAAACGGGTGCCCGGTTTACCCGGCCACGTGCCTACCGTATCACAGCCCACCCCTACGGTCAGTGCTGTCCACGGCCTCCAGCATACTACAAACACCAGAAACTACTTGCAACTCCTGGACAGAGGACTAGGGTGAATAAGAAGTCGAGCGGGGTCATATTTCAGGGCCCAATGCATGGTAGTAGCTGAATCATGGATCACAAACACAGAATTCAGTTCCTAAGGACGGCTTCAATGAGACAACCCACCATGTACTCCTACATGGCCTCTCACCGACACCTTTTACCAAATCGTGTTCACACACTTAGCTCACACATAGTAGGACATGTTCACACACCTCTGATTCATCCTCGATGAATCAGACCTGACTCAACTCTAAGCAGTAGCAGGCGTGACAAACAAGCATGAATGAGTAGGCACATCAGGGCTCAAACAACTCCTACTCATGCTAGTGGGTTTCATCTATTTACTGTGGCAATCACAGGTCATGCAAAGGATAAAGGGGTTCAGCTACCGCAGCAAGTAACAGATGAATCGGTGTTGTCCTAATGCAGTAAAAGAGAGCAGGAGCGAGAGAGTAGGATTGTATCGGAATGAACAAGGGGGTTTTGCTTGCCTGGCACTTCTGAAGATAACATTGAGTCTTCGTCAGTGTCAACGATCACATCATCGGTATCACGTCTATCGAGAGGGGACAAATACCGGCAACACAGAAGGGAACACAATCAATGCAATGCACAATATGATGCATGATCATGACATGGCAAAATGAATGTGTTTTGGGCTAATGCAACTAGCAACAGATTAAATGAAGTTGGTTTGAATACAAGATTCAAATTCAAACTCCATATGTGATTATTCAAATGCCATTTAAATGATTTGTGCTAAACAGCAGTTATAAGTTGTTCTAACATGCATGAAAATGGTACAGATGGATTCCTTGAATTTTTCTGATAATTTTTCATATATAATTTATTTAATTTGGAGTTACGGTTGAATTTCTATGATTTATTGAAGTTTTAGCTATTTTCTGGAATTTCCTGAATAATAAATAAATCCAGAAATGATTTACTGCGTCAGCACCGCGTCACTGTGACGTCAGCAGGTCAACAGACGCTGCTGGTGGTCAAACCTGACCAGTGGGGTCCACTGGTCAGTGACTGAGGCTGGTTAGTGTCAATGGCAGGTGGGGCCGGATCAACAGACACGTCAGCAGGTCAATACTGACGTGTGGGGTCGGTCAACGTCCATGTTAGCATGGTCAAAGCTGACGGGTGGGGCCCATGTGGTTAGTTAAACTAAACAGAAAATAAACTAAGATTAATTAAGACGTGGTGCCCAGTGCCAGTGACACGGTGCGGTGATTAGTGGCTAACTAAGCCAGCCACGCCAGCAAGTGACGCCGGCGACCACGGCGACGGCGAGACCTCGCGGGTGTTGCTCGGGACGGCGCTACAGCCCGCGGCTGGTCGCGCTAAGGGCACCAAGGGTGAGCCCGTGCTCCCGCGCATCTAGGGGGACCCACGAGAGGGCGTGGGGTGGCCGGAGTTGAGCGCGGCATCGACCCCGGCGGTGGCCGGAGCTCGGGGGTTCGCGGGACCGGTGCTGCGGTGTGCAAACGAGACGGTTGTCGCGCTAGTTTTACTCTACGGGACGTAACGAGTGCAGCGGACGCATGCGTGGGACCAAAAGGTCACCGGGGCTTCACCGGCGACGAGCCCGTGCGGCGGAGCGTCTCGGCTCCGGTGGAGGGAGCGGCTGGAGCTCGAAATCGGACATGGGGTTAGGGGGAAACGAAGCAGGGGCTCACCGAGATCACGATGAGACGGTCGGCGTGCTCGGGGAAGGCCTGGGGCGACGGGACAGTGACGGCGATCTCCGGCGACCGAAGCTTGAAGACGAGTCGATGCGGTCGAGTTGGGGCGTCCGAGCGCTTGGGGCTTGCTCGAGGCGACGTAACAGGCGGTGGCGGAGTTTGCAGACTACACGGGGAGGCGAGAGGAGCATGGTGGGCGTGGTGGCAGCGAACGACGGCGGCGGCTCTCTGTTCGGGCGAAGAACGAAGAGGGAGAGGGGAAGGAGAGCAGCGAGTGAGGGAGAGGAGAGAGGGCCACCAGGGGGGGTCGTGGCATCGTGGTGGCGTGAGGGGGAGGCTCGGGAACGCCTCGGTGGAAGCAGGAGGTGGCCGGGGCCTCTCGGGCGCGCGCCACGCCTCGCCTCTGTTCGTCCTCCTGGCAGAGGAGGAAGATGACAAGGGGGAGGAGGTGGGCTGGGCCGGCCAGATGGAGCTGGGCCAGGTAAGTTTGGGCCGGGTGGGCTGACAGGTAACTTCCTTCTCTCTCTCTCTTTTATTTCTATTTCAGTTCTGTTTTCTTTTATTTAATCTGTTTTGCCACTGTTTTGAATTTAAAAATAATTCAAACAATGCCAAAAACTCCTCTGAAAATATTTATGCTGCTTAATGGACGTTTCCAAAAGCACATAAAACGTTTCAGGGTATTTGGAAATATATTCTATACAAGTTATGAATATAGTTCCAAATGCAAATAAAGTAATGATTTAAATTCAGTGCTCAAAATATTCCTCAAAAATGTTCATTATTTTTGGTTTGGTGCAAAACCCTTGCCAAAATATAACCAACATTATTTAAGGCCATTTTGAAAACATTGAATGCATTTACCAGGGTTCTTTGCCCCTCTTTTATTTAAGTTTTTGAGGCTTCCAAAATTCCTTAGTTCAAGTTTCAGAAATTTAAATATGATGCCTGGATGAAGATGCAACTATTTACAAACAATATTCTAGGGCTGTGACAAATCAGTCCTATCTATAGCCCTTTTCCTAGTAGTGCGGTGTGGACAATGAAGTATGGGTACAGTCTGCTGGAATCCGTCCTACGTTTTGTGTCATTGGTTGTACAGCCAATATAAGTGGGGCGCTGTCTGATTTCTCCGGCACCACCACGTTTTTCAATGACTTTGCTGGTGCTCCTTCGGGTTCGGCAATCACCCTCTTCCTTTTTGATGCCTGATGCACAAGAACATCATTTGAGTGGAAAAAGATGGTATGATGACAGATGGAATATGTATTGATAATGGATGGGCATGGCATCTCGAGTTATATGATGAGTAAACTAAGAAGATGGCGGTGCAACAAAGTAGAAGAAATGCAAGACAACATATGCAAGATACGCGCAATCAATAAAACCTTGCCAAATTAGTACAAGCACCTTGATGGGTGAACATGACAGGCCATCTGCCTTTGACTCCTCGAGGTTAGAATAGTCATTACTTGCTGGAGTAAGTGGGGAGCGTATGAGTTTCATTGCTTCCAGAATGGCACTCAATGCCTTGGTGCCAATTTTGTAAGTCATTGCAGTGTTCCACAATATTCTTCTAATGCGCGGATTCTGATATTCACTGTAATTGCGTATCATATCTGTGAAGCATGAAAACATAAATAGTTGTGAGATTATCTTTGTAATGCAGATGATATTCTAATATAGGGGCGCCCCTTTAAACACTTGTGTGCTATCACTGGATTCTGATGAGAGAGCTCATGTGTGCTGTAATATGGTGCTTGCATTTATATAATCTGGCACAAGTACACAAAAAAACAGGCTCCAGAAGTAAGGATAGTTGGGAGATGACATGTTCATAATATACTGTATAGAGAGTTTATTGCGAAACCATGATAACAAGACCACACAGCAACTAGGCAGATCATAGTGTACATAACAGGGGTACACTATAACCACGATATATAAATCGGGAAAGTGGAACTCGCTTGAAAATACAGTGTTGTATTGCCGCTAGTAATTGAAAGCCTGTCGATCACGTACAGGCCAGCTCTGTCAGCTGTTGACTGCAGATGTCCCTGCGCCCCTTCCTGACAAGGAATATACTGTACGTATTAAATATAGAATAAACAAAGAGGAACATGTTAAAGAACAGAAGAGGAAGCATATTCTTGAGGTTCCGCTTCATTGCATACAATGTTGGTTGCCCACTCATGATGAAGCACAGCACCCAAAGAAATGCAATTCCATGTTGTCTCTCTATATGTGGCAATTTTGAAAAAGAGTCATTAGGATCATATTCTAAACAAGAGTCAACAGGTGGGGAGCGTATGAGTTTCATTGCATCCAGAATGACACCCAATGCCTTGGTGCCAATTTTGTGAGTCATTGCAATGTTTAGCTTCGAGAGTGGATTGCTGCTAGTGCGACACAAAGCATCTACACAGATCATAGTGTAGATATAACGGGAAAACCTTAAGCATTAGAGTAAAATCATCAAAGTGGAACTTGCTGGAATATATGTGCTAGTTTGCCGGTACGGCTAGAAAGGCTTCGGATACCAGCTCTCTTCAAGTGAAGGTGCGGTACTGTTAATATCAGTGTAGCTCTCAAAGGCGACACAGCTCCCCACATTTCCTTGCTGTTCTTATAGGATTCAAGTGGGCGGGCCACTACAAATCCTATTCCTATGTTTACAAGATCCTACGAATCAAAGAGACTCAAAGTGTCCATCACAACCGACCGTATAGACCTCTACATTGCAAATGTCCCTTCTCATCTTCAGTACAAGGAACATACTGTACTACTATCAAACTCCCTCCGTTCCAAAATATAAGTCTTGGTAGAGATTTCCACTATGGATCACATACAGATGTATCCAGATACATTTTAGAGTGTAGATTCACTCATTTTGCTCCATATGTAGTCCATGGTGGAATCTATACAAAGACTTGTATTTAGGAACGGAGAGAGTACATATTAAAGAAGAACGGAAGAGGAACATGGTAAAGAAGAGCAAGCAGATTTTGGATAATAAAATGTTGGTTGCGCAGTGCCCACACATGATGAACCAGAGCGCATTAAGAATGCAACTCCCAGCTGTCTCTCGACCATTTCAGGCGGTTGGATGAAGATCCTACGTCTCCTAACCCATCTTCTTCCTCGTCTCTGATTCTTCCCATACAGAACACCGCACGGGCCGCCGGCCGGACCACCGGCACCCACCGCCCGTGTTCCTCCGCCACCCCACCCCCACCCCCGCCCCAACCCCCACCCGCGTCGAGTTTTCTTCGTTCGGCGAGGCCCCACAACCACCCGAGCCCCTTCGTTCGCACCGGCGAACTCCGGCGAGCTCTGAAAAATTTAGTCTACTGTGATTTAACTAGTGTGGAATATAAAAGGGGAAAACCATAAGCATTGGGAGTATAGTGTTGAGCGTGCCATGGCGGATCTGAAGGTGCAAACCGGACAAAGGCAACTTCGCAACCAAGACAAGAAATCAGAGTAAAGCAGTGGCGATCTATTTTCTTGCTGCGATAAATAAGTTGAGCAGATACGAAAGAGTACCGCCTCTGGTGCGGCGCCGTGTACGCATCTGCTGAGAATTTGACGGTGCTGCGGTAGCGATGGCTGTCGGCGGCGTGGAACCAGATCTAGGAGGGTAGACGGTGGCGGCGGGGCGCGGTGGACGAGACGGTCGTAGGAGCGGCGCCGGCAAGGTGGACGACGGCGGGGATGAAGCGAGAGGACGGGATGCAAGGATCCCGGTCCGAAGCCGTGGATGAGAGAGGTCGATCTCTTGTAATGGACGGCGGTGTCGGCGTATCAGCTCCGGCATGGTGGAGGAGGACGGTGGTGGATGGGGTGGCGGACGGCGGCGGACGGAGGAGGGTGGGGTGGAGAGGGTGTTTTGGCGCCCACGGAGTACGAATGGGGAAAAGGGAGGTAGAGAGGAAGGGGGGAACATGTATTCAGGGCGCGCTTGTCTCAAATGCGAGGAAATTTACAAACTTAGCCCCGTTTCAAATTTCTACTACATCACAACAACATTAGTCGGTTGGGGATAGGACGGTAATCTCGCATACACCGAATATTTGCCGACGAGAGTTTGTTTTTGGCGCCCACCGTGTATATGAATATGAATCGGGGAGGGAGTCGATTTCGGCCGAGGACACACTGTGTTTTGGCGCCCACCGTGTATGAATCCGGGTGAGAGGCGGTTACGTCACATTTGGGTGAAATTACAAACCTACCCCTATCTAAACCTATAGAAATCCAGCAGATAGGCTTTGTGTGGCAGGGATAGGAAGTAGTAATTTCCATCTCGCAGATTTTGGTTTTGGACAGTTACTGCGACTTTCCCCGCTTCATTCAAATTTTGCACAGTGCACGTTTACGCTCGTGCCAACTCAATTCGAATCCCGTTTGTATTCTATTTTTTCAGGCGGGATCCATTTTCAATTGGAATTACATTCTATATAAATCATTTTTTATATATACTTTCAAAAGCACAACAAAGAATTCTGCTCCTTTATATGTATAATATGATTTACAAATACAACGATCTCGACATCTTAAGGTTGAATTTGAAAAAATTTAACCAAATTATGTTCTACTAAAATGTATGGATCAGTAATATCTACATATTAAATAACATAGATGTGCGTGAATTCAGATGAGTATGCATGTTTGATAGATCAATTTTGGTTCGAGTATGGATTACATGTATCATCATCTCGAATTCAAATATTTGAATCCCTTTTTGGTTTACTCCTTTCACGCCCATCTCTCTCGCATGCATGCTCCTTCAGGTAGCTATCCCTCTCTTTTCTCCAGCTCACCCGCACGCTCACTTCATGTTTCTCCTATCCTCGCAAACATGGTCTCTCGACGTCTCCCTTGAGAAGTGTCACACTCTCCCTATCATTATACATTACACGGTTTTCATTATCTCTCACGTCTCTACTGTTCTCTGGTATCACTCGGTACCTAAGCTTTCTTTTTCACCGCCACACACACAGTCTCCACTCGTCTTTCACTTTGTCTTTCTCTCTATGGGATTCTCTCACACACCCTATATGTCTCTACATATGACTCATACCACTAAAATTACTCTCTCTCTCTCTCTCTCCTGTAGACACAACATTTGTTGCGGTCTCCTTTTCGTCTCCATCCCAGACTGACATTATTCATTTGTTTACCGATCAGACAACCCCGACTACCGTCTCCTCTCTCTCTCTCACAGACACACACACACAACTCCTGCTTCCACTCCCCTTCCCGACTACCGTCTCTCTCTCTCACACACAAAACTCTCGCTTTCGCACCCCGACTCGTATTTCTCTCACAAACATTTATCGACTAGCTAGCCTCTAGATAGGTTTATACACCCGCACACTCGTGCTTCCACCATCGCATACATGGCTCTCTCCCGCTCCTTGTATCTATGTAGCTTTTTCTTCCCTTCTTGAGACACGCCCTCTCGATCGTGCACACACACACTATCGCCTCATTTTAAGCTGATACCTATCGCACACACACTCCTTGTGTCTTTGTCACACATGCACTCCGTCCTCCTCCACTCTCCCTCTCTCTCACACACACATGGGCTTTTTGCAACAACTAGCAAGATGCCCATGCGTTGCACGGAACATCAAGATGCATTTGTATGAGTAGTTTATCTTGTGGGGGAAAAGGATGAACGAGGGAAGGCCTTATTTGCAAATGTGGAGAGGGGTGTGGGTATCTTTTTGCAAAATTGCCATAGTTTCCTTCCTATCCGTCAGATATAGATCGGACGGCCTATATTGCAGGATGGCAGGCACACGATCATCACCGACAATGCTTTTTATAAGAGTAGGGATAAAAAATAGAGTTGGTGATGATGGTGGGCCTGCCATCTTGCAATGTAGGTCGTCCGATTTATATCTGACGGATAGGAAGGAAAATATGGCAATTTACCCGCACTCTTCACCACATTTGCACATAAGGCCTTCCCTCGTTCATCCTTTTCTCCCACAAGATGATGTTCCGTGCAACGCACGGGCATCTTGCTAGTAAGAGTAGAAATTAGACATATACCACTTCTCGAATCTTGAAACCAACAACATTCCTCCCTTATCTCATCAAAACCGCCAAAGGAATATATTTTGAGTGAAACATAACATATTTTTAGTGATATACGTATTTCAAAACTAGACTTTTTTTCTATCAAATCGGTGAATATGTATTAATCTACTTTGATCGTGTGGCAACGCATTGGCACATTGCTAGTAGTTATTATAATTTTTTGGACACCAGACAAATGGTGGAGTACATATACGAAGAGAAGAGGCGCACGCACGCAGTCGGCCTCTCGCTGTCTCGCACACATGAGTGTTACGTAAAGGCGACATTAACAAATATACCCTAAAACCCTAGGTGCACGATTGCTGCATTCGCGGGTACCGGGTACGTGGTGGAGCACCTTTGTAGGAATAGTCAGCTCGCGTGATAATTTGATCCGTAGGAGTTGATGGTCGGGACCACAGGTGAACGACTTGGAGCGCGGTGGCTCGCCAGTTGCCACAGATCGAGTAGCCACGTTTAAAATATCGTTTTTTAGCGGGGTTAAGGGTTCCGATTTTCAATGGCACGTTATAAGTAGTAAGTAGCTTTTAGAACGATTGGTATGGAGCGAAAATGGAATTCATAGTACTACGTACCTCCTTGGCGTATGGTTGTATGGGTTTATGTTGCGAGATGTTGAACCTGGTAGTTCTAGGGCAAATACTATGGTTTAGATTTAGATGCTGGTTTTCAGTAATGAAAATCGGAAGGGGAAACCCTTCTTTGATTAAAAAAACTACTACCTCCATTCTGGTTTACTAGTCCCCATCGTACTTTGGGTCAAAGTTTGTCCACGAATTTTACTTGTAAAATGTGAATGGAAAACGAGATTTTGTTATACCCAAACAAAAAAGGACTGGAGGGAGTGATTGCTCTGACACGGACGCGACCTCTCATAGCGCAGGCATTGAACCGGCGCGCCGGCCAAGAGGGCCGCACTCGCTGCAGGCCCGGCTGAGCACGCCTCCTCGCCGCGTGCAACCAGCTTAAGACTGCCCCGCCTGCCTTCATTGAATCCGCGCGTGTGCCGGCAACACGTCCTTCCGCGAGCCGGCAGGCATTTTAGAACACAAAAAATGACTAAAATATAATTAATTTACGCATGGTCTTGACTTGTTGTGCTCGCACTGGTAGCAGGAACTAGTAGAGGTTTTTCTTTATTTATAACTCTCCTCACATTTTTTTGGCTTTGAAGTGAATCATGGTTGTGGACAGATATCTGTGAACATGAGTTTGATGTGGAAGTTGAACTTGGAATGTCGGGCTTGCGCGTGAACTATACCATGTCCAATGCTTCGTCTGTTATTGTTTGGAAAGTAATTGCTGTTATTACATGACCCAAAAAAACATTTTGTGCCACATCAGTAGATGCACAGACATCACAACAGGCATGCTGACTGGATAAACATTTGAACCTAGCTATTATGAAGGAAATTTTGTATTGACAACAGTTTTAGATAGCAGGAGACGCCTAGCCTGCTCTGCCTCTGCTAGCTTATTTCTGGCTTCTTCCATCTCTTCTTTGGCTTGGGTGAAGAGAGCATCTGATTGCTCTTTTCGCTTCTTCAGGAACTCAGCTACATTCTCAAGGGCTGCTGCACGCTTTCTTTCAGCCTTTACTAATGCCACGAGGACACGAACAGCTGACGACTCCACCTGGCTTGTGTGTAATCCAGCATCATCTGGGAATTTGCACCTTGTGTCTAATCCAGCATCATTAGGGAACTGGCACCTTGTGTGTAATCCAGCCTCATTTTGGAAACATGATCTCGAGGTTGACCATACTTCCCTCCTCGCAGGAACTGCATCCTGACATGAAGTTACTTCTTTTTGAGATCAATACTCAGAGCAACCTAGATCCATTTAGTAGAAGCCAGATAAACAGAACTCGGAGAAGTGAATTCAAAAGGAAAAGAAATATAAAAACAGACTACAAGGTGAGAACACCCACTTCCCACATCAAGCTAAAAACGAAAGCATTAGGACGATTAAGACTCTTCTTATTACACATCGAAGAACACCACGCTTAAGAGAAACAGAAACTACAACATATACACATCGAAGAACACGAGGCTAAACGAAAGTAATTGAAAGGGTGTTACTTACCAAAGCTCGTTTTACAGGTTCGGTGCAGCTCCTCTTTAACTTGCCACGCTCCTTGAAGATGTCCCGAATATCCCGTGTTTGGTCTTCATTGCTCCTCTGCATGTTCGCACTCGTGGTTTTAAAATCTCAACATGGCAAGAAAAATATACTACTAGTAATACTCGCGCATCTTGTGGGCAACATTAAAGCACTCGTCTGCCATGTTAGAGCATCTCCAACAGAATCGCAACGCGCGGCGCTTTAAAAAAGCGTTTACAGTGCTGAGATCGAGAAGTAGATAGAGTAGAGGATAGTTCTCAGCATAGATAGATAAAAAAAGATAATTCAACTACTCCTCGTCGTCCGACTCCTCCTCGGTGATGTCCTCCTCCGACGTCTGACTGTAGGCGTGAAGATACCGATCGTCATCGGATTCCCAGGGCGACGCTGCTCCTAGGCTCATGTTGAACTGAGCGTCCGCTTTTCGCCTACGCTTGTCCTCGCGATAGGCGGCTCGCTCCGCCCTCCTCTTATCCCTCTCCGCCCTCCTTTGCGCGTAGAACTCGCGCTCGTTGATGATGTCCTGCGGGAAGTGTTGGCGCCACAGCGCCATGGCTTCCTCGTCCATCTCGGCGATGCCGAGACGGTGCTCCCGCCTCCGGTTGTCGCGACGATCCTCGTCGGTGCTAAGCCGCGGCAGAGGCGCGAGCTCCTGCGCCCGCTCTAGCGTCGGCACGTTGGGGAAGTTCAATGTTCTATGAGGCCACCGGAGGCGCCACGCCGCCGCGTCGTACGCGCGGGCGGCCTCGTTGGCGGTGTCGAAATTGCTGAGGCCGAGGCGCAGCCCACGGAACCGGATCTTGGCGGAGAAGACACCGGAGGGGCGCGCGCGGACGCCGCGGTATCCCCAAGTTTCCCGGCGACGCGGCGGCATGGTGGCGCGGCGGCGGCGAGGCGAAAAAGAGCGGGGAGAGAGCGGTGGCGAGGCACAGAGCGGGGAGAGAGCGGTGGCAAGGCACAGAGCGGTGGGAGGGCGTTGGATTTTATAAAGCGCGCCGGACGCCGCGCGCCAAAACTAGCGCACGCCCGGCCGCTTTTTCCCGCGTGCGTGATCTTTTCCCGACGTCTCTGCTATCTCTACTCTCTTCTCTACTGTTATATTTATTTAATATTTAGCATTTAATATTTATCTCTACTTCCTTTACTGTCTACTTTTTTTGCTCTATACTTTTTTTTCTTGCAATATAGGCCGTCCGATTTATATCTGACAGATAGGAAGGAAACAAATGGGAATTTTGCAAAAAGATACCCATACCCCTCTCCAGATTTGCAAATAAGGCCTTCCCTCATTCATCCTTTTCTCCCACAAGATAAACTACTCATACAAATGCATCTTGATGCGTGCAACGCATGGGCATCTTGCTAGTTCTAAAAACCTTTCCATCATTTGCCACACTACTGGTTGCAGATGAAAAACCTACCCAAGCACAGCGCGATAGAGGAGCGACACACAACTACAAGCTGATATTCCATTGGACAATGGAGGCTATAACCAATTACTTTTACGGGAACAATAGCACCCAGGAAATTTGAAGGGTAGGTATGAACAAAATTGGAACTGCACATGTACTGCTAAGTGATTCAATACACACATTACCAATCGAGGAGGAGAACGATGGTCGCGGCGGCCTCTGTGAGTCATGGTCGGCAACGGGAGTCAGTTCATTGTCCACGACGGTGGTACTTCTGCGCTTGGCGTCGGCTTCCGGGAAGCAGATCCGAGACCGTGGAAGACGATGCCGGGGAAGAGGCTCCGTGTACGACGACGACGGTGGACCGGCTCCAGTGCGGCGTACGAGGTCGTCGATGAGGCAGATGCGCTGCGGTGGACGAGTGCGCCGATGTAAAGGGGAGGAGCACGAAGGCTGCGGTGCCGTGGAGAAGTCTATTTTGCGGTGGGGATAGAAAATGGGGAGTATTCAGGTGTACTACTCTGGGTGCCGGGGTGGGGTTGGCTGGGTAGGGTGAACCTGAAGTTACGAAAACAGCCCCCTACCAAGCGTCATCCGTAGGCCTGTTCCGAAGGCTATGATGGTAACTTCCCACTGCTCGAATCAGGGTCGCGGGAGATTTTCCCGCCGACCTCAAAATTTTGTGACACTGGACTCCCCGTGTGGCGTGTTGAGTGATTCGGCTAAGCAACTAGCGAGTAGTAGTAGTAAACTCTGCATATTAGGTTTGACCGAAGTCAAACTTCCTAAAGTTTGACCAAGTTTATAGAAAAATATAAACATTTACCATAACAAATATGTATGATGTGAAAGTACATTCAATAATGAATCTAATGGTATTTATTTGTTATTGTATATGTTAATATTTTTTGTTATAAGCTTTCTGAGAGTTTACAAAAATTGACTTTGACCAATGCTAATACGCGGACTTAAATAAAAACGGAGGGAGTACACATTTGTTTTCTTAGTTTGTAGTGAACTAATCATTTGTTGAAATTGTGAAATAAATATATTAGGCTATTGACTTCGAATGTAATGGTCTATACAATTCAATAGTTACAATCATTGTCGAATCCCAAGATGTATACAAGGTCTATAGTACTTCACAACATGCTCAAACTCACATAATCCCAGTCAAATGAGAATCTAAATGCATTTCATAGTTATTACTTTGTAGGATGCAACAAAAACAACCATAACTCTACATCAGCCATTATAGAAGCAACATTTTGACATATCCCAATGTGTGAATGAAACGTGCAGAGAGAGCTTTTGAAGATGGAGCAGATAGGGCGGGAAAGATTGTATGTATGTGGACGAGAGAGTAGGAGACAAACCTAACGAGACAGAGAGAGAGAGATAGAAAGAGAAAGAGAGAGGAAGAACTTAGGTCTGTGAGAAAGATGGAGACATGTAATATACGTGAGATGCGTGTGCATCCGGATTCTGTATACGTGGAAGGAGAAGAGACAACATGTTTGATGAGAGAGCTGGAAAAACATGGACGAGAGGGGAAGGATCTCGTGGGTTGAGGGATTGACAATTTTGTGCGGGGGAGAGAGGGATTGGTAATTTTGTGCAAGAGAGAGAGAGGGGTGGGGGAGGAGTCAGTCAGCCGTCGTCACATCACCCTGCTTCCAAATGACCCTGCATTCTCTAGCGCG
Organism: Triticum aestivum; assembly: GCF_018294505.1. NCBI lineage: Eukaryota > Viridiplantae > Streptophyta > Magnoliopsida > Poales > Poaceae > Triticum > Triticum aestivum. The sequence continues at coordinate 100,998,192 of NC_057813.1, read as the reverse complement.
GTGTGGTCGCCGTCTTCGATCTGCTCGATGCCCTCTTTGAAGATTGAGGTGTTGTGCATGTTGGGGTGCAAAGAAGCACAAGCGAGAGTGGTCGCCGTATAACCTTGGATGGGGATGAATTGTGTGCTCGGGGAGTGTGTGTGTGTGTGTGAGTGTTGTGCTGCGTGTGTGTGTGTGTGTGTGTCAGATATTGAGAGAAAACAAACCTAAGGAGAGAAATGGGTATTCACGAAGAGATTGTGCGGGCCTTGAGGTGGGCAGGGGCCGGGTGAGGGTGTCAAAATGTGCGCGTTGATGCATGTGTTGCATGCGATCGTGCGAGGGACGGACGAATCGAGAGAGATGGTTGTTGTGTTACAGATGCTCCTCTCTCTCTCTCTCTCTCTCTCACACACACACACACACACAGGTAAACTAGAAGACCGTTCTCTCATGTATACACAACGTATCGGCATCTGTCTATGTCTCACTCATGCATGATCATTTGCACATTCACACCTCTCTATGTCTGTATCACACGCACACCGTCTCCACATTGCCCTTCCGCCACAACACACATATGGACACATACACACGTTCTCTCTCAGTCACACACACAAAATAAGTATTAAAAAAACTAGGGCGCACCTAAAACGTCCAAATCCAAATAAACACGAACTGGAGCTAAATTCAAATATATGGAAATATTGCAGCGTCAAGAACTTTCCCAGGAAAAAAAAGTTGAGTAATATTCGAGGATTGTTTTCACACACACAAAAAGGTTCGGTGGATGTCCTTCGAGCGCGACACGGTGACGCACCGTTCGATCGACCGCGCGGCCGCGGTTCACGCGCTTGCACAGGATTCCGTATCGTGGCTGTGGTACTAACTTCAAAAAAAACTAATAAAAGCGCTGCCTAAGTCTAATGTTTACGTGTACTAGTACGGTTTTCTTTTAAGTTTGACCAACCTTATATAAAACTAAAGTAAGCTCCCACACGCGCACTCATCAATATGCCGCCGCCGCCGTTGCGCATGCCGGCGCCCGCCTGCTCCGGCCAACAATTTCTCGCCCATCACCGCCGTGTCGCCGCCATCCCTGTGCCATGAAGCCGAAGGCTCGCCCGCTCACGTCGTCTGCAGTCCCTCCTCGACATGCCGCCGCGCTGCCAAGCACGCGAGCAGCTGGTGGAGCCGCGTCTATGCACGCAGCGTACGAAGAGGAGGACGAGCGCGTGCTCCAGCACGCCGGCGAGGAGGAACTAGCGTGTCATTGTCGTCTCCGCCCGCGCGGAGGAGGCGCGCATGGTGGCTATCGCGGCGGAAGCCGGTCGCGCGCGCGTCGAGCCCGCAAACCGGGTGCGGACGCGGAATCTACCTTCGAGACCTTGAATGCCACGTGGATCCTGCAATCTGAAGGAGCAATTTGGGTCAGTCGACTCATGTGAGCCGTTTGATGCAACATGGATGGCTAGAAGGGCTTCTTCCACCTCTTCTGCCGTCTTCTTCCTTCACTCCGTCGAACTTCTTTCACAAATCGACTGACCCAAATTATACTACTAGTACGAACGTATTAAGTACAGTAGGAACACGAAGATACGAGCAGTAGTACCAACTGCAAGAAGAACAGTAGTAAGACATAGTACTAGTACTACTGTACGTACTAAAGAGTTCAAATAACGAGAAAGAACATAAACATAGTTCTGCTGGGGCCTCAGCACAACACACCCTTGAAAATAAACTAAGCAACTAGTCCGCTTGACACTGCAGTAGAACCAGCATGAGCGACGGCACTGCCACCTACTCGGAGTCCGAGTCCACGTCCTCGACTTCGTCCTCGTCCCTCTGCCTCTTCCTCTTCGCCGACGCTTCTTTGCTTGAACCGGACACTGGGCTCTGCTTCTTCATCCATTGCTGCGTACAGGATGTGATCTTCATCTAATGTCTTCGACTCCCATGCATGATGAAACTCGTGATGAGGTTTCTTCAGTTTAGCGTACGAAGGATCAATCATGGCTGCTGCCAGGGTCAGCATTGAAGGTTGAGAGGAGGACACCAGGCTTGCCTTCTGGAGATCGAAGGGCTGGCCTACAACGAGACCTATCCGACGCAGGACATCCCTGTCGTTCTTAAAGCCTACAGTAACGAATTTCACTCTTTTGTCCTTGAGGAAGTTCTTAAAATCCTGGCACTCAACGTCGGCATGGCATATGTGGTAGACCAAGCAAACGTTATGTACGCAAACCTGGATCACGGCGGGCTTCTTCCTCTCTTCGTCCTTTAGATCCTTCTCTCGTCCCAGGACTGTGGTGTACTCAACATCTAGCCCAGCGACCCACTCATCCGTTGAACTGTTGAACATGCGTAGGAAGCGAGCAAGCCATGCTTTCACCGTCGCGGATCCACGTGTGTAGATGACGATGAACTGATCGCCGGTGATGGCTCTAACCTGGTACTCAGTGGCGACCATGGAGATTTGGGAGGCCATGGATTTTGGAGGAGGGTTAGGAGAAGTTGAACTGTTGTACCCCGCAAAAACTGGGAGCGAACTAATGTGAAAGGACGGGACGACTGGGAGCGAACTGTTGTGAGGTAGAAGACGGGGACGAGTAGGGCGTGCGAACGGCGTGGGGTTGCTGGCTTGCCCGGTGGATAAACGGCTGCAAGCCCCCAAAGAGTTCTCGAGAACTATGCGGGACCCACTAGATGTCATGTCTACTAGACCCATATCGTAGGCCTGACGGTATAGCTTCTGCCTGTTCGCACGCCATGCCGGCGCGTGGATGTAACTTCACTTAATTCCGTCAACCGTCGCGCCTCCCACGACCTTCGCCTCCCTCGCGCGGTCGCGCCCTTTGAGACTTCGACCGGCTATAAATGAGCAATTTTTTTGCCTACTCCGCATGCATGATACTCCCTCTGGTCCTTTTTACTCCCGTCAACCGTTTGCAAAGTGTTTGACCAAATTTATACTTTTTTAACACCACCTTATATTAATTAACCAGCCACACCAGTACACTCATTCGATACAATATTCACCACACAGGGCGGTACGTTATTTACAAGAATACCATCTAATCTATTGTCAAAGCTATACTTAGCGATTAAGTGTGCCACCTTATTGGCCGAACGGCTAATCTTTGACAATTGAAGATTGTTGATCAACTTCGAGATGCTCAACGCTTTCATCTTCAGGTCACGCATAGCAGACCTGTCATAGTCCCCCGATGCAAGAGACGCTACCACAAAAGCGCAATCAGTCTCTAAAATTACAGGATTATGAAGAGAAATACCTATGTAGAGACCGGCAATGCAAGCCCTAAGCTCCGCTTCCTCCATGCTTTGACAGGCATCAATGAAATCCCACGACCAAATTTATACTAAAAATATCAATATCTACAATACTGATTATAATGAGTATAAGAACTACGTTTTATAATGAGTGTAAAATATTGATTTGACATTGTGAATGTTGACATTGTGAATGCTGATTATAATGAGTACTAGTACATTTTTCTATAAGTCTGGTGAAAGTAGAGGTACATTGACTTCAGACAAAACTTAAATGCACAATGCAGACTAGTTCCTCCGTCCAGGTGCGTGCCATGTCCTATCTTGTCATCACAACAAGGTTAGCTATTAGAGTACCACTACCTCCCTTCTAGTTTAAGGGGATCGATTCAAAAATTTCACCTACTCTTAGCAAGATAGTAGAGGCGGTGGAATAGTTTTTGAAGTCTACAAACGTACTCAACTAATGCTGTCGTTCTTCACAAAAGAACGTGTTTACCAATGCATGCATGAACACTAGTTACTCCAACCCCCCTCTCTTCTTTAATTCTTTGCCACATCAGCATGTTTGCTATTCCCGTGTGCATGATACCAGCTAAGATACTACCATTATGGCCAGCCTTAATCATCGCATGCAATAATTTAGTGCACCTTGAAATATGAACGTGTGTGGGGCGTGTATGTTTTTAATGACTTGAGACTATAGCTAGCCCGGCATGCAAGATGACTTATTATGCACCGTTCCCCATACCTGCAGGAAGCCCGTTCGTCTCCAAATCTTTTCCTCTCCATGTGTGGAAATAATATGCCTGCCAAACTGTCCTTCTCCCTCCGGCAGTCGCACCACTCCACCCCGTGTGAAAAAATCTGCATGCATGACTCTCCTCCCCCCACGCTCGTCCAATACGTTGTGACCAGCAATATTTCCACCCTTTCGCTCCCCCGTAATTTACTCCAACAAATATGCCCACGTAGCTTTTACTTAACTTCAGGTGCATTGAGTCACTGACATATGGGCCCAACAGGGGACTAGCCCACATGTCAGTGACGCAACTGGACCTGTAGTTAAGTCAGTGCAGCTCAGTCCATATGTTATGTAGGTGTGCCATTGCTCGCTATGAATACTGCACCTCCCACGACATCGCTATCTCCTCCCCCTCACGTTCATGTTCATCGCTATCTCCTCCCCCTCCCTCTCACGTCGACCACCATGACATTGCCCCTCCCAAGCCCTAGGAGCCCCTCGCTGCACCGCGCGGACGGTCACGCATCGCCGTTCCGTTCCTCGCCGCCACTAGTCGAGGAGGACGCGTCGGTGTTCCGCTCCTCGCCGCTACGCGACGCATCGCCGTTCCGTTCCTCGCCGCCACTAGTCGAGGAGGATGCGTCGGTGTTCCGCTCCTCGCTGCGACGCGATGCGTTGCTGTTCTGTTCCTCGCCGCCACTAGTCGAGGAGGACGCGTCGGTGTTCTACTCCTCGCCGCAACGCGTCGAGGTGGACGCGTCGGTGTTCCCAATCTCGCCAGCACGCATGTCGGAGGACGCATCGGCTCCCCGCTACGAGGAGAATGCCGCGTCGCCCGCTGAGCCCCCCAGCCTTTAGGAGCTTTGGAAAGAAATGGATGTCGCCTTGTGGGAGGCTTTGCCTCCAGTAGAGCGCGCCAAAATAGAGGCGGAGAAGAAGGCCGAGGAAGAGAAGCGCATCGTGGAACAAGCTGCCTGGGAGGCCTATGCCGCGTCCGAGAGAGTCAGACAATTGGCTCTTTGGCAGAAGGCTCGTGCGAGGGCCGTGAGGGTGGCGGAGGACGCCTGAGTGCAGTTGGGCCCAAGCGCCTCATCTACGCTTGGCGGTACATGTACCGGGTGCATGCTTCCAGCGAGGAGGAGTACCTGTTGGCACCGGATCACCACACCGCCAATCAGCACTTCGCAAGTTGCGAGGCTGAGGAAGAGGTGTTGTGTCGGTGCGCTGGGAAACGACCGCACACCAGGGCACTCGTGGCACGCCGCAAGCGCTCCTGCGAGCGTCGTGGCTTTTAGGAGGAGTATAATTTTTGTTTTGTAAGGTGATCTCATTAGTTTTGGGATGCAAATGATAAATCCCAAACGTTCAGGAATTTTTAGCATCCTTAATTAAGTATGTAAAATTGAAAGTTTGGAAACCTTGTGTATTCGTAGCATTTTGCAAGTACGTGCATATAGCACAAACTTTACTGCATACTATCGGACTACACGTCTCTCTCAATATATGCTTGCAGACTGTGCTACTCCCTCCGTCTAGGTCAATAAGTCATCTTTGGTTGTGCACCGTGACCAAGAAGGAGGGAAGACTTGTACACCTAGACGGAGGGAGTACTACTATTACTTATGTACGTGCAAATGCACGTTTTAACATTACGATGCGGTTTTTGTAAAAGTAGAAAAACAGCACTAGTCAAGCTTGTGAAATGATTCAATGCAACACAAATGCAAAAATGCTCGTTTCATTGTTTACTTTTAGCTTCCTTCTCTGTGGTTATTTCTCTGTCGTACTTTGTACGGAGTATCTCACTGGTTGGAAAGGCATGCAAATTGCCAAACCGCTTCTTACACCCTGTATCGAATTTTTTGCCTAACAAGTTGTGCCGTGCAATTGGAATTCCAACTTGAGTACTAGCTACTACTAGTAGGAGTACTAGGGACTAGTTCTAGATTAGTAATCCCATAACTACTACCTCCGTCCTGGTTTATTGGTCCCCATTGTAATATGTGTCAAATTTTGATCATAAATTTAACTAATGAAATGTCAGTGCATGTCACATGCACTACTCCATCCGTCTAGATTAGTAAGTCATCTTAGGCTGTGCACCGTGACCAAGGAGGAGAAAACGAGAAACGTTAATGTTTATTTGCTAATTAATAGTATTGCATGCAATGAACTAACCACTGCATGTCGTGTTTGATATCTCAAGTCATTAAAAGCATGCAAACTCTTTATCTCTTATTGGTTGATATGTCAAGAAACAAGAAACGAGGTAGAAGTTAATGCACCGCGCCTAAGTGTTTTGGGATTATTTGGTTTTCGTAAGATGACTTACACACCTAGACGGAGGGAGTAACATTTTATCAGTTAAATCTTTGGTCAAAATTTAGCACAAATTACAATGGTGAGGAATAAACCAGGACGGAGTAGTAGTTTAGAAGCCCAAATAAATGAGTGAGGCGCCTTATTGTTACTCTCCACTGTGACTAGTCTTGTGGGAAAAGCTGGGGAAGCCGCCAAAAGAACTGGCCCTAGGAGTAGTAGCTAGGGATCGAGTGTGCGAGATGAACCGGAGAAAGTAAATGCAGAGAGATGAAATGCAAAAAAGACGGAGGGATGTGATGGTTGCTTGTCCGTTTATTTTACCAGGCCACTTATTACTGGGAGTGGTTGGGTTTTGTGATATGACGGCTTTACTGCCGCGCCACGAGCGGGGTGAGAGGTGAGACTCCCGTGCAGCGCCGCCCTCTACACTTGTACTAACCCTGAACTAACTCTAACCAAAGAGGTGTTTGGATGGCAGGGTTAGATGGAGCACGGATACGGCGAGGCGCCTTCACGGGCGGTGCGAGAGGGAGGGAGGGAGAGGACGAGAAGCTTCGAGGAAGTGGGGAAGGATATGCTGCAGGAAGAGCGAGAGAAAAATGTGTTTTTAATGGCCCCGAGAAGAACTAACCCGAATAAGCACCTCTTGGGTGGGTTAGATTTTTTGGATGAGTTAGATGCATCTAACCCAAACTAACCCTCCTGTTTGGATACTTTTGGGTTAGTTGAGTCCAAACTAACCCAAACTAACTCTAACCCATGGATCCAAACAGGGCCTACATCGGTCGTGGTTTATTAGTCCCCCATTGTATTTGACTGAAGATTTAACTGACAAAATGTTAGTGCATGTCAACAAAAACGATATCGTTGGATTCGTATTTGAACATAGTTTTGAATGATATAATTTTAGGTGACATGCATCAGCATTTATCGTACTATATATAATGTTAGTTCAATTTTTGGTCGTACTAATCTATAGTAGTAAGGTGCCCGTGCGTTGCACCGAAGAGTGAAATGCATTGATCGGGGAGTTGTTTATTTTGACAAAGGATGTGGGGGTCATCTCATGTGTAACGGGTATCGATAGGTTTCTTTGGATATTATTTCATCTCTAGAGCTCACAAACATCCGGGTGAAATCGATAAAAAGGTATCTTTTGCAAACAAAAGCGTTCAACTATTCAACCTGCATCCAAAACTTGTGAAGAAATAACACTTATTGTGCTTTGCAAGAAATGATCTTTAAGAATTAGTTTTTGAGTATCGATTGTTATACATGTTGGCTACAGATGACATGGCACTTTCTTATAGTCAACAGTTGGCTATACTATTAAGTTATATTAACCATGCCCTTATACACCTAGACGAAGGGATTAAATCAGGATGACTTGCAAGGGGGCAGAGGAGATGTAAGAAATGGTTCATCGTAAGTCTTTCACCAGTACTGTAGTAAAAATTCATACATGGAAGATTCTGCAAGATCCTGCATGGAAGTCTTTTATTCATGCGCGATACTCCAATAGAGCAAGATCCTGCATGGAAGTCTCCACATGCTTAGACAGCGGATTACATTGAGCGAAGACTAATGATCAACATTTAACTTCATAATGCGTATGTCTAGGTGAACCTCCTTGGAGTCCCCGTGCCCCGCGGCAGCGGGTAAAGGATGCCATGGGTTTTCCAAGTCCACATTGACGGGATAGTCCCAGCTCCCAAGAGTCCAGGTCCGTTCGATGAGGCCGATGTCGCCGCCCACGCGACCCGGAGGAGTAGTAACACTGACCACACACCCGTACATCGGCCTCGTGTCAGTGTCAGCGTCAGCGGCGTCGCCCCTGACACACATTACAAAGATGGGGGGGCGACCTGCGTGGGCCTCGCCGGTGCCCACGATCAAGAGGAAGATGCTTCCGTCCTCCTCCGAGACTAGCAGGCGACGGGGATCCTCCAGCGACTCCGGCATGGTGAACGGGTAGCATGTCTCGTACTTGATGTTCTCCGCCAAGGGCCAGTAGTGACCGCTACACGCATCCGTGAGGTGATGCACCATGTCCGCCGGCGAGCCACAAAACGGCATCGGGCACTCATAGCAGTGGACGAAGGGAGTGGCTGTAGGGGACGTTGCGCCAGTTGAATATGTGAGCAAGTTACTACGAGATTTAATCCAAATAAGCACAAAATAAATCATGACGGCTTTAACAGAGATGAAACTAGTCATGTGGACTAGCAAAGTAGTACGATACAGAGTAGAAACATGAATTCTACCACGATTTTGAACAGGAAGGACAGAAACACATACGGTGCAACGGGAGCAGCACCGTTGGCGTTGAGGTTGTCGCCCATGTCATTGAGGAAGAGGTTGCCGAGGTCGGGAAAGAAGTTGTCGTCGGTGAAGTCGTGGCTGCCAGTAGTCGCGAGAGTGCGCTCCCCAAATTTCAACAGCGCCCGCCGAATGTAGCGCGGGAGGGATTTGCAGTAGGGGACGTTGCGACCGCCAAATGGAGCGCAGGAGTAGTGCACGAAGCAGTAGATGGTGTCCTTACTAGTACTCCCTAGTCTCTATCTATCTATATCTATATCTATATTTATATTTATTTATACTCTTATAGAAAACCGAGTTGGTGATGATGGTATGCCTGCCATCTTGTAATATAGACCGTCCGATCTATATCTGACGGATAGAAAGCCAACTATGACAATTTTACAAAAGATACCCGCACCTCTCTCCACATTTACAGATATGGCCTTGCCTCGTTCATCCTTATCTCCCACAACCTCGTGCTCCTCCCTATGTCTCTATCTCTACTACTCTTCTTTGTTTTTATAACAAATCAAATAGTGTTGCGCCGTCCGTTGCACGCCCGTCTAAACACGCCTCCTGGCCTCCATCATCACCAACTGAGGGGTTGTTTGGTTCCTAGCCACACCTTGCCACACTTTGCCACACCTAATCTTAGGCAAGTTTGACCAAGTTAGATAGGTGTTTGGTTCTAGCCACACCTAAGGCAAAGATTTTTTTATGAGGAGTGAGCCCCACATGTCATAGACACAAAAATTGTGGCAAGATTCCCTTAGGCAAGCCAAAGTGTGGCTAACAATTTGAGCAACTCAACTAAGGCAAGTGTGGAAATTGTGGCAAAAATCATGTGGCAATATATGGCAAAGATAGTCACAATCCAAACATCCCCGAGTTGGTGATGATGGTGTGCCGTGCAATGCATGGGTATCTTGCTATTTTTTTGCATATAAGTCCAAACACCATGTAGACACGGTCTTTGAGCACGGTTCGTAGTCGTTCCACGCTCGACATTGAAGTTTGTAATTATTTTAGATTAGAATATACTACTCCTGCGGTGCTAGTAGTAGAGCAGAGTCCTACTCTACTACTCTACTCAAGCAAGTTAGGGCATAGTACTGTAGTAGGTACTGTAGGGAGTACCGGTACTGTGATCACTCAAGCAAGTTGTCTGGCGTCGACATGACCCTACGCTGCTGGTATGTGTCTCGTAAGTCAAGCGGCGTGCTGTAGTCATCATCACCTGTCCACTTCCCGCAGCACATATTTGCTTCTCCATCTTTGTCCGCACATAATCTCGTCCAATCTTCCATCCCCGCTAAGGCGCCTCCCCCCTTGTCTGAAATCCAAGCACTAACAATGGCAGAACTGAGCAGCGTGTGCCGAAAGAGTGGCTGGAATTGGCTCCCCACAGAGGTAATCAAGCTCATTGTTTCATGTGAGGACAATCTCAGTACCATGCCGCTCGCCGCGTGCTCGTTAGGGCTGTACCGTTTACTCAAAGCCCTCAGGCTGGAGCTTTTTAAGCCAGCTCCTTGCTTGGTGATGCCGCCTGATCTTCAGAAACGGCGTGTCATGCAGCATAATGATCATAGGGTGGCGAGCATCAACCCCCTTGACTGCGATCTGATCCCCGTCAGCCTCAACTACATTAACAGTATGTACTGGGTCGGCATGAACACGTCTTGGATGGTGCTCGTCAACGGTCGCGGCAGCTGGATGCTCATGGAGGTCTACACCCGACGATTGATCCCCCTTCCTTCGATTAACACTGCACTGCTTTGGCACCGCGGCCTAGAATACTCGCAATCTTACAGTAGCCAACATGATACCAAGTTTGATTTCCTCAAGGTTGTAATCTGCCGAGTGCCCACAAGATCTGCGAATTATAAAGACTTCAGGCTAATTGCATTCTTCAACCGCGGTCTCGCCTATCTGACAGGTCACTACGGTAAGTGGATAAATCTGCACGTCCATCGCAGGATCATACATCCTCCATGGTTCTCTGATGCCATTGAACACAACGGCTTCATTTATGCTGTCGAATCCTTCTATGGCTGGACGTATTGTTGGCCTACTCCAGTCATCGCTACAAACGGCTGTTACAGCAGTATGTTACTTTCCTATGATATCATGATGGCTTGCTTATATTACTGTCAACATTTACTGAAAAAATATTCATGCTCATAACATGTTGTTCTTAAGATTGACTAAATCAAGAGCCCTTTTTTATTTGACTCCAACTTGATATGATGTTGTAGGCCGCCTGGTGTCCCTACCCTTCCTAATCCCAGAACCTTTCAAAGAAAAGCGGCATGGCAGTTGCAGGTGGTTCCTGGCTCGATCAGACGATGGCGAAAGATTGATGATCGTTCGCACGTACCGGACGTGTTGTTTCGCGGAATACAATCACAGTCACTGCAAGGTCTTTGAGCAGGATCCCAGCTTCTCTGGGCCTTCAGGAATTTTTGACTGGAGGCTGGTAAGTAGCCTTGGTACACGCTCTCTGTTTGTCGGACTGAATTATCCGATTAACCAGGAGATAACCGACGGCAAGGATCATGATGGCAGCGCGGTTTCGTTCATCAGGCAAAACTGTGTGTACACAGCGTACCATGCGTCTCTGCATGCACCATACCCTGATATGTGCCGCCACGCTCTGCAGCCCAAAGTAGGAGAGAGGGTCGCAAGTATCAGACTTCGACCTGCTGGCTGGAGTTTCCCCCGTCAGGCACCCATCTGGTTCAAGCCGTCAGCCAATCTCCACAGCTTAATAAATAGTAACGTCTAACTGAGCCAGTTAGTTAGATGCGTACACTTGTGTAGTAGGATCTTTATTTAGTTTGATGCATACACTTGTTCTTTTTTGGTAGCCCTTTTGTAATGATGGCTGATGTTTGGTTTGGAAGAGAGAGCTGCGTCTTCACTCTTCTGGCCTGCTTACTGCTTCTGTTGCACCCCCAGCCCTGGTTGCTGCTGCTGCTGTTTTCAATGTACAATCAGTAGTATATTTCGTCTGTTGGTTGAATAAATGTGTTGATAGAACGACAAACACAATGTTTTGGAAGTCGTTGCACGGTTCGATCCTTTAGTGCCCCGTACCGTACGTAGCTCATACTATTTTTCGTATGGAACACATTTTCCACTTGTTGATAACATGCAGCCCACTGATGAAGGCCCAATAGAGAAGCCCATAATTAACTGGAAGGGAGGCTCTCACATGAATCCGGCCCAGGTACATGCTCATGGTACCCTAAACATAAATAAGTAAATAAATAAATAAAGCTAAATGCTCATGCACCAGTTCTTTGGGAAAATAGGTAGCCCAGTATTTCTTTTTGAAGTATACCCAAGCTAGGCCTATTTGTTTTCTTCGAATTACTGGGCTGCAAATCTTTCAAGACGAGGAGGGATGCATTCCGTCCTGGCCGAAGAGTATGGTCAATGTCTGTTAAAAGTAATATCAAAAGGGGTTGAAAATTCCAAAAAAATTATAGCAAATGGGATATTAGTTTCTTTTTTTGTTTTTGTTCTTCACTGATATCTTATACGTATTTCATTGGATTTAACATGACATAGTACTAATTTATTTTTAAATTTGTTTTAGTATAGCTATTAATTTTTGGATTAAGAATATTTCGTTCCCCAGCAAAACTTTGTGAATTCTCAAAATTTCTCATATATTTAGTTAATTTTTTTACCCTGGTACTGACCAGAAAATGGCCAGCAATTCTAAAAATGGAAAACGGGCTGCAAAAAATTCCTTATGAATTAGAAAATGAGTGCAAATTATAAAAATAATAGCAAATGGGTTGTACACGCCACAGATTTCGAGGCTAACTTGTTTACACAAGGCTTTGTTAGTGAACACACAATTCTAGCAGCAGTGACTGTTGGATGTCCATCCAACGGCCGACGTGCTTCTTCAATCTCTGATCTTCCTGCTCCAACCGCCTAAACTAGCACCGGCGGGACTGCCTGGTCCCTCCTCTTGTGTGCCCGCTGTGATGCTGCGCAGGCTTCCCCGGCCCACCCTACTCCCTCCGCTGGCCTGGCTACACGCAATCAACTGCCTCCTTATTACGTGAAAAAAATGATTCCTCCCACTGACATCTGGGGCGCACCGGTTGGGAGGCTGACCTATGGGCCTACTAAGTTGACGCGTACGCAGGGCTTGTCAACTTAGTCAACAAACGATTCTAGCAGCAGTAACCGTTGGATTTGAATCGAATGGTCCTGCTGCTTCTTCAATCGTTGTTCTTCTTGCACCAGCCACCCAAACCAGCGCCGGGGAGACCGCCTGCTCCTCCCTCCAGTGGCAGGCTGTGCTGCCGTTGAGGCCTCATCGCCCCCTACTACTCCCACCGCTAGCCAGGCCTTGTGGCGATGGCAGCCTCACACCGCAGCCGAACCAATGAACCCTCGTACTGCTCTCCGCGTGGGCATCCACTGCCGCGTCTTCCCCGGCTCCGCGTTGTCCCCTTACCAAGCATCGCCGCCGTCCACCGCCTTGGTGCTCTTGGCGCGGCGTGGTCAATGTGGTCAATGACATTCCATCGGAAGAGTACTGTACGTGGAGAGGCTGACAGCTGGGTCCACGGTCACAGCCCAGTTTTTTTGTGATTTGCCAAGTAAGTCGCTTTGTCAGGCCTGTTGGGCTGCAAATCTTTCAAGACGAGGAGAGCTTTCATTCGGCTGGCCGAGAAAATGGCCCATCAGTAATGAGAAATGGGTTGTACATTTTTAAAACACATCAAACCGGCAATTAGTTTCGAATATCTTTTTTTTTCATTTCGAGATTTTAAATTACATTAATTTTTATGCGTTGAGAATTTGTTGGATTTTATATTGATATACATTTATTTTTAAAATCAGTTTGAACGTGAGTCGAAATTTTAGGATTAAAAACAGTTCGGACTGCACCGAAATTTGCAAAATTTCGTATAATTTTTTAACCGTGGCCACAATATGGGCTGTAATGCTAACAAAAAGAATATGGGCTCCAAAAAACCTTAATAATTAGCAAATGGGCTGTAAATTATTAGAAATAATGGCAGATGGGTTGTATGCTGTTTTCCACAGATTTGAGGCTTTCCTAAAAAAAGGTTGACGCACAAGCAGTGACTGTTGGATGGCCATCCAACGGCCGTCGTGCTTCTTCAATCTCTGCTCTTCCTGCTCCAGCCACTCAAACAAGCGCCGGCAGGACTTCCTCCTCCCTCCTCCCCATGACCGGCTCTGCTGCCGCGCAGGCCTCACCGCCCCACCGTACTCCCATCTCTGGCCTAGCCATCCCTCTACTCACCCACACCTGTTGTTATTCTCCGGCGATGGCAGACGAACGAATAAACCTTCGTACAGTCGTACTCCCCTCCGCGTGGGAAACAACTGTCGAGTCTTCCCTGCCTCCCCGTCATTCCCTTCCTAGGCCTCGCCGTCGTCCACCGCCCTGGTGCTCTCGGCGCGGCCTAGTCAACGTGGTCAATGACCGACATGCATATGAAATGGACTGTATGTGGAGAGGCCGACAGCTGGGTCCATGGCTGCACACAAGGAAATGCCTCCTTATTACGTGCAAAATAATGATTCCTCCACCTGACATCAGGGACCCACTGAAAGGGCCTCTGTATTTCACGAACAAAATGTTACCGCCGCTGACAGCTCGGACCCACCAGCTATATCTTCGCACGCAAGGAAGTGCCTCCTTATTACGCACAAAAAAATGAATACTCCTCCTGTTAGCTAGGACCCAGTATAGTGGCAGGATGACTTGTGGGCCTTCTAAGTTGATGGGGACGGAGGGATTTGTCAACTTAGTCAATATGCACGATTCTAGCTCCGGTGACCGTACGATGTCCATCGAACGGACGGAGTGCTTCTTCAACCTCTGGTCTTCTTGCTCCAGCCGCCCAAACCAGCGCCGGTCATGCCTCGTGCTCCTGCCTCCTGTGGACGGCTGCGATGCGGTAGAGGCCTCACCGACACCTACTACTCCCATCGCTGGCCAGGCCATCCCTCTAATCACCCACGCCCCCTGTTATTCTGCGGCGATGGCAGCCTTAGACCGCAGCAAACCAGTGAACCCTCGTACTCCTCTACGCGTGGGCATCCATTGCCGCATCTTCCCCGGCTCCGCGTCGTCCCCTTTCTAGGCCTCGCCGTCGTCCACCGCCCTGGTGCTCTCGGCACGGCGTGGTCAACGTGGTCAAGGAACGGCTTCCATCGGACGTGGACTGTACATGGAGAGGCTGACAACTGGGTCCACGGCCGCAGCAAGGAAGTGCCTCCTTATTACATGAAAAATAATTATTCCTCCACCTGACAGCGGGGACCCACCGGACGGGCCACCGTATTTCGTGAAAAAAAAACGTTTCCTCCTTACTGCTGGGACCCACCAGCTACATCTTCGCACGCAAGGAAGTGCCTCATAGTCGGGACCCACCTGCTCGAAGCCTATGTAGCATTGTCATTCTGGTTGCGAACGTGTACGTACATATACTGGTCGATGTAGAGGCGTGCACGTGTCGTAGTAGAGGCGTGCACGTGTCGTAGTAGAGGCGTGCACGTAGCATGTACACGTACGTACAATGGCCAGTGCGCAAGAAAGAAAATACGGCCACGTATGTGTACATACGGGCGGGGTCTCGAATGCCTACACGCGCATACCTACGGCCAGGGCTCATGTACATGGCTGGGTTGGAACGGAGAAACAACGTCGTCGTCGTGTTCATGGCGAGGCAAGGGAATGCGTCGTGTTCATGGGGAGGCAACGAAATGCGTCGTGTGCATGGGGAGGCAACGAAATGCGCCGTGTTCATCGGGAGGCAACAGAACGCGTGGGAGCCAACCGGCTGGGTCGGAACGGAATGCGTCGTCGTGTTCATCGGGAGGGCTTGGACGGAACAGGTGATGGAAACGAGGCCTGGCGTACCGCAGAACAGAGGAAACGGCCTTGTGTTCGACCAACCATGTTCAAAACGGCATCCTGTTCATCGGGAGGGGTGTGGCGTACCGAAAAACGGAGGAAACGGACCTCCTACGGTCGAAACGGGTGTCCTGTTGATTGGGAGGGGTGTGGCGTACCGCAAAACGGACGAAACGGAACTCCTACGGTCGAAATGGGGGTCCTGTTGATCGGGAGGGGTGTGGCGTACCGCAAAACGGACGAAACGGACTTGTGTTGGAGCGCTACGGTTGAAACGGAGGTCCTGTTCATCGGGAGGGGTGTGGCGTACCGCAAAACGGGACTCCAGGAGATACTGTTCATCTCCACCGTCGACCTCCTCCACCCTCCACGGGCCACTATTCATCCACCGTCGACCTCCTCCAGCCTCCACCTGCGACTGTTCATCCACGGGCTCCTGTTCATTCAGCCTCCACCGCGCGCTACTCCACCGGCTACTGTTCAACCAGCCCTCTCCACGGGCTCCTGTTCAACCACCCCTCGATGGGCTACTGTTCATCCACCCCTCCACCGCCTACTATTCATCTAGCCCTCCACGGGGTCGTCCTATTCATATAGCCCTCCACACCATGGGGTCCTGTTCATCCAGAGGAAACACCACGGGTCCTGTTCATCCACTCCCACCGCTCTCTGTTCATCCAACCCCCCCCCCCCCCCGCAATGCTCACTGTTCATCCAGAGAGGAATCGATCACTCGGGTTCAGTAACGTGTAGCCTATAGTGCAATCGCTCGGGTTCAGTTAGAGCCCAACGCCTCGCTCGGGTTCAGTTAGAGCCAATGCCTCGCACACACGCGCGTACGTGTACGAGAGAAACGCGCATCGCTCGGCCCCCGACCTCCCACCGTAACCGGGAACTCCCCAAAATTTTCCTCCCCCTCGCTTCTACCACGGTTTTTTCCGTCATGGACGGCCCAAACAATGTCATGCAGCTGCATCTCCGGCCCGCCCAGGACAAAAAGCCCATTTTCTGTCATGATTTTTTGTCATAGAAGTAGGAGCCCACCACATCTATGATGATACCGGGTTTTGTCACAATTATCGTCATAGAAGTGTCATATGTATGACGGCAAAAAAAATTCGTTTGACCCAAATGTCACGGATGTGTCTTTTTTTATAGTGTGTGCGAGGCGTTTCTCCGCATCCCCCCCCCCACTTCGGCTTGCTGCTCAAGGTCTTCAGTGTGAAGCCGAAGGTGGTCGATGGTCAACACGCGGGGTGCGGCGGAGCTATGGTAAGCAAACTTCCCAATGTCACGTGGCCCAAGGGGACCTTCATGAAGACCGGAAAAGGGTGGCAGTAGTGGTGGTTTTATGTCACGGAACCCCATGATGCCGCATGGGCCGCCGCTCCTGAGTTCAAGTCCGGGCCCCCGATGTGTTTTACGTCCTGGCTCAATGAGGGCCTAGATGGGTGTCGGCCAACGAGGTGAGGACGTTGGAGGACCGCGTCAAGGGTATGATAACCAAGAACACCAGTCCTACCAACATCATCCAGGTGATGCTTGCCAGATTCTCCCTTGACAATGCCGGACTCTACATATGTGAGAATTCGACTCGGCCGGTCGTTGGACCCTGCAGTGGTTCTTCGGCATGACACACACAGACATACGGAAGTTGCTTTTCAAGGATCAGAAGTCATGGCCAGAAACGACCGAAGACCGCAGCCTCGACTGCGCTAATGCGGCCACTCCTGTAAGTTTTATGATAACTTTAATTTACAAATACAAGGAGAATATTGAAATTTCCATTACTCCCACAAGGATGGACAAAGAAGGCGGAGCGGATCCAATATCCGGCTCCGCTACCCGAAGACCCAGCCACCCCTTTGTTGACAAAGATGCTGGTTCCGGCACCATATCAGGCGTTGGAGAAGAAGGCCAAGAAGAAGCGCAAGGAGGCCAAAGGTGGTCTCCATCGTAAGGGCGCTTCGGACGTCGTGTCCAAACACATCAAGACCTCCTCCTCTCATGACAAAGATGTAGAGGAGGAAGAAAGCAACTCTTCCCTTATGGGGGAAACAATAAAAGGGCGGCTTCCGCGGATCTAGAGGCATAGGTGTCCAAGAAGAGGAAACCCTCCCTTTCGGATGATTCCTGAATGGATGACGATGCCATCCCCGAGTGGCACCGCAGGCCGAAGCCCCTGGTTGGATCGTAAGTATCCAAAGACACCTTTCATATATCCAGTTTTGTGCCTTGTAGTTCTAACATATTGAATTGCGCGTTGCAGCCCGGGTCATGATCGCCCTCAACGATCATCGTCATTTGGGAACTCGCTAGGGCCGAACGTGATGGAGAGCGAATCGCCTCCGCATGTCTGTCCACCCACCACTATGAACAACACCGAAGTGTTGTCCCAAAGAACCTCTCCAGGAAACGGGGAGGTGCGGGAGGCCGTGAAGGTGGTGACGGAGGGTACTACCTGTGTTGCCGAAAAGAGGGGGAAATAAACCCCAATGGAGACCGGCGACGGGGGCCATTCTCAATTTGGCCCCCAACCGAATATTATTCTGGAGATCCATACAGCTTCGGAATCGGGTGAGCAGCCTCCTTCAAGACAAGGGGGCGTGCCCTCTCCACCGGCATCATCTATCCATCCGGAGGCGCCGGACACTCTGGTGGAAGCGCTTCAGAGTGCTTCCATTGTGGAGGAACACCAAACCCTTGCGGGTACGGTGGTTGAAAAGGTTCGGTCCGCTAAAAATGGATTGAACCAAGCCTATACCAGCCTTTTAACAGGCTTTGAGGTATGTGATGTAATATATTTTTGGCTGTTTGCAAAAGGAATGTCTGTGTATAGATAGTAGCCCCTGAGACTCTATTCGGCTTTTGCAAAGAAAGACCCAACAGAGGATCGAATAATTCTTCGCAGGAGCTAACATATATGTCTCTTTTGATGAACAGGCTTCGATGCTAGCGTCAACCTTGGATGTTTCCGATGTATCCAAACTAAAGCGGAAGTTGGAAGAAAAGCAAGGTATTCAATGTCGAAGCATATCTGAATTGATATGAGTTCCGATTTGTTATCTAAATGAACTTTATGATTACGCTTATAGTTGATGCGTCTGAGGTCGAGGCCCTCAAGAGCGCGCTGGCCGAGGCCAAGAAGGGGGCGGACGAGGAGCGAGCCGCGCCCCGGAAAAATGAAGCAAGGTTGGATGAAGTCCAACAAGAGCTCATGGATGCTATAAGAAAATGTGAGTCCTTGGAGGGCAACGTGTCAGATCGAGAATCTGAACTTACTACGGCGCTCCAAAGTGCGAAGGAGGCCCGGGTTGAAGCCCAAGGCGCCCGTCAGGAGATCCGACAGGGCAAAGCAGATCTTGGCGGGTAAGGCCTTTAATATGAACAGCACAAAAACACACTTAACCCAAACGACTTGGTCCTTGAAGGAGGTGTTAGTGCGGCGAACCAGGCAATCAGACTATGCGGCTTTTTCACTCTCACTTAGCCATAGGAGTTTGATAAAGATTGTAGGCACAGGCCCTGGTATTGTCTGATGGTCTGAACATGGGTGTTGTAGACGCCCGTCCCAGTGAGGACCGGTCTGTCGCATAACGAGGAAAAAATAGCAAGAGATTTTTAATTAGCTGCCAAATATCTGACCATCTCTCACCGTATCATGACAGACAGTTTTTGGCTTTCTCTACTGAGGTGTTTGTCTGGATGATCCAGAAACACAATTGCAGTAGTTCTCCCTTTACTACCTTAGCCGAACAAGCGAAACGTAAGGTAGTAACCACAGGAGCCGGACAACCCAACTATTTGACCAAAGACTTGATTCAGAGCCGATGCATATAATGCTATATTCAGGACGCCAAATTATACTTTAAAAAGTGTTCGGACTTTGTGATGAAAGTACGTGGCTGTATGGACCCCCTGGCGATTTAAGTCGTGCCGAGGTGTACATGACAATCAGACAAAAAAGAGGGAATACAGATTAGGAAATGAGCCAGTACCAAATAGGTTGGGCGAAAAATTGTTTCCATTATAGTCTGATCGATACGTTAAAACATATTTGTACAGATAATTCTATAAGCATCGAGGCTATTTTACATGTCGAGCACAAGGGAAAGCTATGTATAAATACTAAAAAAGGGAAGAGGTGATCTTTGAAGATCCTTTAGGTACTCTGTCGTGCATCTACGCTACTTTTCGCTTTAGTGTGTGATCCTTTGGGAGGATTAATGAGCATGTTTCATAAGGGGCCGGGAAAAGGGCCCTTGGCACCATAAAAAGGTGATGTGGGTTGTAGGGAACCTGAAAAATAAAAATGAAGTTAAGAAAAAGGTAGATATGAGGGTCCACGTATGGTTGAGCCGTATTGTGGACTTTATCCTTCATATGCCTCCATTGTCGCCCATGGTTCCTTTAGTCCGTATTTATGTGCACGCGGTACGTACGTTGTAGTTCATCTGGGGCTAATAAAAAGGCCGAATTGCTAATCGAGCTCCTGACGAGCTGGACTATCATTCTGTAGGGTAGTCCGGACTCGTTTGATAGGGTCTGGGGGCTTGACTGCCGATGTGGAGTTTGGCTTGATAAGGCCGACCTACGCCTCCGCTGCTAGGGCCGCAGTGTGTTCGTCACTACGAAGGGAGCGATCCATGTTTCCATGGGCTGCTATAACACTGCGTGGTCCTGGCATCTTGAGTTTTAGATAAGCATAATGCGGGGCCGCGTTGAAGCGAGCAAACACAGTTCATCCGAGCAGTGCATGATAGCCAGTGCGGAAAGGAACGATGTCAAAGATCAAGTCTTCGCTTTGGAAGTTATCCGGCGAACCGAAGACGAACTCCAATGTGATTGAGCCCGTGCAGCGGGCCTCTATACCAGGTATTACTCCTTTGAAGGTAGTTTTGGTGGACTTGATTCTTGATGAGTCAATACCCATTTTGTCGACTGTGTCCTGATAGAGCAGGCTAAGACTGCTGCCGCCATCCATGAGTACTCTTGTGAGGTGGAATCCGTCGATAATTGGGTTGAGGACCGACACAGCTAAACCTCCATGACAGATACTAGTCGGATGGTCTTTGCGATTGAAAGTGATCTGGCATGTTGACCATGGGTTGAATTTTGGGGCGACTGGTTCTATCGCCTTGTAGAGAGGGGTTCGTTAAAAGGAATGGTCTTCGGTTATCCGCAGGGCTCGAAGAGAGTCCTTGTAATTCTGTAGGATATATAGTTTCGAATGCACCAGTTGTAGGAGAGAAAAAGTAATCAAAGAAAGGTGTAAGGTCATACAGGGTCGAACCATACTCTAGAACTGCCCGTATTGTGCCTCCGTTGATGCCCAAGGTATTTTGAGTGCGTAATGATGCATGCACGGTATGAATTCAGCGGGTGTGTGCGGCGATCGACGGAGGAGAAACTACTAGTCTAGCTCTGGAAGTACCAAGTAGTCAGCTTGCGGGACTGACTGGACTCTTTTAACAAAGTCCGGCTGCTTGTTGGCTGATGACGTTTGCGGCTTGAGGGGGCCGCTATGTACTTCGGCCGCGAGAGCCGTAGTTTGATCCTCCGTACGGAGGGAGTGTTCCGTGTTTCCGTTGACTGTTATGACGCCGCGTGGACCGGGCATCTTGAGCTTTAAGTAAGCATAGTGCGGGACCGCACTGAATCTAGCAAAAGCGGTTCGTCCGAGTAGTGCGTGATAGACACTGTGGAAGGGGACGATACCGAAGATCAAGTCTTTGCTGTGGAAGTTGTATGGCGAGCCGAAGACGACTTCCAATCTTATTGAGCCCGAGCAACGGGCCTCTACGCTAGGTATTACTCCTTTAAAGGTAGTTTTAGTGGGCTTGATTCGTGAAGGATCAATGCCCATTTTGCAGACAGTGTCCTGGTAAAGCACGTTAAGACTACTGCCGCCGTCTATCAGGACTCGCGTGAGGTGGAATCCGTCAATGATTGAGTCGAGGACCAAAGCTGCCTATCCTCCGTGACGGATACTGGTCGGGTGATCCTTTCGATCAAAGGTGATTAGAGACACCGGCCATGGGTTGAATTTTGGGGCGACCGGCTCTACGGCGTAGACATCCCTTAACACATGCCTGCGCTCCCTCTTGGGGATGTGAGTGACGTATATCATGTTCACCGTTTTCACGTCGGGGGGAAATTTCTTCTGTCCCCCGTGTTCTATGGGCGAGGCTCCTCGTTGTCATCCTGGCTGAGCGACCCTTTCGCCCTGTTTTCGGTGTTTAACTTACCGGCCTGTTTAAAGACCCAACAACTTCTGTTGGTATGGTTGGCAGGCTTGTCAGGGGTGCCATGAATCTGGGAAGGTCGATCAAGTATTCGGTCCAGGCAAGATTAACCGTGTTTGTTTCTTTTGAATGGCTTCCACTGACCGGGTTTGGAGCCACTGAATCCGGCGTTAACCATCGTGTCTTCGGCATTGTCAGTGTTGCTCCAACGCTTGTTTTTGTTGCGTCTGAGATTGCCGCTTCTGTTCCTGGCTTCAGAAGTGCTAGGGTCACTGTTACTGTTGCTGCTACGGGCTAGCCAACTATCCTCGCCTGCGCAAAAGCGGGTCATGAATGATGTGAGGGCTGCCATGGACTTCGACTTTTCTTGGCCAAGGTGTCTGGCAAGCCATTCATCGTGAATGCTGTTTTTAAAGGCTGCTAGAGCCTCAGCTTCCGGACAATCAACAATTTGGTTCTTTTCAATTAGGAACCAGGTCCAGAATTTTCTGGCTGACACTCCAGGCTGCAGGACTATGTGACTCAGGTCATCGGCGTCCGGAAGCCGGATATAACTGCCATGGAAGTTGTCTCTAAAGGCATCCTCCAGGTCTTCCCAGCTTCCAATAGAGTTTTTTGGGAGTTTGTTTAACCAGTGCCAAGCTGGTCCCTTATGTTTTAGGGGGAGGTATTTGATGGCGTGTAAATCGTCACCGTGATCCATGTGAATGTGGAGAAGAAAGTCTTCAATCCATACTGCGGGATCCATAGTGCCATCGTATGATTCAATGTTCACGGGTTCAAACGCTTCTGGGAACTGGTGCTCCATTACCTCAACGGTGAAGCATAGAGGGTGTGCAACGCCTCTATATCGGGCAACGTCATGACGCAGTTCGGATGGAGTCCGTATACGGTTTTCGACGCGGGTGAAGGTGTCCTTGTCACGCCAGGCTTGATGGCCGGCTTCTCATGCAGGGGCATGCCAACTTGATCCTTAAATTGATCTGGTCTAACCGACTCGATTATCTTGGTCTTGTTGTAGGTCATAAGTGTATCCTGCAGCAGCTGTCTCTCTCCCTTTATGGCGGGGTAGTGCGGGCTGGTGTTCGGCTTGAGTTGCCGCTTTGTCCCGGACACGTGGTGGTTGATCAGGTCCGTCGGCTGCGTTACGCGTTGGCGGTATAGGCTCTAGGGCCTCATCGTCGAATCGGGGCAGCAGCTTGTGTTTCGGGTAACTCTTAGTTGAGCATTCGAGGTTGTATTCCTCGGCTACTAGGACTTTAGTCCATTTGTCATTGAGCAGATCTCGATCAGCTTGAAGCTGTTGCTGCTTCTTTTTCAGGCTTCTTGCAGTGGCTATTAGCCGGCGCTTAAAGCGCTCTTGTTCAAGGGGTTCCTCTAGCACGATGAAATCTTCGTTGCCGAGGCTCTCATCCTCCTCTGAGATCTGTAGGTAGTTACTATCCTCCGAGCCATCGTTCCCGATGGGATCATTGGGGTTAACCTGCCCATCCTCCCAATCATCATGTTCAGATGTTGGCTCGATAGGGACTTCTTGGTCTTCGGCGTTATCCGGAGTATTATTGTCTCTGGTGCGGGTATTGTTGTCTTTTTCGTGAAGCGATTTCAAGCGGTGTCGCGGATGTCAATGCTTTGGTGGTGCCTCAAAAGGCTTATCCTCGATGGGACCCTTCCCACAAGCACCGTCATCCTCTTTGGGTGTGTCCACCATCTACACATCATATGTGGAAATTGCCGTCCAGCGTCCGGTTAATGACGAGTTCTGGCTTTGCTCCTCTTTGGCATCGTCGTCCATACCGTCGATGTCTATGGAGGCATAGTTGAGCATGTCGGTTAAGTCCTCGACAGTGGCTATGAAGTGGGTGGTGGGTGGGACGTAAAATTCCCCACTCTCAGCCCCTAGTGTGGGCTAGGTGTAGTTTGGCAGCGATTCTTCTGCAATGGCGAGAGATCGTATTAAGTCCAGGGCCTCATTGAAGAGTGAGGTTTTGACAGGGAAGCAAGAGTCCGTGGAGCGGGGTGGGACAGAAGTTCCCTGGCCAAGCTCGTGTGACACAAATCTCGAGAGTTTGGAGTTAGTGTCCGGAGGAGAGTCCGGCTCCATGATGATAGAGGGAGCCTGGCGTGACTCTAGGCATGTCGGTGATGCGATCCCCTCCGGTTCTCTGGTGTCAGGCTCTATAGCTGGAGAGAGTCCGGCGGGTTTTAAACTCCCGTCTTCGGACATGGTGGTGCGCTCTGGATCTAAGGCTAGAGCGGTGATCAGGGCGGCGAACCCTTGGAAGATCAAGTCGCCTCGGATGTCAGCGACATAGTCCAGACTTCCAAAACTGACCTAATGACCAGGGGCGAGCTGTCAATCTGCTCCAGATAGCCAATCGAATTGGCATGTAGTGCAAAGCTGCCGAATACGAAGATTTGGCCGGGGAGAAAAGTATCCCTCAAGGCGGTGTTGTTGTAGATGATTGATGGAGCCATTGAACCTTCTAGCGACGGTACAGTGAGGATCTATCAATGAAAGCAGCAATGTTGGTGTCAAAACCGACAGATCTTGGGTAGGGGGTCCCGAACTGTGCGTCTAAGGATCGAAGGTAACAGGAGGCAGGGGACACGATGTTTACCAAGGTTCAGGCCCTCTTGATGGAGGTAATACCCTACTTCCTGCTTGATTGACTTTGATGAGTATAGGGGTTACAAGAGTTGATCTACCTCGAGATCATAATGGTTAAACCGTAGATGTCTAGCCTGTATGATTGTGATTACCCCTATGGACTATGCCCTCCGGTTTATATAGGCACCAGAGGGGATTAGGATTGTACAAGGTTGGTTTACAGAGGAAGGAAACTTTATATCCGGACGCCAAGTTTGACATCCACGCAAAGGAGATGTCCATCCGGACACGGGAGAAGGCACTCTATCTCGTATCTTCACGGCCCATCAGTCCGGCCCAAGTTACATAGGCTGACTCCTCGAGGACCCCACAATCCAGGACTCCCTCACTTATCCAGGGAACTGCTGTCCTGCCCTGCTCCACGGACTGTCTCTCCCCTTTCCAAACCTCACTCTTAAACGAGGCCCTGGACTTAATGCGATCTCTCGCCATTGCAGAAGAATCGCTGCCAAACTACACCCAGCCCACCAAGGGAGTGAGAGCGGGGAACTTTACGTCCCACCCACCACCCACTTCATAGCCACTGTCGAAGACTTGACCGACATGCTCAACTACGCCTCCGAAGAAATCACTGGTATGGATGACGATGCCAAAGAGGAGCAAATCCAGAACCCGTCATTCATCGAACGCTGGACGACCACTTCCACATATGATGTGTACATGGTGGACACACCCAAAGAGGATGACAAGCCTTCTGAGGCACCACCAAAGCGTCAATGTCAGCGATGCCGCTCGAAATCGCGTCGTCGAAAAGACAGCAATACCGGCAACGGAGAAAATAATACTCTGGAGAACGCCGAAGACCAGTAAGCCCCTATCGAGCCAACATCCGAACAGGATGATTGGGAGGATGGGAAAGTTAACCCCGATGACCCCGTTGGGAACGAGGTCTCGGAGGATAGTAACTAGCTACCAATCTCCCAAGAGGATGAGAGCCTCGGCGATGAAGACTTCATCGTACCAGAGGAAACCCTCGAACAAGAGCGCTTTAAGCGTCGGCTAATAGCCATGACAAGAAGCCTGCAAAAGAAGCGGCAGCAGCCTCAAGCTGATCAGGATTTACTCAATGACAGATGGACTAATGTCCTGGTAGCCATGGAATACGGCCTCGAGCACCCAACTAAGAGTTACCCAAAGCACAGATTGTTATCCCAATTTAACGACGTGGCCCTGGAACCTATACCGACAACGCGTAACGCTGCGGACGGAACTCACCGAGATAGAGAGGCAACTCAAGCCAAACACCAGACCGTACCACCTCGCCCTAGAGGCAGAGAGACAACGGCTGCAGGATACACGCATGACTTGCGACAGGACCTGGACAATTGAGCTAGTCATACCAGATCAAACTATGGATCAAGGGGGCATGCACCAGCGCAAGAAGGCAGCCATCAATCCTAGCGCGACAAGCATAACCTCACCCGGGACGAAAAACGCATACGGACTTCACCCGAATTGCATCGCGAAATTGCCCGATACAGAGGCACAGCATACTCCCTATGCTTCACCGATGAGGTGATGGAGCACCAGTTCCTGGAAGGGTTTAAACCCGTGAACTTTGAATCATACGATGGAACAACAGGTGCCACAATATGGATTGAAGATTTTCTTCTCCACATCCACATGGCTCACGGTGATTACTTTCATGGCATCAAGTACATCCCTCTAAAACTTAAGGGACCAGCATGGCACTGGCTGATTAGCCTCCCAGAAAACTCTATTGGTAGCTTGGAAGACTTGGAGTACACCTTCAGAGACAACTTCCAAGGTACCTATGTTCGGCCCCCAGACGCTGATTGTTGGAAATATGCCC
The DNA here is from genome assembly GCF_018294505.1 of Triticum aestivum. Taxonomy (NCBI): domain Eukaryota; kingdom Viridiplantae; phylum Streptophyta; class Magnoliopsida; order Poales; family Poaceae; genus Triticum; species Triticum aestivum. Next base: position 100,971,906 of record NC_057813.1, on the reverse strand, counting down.
TAGAGGCAATAATAAAATGGTTATTATTGTATTTCCTTGTTCATGATAATTGTCTGTTGTTCATGCTATAATTGTATTAACTGGAAACCGTAATACATGTGTGAATACATAGACCACAACATGTACCTAGTGAGCCTCTAGTTGACTAGCTCGTTGATCAATAGATGGTTATGGTTTCCTGACCATGGACATTGGATGTCATTGATAACGGGATCACATCATTAGGAGAATGATGTGATGGACAAGACCCAATCTTAAGCATAGCACAAGATCGTGTAGTTCATTTGCTAAGAGCTTTTCTAATGTCAAGTATCATTTCCTTAGACCATGAGACTGTGTAAATCCCGGATACCGTAGGAGTGCTTTGGGTGTACCAAATGTCACAACGTAACTGGGTGACTATAAAGGTGCACTATAGGTATCTCCAAAAGTGTCTATTGGGTTGGCACGAATCGAGACTGGGATTTGTCACTCCGTATGACGGAGAGGTATATCTTGGCCCACTCGGTAATGCATCATCATAATGATCTCAATGTGACTAAGTAGTTATTCACGGGATCATGCATTATGGAACGAGTAAAGTGACTTGCAGGTAACGAGATTGAACGAGGTATTGGGATACCGACGATCGAATCTCGGGCAAGTAACATACCGGTTGACAAAGGGAATTGCATGTGGGATTTCTTGAGTCCTTGACATCGTGGTTCAACCGATGAGATCATCATGGAACATGTGGGAGCCAACATGGGTATCCAGATCCCGCTGTTGGTTATTGGCCAGAGAGCTGTCTCGGTCATGTCTGCATGATTCCCGAACCCGTAGGGTCTACACACTTAAGGTTCGATAACGCTAGGGTTATAAAGGAAGTTTGTATGTGATTACCGAATGTTGTTCGGAGTCCCGGATGAGATCCCGTACATCACGAGGAGTTCTGGAATGGTCCGTAGGTAAAGAATAATATATAGGAAGTGAGGTTTTGGCTACCGGAAGTATTTCGGGGGTCACCGGTAATGTATCAGGACCACCGGAATGGTTCCAGGGGTCCACCGGGAGGGGCCACCTACCCCGGAGGCTTGCATGGGCCTAGAGTGGGAAGGGGCCAGCCCCAGAGTGGGCTGGTGCGCCTCCCACAAAGGCCCAAGGCGCAGCTATGAGGGGAGAGGGGAAACCCTAGGGGCTTATGGGCCTAAAGGCCCACCCTAGGGCGCACCCACCTCACTCCTCCTCTTGGCCGCCCCCCTCCATCCCATCTAGGGCTGCCGCCCCCTAGGGGTGGGAACCCTAGAGGGGGCGCACCCTCCTCCCCTTCCCCTATATATAGTGGGGGTTTTAGGACTACAAAAACATGAGTTTCCATCTCTCCTGGCGCAACCCTACCCCTCTCCCTCCTCGTCTCTCGTAGTGCTTGGCGAAGCCCTGCTGGAGTGCCACGCTCCTCCATCACCACCACACCGTTGTGCTGCTGCTGGACGGAGTCTTCCCCAACCTCTCCCTCTCTTCTTGCTGGATCAAGGTACGGGAGACGTCACCGGGCTGCACATGTGTTGAACGCGGAGGCACCATTCTTCGGTGCTTAGATCGGATTCGGACGCGATCTGAATCGCTTCGTGAATGACTCCACCAACCGCGTTCTTGTAACGCTTCCGCATCGCGATCTTCAAGGGTATGAAGATACACTCCCCTCTCTCTTGTTGCTAGAATCTCCATAGATTGATCTTGGTGATGCATAGAAAATTTTGAATTTCTGCTACGTTCCCCAACAGTGGCATCAGGAGCTAGGTCTATTGCGTAGATTCTATGCACGAGTAGAACACCAGTTGTTGTGGGCGTTGATTTTGTTCAGTATGCTTACCGTTACTAGTCCTATCTTGTTTCGACGGTATTGTGGGATGAAGCGGCCCAGACCGACCTTACATGTACACTTACGTGAGACAGGTTCCACTGACTTTCATGCACTTGTTGCATAAGGTGGCTAGCGAGTGTCTGTCTCTCCCACTTTAGTCGGATCGGATTCGACGAAAAGGGTCCTTATGAAGGGTAAATAGCAATTGGCATATCACGTTGTGGTTTTGGCATAGGTAAGAAACGTTCTTGCTAGAAACCTATAGCAGCCACGTAAAAAAACTTGCAACAACAATTAGAGGACGTCTAACTTGTTTTTGCAGCATATGCCGTGTGATGTGATATGGCCAAGAAGGATGTGCTGAATGAAATATATGTGATGTATGAGATTGATCATATTCTTGTAATAGGAATCATGACTTGCATGTCGATGAGTATGACAACCGGCAGGAGCCATAGGAGTTGTCTTTATTTATTGTATGTCCTGCGTGTCACTGAATAACGCCATGTAATTACTTTACTTCATTGCTAAATCGTTAGCCATAGTAGTATAAGTAATAGTTGGCGAGACAACTTCATGGAGACACGATGACGGAGATCATGATGATGGAGATCATGGTGTCATGCCGGTGATGATGATAATCATGGAGCCTCGAAGATGGAGATAAAAAGGAGCAAAATGATTGTCGGGGGTTGGGTACGACATATGCCAACGGATGGCTTATCATGGTGGGAGCGAGTAGAACATCGCCGGTGCCTGGAAGCAGGATAAGGCGTAGACACGTACGCCAGCGAACTTTACCTAGGTTGGGGGCTCTCCGTGGAGATAATACCCCTACTCCTGCTCTGTGGGGTCTCCGCATGATCACTAAGGCACTAGTGCTACGAGTTGCTCCTTGAGCTGTATCTAGAGGTAGGAGAAGGCAGGGCTAGCTCTTCCCTGCTCTAGGTAACTGGCTAGTTCTATTAGGGTTGGAACCCTTTGCATGGGTGGCCTGGGGGTTTATATAGGCCTACCCCCCAGGAGTACAATGGTAATCTATCCGGGTGCTGGGCCCGGCTGTCTGTGTCTCCAGCCTCCGACTTCTCCGCTGACCGTTGGGGCCCGCCGCCTGGTGGGCCCTGCCGGCTGGTTGGTGGCTGCTTATTGTAGCCGTGTCATTAATGACGGGGGCTTGGTCATCTTAGTGTGGATACAGTCCCGCCGCCTGGCGGGAGGCCGCTGTAGCCACACCTGGTCTTGTCAGCTTAATGGCATGCTTGCCTCGGGGCAAGGGACGGCCGCCTGCTGAAGGCTGGCCCCTCCGGAATCTGCATGGTTGATCTTTCGCCGTCTTGTATCGGGTCGCTGCCCGATAGGGCCCGCCACCGGCAGGCCGTACCGACAGGCCGTCGTTGGGAACAGAAATCCACCTGCTCGGAGCAACGTCAGGGGAGACATGGCATAGTGCCCCGTCGTGCGGAGATCTCCGCCTATACGGAGCACTGTAGCCATGCCTGTCCCGACGTGGGAGGCGACGTGCTTTGCTGTAGCCATGCTCTGTCTTGTGCTCTTGATGCGGCCGCACCGGAGTCGCGAGGTAGCCGCCTACCTGATGCCGCCCTCCCTGGAGGCCGGCCAACAGGAGTCGGGCACCCGGAGCGCCGTTGTCTTGGGTTTGCCGCCCTCTGGCAACCGACCGTTGATCCAGCCGGCTCCCTGAGGGCGGAGCTTCAGCTCGTGGTCTAGCTAGGCGGAGCTGGCCCAAAGTCTTTATAAATCCAGGGATTTGGGTGAGCCTACCCGTGGCCCATTACTCCGACAGTAGTCCCCGAAGCCGGTGAGGCATTGTGGTCGAGGGGCAGCGAAGTCTCAGCGGCTTCCCCTCCTCACCGGGCTCCGAGAAGATGTCAGTCGGCCATGCAGCTAGCCGACTGCCAAGGTCGGCCTGGTCCTGGCGGAGCTTGTGTGCTTGGTTTTTGAACTTTGAGGCGGGAAATAGGTAGCGTGCCTGCTAAGCTTCCCAGGCCGCCGCCCGCCAAAGACAAGCCACGCGGCGCACGTCAGCCTGGTCAGCCTGCTGTACCACGCCTTAGATAGGACGTGACTCTGGGCTGGGCCCGCCACTACCGTGCCTCAGCAACGGGGTGGATCCGCTGCGCCGAAGGAGACGGTTGTCGTTCCCACGACCATTTATGGCGTGGTGAATGCACACGGGAAACGGGGGTCGTGGGAGCGTGGGCGCTGTTAATCCCACGACCCACATCCTGCCCCCTCGGCTTCGTATCCCGAGGGCTATAAGTAGGGAGGTGGGAGAGGTGCGGCAAAGCTCTCGTGCCCCCTCCCACTCTTCTTCTTCCTCCACTCGCTCCTCCATAACTGCTGTTGTTGTTCTGTGCTGCCGTAGTGTTGCCGCCATCGTCCGCCGCCGACGCCCTTCTCCTCCCCATGCAGCCAGCCGGAAGCCATGGCGCGCGAGAGGGGCGGCGACTCGGACGGATCGACCGTGATCGAAGATCACATCTCCTTCCTCCACGACACGCGCCGGATGCCTAGCGCGGCCTTCGTCAAGGCGCGGGTGCCGCCGGAGATAGAGATCTCGCCGGTGCCGCGGGGAGACGAGCGGGTCGTCTTCCGCTCGCACTTCCTCCGCGGCTTCGGCCTCCCGGTGAACGGCTTCTTCAGCTCCTTCCTCGACTTCAACCATCTTCAGCCTCACCACCTCATGCCCAACGCCGTGACTCTACTCTCCGCCTTTGTCACGGCGTGCGAGGGCTACATCGGCATCTTCCCCACAATCCAGCTGTGGGAAGCGTTCTTTTATGGGAAGCTCGGCACCTCCGCTAGGGAGACGGCAGCCGAGTGTGCGGGCTTTCTCGCCGTGCGCCGACCGGCGCAGCGGAACGCCTTACCCGTCATCGAGCTGGCGCAGTCGGTGAAGATGTGGCAGCAGTCCTACTTCTACGTCGAGAACGTAGATCCGGCTGCCTACTTCCTCAACCTGCCGGCCTACAAGGCCGTCCCCCCCATCGGGGCTCGGCCCACCTGGGGATACGAACCGAAGCCGGTGTCGACGGACGCGGCGGCCGCCATCGGCTGACTTCGAGTGCTCCAGGAGTCGGAGGGCCTCGTGGCCGCTGACGTCCTCGTCGCCGTCGTCGAGCGCCGAGTTCTCCAGCTCCAGAGCCGCCCTCATCCGATCTTCCGGATGGGCGGACACCGCAATCCATGCCGTCTGTGCATGAAAGGAATGCCGCCCACTGAAGTTGCGCGGATGGTAAACGAGATCTCCGACCTCAAGGTGTCGGAGGCAGAGTGGCGGTACGGGAAGCGATGATAACCCACAAGTATAGGGGATCGCAACAGTTTTCGATGGTACAGTGTTCAACCCAAATTTATTGATTAGACACAAGGGGAGCTGTTGGGGATATAATTATTTGTGTAAGCCGCCCAGGAGGGGCCGGGTTACGCAAAGAGGACTCACCAGAGAGAAGCCCAAGACCAAAGTATGCAGATGGCGGTTATAGAGAGCTTAAGGCCCGCAGGCGACTTAAGGCCCAGTGTAATAAACCGTTGTAATAATATTACTTGTATCATAAGGTAGACTTAACTAGTCACCGAGCCGGACATTGTTTATAAGCCGGCTGGGACTCTGTAAGCCGCAGGGCGTCGACCCGTGTATATAAGGGGATGACCCGCTGGCGGCTTAGGGCAAGAAACAACTCATCGAGAGCCAGGCATAGTGTATCTCGCTCCCTGGTCATCGAAACATCAATACCAACCCAACTAGACGTAGGCCTTACCTTCACCGTAAGGGGCCGAACTAGTATAAAATCTTTTGTGTCCTTTGTCCAGATTAACCCCTTCAAGCTCCCTAGTTGCGATGGCTCCACAACTAAGTCCTTTCACGAGGACATCTGACGTGACAATTCCACGATAGTTGGCGCCCACCGTGGGGCCAGCGCACGGTGAATTTGAGTTCTTGAAGGGCAACTTCGAAGGGCTCAAGGGATACGTAGTAGGCCAGATGACCAAGAGTCGTTGCGGCAAGATCTACATTGACGACGAAGGCTGGGTCCCCGACGCCGGCTCAATTGAGTACGGGTACTGGGTCCCCTTTGGAGGGATCCATGTCTTCATCGGCCGGATTGGTGAGCCAGGGCCAGAGCCGGACAACTGCACCGACCTTGTCGAGACGGCTCAGCATGCGAAACCCGCCCGAGTTCAAACCGGCATGAAGCGTGTCTTTGTGGGCAGCGTCCACGGGGAAGAACTTTTTGAAGGTCCTGAAGATGGTGGTGAGATGGCCGTCCACTCTGATGGTGATTCATCCGCCGGTTCAACAGATTCTTTGTATCAAGTTCAAAACGGTGCGCTCGGGGGCTGTTCCAATGGCCTTAGTATTCCGGACCTCTGTGAGTCGCCAAATTGGGCAGGAGTCTTTATTGCTGGGACTCAACCCGGACAAGACTCTACAGTCGCGGCTGCAATTACTTCCGAGTTAGGAGCAGCCGGGGCAGGAGGCCCTGTGCGCCCACCGGCTCAAGTACTGATAGACCTCATGGACAAGCTTACGACCCTGTTAACCACCACGGTTATCCCTGCAAACAAAGATGAGCATGACCTGGAGGTAGCACGGGTAGTTGAGGAGATAGCTCAGGCCAAGGAGGCCTTAGCAGCTGAGGATACTAGGCTAGCTACGGAGCGGGCGGCTCTTGATGCCCGGGCACAGCGGTTGCAGTCAGAGGCTTACCAGCTCACGATGAGTTTAAACGCGTCCAATGAGGTAATGAGGAGGAGACACCAGAAAACCCAATCCCGGTTGCCTACGAATTATGACCCTAGGGTTCTTTTTGCTACACCCGGAGCCGGCCCAAGTAACTCGCCCAATGCTAATCAGTTTATGACATCCGAAGCGGGAGGACTGGCTCAGCGTCGGGAGATGCCACCTCCTCATATGAGCATGGCGCCGCCGCATTATGTGCCGATACCGGAGGGTCACTTTTCCAACCCCATGGAGAATTTAATTGCAGCGTCAGCACATCTGGCGGCTCTCCCAGTGGACGGTGATGATCCGACAGTGGTGGAGACCCAGAGGATCAGGGAACTTGTCCAGAGATCCCTGGCTCAGCAGGAGACATATTCTTACAGCCGGGATAGGATTCATTCAACCCCTCCGCCTTGGTTAGCACCGCCTCGTCAGAACTGGCGCCCAAGTTACAGCAGGCACATGGAGTCCAAAGCTTTATCAAGCAACGCCCAACACCGTAACCAGCATGGTGGCTATAACCCGGTGCAAGACCGAGTACGTCAGGAGAACGAGTGGGCAGCTCAACAGGCGGCTCATCAGGATATCCCAGAGTATCCAACAACTTCTATTGAGTTGGGAGGAGCCACCAGAACCGGTGGAGTTCCTTGTTTGATACCGGCTTTGCGCAACGTGCGCCTGCCTAAGGATTTCAAGGGACCTCGACAGGTGCCAAATTACACGGCCGACTTACAGCCCGGAGCATGCATTGAGAGTTTTGAGATGGCCATGGAACTGTTGGAGGTCAGTGACGCAGCAATGGCTAAATACTTCACCATGATGTTTGATGGAACGGCCCGGTCTTGGCTAAAAGGTTTACCTCCGAATTCCATTGGTTCATGGGAGAAGTTAATGGCCCGTTTCATCTAGAACTTCAAGGACACCCGTAAGCAATCTATGTCAATCGTGGACCTGACGAGTTATAAGCAGGGGGAGGGTGAATCCACCAACCATTGGGTACGCCGAGTCAAGGAGATAATTCATTCATCTGATAAGATGGATGCCGGCTCTGCAGTCCTCATGTTGGAGAAAAATTGCAACTTTGAGCCGCTGAGGCAGAAATTGGGACGCCTTAAGCGTGACTGCACCGATATGGTAACTCAGATGGCGGCTTTGGTCAAATATGCCGATTCTGATAATACCAAGGACCCTGCGTCTGACAATGAGAAGAAAGGGAAGGGTAAAAGGAACGGTAATGGAAAGGGTCAACAACACATGATTCAGAGACGTAAGGCGGACGGCAGCCCGGAGCTTGTGGCTAACGCAAGTACACAGGGTAAGAATCAGAGACGTAAGGGTAAGTGGCCTCGAAACGGCGGGTCAGGTCCATCTCTTGAGAAGCTACTCAACAAGCCCTGTCCGAAACACGGCTCCCGGGAGCACCCTGCTACGCACCTGTGGAAAGATTGTGCGATCATGAAGGCGTTTAAAAACTCCAATATCTTTGATGGTGGTCATGGACCTAGTGGCGGTTCAGGGGCCGGTGGCTTTCATGGCCCGAGCGGCAGTTCAAATTCCGGTTTTCAGGGACAGCCGGGTGGAAATAATCAGCAGCAATCTGGTCAGGGAGGACAGCGGCAGCAACAGTCGGGTTACCAGAGCCAACCAAAACAGTTGAGCGGTGGGTAGTACCATGTGTTTACCATCAGCTTATGCAAACGTGACCGGAAGGTTCATAAGAGGGCTGTAAATTCGGTTGAGCCGGCAGTTCCTCGTTATTTGAGATGGTCAGAGCAACACATCATTTGGAGCAGAGAGGATCACCCTCCACGCGTTGATAATCCGGGTCAGTTAGCCTTGGTGGTAGCACCTCAGGTTGGTGGATATAAATTCACCAAGGTGCTCATGGATGGAGGTAGTAGCATCAATATACTCTATTATGAGACCTTCCAGCGTATGGGGTTGACTGAGAAGAATCTGAGAACATCCAACACTATTTTCCACGGGGTGGTTCCGGGCAAGTCGGCTTACCCAGTTGGTAAGATTGAGTTAGAGGTGGCCTTTGGAGAGGAGTATTATTCCAGGGCTGAGAAACTGACGTTTGAGGTGGTCAAAATAAGGAGTCCATATCACGCTCTATTTGGGCGACCGGCTTATGCTAAATTCATGGCACGGCTGTCGGTGTCAAAACCGGCGGATCGCGGGTAGGGGGTCCCGAACTGTGCGTCTAGGCGGATGGTAATAGGAGACAAGGGACACGATGTTTTTACCAAGGTTCGGGCCCTCTCGATGGAGGTAAAACCCTACTCCTGGTTATTAATATTGATGATATGGGTAGTACAAGAGTGGATCTACCACGAGATCAGAGAGGCTAAACCCTAGAAGCTAGCCTATGGTATGATTGTTGTTCGTCCTACGGACTAAAAACTCTCCAGTTTATATAGACACGGAGAGGGCTAGGGTTACACAGAGTCGGTTACAATGGGAGGAGATCTTCATATCGTATCACCAAGCTTGCCTTCCATGCCAAGGAAAGTCCCATCCGGACACGGGACGGAGTCTTCAGTCTTGTATCTTCATAGTCCGGGAGTCCGGCCAAAGGTCATAGTCGGGCCATCCGGACACCCACTAATCTAGGACTCCCTCAGTAGCCCCTGAACCAGGCTTCAATGACGATGAGTCCGGCGCGCAAGTTGTCTTCGGCATTGCAAGGCGAGTTCCTCCTCCGAATACTTCATAGAAGATGTTGAACACCAGGATAGTGTCTGGCTCTGCAAAATAAGTTCCACATGCCACCATAGAGAGAATAATATTTGCACCAATCCAATCTGCTGATGTATTCTGCAGCGTGACATCACGCCATGGCCAGGCTTTTATTCATTTTACTGTTCCACTTTAGCGCGTTTAGCGAGGTGGTTTCCTTGGCACGTCTTGTCAAAGCAGAGATCGTGTCCCCTTATTCCGGGATTCTCATCAATATGGGCGTGGGTAACCCAACCGCGCCATAAATCGCGGTGCTTGGGAGATAAGCGAGTTTTATTAGGACGGTGGGGGCTCGTCGTTTTCGTCGCCCATATAAGGGGATAAGAATCCGCCCTTTCCATTCACGCCTTCTTCCTCCTTTGCTTATTCGTCCCTGCGTGCTCGAGCTCCAACGCCCAAGCCCGCACTTCCCACCACAACCTTCTCCGATCATGTTAGGAGCAGGAGGTAGATGGATGGCCTCCTCCGTCACATCGGGGCAAATCAAAAAGCTGAGGAAGGCCGGATACCTGTCTGACGACATCGCGCACCGGCTTCCAGATGCGGGGCAACTCATCCCCACCCCCAGGCCCCATGAGAGGGTTGTTTTTCTTCCCCATTTCCTCCACGGACTTGATTTCCCTCTTCACCCATTCGTCTTGGGGCTCATGTTCCACTATGGCCTGGACTTCCAGGACCTGGCCCCGAACTTCATCCTCAACATCTCTGCGTTCATCGTCGTGTGCGAGGCCTTCCTCTGCATCCAGCCCCACTTCGGCTTATGGCTGAGGACCTTCAATGTCAAGCTGAAGGTAGTGGGCGGCCACCAAGCGGAGAGCGGAGGCGCCATGGTGGGCCGGATGGCCAACGTCCTATGGCTCGATTGCTCCTTCGTGGAAGCAATAAAGGGATGGCAGTCGGGGTGGTTCCATATCACCGAGCCGCGTGACCCCAAATGGGCGGCGGCCCCCGAATTCCGATCTGGCTTCCCCACACGGCTCACCTCCTAGAAAGAGACATGCCTAACGTGGAGGGATTTGGAAGAGCTGACCGGACTTCAAACCTGCATCCAAAAGCTTGTGAACAAGAACCTCAAGCTTGTCAACGTAGTCCAGGTCATGCTTATCCGCCGGATCCTCCCATGCCAACAGCGGGCCTTCAAATTGTGGGAGTTCGATCCGGCACGGCACCAAACCTTGAGCGGGCTTTTCGATACTTCGTATGAAGACGCCTGGAAGGTGCTGTTTAAGGGTGCTGAGGCACCCGCATCCGCTACCGAAGATCGCGGATTCAGCTCGCGGCGCCAGGCTAGCGAGGTAAGCTACTCTACCCTTTACGGGATTCTCGTCTTTCATAGTATGACTCCATGTGGGATCTAAACTCCCTCTCTCGTGACAGAACTGGTTGGAGACGTCCGGGTAGATGAACTGTCTGGCTCCCTTACTAGAAGACCCAGCGGACGCCCAATTGACAAGGCTGCTGGTTCTGGCACCCCATGTGGTGCCGGAGAAGAAGGCCAAGAAGAATGCCACGGGGACCCGAAAGAGTTCCCGGTGCCTGGTGGTCCCGTATTCGCCTGACAACCCCGCCCCAACTGGGGAGGCCGGAGGGTCCAAGAAGGGGAAAACCCTTCCGTCGGACTACGCCTCCGATGCCGAAGACGGCGGGGAGGAAAGGCCATCCAGGGTAAAGCCCCTGGCAAAATCGTAAGCATCCGGATATTCGAATAACTCATGGAGCTTCTCCGTTATTTGGCATTTTCTGACGCCGAATTTAACTATGCAGTCCGCCCAGAGCTCAGCTCGCAGATTCGTCGAGCGGCTCCCTGAATTCGTCGGATGTGAATAGCGCTTCACTTCCGCCGGCCTCCTCCCCGCTCCCTGCGGACGATGCCGAGGTGGAGTCCAGAAAGGGACTAAGCCAGGAGGAGGTGGTCCTGGAGGCGCCGGAAGGCGATCTCCCGGACTCCAGGCCCGAATGGGGTAAAGCCCCCGAGGGATCTAAGTCCGGCCCCGGGTCGGACACTGCTCCGGAACCATCAATGGTTCCAGCGTCCGACAAGAGGCGCCTTCATAAGAAGGGCAAGCCTACGACGCCGGCAACCTCCGTCCATCCAGACGCCCCGGACAATTTGCTGGAGGTGCTTAACGGCGCCTCCATCGACAAGGAACCCCGCACTGTTATGAGTGCGGTGATTCAAAAGGTTCAGTCCGCCAAGAGTGGGCTGACAGAAGCCTGTACAAGCCTGTTAACAGGGTTTGAGGTATGTGTTAAAAAACATATAAAAAGTGTTACCGCATAGACAGTAGCCCCTGATGCTTAGTTCGGCGTTCGGAAAGAAAAGCCGAGCTGAGGATCTAAAAAGATATACGCAGGAGTCTAATAAAAATATGTCAATATGGGAATGCAGGCTGCGCTGCTGACCTCTACCGCACTGACTGCGGAGGTCACTGCCTTGAAGGAGAATCTCGAGCGGTCTGAGAACGAGCTCGGCCGTGCCAAGAGGCAGCTCGAGGACAAGGAGGGTATGTAATACCGCATATAAATGTATATAGAAATACTTGGTTGCAAATACTGACAGGACCAATGTAAATGTTGCAGGGGCCACAACCGAGGTGGTGACCCTAAAGGAGGCGGTCTCCAAGGCCGAAAACAGTGCGTCCCTGGAGTGCACCGAGCGATAGAAGCATGAGGCGGGGGTGGCGGAGGTGCGGCAAGAGCTCCAGGCTCTCATGGAAAAACACAAGAGTTTTGTCGGGGGTTGGATACGACATATGCCAAAGGATGGCTCATCATGGTGGGAGCGAGTAGAACGTCGCCGGTGCCTGGAAGCGGGATGAGGCGAAGACATGCACGCCGGCGGAACTTACCCAGCTTCAGGGCTCTCCTAGGAGATAACACCCCTACTACTGCTCTGCGGGGTCTCCGCATGATCACTAAAGCAAAGTGACTACAATGGTGCTCCTGGAGCTATTTCGGGAGGTAGGAGAGGGCAAGGCTAGCTTTCTCCTTCCCGGGCTATCTGGTCTATCTCTCTCTCTCTAGGTTCGAACCCTTTGCATGGGTGCCCCAGGGGGTTTATATAGGCCTACCCCCCGGGGGTACAATAGTAACCCGGCTGGGCGTGGGTCCCAGCCGTCTGTCTCTCAGGCCGCTGTCCTTCCCGCCGGCTTCTAGGGCCCGCCGACTGGCGGGTCCCGCAGACAGGCTTGATACTGTGGCGGCACTCCTGATGATGCAGGCTCGGTCATCGGGTCGTGGCAACAGTGCCGCCGTCTATCGGGCGATCACTGTCACCATTCCCCATCTTATCTGATTAATGGCTTGTGGGCCCCCGAGAGGAGTCGGCCGACTCCAGGGAGGCCGACTCCCACAGGTCCGTCTTCGGGTTGCCCAGGCCGCCTTCGGCCCACCCATTGATAGGCGGCCCCATCGCCTTCGGGTCGTACAGGCCGGTGTTGTGGGCACTGTGTACTGCATACTGTGGCTGAGATCAGGGCAGGCATGGCAACAGTGTCGCATCTCGCCGGAGATCTTCCAGCGGTACGGCTCACTGTAGCCACGCCGGCCCTTCGTAAGCAGGGGGAGACGGCCATGCCGTGACCGTACCCCGCGTCGTACTTCAGGATAAGGGAGGAGTCTCGGGCCGACTCTCCATAGTCGTCCTCCCTGGAAGTCACCAGCTTGGACTCGGCTTATCTGGGAGTCACCGTCTGGGACTCGGCATACCTTGGAGTCGCTCCTGGGACTCGGCCTGAGGGGCGCGGCCTGCCCCGATATCTTGAAATATCCTGGGGCTCGGGTTAGCCTACCCGTGGCCCATTACTCCGACAAGTTTGGAGCATGACTCGAAGACTTGAGAGTCCGAGCTCGCCTTGGCTCTTGAGAGTGCCAAAAACACTAAGGCTGATGCCCAAAAGGCCCTCCAGGAGATCGGGGCGATGAAGAAGATAGCGGCGGGTAAGGCATTCTTTATGCAAAGCAAGAATATAAAAGTTAATTATCTGCTACTTACCTGAATCCGGAGCTCTCCAGGAGCGTTCGCTGATCTGCCCCGTAGTGTGTCTGATGCCGCCACATACTACCGAGCCGAAGAGGGGAGCTCAATGGAAAAAGTGTTCTGGTCTCAGTATGCTGAGGCCGAACATCCAGTGCCGCTGAGCGACCAGCTGAAGCAGCTGGTCGAGCTCCACAAGGTGGCCGAACAGGCCATGAAGGGCCTCATAGCTCGGCTGTGGCCTGGAGAAGCCATGCCTGGTAGCTACTTTGGTCTGGTACGGCGGCTGGTGGATGCGTGTCCGTGGATTGAGGTCGTGGCCCGTGCTAAGGTGCACTGTGGCAAGCTGGACGCTGAGAAGCTTTTGACGGACGCGCCACCGCCGGGCAAGGAGTATCGCACGCCCGAGATGTATTATAAGGGCGTCCTGAAGGGTGTTCGCCGTATAGCGGAGGAATGCTCCAAAGATGTAATTTTTTAGTAGACTCGCATTTGTTATCTTGTACGCTGAAAACTTTGTTCATGTGCGTTAAGCAACACTTGTTAATTTAAAATATTACCTTCTATGCGGCCGTTTATCAAATCTGAGAGATGCAAGTCGTCGGCTTCGACCCCCATGCCACGAGTGCTGGGGTGTTCGGGATAAACCGGAGCGCTCTTGTTCCCATTCTTGGGTCCATCTAGGGAGGCGCTCAGCAAAACAAACCAGGCCGTCGGACTTATAATGCTTTATCACTCTCACTTAGCCATAGAATTCTATAATTTTAAATTTTAGGCGAAGCCCCTAGTATTCGGAAGACCGAGTTCGGGGCGCTATCCATGCCTGGGCCAGATAAGTCCGGTTCCTCGCTCTAAGCGGCATAAGTCCTTAGGGACTCGAAAAACCTCGCGAACAGCGACCGGTCTCTCGCACTATAATGATGGTCAGTTTTAGCTTTCTCTACTGAGGTGTTAACCCAGCTCAACTGGGGCACAATCGCAGTAGTTCTCCCAGCGCTACCTTAGCCAACATTGCGGAACATAAGGTACCAAAACATGGGAGCCGGGAAACCCAACTATTGACCAAAGACATGATTCGGAGCCGATGCATATAGTGCTATAAGTTCGGGGTGCCACACTCATGAGAGTGTTCGGTCTTCTCACACCATGTTATGGGGTGCTTAAGCCCCTGGTGTATTGGCCGTACCAAAGTGTACGGTTGCAGAATGTCATGACTGAACATATTTGTATATATAAAAAATAGATGAGTACAATAATAGATAAGAGCTATGTATTGTTTATTAAAAAAGGGCTGCTGCGAAAGCAGAACGATACAAGTAGTGCGATAAGCAAGAGATGGGATTATTTGACATGTCCCTCTCCAGGGGCAAGCTGCGGGATTTTAAGTAAAACAGGTATTAAGCTCGTTATAGAGACCACCTGGACATTTGACGCGGCTTGTTTTGTACCTGGCTGTTGCATCGTATGTTCGGCGAGTGTTTTGCCGGACAGGCCTTCCGAATAGTTGGGTCCTGAAAGTGTATAAAAAGGAAACGGCGGAATAGGGAGCCCCTTGGTGCGGTTGAGCCGCATTCTGGGCGTGCCGTAGTTGTGCCCCTCCCCTTATGCCCATGGTATCTCTAAGGCATAATTATGCATGCGTGGTACTGATATCACCATCTGGTGAGGGCTGGGGTTGGGGCCGCACTGCTATGCTTGCTCGAAACGTGCTAGCCGGATTTGTTGTAGGTTACTTCGGGCTCGCTTGACATTGTCCGAACGTTTGACACCTGGGTTGGAGGATTTCCTTGAGAGGCTACTCTGTACTTCCGCCGCTAGGGCCGCCGCGTGCTCTCCGTTTGGAGAGAGCGTTTGGTGTTTCCATTTACTGTGATGACTCCGCGATGTCCTGGCATCTTGAGCTTGAGATATGCGTAGTGCGGCACCGCATTGAATTTTGCAAATGCGGTTCGTCCGAGCAGGGCGTGATAGCCACTGCAGAATGGGACTATGTCGAAGATTAGCTCTTCGCTTCGGAAATTATCCGCGGATCCGAAGACCACTTCGAGTGTAACCGAGCCTGTACAGCTGGCTTCTACACCTGGTATGACGCCTATAAAGGTTGTCTTTGTGGGTTTAATCCTTGAGGGATCTAAGCCCATTTTTCGCTCTGTATCCTGATAAAGCAGGTTCAGGCTGCTGCCGCCGTCCATCAGGACTCTGGTGAGGTGAAATCCGTCAATGATTGGGTCTAGGACCAATGCGGCGAATCCGCCGTGACGGATGCTAGTGGGGTGGTCCCTTCGATCAAAGGTGATCGGGCAGGAGGACCATGGGTTGAACTTTGGGGCTACTTGTTCCAACGCATAGACGTCCTTGAGAGCACGCTTCCGCTCCCTTTTGGGGATGTCGGTTGCGTATATCATGTTCACCGTCCGCACTTGCCGGGGGAATCCCTTCTGTCCTCTATTGTTCGGCGGCCTGGGCTCCTCCTCATCATCGCTACGCAGCCCCTTGTCTCTGGTTTCGGCACTTAACTTTCCTGCCTGCTTGAACACCCGACAATCCCTGTTGGTGTGGTTGGCTGGTTGTTTGGGGGTGCCGTGTATCTGGCACGAGCGGTCGAGTATCCGATCTAAGTTGGATAGGACCGGAGGGTTTCTTTTGAATGCCTTCTTCCGCTGACCGGGTTTGGAGCCTCTGAATCCGGCGTTGACTGCTGTATCCTCAGTATTGTCGCCGTTAATGCGGCGCATTTGCTTGTTGCGATGTGACCTGCCATTGTTGTCCTTGGTATCCGAATTACCAGGGCTCTTGGTTATGTTATTGCTGCGAGCTAGCCAGCTGTCTTCTCCCGCACAAAAGCGGGTCATGAGTGTCGTGAGGGCTGCCATAGATTTCGGCTTTTCCTGTCCTAGGTGTCGGGCAAGCCATTCGTCTCGGATGTTGTGCCTGAAGGCAGCAAGGGCCTCGGCGTCCGGACAGTCGACTATTTGATTTTTCTTAGTTAGGAACCGTGTCCAGAATTGCCTGGCCGATTCCTCTGGCTACTGGATTATGTGGCTTAGGTCATCGGCGTCTGGTGGTCGCACATAAGTGCCCTAGAAGTTGTCAAGGAACTCGGATTCCAGGTCCTCCAAGCAACTAATTGACTCTGTTGGCAGGCTGTTAAGCCAATGTCGAGCTGGTCCTTTAAGCTTGAGCGGGAGGTATTTGATGGCATGTAGATCATCACCGCGGGCCATGTGGATATGAAGGAGATAATCCTCGATCCATACCGCGAGATCTGTTGTGCCATCGTATGATTTGATGTTCACGGGTTTAAAGCCCTCGGGGATTTGATGATCCATTACTTCGTCTGTCAAGCATAGTGGGTGTGTGGCGCCCCTGTATTGGGCTATATCACGACGTAGCTCGGATGAGCTTGGTCTATTGTATTCGGCCTGGCCGTGTTTATCATGTCCGACGTGACGGCTAGCGTCACGTGAAGTGGAGCGCCCATGTGATCCATAGATCGATCTTGTTTGCCTTGCCTTATTCTCCACTATGTCTCGCAAGTCTGTTGCGTCTCCCCGTACTCTGGTATGTTTTGAGCGGTGTCGGGGTGCGGCTTGGGTCGAGGGCCTGAAGGCCTCTCTGTCGCAGCCACGGGGTGGCCGATCGGGCGCATCATACGCTGGTGATGTAGGTTTAGTTGCTTCCTCCTCAAGTTGGGGTAGCAGCATGCGCTTTCGGTAGCTCTTGGAGGGGCGCTCGAGTTTATACTCTTCGGCCGCCAGGACTTCGGTCCATCTGTCGGCTAGCAAATCTTGGTCAGCTCTAAGCTGCTGCTGTTTTTTCTTGAGGTTGTTTGCCGTGGCCATAAGCCTGTGTTTGAAATGCTCTTGTTCGACGGGATCCTCTGGCACGACGAATTCGTCTTCGTCGAGGCTTGCCTCGTCTTCGGAGGGAGGCATATAGTTGTCGTCCTCAACCTCTCTGTCGGCTGCTCTCTCATGAGGGCTGGCTCCTTCGTCCTCCTGCACTGAATCCTGCTGGAGGGGGTTATCTTCGGCACTGTCTGGCGTGTTGTTATCTCCGGTGCCGGAATCGCCATTTTTGCTTTGGCGGGACTTAGAGCGGCGCTGCTGACGTCGGTGCTTGGGTTGCTTCTTGGAGGGGTCATCCTTCGTTTTTTCCTCGACATCCCTTGCTTTGGGGGTGTCCACCATGTATATGTCATATGACGAGGTGGCTTTCCAGTTCCCTATAGGTGCTGGTTCTTGGTCGTCACCTTCATCGGCGTCCATACCGTCGATGTCTTCGGAGTCAAAGTCGAGCATGTCGGTTAAATCGTCGACAGTGGCTACGAGGTTGGTGGTGGCTGGGCCTCGAATTTCTTCGTCATCCGCATCCCAACCATGCTGACCGTAATCCGGCCGGGGCTCTCCTGACAAAGAGAGAGACTTTAGTGAATTTAGGATATTGCCCAAGGGAGAGTGCTGAAAGACGTCCACGGCGGTGAACTCCATGATCAGAGCCCAATCAGGTTCGATAGGAAGGGGTGCGGAAGATTCGGAGTCCGGAATGGAGTCCGACACCTTGGAGTCACGGGCCTTGCAAAGGACTAGGCTGGTATTTGGCTCTATCGCCGTAGAGATTGCGGCTCCTGGGGCGGCGTCTAACCGTCCGTCCCTGGTTAGCGCGGTTGGCTCCGGGCTAATGGTCGGAGCGGACACCTGAGCGGCGCTCTGGGCGCTGTCCGGCGGCAGAGCTAGATCATGCCCATCGAGATAGTGCGGCACGCTCGGTCGCGCCTCAAAGCCGTCGAAGATCAAGTCCCCGCAGATGTCGGCCGTGTAGTTTAAGCTTCCAAACCTGACCTGATGGCTAGGGGCGTAACTTTCGATCTTCTCCAGATGGCCAAGCGAGTTGGCCCGCAGTGCAAAGCCGCCGAATACGAAGATCTGTCCGGGGAGAAAGGTCTCACCCTGGACCGCGTCGTGGTTGATGATTGAAGAAGCCATCGGGCCTAAGGGCGACGACACAGAGGAACTCTCAATGAAAGCACCAATGTCGGTGTCAAAACCGGCGGATCTCGAGTAGGCGGTCCTGAACTGTGCGTCTAGGAGGATGGTAACAGGAGACAAGGGACACGTTGTTTTTACCCAGGTTCGGGCCCTCTCGATGGATGTAAAACCCTACTCCTGTTTGATTAATATTGATGATATGGGTAGTACAAGAGTGGATCTGCCACGAGATCAGAGAGGCTAAACCCTATAAGCTAGCCTATGGTATGATTGTTGTTCGTCCTACGGACTAAAAACTCTCCGGTTTATATAGACACCGGAGAGGGCTAGGGTTACACATAGTCGGTTACAATGGGAGGAGATCTTCATATCGTATCGCCAAGCTTGCCTTCCACTCCAAGGAAAGTCCCATCCGGACACGGGACGGAGTCTTCAATCTTGTATCTTCATAGTCCGGGAGTCCGGCCAAAGGTCATAGTCCGGCCATCCGGACACCCCCTAATCCAGGACTCCCTCAACGGACATGTTACGTTTACTTACAGCTCAAGATGCCGGGTTACAAGGGCACCATCATCGTGCATGGTAGTCGAAAGGTGGCTTTGGAATGTGAAGAAGGCGATGCGGCTTATGTTGAGACGGCCTGTGTCGCGGAGGAGCTCAAATTTTATTAAGATAATGTTGACCCGGCGGATACGACCTCCCTCAAGAAACCAACTACTGAGCATGACCCGGCGTTGAAATTTAAATCGGCCGCTGAGACAAAGCTTGTTGACTTCACCCCGGGAGACGCCTCTAAACAGTTCAGTATCAGTGCCAATTTGGATCCTAAATAGGAAAGCGCGCTCATCGAGTTCATCCGTGAGAACCGGGACATCTTTGCATGGAAACCTTCTGACATGTCGGGTGTACCGAGGGAACTCGCTGAGCACACTCTCAATATTGATCCGAAGTATAAGCCGGTTAGGCAGTTTCTCGGACGATTCAACGAAGAGAGACGGACAGCTATTGGGGAAGAGGTGGCCCGGCTCTTAGCGGCCGGGTTTATTGTTGAAGTTTTTCATCCGGAGTGGCTAGCTAACCCGGTGCTGGTGCTCAAGAAGAATGGCACTTGGCGGATGTGTGTGGATTACACGGACTTAAACAAGGCTTGTCTGGCTGATCCATTTGCTCTCCCCCGTATTGATCAAATCATTGATGCTACGGCGGGTTGTGAACGTTTGAGCTTTTTGGATGCTTACTCTGCTTATCATCAGATCAAGATGGCAGTGAAGGACCAGGATAAGACAGCTTTTATCACTCCATTTGGGGCCTTCTGTTATGTATCTATGCCTTTTGGGCTCAAGAGTGCCCAGGCAACTTATCAGCGATGTGTGCAGAACTGTTTGCACGATCAAATTGGGCGCAATGTTCATGCTTATGTGGATGACATCATGGTGAAGTCCAGAGAAAAGGAAACTTTAATATCCGACTTGAGAGAGACCTTTGACAATCTCTGGGTTTACAAGATAATGCGTAACCCGACCAAGTGTGTGTTTGGTGTACCTGCGGGCAAGCTCTTGGGTTTTCTGGTGTCAAATAGAGGCATTGAAGCTAATCCGGAGAAGATCATGGCGATTACCTCTCTAGCTAAGCCGGCATGTATCAATGATGGTCAGCGCCTGGCGGGATGGGTTGCTGCTTTAAGCCGGTTCAGAAGCCGGTTAGGAGAGAAGGCCTTACCGCTGTATCAGATGATGAAGAAAACAAACACTTTTGTCTGAAGCGATGCTGATAATACTGCCTTTGAAGATTTAAAGAGACAGTTATCTGAGACACCGGTTCTTGCAGCTCCCATTGATAAAGAGCCGCTATTGCTATATGTGGCTGCTAACTCACGAGCCGTCAGTATTGCCATCGTGGTGGATCGTAAGGAGGCAGGCAAGGAGCATCCGGTTCAACGGCCGGTTTACTACATCAGCGAGGTGCTCATTGAGTCTAAACAAAGGTATCCACATTGGCAGAAGCTGGTTTACGGTGTGTTCATGGCAAACCGGAAGCTGAAGTAGTACTTTCAAAGTCATCCTATAACGGTGGTAAGTTCAGCCCCTCTGGGAGATATCATTCAGAACAGGGAAGCCACAGGACGAATCACCAAGTGTGCCATTGAGCTTGGACCTTATGGTTGAAAGTATATTCCCCGTACTGCCATCAAATCTAAGGCCTTGGTGGATTTTATCAACGATTGGACAGAGTTGCAGGCACCTAAGGAGAAACCGGACAATACGTATTAGACTATTCACTTTGATGGGTCCAGCCAGTTAGAAGGATCAGGGGCTGGAGTTGTCTTTACTTCCCCTCGAGGTGATAAATTCTGTTATGTGCTCCGGCTCATGTTTCCTTATACTAACAATGTAGCTGAATACGAGGCCTTGCTCCATGGTCTCCGGATGGCTAAAGAGATGAATTTAAGCTGGGTAAGGTGCTTGGGCAACTCAGACCTCGTGGCTCAACAGGTCTCTGGCACATGGGATTCTAAGGATCCCCTTATGGCGGCTTATTGCCGAGAAGTCGATGCCGTAGCTGGGAACTTCAAAGGGTATCAGGTGGAGCACATTGACAGAAGGAAGAATGAGGCGGCTGATGCTTTAAGCCGGTTGGGCTCTCAGCGCAAGCCGGTGCCGCCTAACACCTTTCTTGATGTTTTACATAATCCTTCTGTCAAGGTACCTACAGAGGAGTTGCTTGCAGTGCCAGACCCGGAGGCGCAGTTGGTGGCTGCACTTCACATCATCCCGGATTGGACATTGCTATATTTGGCTTATATGACCCAGGGAGAGCTGCTTGAGGATGAGACCTTGGCGAGACAAATTGTTAGGCGGTCCAAATCCATGACGATTGTTAACGGCGAGTTACATCATCTCAGTGCCACAGGGGCGTTCCAGCGTTGTGTTTCGCTTGCAGAGGGTCAAGAGATACTTCGAGAAATCCATGAAGGAGATTGTGGTCATCATGCTAGTTCAAAATCTCTGGTTGCCAAGGCTTTCCGTCATGGTTTTTATTGGCTGACGGCTCATGCAGATGCAGAAGATCTTGTTAGCAAATGTGACGGATGTAAAAAATTCTCAAAATGAGCTCATGTGCCGGCTCAGGAACTGAGAATGATTCCAATTACTTGGCCGTTTGCAGTCTGGGGGCTTGACATGGTGGGACCTTTTAAAAGGTCTAAGGATAAAAAAACACCTCCTGGTGGCGGTGGATAAATTAACAAAGTGGATTGAGGTAGAACCGGTCAGTCAGTGTGATGCGGCCACAACAGTTCAGTTCATCAAAAAGGTGATCTTTCGTTTTGGTTTTCCACATAGCATCATAACTAATAATGGCACTAATCTCTCCAAGGGTGCCATGGAGGAGTTCTGTCAACGGGAACATATCCGGCTTGATGTTTCGGCTGTTGCTCATCCTCAATCCAATGGTCAAGCAGAAAGAGCTAATCGGGAAATCTTAAGGGGTATCAAACCACGGCTTTTGGTCCCTTTACAGCGGACTCCGGGTTGTTGTGTGGAAGAGTTGCCCTCTGTGCTGTGGATCATCAACACTACGCCTAACAGATCAACGGGTTACTCGCCTTTTTTCATGGTTTATGGAGCAGAGGCAGTTCTGCCAAGTGATATCCGGCACGATTCGCCCCTTGTGGCGGTTTACGTTGAGGCTGATAATGAGAAGGCTCGACAGGAGGCTCTTGACTTGTTGGATGAGGAGCGAGACATGGCAATAGCCCGCTCGGTGATTTACTAGCAAGACCTTCGTCGCTATCACAGCCGTCGGGTCAGAAGCAGAACATTTCAGGAAGGCGATTTAGTGCTCCGGCTCATCCAGGATCAGTCCGATATGCACAAGCTATCCCCTCCTTGGGAAGGACCTTTTCTGGTCAGCAAGAATCTGCACAATGGGTCATACTACCTCATTGATATTTGAGAGCTCAAGGACTCAGGTAAATCGGAGGAGGAGACCCGCCGACCGTGGAATATAGCCCATCTTCGGCCTTATTATACTTAAGCCACCAGCTCTTTAGATGTATATTTTTTTTGGACAATGTACATATTATATAAAGTAATAAAGCAGGACCTCTGTCTTTTTTCACCCTCAAAAAAGTGTATATGTCTTTTTGACAGGTGGTGGAAACAACCAATAGGGACAGGATCATATCTGAATCCGGCTTTACCTCTGGTCTGGCTTATGATCATATCTGAATCTAGCAATGGTCATTTGGGGGCTTCCTGATTAAACCTAGGTCGTATCCGAACCAAAGAGAACAAAGCTGTCGATACCCACTTGATCGGCATACTTGCCAAGCCTACTTGGGGCTTCCTGATCATATCTGAATCACAGCTTAACCCCTTTAGGTCTGACGTGGATCGTATACGAATCAGCGTCATTAAACAAATCTTATGGTCACTTGGGGGCTTCCTGTTCAAACATAGGTCGTATTCGAACCAAAGAGAACATAGCTGCCGATACCCACCTGATCGGCATCGCCAAGCCACCGGGGTCTATATGATCGTATCCGAATCTTAGCTTAACCCCTTTGGAACGGTTTACTGATTGTATCCGAATCAGAAGCCTGTAAAGTATTTTGATTATCCTAAAACCTTGTGAAAAGCATTTTGAGAAGTTTTTTGTCTTGCCGGTTTAATATTCGTCACCCCAGGTTGTTCAGTGCTGGGTAAACATTATATGAGCTGGGAATATTATCCAAGGATTGCAGAATAAGGCAAGGAAAGTTTAAAACACAAAGGAAGCAAAAGCCAGAAATATATAGCCATGGTAGCTTACGAAAAGTATTAAGCATGCACAAAGGCATGACAGGCATGGGGAAGTTTTTTCTACCCTATTACAAGACTCCCCAAGTCTGAAATTGATGAAGCATTGTTTTTTGGTAAAACACTTGGCGATTTACTCCTTCGGCGGGCTTGAGGGCTCCGGGTTATCCTTCTCCGCTTCTCCATCGGCGGTTTTGTCCTGGAAAGTTGATGAGGCCCAATCAATGCCGCTCAAAGCTTCAAATTCAGCTTCAGCATCTATTAAACTGGCCGGGTCCACTTTAGGGGCAAAAGTATGCTTACGAATTGGAGGGATCAGGCTGATTTGATCATATGGAGCATTTGGGATTCTCCGGTTTTCACTGTCATAAGCCGGTGCATACTTGCTAAGATCTGTGTCGTTTCCAATAAGGGTTGCCACGGGACGTATGGCTTTGACACAGGTGTTGAAGTCATGGTCATCAAAGGCAGTGCCGTCCTCCTTCAGACTTAGGTATCCAAGGGCAAGGTCGGCCGGGTCTAGTTCTGGGAGCCATGCTTTGGCTCGACTCAATGCGGCTATGGCTCCGGCTCTTGAGGATGCCCGCCTTAAATCTTGGATCCGCTGAGGAAGAAAGGCGAGGCTCTTCAATTAATCTTGTAGAAGGCGGGGATGTGGGGTTGATAAAGCTACAATGTCCAAGGCACATTGTGACCCAGAGTACAGCTGCTCCACAAGGGTGTAAACCGCCTTGAGCTTGGTCAGCATGTTTTGCTTGAGGTTGGTACTCCTGGGGCCTGTATGGTCACAAGCATAACAATAAGCGATACTCGTCACACTAAATCTTGGAAGATTACAATTTTTAAAGTCTTAGAGTGACTTACTGAAGATGGCTGAGACCATTTGGTATATCTGCCACTTTAAGTCAGACAGTTCAGTTGTTGCCTCTGCAAGTGATGCTTCTGCCATTTTGGCCTGAGCCACTAATGCAGCCCTTTCATCAACCCAAGCTTTTTTCTCCGACTCAAAATTTTTATTCAATTTGTCTTGTTCAGAGATGCTGAATTCAAACTTGGAGTTTGCTTTTTGAGTTTCAAGATCTTGAAGCTTCAGCTGGCTCTTCAGGTCAGCAATCTCCGATTCAAATTGACTTATGGTGACCTGCATTGACACCAGGTTCTGGTAAGGATTATAAGGTAACATTAAAAGTCTCAAGCACCTTACAAGTAAAGATACTTGACACTTGGGGGCTAATGTATGTTGAAGAATTGTAAACCTTCTCTAGCCGGGTCACATATATTAAAAAGTCTCAAGCACTTTACAAGTAAAGATACTTGACACTTGGGGACTAATGTGTCAATTCAAAGTTCCATGCTATCAACGGGTTAAAAGTATTCACTTTAAACCGGTCAAACTAACTGTAAGTAGATTTCTAAGTCTATAGCATATTCATTCATAAGCGATAGACTTGGGGGCTAGTACAGTAAGTAAGGTTCAGGAAAAGTTAAAGTTATAACTCAGATTTATGCTGTATTTGCTTCACCATTTCAATTTCCAGGTCACAGTTGTTGTGCACTTGGTTCAGATAACCCGAGACTATATCACCAATGTTTAGGTGAGCATAATCAGTGATATCTTGTTTAGCTTTCCGACGTTGGGAAAACTCCTCCTTGGCAGTGCACTGAGCAAGAACAGTAGGCTAGCCCGGTTCAACAAATTGGTTTTTCAGAAACACAACTTCTGGATCAGTTGTCTTGACCGGGCTATGAATTTCTGGGTTATCAAAATTGTGGACGACGTATTCTGTAGGCAGGTTAGAGGTTGACACTGGAATATCAAGAGCCGATTCAGGCGGTGGCTGATGAGTGGAGCCGTCAGGAACGGATGAGTCAATTGCCGATTCAGGGACCACCGGGTCTTGGGACGGTTTATTCTTCTTTGCCCTCTTGCTGGGCTTCACTTGAAGGCTGTGAATCAAAGTGGAAGGATGAGTATCAACGTATAAGCATGGAAAAACTTAAAGTAAGAAAGGTTGCATTACCTGGGTGCTGTTTTAAAAACCGGCATGTTTGATTGCATCGACTCGTCGGAAGACAGAGAAGCATCCTGATAATTGGAGTCAGATGAATTGAGAGGTTGGCGAATTAGACCCTCCAAAGGAAAAGTAGAATGTAAATCGGAGGTAACCTCGGTTCGACGCTTCCTGGTTACATCAGGTAAGCCGGAGGAGAGTTCGGCGTCTTGAGTGGCCCGAGTTTGCCTCCGGTTCTCAAGTTGTTGTTGCTTCAAAAGAAATTGAGGATCTTGATAAGCAAGTGCATGTGAAAATCTTACTTTACGGGTCACCCTTTGGATCTTTTGCTTTGGCAAAGGCTCTGAGTCGGAGGAGATTATAGTTACCTCTTCATTAGTTGCTCGACTGTTCCCCGTATCCTCCTGAAGGGATAAAATGTCAGACAGGTGATAAGAAGGGACTTAAGAAAATTTAAAGATTACCTCTTCCTCGTCTGAAGAGCTATCCTCCAATCTGAGTAAGTCGGAGGCACTGGGTTTTTTCTTCTTTGAGGTTCCTACCTTGGCGGTTTTCCTTTCAGCTTTCTTGGTTGTCCTGGCCTGCTTGGCAGCTTCATGGTCATATTTGACCTTCCAGAAGTCATCACCGGCCTGTGGAGAAAGTTAAAGAATTATCAGTATCAAGAAAGGTATAATATATCCGTAAACATTTGTTACGATTGATAACTTATTGCAGGGGCCGGGTTATTCTTGCAAAATGGAAGTAAGCCGAAGGCGTTGCTCGTCACAGTGCCCTCCTTCAGCAGTGACTGGGTTGTAGCATCCACCACATCATCTGGTAAGTCGTCAGCGCTATGGCGTAGCGGATCATTCTTTTCTCCAGTATAAGTACACATTAAGCCGGGACGGCGGCTTAATGGAAGTATACGCCAAGTGACCCAGACTCGGACCAGATCGATGCCGTTTAAACCATTTCCCAATAGAGCTTTAATCTTCTTGATGGTGGAATTAAGAGGCACGCGTTCAAGGGTTGTCAGCCTGTCTGGTAGCGGATGATTAGACTCAAGGCGCAGGGCGCGAAAGCCGGGCAGAGGTTTTTCATCAGCCGGAGAAGTGTCCTGACAGTAGAACCATGTCTGGTTCCAGGATTTGGGGTAACTCGGCAACTCAGCATAATGGAAAAGACAATCTCTCCGTCGCTGGATTGAGATGCCGCCAAGCTCAAGACTGGGCCCGTTTGCACGTTCATTTTGCCAGTTCATGTAAAAAAGTTCCCTGAACAATAGCAGACTTGGCTCCTCACCCAGGTACACCTCGCAGAAGACTTGAAAATTACAAATATTTGACACGGAATTGGGTCCGATGTCTTGAGGTCTAAGGTCAAAGAAATTCAAAACCTCCCTGAAGAATTTTGAGCCGGGAGGAGCAAATCCACGGCTCGTATGATCCGTAAAAATTATTACTTCCTCTGCTTTGGGATGAGGCTTTTCTTCAGACGGGTCAGGGGCACAGTATGACATGACATCCTTTTTTGGCAGATGCCCAGAGTTCACAAATTCAGCTAGTTTGCTATCGGTAACTGTGGATGGAACCCAATTGCAAGTTACAGGGGCCTTGGTAGCCTTAGGAGCCATCACAGCAATTGGCCTATGGAAAGACAAGAAGATTCGGTTCAATTTTAACCCGGGAAAAAGATTCTAATTATTCAAAGTAGCGGCTTAATAAGGGGCCTAATGATGTAAGGATGACTGTGCAACAATACTTAAGCCGCTACAAGTATCAAAGTGCAGTTCACAATTTTTTCCGGGTCATGAGGAGGAATTAAAGTTCTGTGTCATTTAAGCCGGACATCTCGACGGTTGTATTTCCGAGCATTTACCAGAAGAGGTTTTCCGGGTGATAAAAGCAAGTTTCACAGATAACAGTTATTACTCTGGATCAAAATATTGCTCTGAAACGAAATTTTATAGACCTAAAACGAGGTAGAGAAGTTCATGCACTCGAAGAGGGTTCCTGAACAAGGGAAAGGAGATCTATTTTTATGCAAGATCAACACAAACAAATACTGCAGTAGTTCTACGTGGTTTTCACGATCTAAACAAGGCATTGGAAGGAACTAGCGAGGGTTTGGTGTTGGCCAGTGATGAACGCCGACGAACTCGATAAGGACATAATGCAGATCTGAGAAGGGGAATGAAAGGAACTCACAGATGCGGACGAGCTGCGGAGGTTCACCGTCGATCTCTGGTCAAGGTCAGGTCGATGCAGCGGCCTGAGTCGATGAAGATGAGGGAGTCAATGGCGACAGCGGTGGAGCTCGAGTGGTAGAGAGGAGAGGAAGAAGACGACTGGGGAAAAGACCTAGGTCGCCCTATTTATAAGGGAAGACTGACCGAGAGGGTGCGAAAGACGAGGAGATAACATTTATTATCCATCAGCTCTGGCGCCTCGATTCTCGGGATGGTCAGTAAAGACAAAGATCCATTCAAGATATGATGGAGTAAATCTTAATTTTTATTGAAGATGGCGTCATGATGATTTAACCCGGATCCAGATGATGACGTCACGGCGGGTTAAAATCTTCATTCAAGACAAGGGACTGCAGGATAGTCCATAAGGTATTTTAAGATTGACATGAACAGGTTCAAATCAATCTGGGGCCTAATGTTGGGGATATAATTATTTGTGTAAGCCGCCCAGGAGGGGCCGGGTTACGCAAAGAGGACTCACCAGAGAGAAGCCCAACACCAAAGTATGAAGATGGCGGTTCATAGAGAGCTTAAGGCCCGCAGGTGACTTAAGGCCCGTTGTAATAAACCGTTGTAATAGTATTACTTGTATCATAAGGTAGACTTAACTAGTCACCGAGCCGGACATTGTTTAAAAGCCGGCCAGGACTCTGTAAGCCACAGGGTGTCGACCCATGTATATAACGGGACGACCCACTGGCGGCTTAGGGCAAGAAACAACTCATTGAGAGCCAGGCATAGCGTATCTCGCTCCCTGGTCATCGAAACATCAATACCAACCCAACAAGACGTAGGCCTTACCTTCAACGTAAGGGGCCGAACTAGTATAAAATCTCTCGTGTCCTTTGTCCCGATTAACCCCTTCAAGCTTCCTAGTTGCGATGGCTCCACAACTAAGTCTTTTCACGAGGACATCTGACGTGACAATTCCACGACAGGAGCCAAAGAATATTCTCAAGTATTAGCAGCTGAGTTGTCAATTCAACCACACCTGGAAACTTAGTATCTGCAGCAAAGTGTTTAGTAGCAAAGTAATATGATAGTGGTGGTAACGGTAACAAAAGTAAAGACAGCAAAAGTAATGTTTTTGGTATTTTGTAGTGATTGTAACAGTAGCAATGGAAAAGTAAATAAGCGAGAACCAGTATATGGAAAACTCATAGGCACCGGATTAGCAATGGATAATTATGTCGGATGTGGTTCGTCATGTAACAGTCATAACATACGGTGACACAGAACTAGCTCCAGTTCATCAATGTAATGTAGGCATGTATTCCGAATATAGTCATACGTGCTTATGGAAAAGAACTTGCATGACATCTTTTGTCCTACTCTCCCGTGGCAGCGGGGTCCTATTGGAAACTAAGGGATATTAAGGCCTCCTTTTAATAGAGAACCGGAACAAAGCATTAGCACATAGTGACTAGACGAACTCCTCAAACTATGGTCATCACCGGGAGTGGTCCCGATTATTCTCTCTTCGGGGTTGCCGGATCATAACACATAGTAGGTGACTATAGGCTTGCAAGATAGGATCAAGAACCCACATATATTCATGAAAACATAATAGGTTCAGATCTGAAATCATGGCACTCGGGCCCTAGTGACAAGCATTAAGCATAGAAAAGTCATTGCAACATCAATCTCAGAACATAATGGATACTAGGGATCAAACCCTAACAAAACTAACTCGATTACATGATAAATCTCATCCAACCCATCACCGTCCAGCAAGCCTACGATGGAATTACTCACGCACGGTGGTGAGCATCATGAAATTGGTGATGGAGGATGGTTGATGATGACGACGACGACGAATCCCCCTCTTCGGAGCCCCGAACGGACTCCAGATCAGCCATACTGAGAGAGATTAGGGCTTGGCAGCGGCTCCGTATCGTAAAACGCGATGATTTCTTCTCTCTGATTTTTTTTCTCCCCGAAAGCCAATATATGGAGTTGGAGTTGGCGTCGGAGGGCCACCAGGGGGCCCACGAGGTAGGGGGCGCGCCCAGGGGGAGCGCCCTCCACCCTCGTGGACAGGGTGTGGCCCCCTGGTCTTCATCTTTGGCGAGGAGTTTTTATTGTTTTTTCTAAGGTGTTCCGTGGAGTTTCAGGTCATTCCGAGAACTTTTATTTTCTGCACATAAAACAACATCATGGCAATTCTGCTGAAAACAGAGTCAGTCTGGGTTAGTTCCATTCAAATCATACAAGTTAGAGTCCAAAACAAGGGGAAAGTGTTTGGAAAAGTAGATACGACGGAGACGTATCAACTCCCCCAAGGTTAAACCCTTCCTTATCCTCAAGCAATTCAGTTGACAAACTGAAAGAGAAAAAGAAAAACTTTTACAAACTCTGTTTGCTCTTGTCGTTGTAAACATGAAAAGCCAGCATTCAAGTTTCAGCAAATATTATGAACTAACCATACTAGCAATAACACAAAGGTCTCACAATTACTCATATCAATAACATAATCAGCTAGCGAGCCATAATAGCAAAACTCGGACACTTTCTCAAAATAATCATAATATGATATAACAAAATGGTATCTCGCTAGCCCTTTCTGAGACCACAAAACATAAATGGGGAGCACCATTAAGGATCAAGGACTGACTAAACATTGTAATTCATGGTAAAAGAGATCCAGTCAAGTCATACCCAATATAAACCAATAATAATGAATGTAAACGACAGTGTGCTCTCCTGCGGGTGCTTTTAATAAGAAGGATGAGGACTCAACATAAAATTAAATAGATAGGTCCTTCGCAGAGGGAAGTAGGGATTTGTAGAGGTGCCAGAGCTCAGTTTTAAAATAGAGATTGAATAACATTTTGAGCGGCATACTTTTGCTGTCAACGCAACAACTATGAGATGACGATATCTTCCATGGTAAACAAATTATAGGCGGTTCGCAAACTGAATGGTAAAGTTTATACTCCCCCTCCTCCACAAGCATCAATCCATGGCTTGCTCGAAACAACGAGTGCCTCCAACATTCAACGGGTCCCAAGGGGAGTTTTGTTTGCAGTTATTTTGATTTAGTTTGCATAAAGCATGGGACTGGGCATCCCGGCGACCAGCCATTTTTCACATGAATGAGGAGCGGAGTCCACTCCTCTTGAGAATAACTGCCTAACATGGAAGATAAGGGCAACCCTAGTTGAGACATGAGCTGCTCGAGCATACAAAACAGAATTTCATTTGAAGGTTTGGAGTTTGGCACAAACAAATTTACTTGGAACGGCAGGTAAATACCGCATATAGGTAGGTATAGTGGACTCATATGGAACAACTTTGGGGTTTATGGAGTTTGGATGCACAAGCAGTATTCCCGCTTAGTACAGGTGAAGGCTAGCAAAAGACTGGGAAGCGACCAGCTGGGAGAGCGACAACAGTCGTAACATGCATCAAAATTAATTTACACCGAATACAAGCATGACTAGGATATAATCTACCATGAACATAAATATCATGAAGGCTATGTTGATTCGATTCAACTACATGCGTGAACATGTGCCAAGTCTAGTCACTCAATTCATTTAAAGGAGGATACCATCCCATCATACCACATCATGGTCATTCTAATAGCATGTTGGAACGCAAGGTAAACCATTATAACTCATAGCTAATCAAGCATGGCACAAGCAACTATAATCTCTAAATGTCATTGCAAATATGCATACTTCATAATAGCTAACTCAGGAATGATGAATCATCATATTTACAAAAACAAGAGAGGTCGAGTTCATACCAGCTTTTCTCATCCCAATAAGTCCATCATATATCATCTTCACTTGCACGACCGAACGATGTGAATAATAATAAGAGTGCACGTGCATTGGACTAAGCTGGAATCTCCAAGCATTCAACTCAAGAGAGAAGACAAGTAATATGGGCTCTAAGTTAAATAATCATTCATGCATACATGATCCACTAAGCATTTTCAATATGGTCTTCTCGACCCCCAAAGAAAGGAAAAGAAATAAAAACTATTTACATGGGAAAGCTCCCAACAAGCAAAAGAAGAAGGGGAAATATTTTTGAGTTTTTCCTTTTTAATTACTACAGCAAAGAAATAAATTACTACTATTTTTTTGGTTTTCTTAAGGTTTATTAAACACACAAGAAGAAAGCAGGAAAAAGAAAAATAAACTAGCATGGATATTACAGTGAAAGAGTATGAACACCGACATCTAGCAATGAGTGTGTGTGAACATAAATGTAATGTCGGTGGGAAATACGTACTCCCCCAAGCTTAGGCTTTTGGCCTAAGTTGGTCTATTGCCAGGGATGGCCTGGCGGATACCCGTAGGTGAAGCTGGGGTCATACTGTGACGCAGCGACTATTGCAGCCTGAGCTGTAGCGTGGCGTCGAGAAGCCTCCGCTCTCCTCTCGTATTCATCTGCCTCCTCTCTGGTAATAATGTATCTTCCTTTTGTCTGAAAATCAAAGAAGGCAGGAGCAGGAAGACCAATATGGACTACATGACGTTTGTTAAAGATTAGTCGATACTGGAGAGGTGGTTCTGTCCTCTCAACAAACTGGTGGGAAACCATAGAATCAAAATCTAAATAAGAAGGGGGTAACTCCATATCACCCTCACGAATGTATATCTCAAGAAAATTAGCTAAGCAGGTTGCAAAAATTCCTCCAAAGAAATATCCGTTATGTCTATTCTGATGCAACCTACGAGCTACAATGGCTCCCATATGATAAGATTGGTCTCCTAATACAGCACTCCCGAGAATGCTATTTATGAGTCTACCTATGAAAAGAGCAAAATAGTGTATAGCAGGAAAGTGGATGCTCCCTAAAGTAGCTTGTGTTATATCTCTAGATTCCCCCATAGTTATTCTTGCAAGAAAGTCTCTATATTCAGATTTAGGGGGATCCCTGACACTACCCCATGATGGAATTTTGCAAGCAGAAGTGAAATCCTCTAAGTCCATGGTATAAGATTTGTCATAAAGGTCAAACATGACTGAAGGAGAATTACGCGAAGATGAAAACTCAAACCTCCTCACAAATGAACTTATGAGATCATGATACCGGGGGCATTTGTCAGCTTCAAAGTCCTCAAGACCGGCGTTGTGCAAATATGCGCTAAATTATTCTTTGATTCCCACTTGATTCATAAATTTTTCCGAAGGCCATTCACAGGGCCTCACAGGAGCATCTCTTGGTGGTTCCTCGTCAGCATCACGTATTGCAAGCCTGGGACCTTGCTTCCTTAAAGGGCCACCTTGGAACATCCTCCTAAACATATTGTTTCCTCTGAGAAATTTCTGAAAAGTTTAGTAACTTCAAATAAAAGTGAACCAACTTCAATAAAATTGATAGCAACAACTACTACAAGTGCCTAGAGCCTACATAAAGCATTGGAACTTCTTGGAACCATATAAATTTGACATGCAAGCTCAAGAACATGGTCACCTATGTAGCACAAATTTGCAATGAATAAAGCACTAGAACAAAAACTAATTGGACCAATGGAGGAGTCACATACCAAGGAACAATCTCCCCGAGCAGTTTTGCGAGAGGTGCTTTGAGCAAGGAGATCAAAAATCATAGCAACGGGGGCTGGAACTCGTGCTTGAGTTGGTTTTTCGTGTTTGTGTGAGACAGAGGAAGAAGATGGGTGCAGGAATAAGTGGAGGAGGGCCACCATGGGCCCACGAGGCAAGGGCGCGCCCAAGGGGGTAGGGCGCATCCTCCACCCTCGTCGCCAGGTGGCAGCTCCCCCCGCAGTAATTTTTGCACAGTAAATCCTCAAATATTCCTGAAAAAATCATATTAAATTGGCATGGCTTTATGAGGACTTTTATTTTCGGGATATTTTTATATTGCATGGATAAGTTAGGAAACAGACAAAAAAATACTATTCTACTTTATTTCTACTAAATAAAAAGGAAATATAAAGAGGGTACAAAAGGTTGTGCTTCTAGTTTCATCCATCTCATGTTCATCCAAAAGAATCCACTAACAAGGTTGATCAAGTCTTGTTAACAAACTCATTCCGATTAACATGGAACCGGAGAAATGTCGAATAGCACTAAGTTACCTCAACGGGGATATGAAAATCCCCAACAATAAGAATATCATACTTTTTCTTGACACTAGGGAGAGGAAATTCAAAACCTCCAAATATAATTGATGGAATTTTCCCAAGAGAGTTGATATTATAAACTTGAGGTTGTTTCCTCGGAAAGTGTACCATGTGCTTGTTACCATTAACATGAAAAGTGACATTGCCTTTGTTGCAATCAATAACAGCCCCTGCAGTATTAAGGAAAGGTCTTCCAAGAATAATAGACATAATATCATCCTCGGGAATAGCAAGAAAAACAAAGTCCGTTAAAATAGTAACGTTTGCAGCTACAACGGGCACATCCTCACAAATACCGACAGGTATAGCAGTTGATTTATCAGCCATTTCCAAGGATATTTCAGTAGGTGTCAACTTATTCAATTCAAGTCTACAATATAAAGAGAGAGGCATAACACTAACACCGGCTCCAAGATCACATAAAGCAGTTTTAACATAATTTCTCTTAATGGAGCATGGTATAGTAGGTACTCCTGGATCTCCAAGTTTCTTTGGTATTCCACCCTTAAAAGTATAATTAGCAAGCATCATGGAAATTTCGGCTTCCGGTATCTTTCTCTTATTAGTAATAATATCCTTCATATACTTAGCATAAGAATTTGTTTTGAGCACATAAATTAATCGCATACACAAAAAGATGGGTCTAATCATTTTAGCAAAGCGCTCAAAATCCTCATCATCCTTTTTCTTGGATGGTTTCGGAGGAAAATGCATGGTTTTTTGAACCCATGGTTCCCTTTCTTTACCATGTTTCCTAGCAACGAAGTCTCTTTTATCATAACGTTGATTCCTTGATTGTGGGTTATCAAGATCAACAGCAGGTTCAACTTCTACATCATTATCATTACCAGGTTGAGCATCATCATGAAAATCATCATTAACATTTTCACTAGGTTCATGTTCATTAACAGATTGTGTTTCAGCATCAGACATGGAAATATCATTTGGATTCTCAGGTGGTTCAGCAATAGGTTCAGTAGAAGTTTGCAAAGTCCTATCATTTTTCTTTTTCTTCCTCTTAGAAGAACTAGGTACACCAATATTATTTCTCTGAGAATCTTGCTCGATTCTCTTAGGGTTGCCTTCAGGATACAAAGGTTCCTGAGTCATTCTACCAGTTCTAGTAGCCACTCTAATAGCATAATCATTTTTCTTACTATTCATTTCATCAAGCACTTCTTTTTGAGCTTTAAGTACTTGTTCTACTTGAGTGGTAACCATAGAAGCACATTTGCTAACAAGTTTAAGTTCACCTCTAATATCAGCCATATAATCACCCAAGCGTTTAATCATATAAGCATGTTGTTTTAATTGTCTACCAAAATAAGCATTAAAATCATGTTGCTTAAACATAAAGTCATCAAACTCATCCAAGCACTGACTAGCAATTTTAGTAGGAGGAACTTCAGCTTTATCATATCTATGGAGAGAATTTGCCTTTACTTCCTGTGTCGGGATATCGGGAGGTTCTTCAGTAAATAAGTAGTTGAGATCATATACCTCTTCAACAGGCGGTAAATTAAGACCATGTATTTCTTCAATAGGAGGTAAATTCTTAACATCTTCAGCTTTAATACCTTTTTCTTTCATAGATTTCTTTGCCTCTTACATATCTTCAGGACTGAGAAATAGAACACCTCTCTTCTTCGCAGTTGGTTTAGGAATAGGCTCAGTAATTGGCTCTGGAGGTGGCTCAGAAGGTGGCTCAGAAGGTGCCCAATTATTTTCATTTGTCAACATATTATTCAATAGAATTTCAGCTTCATCCGGTGTTCTCTCCCTGAAAAGAGAACCGGCACAACTATCCAGGTAATCTATGGAAGCATCAGTTAGTCCATTATAAAAGATATCAAGTATTTTAGGTTTCTTAAGAGGATGATCAGGCAAAGCATTAAGTAACTTGAGAAGCCTCCCCCAAGCTTGTGGGAGACTCTCTTCTTCAATTTGCACAAAGTTGTATATTTACCTCAAGGCAGCTTGTTTCTTATGAGCAGGGAAATATTTAGCAGAGAAGTAATAAATCATATCCTGGGGACTTTGCACACAACCAGGATCAAGAGAATTAAACCATATCTTAGCATCACCCTTTAATGAGAAAGGAAATATTTTGAGTAAATAAAGGTAGTGCGATCTCTCATTATTAGTAAACGGGAAGCTATATCATTCAACTTAGTAAGATGTGCCACAACAGTTTCAGATTCATAACCATAGAAAGGATCAGATTCAACCAAAGTAATTATATCTCGATCAACAGAAAAATCATAATAATCCTTATCGGGAACACAGATAGGTGAAGTAGAAAAAGCAGGGTCAGGTCTCATTCTATCTCTAAGAGATAATTTACTCCATTTCCCTAGCAACCTCTTAAGTTCATATCTATCCTGGCAAGCAAAAATAGCTGTAGAAGATTCCGCATCAAAAAGATAACCCTCAGGAATAGCAGACATATTCTCATCATCACTATCATCATCATATTCAGGGTCAATAATTTCTCTTTCTCTAGACCTAGCAATTTGCTCATCAAGAAATTCACCAAGGGGCACAGAAGTATCAAGCATAGAAGTAGTTTCATCATAAGTATCATGCATAGCAGAAGTGGCATCATCAATAACATGTGACATATGAGAATTCATAGCAGTAGCAGGTTGAGGTGTCGCAAGCTTACTTATAACCGAAGGAGAATCTAGTGCAGAGCTAGATGGCAGTTCCTTACCTCCCCTCGTAGTTGAGGGAAAAATAGTAGTTCGATCGTATTTCAAGTTCTTCATAGTGTCCAGCACATATAAATCCCAAGTGACTCAAAGAATAGAGCTATGCTCCCCGGCAACGGCGCCAGAAAAAGGTCTTGATAACCCACAAGTATAGGGGATCGCAACAGTTTTCAAGGGTAGATTATTCAACCCAAATTTATTGATTCGACACAAGGGGAGCCAAAGAATATTCTCAAGTATTAGCAGCTGAGTTGTCAATTCAACCACACCTGGAAACTTAGTATCTGCAGCAAAGTGTTTAGTAGCAAAGTAATATGATAGTGGTGGTAAAGGTAACAAAACTAAAGACAGCAAATGTAATGTTTTTGGTATTTTGTAGTGATTGTAACAGTAGTAATGGAAAAGTAAATAAGTGAGAACCAGTATATGGAAAACTCGTAGGCACCGGATTAGTGATGGATAATTATGCCGGATGTGGTTCGTCATGTAACAGTCATAACATAGGGTGACACAGAACTAGCTCTAGTTCATCAATGTAATGTAGGCATGTATTCTGAATATAGTCATACATGCTTATGGAAAAGAACTTGCATGACATCTTTTGTCCTACCCTCCCATTGCAGCGGGGTCCTATTGGAAACTAAGGGATATTAAGGCCTCCTTTTAATAGAGAACCGGAACAAAGCATTAGCACATAGTGAATACATGAAATCCTCAAACTATGGTCATCACCGGGAGTGGTCCCGATTATTGTCACCTCGGGGTTGCCGGATCAAAAAACATAGTAGGTGACTATAAACTTGCAAGATAGGATCAAGAACACACATATATTCTTGAAAACATAATAGGTTCAGATCTGAAATCATGGCACTTGGGACCTAGTGACAAGCATTAAGCATAGCAAAGTCATAGCAACATCATTCTCAGAACATAATGGATACTAGGGATCAAACCCTAACAAAACTAACTCGATTACATGATAAATCTCATCCAACCCATCACCGTCCAGCAAGCCTACGATGGAATTACTCACGCACGGCGGTGAGCATCATGAAACGTGATGGAGGATGGTTGATGATGACGACGGCGACGAATCCCCCTCTCCGGAGTCCCGAATGGACTCCAGGTCAGCCCTCCCGAGAGAGATTAGGGCTTGGCGGCGGCTCCGTATCGTAAAATGGGATGATTTCTTCTCTCTGATTTTTTTCTCCCCGAAAGCCAATATATGGAGTTGGAGTTGGCGTCGGAGGGCCACCAGGGGGCCCACGAGGTAAGGGGGCGCGCCCAGGGGGTGGGGCGCGCCTTCCACCCTCGTGGACAGGGTGTGGGCCCCCTGGTCTTCATCTTTGGCGAGGATTTTTTATTGTTTTTTCTAAGGTGTTCCGTCGAGTTTTAGGTCATTCCGAGAACTTTTATTTTCTGCACATAAAGCAACATCATGGCAATTCTGCTGAAAACAGCGCCAGTCCGGGTTAGTTCCATTCAAATCATACAAGTTAGAGTCCAAAACAAGGGAAAAAGTGTTCGGAAAAGTAGACACGACGGAGTCGTATCAAGCGACCGTACTCCCGCCACAGTCCGCCGCCCACTGTAAGTTTCTTCATTTTGTCCTGTGATCTGTTTTCTTTAGCTTCGTTTCTCGTCGTGATGTAGCTTTTTCTTGGCTGCATATTTATATGTCCGCGGCAATGGCCGCCCTCCTGGGGCCGGGCGATAACCTCCAGCCGGACAGTGCGGCAAGCGACTTGGACGACCCCGACTTGGGGGCGGCCGCCCTGGCGGACGATGCATCAGGCGGCAGTGGCAAAGCAGACGGCGGCGGTGGAGTAGGCGGCTCCGAGGAAGGTGGAGGTGTGGGGACTTGGATCGACGACGATGAAGATGAAGACGAACCGCGCCCCGCCCAGAGCTCTACCACTACCGACGCCGGCCCCTCCTCCGGGCCGCCCGCCTGCGGTGGCAAGCGCAAGCCGAAGCAGGGCGCTGCCCTGTTTAGCAGCACCCCGAAGAAGCCCAAGAACCCGGCCGCGGCGAACAGGCGGAAGGAGGCCGCGGCCAAGGTGGCCCAGTATCAGAGGCAGCCGAAGGTGCCCATTATGGTGTCGACCTCTGGGAGGCGACACAGCAGAATGCGCAGGAGGCGTGTAAAGAAGAGGTCGACCGCCTAGCCAAGAAGCAAGCGGACAAGGCCGCCGCGTCTGCTGAAAGAGCGCTGGCACAGGTTGAAGCACAAGCTATGGAGAAGGAGCGGCTTGCGGAGGCCATACGTCGCCAAGAGCCATTGCTCGTGGAGCCCCTGAACACTACACCACCTCCGCCGGATTTCAAGGCAACGATCGGAGGAACCGGCGACGACCATCCGATTCGGGAGCGGGAGGGCGGCGACTTAGTCATGCCGGATGTCTTTGTGCCACCGCTTCCGCGTCCGCCACCTCCGCCAGCCAGCGAGTAGCGGGATGAGCAGCCGGTTGCGCCCCCGGTGCCGCCGGTCGAAGACACGATGGTGACGGACCTGATTCCTACGGTCCGCACATCCATGCGCCACCGTCTAGAGAAGGCGGCCTCAGCACCGCGGCCGCAGGAGGTCGGCGCTGCAAGCTCGTCGGGCCCCGACATCGAGGCGACCAGCGCCGCACCCGTGGGTTGGATACACGGGGGTGGGGCGGGCGTCTTGAACCAGGCGTCTCTTGACGTCCAGGCCAAGCTCCGGGCAGAAGCGGAGGCCCTCAAGCGCTGCAACGAGGCTTTCTTGGAATCGCGAGCCGCCATTCGCGTAAGTTATCTTTGACTTTCTTCTTCGGATGATCCTCTTGCTTGTCGTGGGGGCGCGCAAGCGCACCCACTAGGTGTTGTCCCCAAGTTCCGGGCCGGCTGCTGAGCAGGCGGGTTAGAAATTTATCTTGCAATTTATCGACTGCTGACTTTATCTAATGTCTCTTCTGCAGGACTATCACAATCTCCGCGAAACCGACTACAACTCTAGGGTTCGGGAGCTGGAGACGCAGACTGCCCATCTGGCTGAGAGCCTGAGTAAGTTTCTATCTTCCTTTCTTCGTGGGGGCGCGCTGGCGCACCCGCGGGCTGTAGTCCCCGAGGTTCTGGCCGACTGTCGATCAGTCGGGCCGAATCTCCTCGGTTGTTTCTTTCCTTTGTCAACTACTTCTTTTCCGCGGGGGCGCGCTGGCGCACCCGCGGGCTGTATTCCCCGAGGTTCGGTCTGACTGCTGAGCAATCGGGCCGAATCTCCTCGGTTGTTTCTTTCCTTCATTGACTATTTCTTTTCCGCGGGGGTGCGCTGGCGGACCGGTGGGCTGTAGTCCCCGAGGTTCGAGCCGACTG
This sequence comes from Triticum aestivum, assembly GCF_018294505.1. Classification (NCBI taxonomy): domain Eukaryota; kingdom Viridiplantae; phylum Streptophyta; class Magnoliopsida; order Poales; family Poaceae; genus Triticum; species Triticum aestivum. The sequence continues at coordinate 100,932,412 of NC_057813.1, read as the reverse complement.
CTGAGCAGTCGGGCCGAATCTCCTCGGTTGTTTCCTTTCTTTGTCTTGTCCGTTTGACTGATGCCTTTATCTTCTCTTTCTTTCTTCAGAGGCTAATGCCGCCCTGCAGCAGCAGCTGGGCAAAGACAACACCGCCATGCATGGCAAGGAGGCGGAGTGTGGCAAGCTGGCCGAGGAGCGGGATCGCCTGGTTGCTTAACTTGCCGAGCAGGCGGAAGCTCTCAAGGCGGCCCAGCTGAAGGTGAAGACGACAGAGACCAACCTCCTCACCGAGTTTGAGATCGAGCGCTCTGCCTGGGCCGACAAGGATGCCCAGATGACAGCCTGCTTCGGCAGCACTGAAGATTTGGTCGATGGTAAGTCTTATTCTCTTGGTTTCTTGTTTTGAACTGTCAGCCTTTGCTTATAGCCTTGGCCTTTTTTATTGTTCCGCCCGGATAGACTTTTTCCTAGGCCATTCTGTAGCCGCAATCCAAATGATCGAGGCCAAGCGCAAGGAGCGAAGGGCAGAGCGTGCGTAAATCGCCGCTGATGCTCCCCGGACTATTGGCGAACAGGTCCTCAGCATTCAGGCCCGGCTTCGGCCTGCTCACCGCATGTTACGCCACCTCCAGCGCATCGGAGCCCAGGCGGTCTCCGCCGTCTGGCCAGGCTTGCCGGCTCCGTGCACCCCGAGTCGGACTGCCGACTCGCTGGAGGTGGCGGCCGGTCGTGTGGAAGCCTGGAAAGGCTCAGCAGCTCGGGCAGGGGCGCGTCGGGCCTTGGAATTCGTCAAGGCGTGTTACCCAGGGCTAGATCTAGCCCAGTTAACCACGTTCCGGCTAGAAGCACAGGAGGAGCTGGCGGCGGTGGAAACTGAGCTCATCAATAGGGCGGCGGCGATCGCTGACTTCACCGACACCAGCGTCTTTGTCCCGGAGGTGGTTGAGGAAGGCGGCGAAGCTCCGCAAGAGTGGCTCGGGTTGAACCCGGAGGACAGCGAAGATTCAGCTGAAGTCATTGACTCCGGCAACGAAGGGGAAAACAGGGAAGAGGAAGAGGAGGAGGAGGAGGAGGAAGATGAGGAGAGCGACGTCGATCTGCCGGTGGTCAGGGCGGACGGTCAGCCCCAACCTGTCCGGGCCTCAAGCAATGAGCCATGCACCGAGGTGCCGACCGCTACTGGTGGCATCCATGTGGGGGCCGACCAGCCACCCATTCCTGTGACGGACGCCACCGACTCCGTCCTCCAGCCCTCCGCCGCCCCGCCTGCAGTTGGTGATTCCTCCGCTCAGATGGAGTCGCCTACCACGCCAGGCGGTGCAGCCGACTCTGGCATCCAGCCAGAGTCTTCTGCCACGCCGCCCAGCGCTGCCCAGCCGGATCCTTCTGCTGCGCAAACCGGCGCCGCCCAGCCGGAGTCTTCTACCGCCATCCCTTGGCTATGCTCTTACCAACCGAGCAGCCGCTCCGCGGACTGTGGCTGGGTTGAGTACTTTAGCTGTTTGTGGGAGGGCTAGTACTTAGCCACTCAAAGTGTTTGGTAATGAAAGCGGAGGCCGGCCGTTCGGCTGCCGCGCAGCCGGACGGCTAGGCGCGATGCCATCCTCTACTATATGCGTTTTCTTCCTTAGTCGTTTTTTCGTGTGGGACACTTCTTCACAACCTTTGCCAGCCATACAGTCGCTCTGCGAGCTGTGGCTTTTGACAAAGGAAGTTTTTGGTGCCAGCACACTACTTGTCCGGCTGCTGGAGGCGGCATATTGTGGAAGGCGACGAGGCTCCGGGCCGACTGGTCGAACCCGGTGCCAGGCGGAAGAAATAAAACTACACATTCTCATAGGCGTGATACTTATCATAGATAAAAGAGGGCAGTCCCCGAGCTCTTCTCGAGGGACCCGGAGTCATTATACATAGTACAAAAGGTAGTGTGATACATACTACTTTCAACTGTAAAACCTTCGGAGGAGGTTTGCGTTCCATGGCTTCTCCGTCGCTTTGCCTGAATCATCTCTCTTGTGTGCTCTGGGCTTCTAAGCATCGATCAGATAGTAGGCATCGTTGCCCAACACCTTACTAATGATGAAGGGGCCTTCCCAAGGTGCCGAGAGCTTGTGCTGTCCGGCTGTTCGCTGGATCAGTCGGAGCACAAGGTCTCCCTCTAGGAAGGATCTTGGCTTCCCCTTGCGGTTGTAGTACCGGCGCAGACTCTGCTGGTAGATGGCCGACCGACTGAGTGCCAACAACCGGCCTTCCTCCAGCAAGTTGACACCATCTTCTCACGCCTCCTTGGCGTCCGCCTCGGTGTACATGGTGACTCTTGGGGAGTTGAACTCCATATCTGTCGGGATGACGGCTTCGGCACCATAGATGAGGAAGAAGGGCATGAAGCCGGTTGACTTGTTCGGTTTTGTGCTCAGGCTCGAGAGTACGGTCGGCAGCTCGTCAAGCCAGCAGCCGGCCAAACGCTCCAGAGGCTCGACCAGTCGGGGCTGGAGGCCGGACAGAATGAGGCCGTTTGCACACTCCACTTGGCCATTTGACTGTGGGTGGGCAACGGACGCTAAGTCCAGGCGGATGCCCTCTGTTGCGCAGAAATGAGCCAAGGCTCCTTTGGCGAAGTTGGTGCCATTGTCGGTGATGATACTGTGTGGGATGCCGTATCGCATGGTGATGTCGGCGATGAAGGTCACAGCAGTGGACCCATTCAGCTTCTTGATTGGTTTTGCCTCTATCCACTTGGTGAACTTGTCCACAACAACAAGCATGTGAGTCATGCCACCGCGGGCCATCTTGAATGGTCCTACCATATCCAGCCCCCAAACAGCAAAGGGCCAGGCTATGGGAATGGTCTTGAGTGCAGAAGCCGGTAGGTGTGGCTTGGAACGCCTTGGCCTCTTCTAGGGCAGTCGGCCAGAAGAACCCATGGCGGAAAGCCTTGGCCACAAGTGATCTGGAAGCCGTGTGGTGGCTGCACTCGCCTTGGTGGATATCCTTTAGTATTGCTTGGCCTTGGTCCGGCTCCACACAACGCTGATAAACCCCTGTGACACTTCGTCGCACCAGCTCTCTGTTGACTATGGTGTAGGCTGCTGCTCGCCTTTGCACTTGTCGGGCTGATATCTCATCAGTTCGCAGCTCTTTATTCACCAAGAACTTGAGGATTGGCTGAGCCCATGAAGGCGCCGTGATTTCTTTGACTGCTACTACTGCAACTTGTATGAGGGTAATTGGACCGGGAGGCGGTGGGTTGGCAGCTACTTCCGCCTGCTGTGTTGAAGAAGTCCCCGGGCCGACTGCTGAAGTCCCCGGGCCAACTGCTGAAGTCCCCGGGCCGGGTTCTGAAGTCCCCGGGCTGGGTGTGGCTGTAGCAGTCCCCGGGTCACCTGTCAAAATCCCTGTGCCGGCCTCTGGGACCATCAAGTCAGATCCGACTGCTTCGGGAAGGGCCGGCACAAATATGGAGTCTGAGTCAGGAGACGGCTTGACAGACGGCTTCAGAAGGCGGTGTAGGGCAACGCCGGCTGGTATTGCTTGTCGAGTGGAACCAATCCGTGCCAAGGCATCTGCTTGCTCGTTGTCATTTCTTGGCACGTGAAGGAACTCGCACCCATCAAAGTATCCGCTGAGGTGCTGCACGAGGAAGTAGTAGCTTGCCGTATTTGCATCCTTGGCATCCCAGTCGCCTGATGAATGCTGGACCACCAAGTCGGAGTCACCATAACACAGGATCCGGCGGATGCCGAGTTCCTTGGCAAGCCGGAGCCCGTGTATGAGTGCCTCATATTCAACTACATTGTTGGAGGCGGTGAAGTGGACTTGCAACATGAATTTGAGCTTGTCGCCTTTGGGAGAGGTGAGGACGAGGCCGACTCCCAGACCAGTGCGCATCTTTGAACCATCAAAATGCATCCGCCAATGAGTGGAGTCTGGTGCAGGCGGCAAATACTGGGTCTCGACCCAGTCGACGAGGAAGTCGGCTAGCACTTGTGACTTGATGGCGGTGCAAGGCTGGTAATAGATGGTGTAAGGAGCCAGATCGATAGCACACTTGGCCACTCAGCCAGAGGCATCTGGGCTCCCAATGATCTCAGCAAGCGGAGCCGTACAGACGATGGTTACTGGGTGCTCTTGAAAGTAAGGCTTTAGCTTCTTGGCAGCGAAATGCACGCCGTAGCACATCTTCCGGTAGTGTGGGTAGTTTTGCTTGGAGGCGGACAATCCTTCGCTCAGTTAATACACCGGTCTCTGGACAGGCAATGCTCTGTCCTTCTCCTTGTGCTATACCACCATGACTATGCTAACAATCCGACTGGTGGCTGCAATGTAGAGGAGCATGGGCTCCTCAGTCGGAGCCGCCAGGATAGGTGGGGTTGCCAACATCTTCTTGAGTTGGAGAAATGCCTCGTCTGCCTTGTCGTTCCACTCGAAAAAAGTGGTCTTCTTCATGAGTTGGTACAGGGGAAGGGCCTTATCGCCCAGCCGGCTGATGAAATGGCTAACTGACGCCAAGCAGCCGGTAAATTTCTGCATGTCCAGCAGTCGGGTGGGTACTTTCATCATCTCAATTGCCTTGGTCTTCACAGGGTTGCACTCTATGCCGCGCTCTGAGACCAGGAAGCCGAGAAGCTGGCTGGCTGGCACCCCAAAGACGCATTTCTCTGGGTTGAGCTTGATCTGGAATCGGCGCAGGTTCTCGAAGGATTCCTTGAGATCCTCTAGCAGAGTGCCACGCTTCTCCGTCTTCACCATCACATCATCTACGTAGACATGGGCATTTCTACCGAGCTGCTTGAGGAGACACTTCTGCATGCAACGCTGGAAGGTGGCGCCTGCATTACGCAAGCCGAACGTCATCGTCAGGTAGGATAAGGCTCCAAATGTTGTGATGAAGGCGGTCTTCAGCCTATTGGCCGGGTTCAGCTTTATCTGGTGGTACCCTGAGTATGCATCCAAGAAACTCAGCAGCTCGCATTCGGCTGTGGAGTCTATCACTTGGTCAATCCTTGGTAGAGCAAACGAATCTTTGGGGTAGGCCTTGTTGAGGCTTGTATAGTCAATGCACATACGCCACTGCTTGTTCTTCTTCAGCACCAGGACTGGGTTGGCTAGCCATTCTGGAAAAAACACCTCCATGATGAATCCGGCTGCCAGAAGCCAGGCTATCTCTTCTCCAACAACTCTTCTCTTCTCCTCTGACAGGCGGCACAAGGGCTGCCTGACTGGCTTGACGTCAGGTCGGACGTGTAACTTGTGCTCGGCGAAATCCGTCGGAACACCCGGCATGTCTTTGGGAGACCATGCAAAGATGTCCCGATTCTCACAGAGGAAATCGACGAGCTCGCTTTCCTATTTGCTGTCTTGGTTTGTACCTACGATAGTGTGCCTCTCCGGGTGCTCCGGGTCCAAGGGTATCTTCTGTGTTTCCTAGGCTGGCCTGAACGAGCCCTCTACATCCGACTCCTTGGGGGTGGGTGACATTTCCGGCTGCTTGCCTGCAATCACCACCACCCGCTCTAGGAGCCACTTCTCGGCTGCAATCACGAGAGACTCGGCCAGCCGGCTACTGTCCGCGGTGCAGGCGGCCGACTTCTTATAGTCTCCGACAACAATTAGCATTCCCTTGGTACTTGGCATCTTCATCTTGAGGTAGGCGTAGTGTGGGACTGCCATGAACTTGGCCAGGGCAGGCCGGGCAAGCAGCGCATGGTAAGGGCTCTCCAGGTCCCCCACCTCAAACCAAACTGGCTCTCGGCAGAAATGATTCTTATCTCCACAGAGGACATTGATCCGAGTCTTGCCGATTGGTGAGTAGGAAAGGCCAGGGACTATGCCATGGAGTACAGTCCGACTGGGGAGGAGCTAGTTCTGTTTGATTCCTAGCTTCTCCATTGTGTCACGGTACATGATGTTTATGCTGCTGCCGCAGTCTATTAAGACCCTGGAGAAGCGAGCCACCCGCCTCTCCGTTGCAAGGGTTGCATCTAGGACTAAGGCATAGGAACCGGGGGAAGGCATCACTTCCGGGTGGTCTGCCCTGCTCCAACTGATGGGCTTTTCTGACCAGTGCAGGAACTCTGGGGTGCTCGAGGCCACTGCATGCACCTCTTGTTGTTGTTGCCGTCTGCTGCGCCTATCATCGGCCACACTGGTGAACACGACATAGGCCCCGTGCTCTGTGGGATACTCATCTTGAATGGCGCCGACTGGTCGGGCCGCCGGTTGCTGGGGCGGAGGAGGCGGCGGTCCGGCAGGCGGAGGAGGTAGGAGGCCATCTCCCTTAGCAATCCTGGTGAGCCAGTGACACTTCTGGGTGGTATAATTGGACGTCTTCTCACCACTCTGGAACTTGCAGGGGGCGTCAAGGGTCTACTCGTACGAGAAGGCGGCCAGCCAATTGGGCTTGCCGCCCTTCTGACACTTGGGCGCCGCATGTCCCTCTGGCTGCTGATCCTCGACTATCGCCACCTGCCGGCTATTGGAAGCCGGCTGGGTGGCCTTTCGCTTGTTGTTGTTTCTGGGCTGTCTCCAACAGGTCTCACCAGCCGGAGTCCGAGGTGCTTGAGGCACTACCTTTCCAGATGCATCGACTAAGATCTCCGCCTTCATGGAGGAGTCGGCTGTGGCGTGCTTGTCGACGATGATCAGCAGCTCATCGAGGGTCTCGGACTCGTCGCAGAGGAGTCGATGCTTGAGGAGGGTGCCCTCCCGGCAACTGGTGGTTAAGTACTCGATGGCCTGCACCTCGTGCGCGCCCTCACAAGAGTTGTGCAGCTCGGTCTAGCGCGTGAGGTAGTCGCGAGTCGACTCTATGGGCCCTTGGACGCACAAGGAGAGTTGTCGGGGCTTGGGAGCCCACTTGTAGGTGCTGGTGAAGTTGCGGATGAAGACCTTAGTGAAATTAACCCAGCTGTTAATGCTGCGGGGCTTCAGGATGTTGAGCCACGTCTGGGCAGTGCCTTGAAGCATGAGCGGGATGTATTTCACGGCAACGCGCTTGTTGTCATTCTCTATACTGACGGCCATAGAGTAATCGACCAGCCAGTCCTCCGGCTTCACGGAGCCGGTGTACTTGGGTGTGTCTCGCGGGAGGGTGAACCCTTTGGGGAAGGGCTCATCTCGGATTCGGGGGCCGAAACAGGGCGGGCCCAGCGCATCTTCTTCTTCTAGCGCCAGGGATCGGTTGAGATGATCGATCCGATAGCGGGCATCGTTCTCTTCGACTCCCTCTCGGCGGCCAAGGCAGTCGCCGAGTGTCGGATGCGTGACAGGAGGCGGAGTGGGATACCTCGCTCCACGAGGCGGGGAGGTGGCTGGTCGCCTCGCCGCTCTACTACACGAGGGCGGACGTCCTCATCCCGCTCGATGGGAGGCGCGTCCGGCTGCGGCTGGCAGCCGGCTCGTTGCCCTTTCCTCTGCGGGCACCACCGGTCGGCGTCCGGGATGTCGCCCCATGATCTTGGCATGGGGGCGGCTCGTTGTTTCGTCGGGATGGGGCTTTAGCACAGTAGGCGGCCTCGTGCTGCGCGGCAGCCGCGTCGAGGAGCTCCTGAACACGCTCCGTCATGTGGCAGCACTCGTCGCCGTCGTATTTGTCCAGCTCATCCGTCAACGCCTGGGCGGCACGGATGTTCTCCACAGGCGTGGCGTAGACGGGGCGCTCTGCCCCGAACATGCTGGCGATGGTCGCGCCACTCTGCCGAACCATGCCGAGGCGGCTCGGCCCCTCAGGAGCAGGCGTGCTGCCTACAGCCCGGTCCATCTCGCGCCGGTAGGCGTCCGAAAGTTGGCGCATACTGGCCAAGCGGCTAGCATTATCGAGAAGCTGGAGGCGGCGTGCCTCCAGCACCTCAGCGTCTGCGCCCTCAGGAATGGGCGCCGTGAGGTCGCGCAGAGCTGCGTCGAGGGGATCTTGAGCACGCTCGTCTGAGTGCTCTCCACTGTTGATGACGAGCACCTCCGTGACGGTGCTCCTGCCACTGTGCTCGCGAGGAGGCGGCTCGCCATAGACCACCATGTTGGTGGGGAACGCATCGAGCGACACCGTGTCGGAGTCGACGATCATCAGATCGGTGGAGCCAACGGACTGCAGGTCCGCAGCAGGCTTGCTGGCGACATGGAGCTGGTCAAGGAGGCTGACGAGGCCTCTCTCAGGGCAGCTAGTGCCTGCATCGGAGGCCGGCTCATCAGAGAGGTCGATCTCGCCGACAAGGTCGGCAAGGCAGCTCGCCGCACAGGCGATCTCCATGGCGTGCAGCGCATCAGAGCTGACACCGTCGGGCGTACTGGGCTGGCTTCGCTCGCCAATAAGGAACAGGGTTCCCGTCCAGAGCAGATCTCCGGGAGACGGTGCACCTTGCCCCATGGTGGGCGCCGCATGTCGGGGGTTGGGTACGACATATGCCAACGGATGGCTTATCATGGTGGGAGCGAGTAGAACGTCCCTGGTGCTTGGAAGCGGGATAAGGCGTAGACACGTACGCCGGCAAACTTTACCCGCTCCTGCTCTGCGGGGTCTCCGCATGATCACTAAGGCACTAGTGCTACGAGTTGCTCCTTGAGTTGTATCTGGAGGTAGAGAAGGCAGGGCTAGCTCTTCCCTGCTCTAGGTAACTGGCTAGTTCTATCAAGGTTGGAACCCTTTGCATGGGTGGCCTAGGGCGTTTATATAGGCCTACCCCCAGGGGTACAATGGTAATCTGTCCGGGTGCTGGGCTTGGCTGTCTGTGTATCTGGCCTCCGGCTTCTCCGCCGACCGTTGGGGCCCGCCACTTGGTGGGCCCTGCCGGCTGGTTGGTGGCTGCTTACTGTAGCCATGTCGTTGATGACGGGGGCTTGGTCATCTTAGTGTGGCTACAGTCCCGCCACCTGGCGGGAGGCCACTGTAGCCACACCTGGTCTTGTCAGCTTAATGGCATGCTTGCCTTCGGGCAAGGGACGGCCGCCTACTGGAGGCTGGCCCCTCCCAAATCCGCCTGGTTGATATTCTGCCATCTTCTACGGGGTCACTGCTCGATAGGGCCCGCCACCGGCAGGCCTTACCGACAGGCCATCGTGGGGAACAGGACTCCGCCTGCTCGGAGCGACGTCAGGTGAGACATGGCACTGTGCCCATTCGTGCGGAGATTTCCACCTGTATGGAGCGTTGTAGCCATGTCTGTCCTGACGTGAGAGGCGACGTGCTTTCCTATAGCCACGCTTTGTCTTCTACTCTTGATGGGGGATCAGCCGCACTGGAGTCGTGAGGTAGCCGCCTACCTAATGCCACCCTCCCTGGAGGCTGGCCAACAGGAGTCGGGCACCCGGAGCGCCGTAGTCTTGGGTCTGCCGCCCTCTAGCAGCCGGCCATTGAGCCAGCCGGCTCCCTGAGGGCGGAGCTTCAGCTCGGGGCCCAGCTAGGCGGAGCTGGCCCAAAGTCTTGATAAATCGAGGGACTCGGGTGAGCCTACCCGTGGCTCATTACTTCGACAATGATATTGGCCACATCATGTCACTATTTGATTGCATGTGATGTTTATCATGTTTATGCATCTTATTTGCTTAGAACGACGGCAGTAAATAAGATGATCCCTCATAATAATTTCAAGAAAGTGTTCCCCCTAACTGTGCACCATTGCGAAAGTTCATTGTTTCGAAGCACCGCGTAATGATCGGGTGTGATAGATTCTAACATTCACATACAACGGGTGTAAGCCAGATTTACACATGCAAAACACTTAGGTTGACTTGACGGGCCTAGCACGTAAAGACATGGCCTTGAAACACAAGAGACCGAAAGGTCGAACATGAGTCGTATAGTAGATACGATCAACATGGAGATGTTCACTGATGATGACTAGTCTGTCTCACGTGATGATCGGACACGGCCTAGTTGACTCGGATCATGTATCAATTAGATGACTAGAGGGATGTCCATCTGAGTGGGAGTTCATTAAATTAGATGAACTTAATTATCATGAACATAGTCAAAAGGTCTTTGCAAATTATGTCATAGGCTCGCACTTTAGTTCTACTGTTTAGATTTGTTCTAAGAGAAAATATAGTTGAAAGTTTATAGTAGCAATTATGCGGACTGGGTCCGTAAACTGAGGATTGTCCTCATTGCTACGCAGAAGGCTTATGTCCTTAATGCACCGCTCGGTGTGCTGAACCTTGAACGTCGTCTGTGGATGTTGCGAACATCTGACATACACGTTTTGATGACTACGTGATAGTTCAGTAATATTAAACGGTTTAGAATTGAGGCGCTGAAGACGTTTTAGAAACGTCGCGGAACATATGAGATGCTCCAAGGGCTAAAATTTGGATTTGAGGCTCGTGCCCATGTCAAGAGGTGTGAGACCTCCGACAAGCTTCTTAAGCCTGCAAACTAAGGGAGAAAAGCTCAATTGTTGAGCATGTGCTCAGATTGTCTGGGTACTACAATCACTTGAATCAAGTGGGAGTTATCTTCTAGATGAGATAGTGATGGTTCCCCAAAGTCACTGCCACCAAGCTACTTGAGCTTCGTGATGAACTATAACATATCAGGGATAGATATGATGATCCTTGAGCTATTCGCAATGTTTGACACCGCGAAAGTAGAAATCAAGAAGGAGCATCAATTGTTGATGGTTAGTGAAACCACTAGTTTCAAGAAGGGCAAGGGCAAGAAAGGATACTTCATGAAGCGGGAAATCAGTTGCTGCTCTATTGAAGAAACCCAAGGTTGAAACCAAGCCCGAGACTAAGTGCTTCTATTATGAGGGGAACGGTCACTGAAGCAGGACTACCCTAGATACTTGGTAGATGAGAAGGCTGGCAAGGTCGATAGAAGTATATTGGATATACATTATATTAATGTGTACTTTACTAGTACTCCTAGTAGCACCAGGGTATTAGATACCGGTTCGGTTGCTAAGTGTTGGTAACTCGAAATAAAAGCTGCGGAATAAACGGAGACTAGCTAAAGGTGAGATGACGCTATGTGTTGGAAGTGTTTCCAAGCTTGACGTGATCAAGCATCGCATGCTCCCTCTACTATCGAGATTGGTGTTAAACCTAAATAATTGTTATTTGGTGTTTGCGTTGAGCATAGACATGATTTGATTATGTCTATCGCAATACGATTATTCATTTAAGGAGAATAATGGTTACTCTGTTTATTTGAATAATACCTTCAATGGTCTTGCGCCTAAAATGAATGGTTTGTTGAATCTCGATCGTAGTGATACACATGTTCGTGTTAAAAGATATAAGATATTAATGATATAGTCTCACCTACTTATGGCACTGCTTTTTGAGTCACATTCTAAAACACATGAAGAAGCTCCATGTTGATGGATCTTTGGACTCACTCATTTTTGAAAAGTTTGAGACATGCAAACCATGTCTATTGGTATGCATGCATGAAGAAACTCCATGCAGATGGATCGTTTGGACTCACTTGATTTTGAATCACTTGAGACATGCAAATCATAATGAAAGTGCGTTATGTCGACTAGAGGGGGGGGGTGAATAGGCGATTTTTAAGAATTCTTCACTGAGGAATTTGCCGGTGAGGAAATTCCTTAGCGAAGAACTATTAGCAGCAGAATAAGTACTCAGAAGTAAGCATAACAGAATACATGCATGGTCATCATGATGAAATGAAGACTAGCACAGAGTACAGAAAGCGTAATCATAGGATAACACAAGATGAAGACAAACAGACTGAAGAAATTGAACTGAGGAAATTGAGAAAGTCTTCAGTCAAAGTCTTCAAACACAGATATGAACAAACACTCAACACAATAATGAGGAAATGAAAGGGTTGAGGAAATAGAACCAGTTAGGTTGGTGAAGAAAATGATTTGGTAGACCAGTTCCAACTGCTGTCTCAGTTGTACGTCTGGTTGGAGCGGCTGAGTATTTAAACTCGAGGACACGCAGTCCCGGACACCCAGTCGCTGAGCATGCAGCTCAGGACACCCAGTCCTCACTGTATTCTCCTTGAACTAAGGTCACGCAGACCTCGTCCAATCACTCGTGGTAAGTCTTCAGGCGACTTCCAAACCTTCACAGACTTGGTCACTCGGCGATCCACAATTCCTCTTGGATGCTCTAGACCTTGACGCCTAACCGTCTGGAAGAAGCACAGTCTTCAAAGGTAACAAGCGTCGGATCCACGCGGGATCAATTTCTTCAGTGATGCTCAATCACTTTGGGTTTGTAGGGGTTTGGTTTTGAGGTTTTTCCTCACTCAATGATTTTCTCTCAAAGTCCTCGGAGGATGGGTTGCTCTCAACAATGACATGTGTCAAGTTCTCTCGGAGCAGCCAACCAGCTAGTGGTTGTAGGGGGCGGCTATTTATAGCCTAGGGAGCAGCCCGACATGATAAGACATAAATGCCCCCAATGATATGACCGTTAGGTGGATAAGATATTTTGGGACAGCTGGCGCACAGCACAGCAACGGTCGGAAATTTGACTCTCAAATTCCTCAGGGCTATCATGTTCCTCACTGTGTAGGTAATTCGCACTGACGAATTCCTAACTCCTCAGTCAGAACAAATTCATCAGCGACCAGAAGAACTTCGGCTCTGTCACTAAAGAAAGTGACTGAACTGTATGAGATTTCCAAAGGCTTCACTTGAAGGGATTGGTAGGTGTAGGATTTTGAGTTGAGCATCACATGGAAACTTTTCCTTAGTATTTCCTCGACCCCCTTTAACAGTACGGTGTTTCCTATGACTCAAGAAAGAGAAAATGAAACTACGAAAACAAAAGTCTTCACGCTTCATGCTCCACAGATCAATACCAAGTCTTCAAGGTCACACCAATTTCTTCACTTTCAAAGTCTTCAGAAAGTCTTCAGAATATCAAAGTCTTCAGTTGAAGAACTTCATTTTTAGGGGTCGACTTTCTCTGTAAATATCAAACTCCTCATAGACTTATAGACCTGTGTACACTCACAAACGCATTAGTCCCTTAACCTATAAGTCTTCAATACACCAAAATCACTAAGGGGCACTAGATGCACTTACAATCTCCCCCTTTTTGGTGATTGATGACAACATAGGTTAAGTTTGCAATGGGGATAAACATATGAAGTGTATACACTGATGTTGAGGAATTTGATTACAAGATATAGAAGAACTCCCCCTGAAGATGTGCATAGTGAGGAATTTGCTTTTGAGGTAATGCACACTTGAAGAGTCGAATCATCGAGATCTCCCCCTATATCTTGTAATTCATACACGCATTTGATATATAATATGAAGAATTTGAAATGCATGATGAAATATGGTGCCTGATGAGATTCAGCATGCGTGCAAAGTCATTAACGAGGAATAAGCATGCAGAGCATAATGCAACAAAAGTATCAGCGCACCATCGGGTTTAAGATTACAACTCGATCCAAATAAAAGTTTCAGAAGAACGAGAGTTGTAACTTAAAACATGCCCTTAATATAGACCCGCTTGAAGACTAACTCAGATTTCTCCCCCTTTGTCATCAGATGACCAAAAGGATTGTAACTGAGGACTAACGCCCCTGAAGAATTTCAAGTCGATGGAGGAGCGCCAGCGTTGTCGGGGTTGTTTGTTGTAGCAGGGCCTGCCGCAGTGTCGTCCAAATCTTCAAACTCATCAGTGTCACGCAATGAAGAATAAGAGCTGGCCACCAAGGAAGGAACTTTGACCTTCTTGAATTTCTTCGGTGGAGGTGCAGACCAGTCAAATTCTTCCTTGAGACCCATATTCTTCAGATCTGCAGCGCTGTAGACATGAGAGAGAACAGCCCAGGTGCGGTTGAAGGTTTCATGGAGGTAGTAGTGGTTTTTCTTCACTGCATTGCGTCTTGAGGTCATGTTGTGAAGAATTGAACCAAACTGACGCTTGACCCATTTATGATTGCGATCAACCTTCTGATGAAGACTGAGGAGTAACTCACGATCAGTCATCACCCTGGGTGTTGTGGCTTGAGGATTTTGCTTTGCTGAGGTATTTGCGGCAGAGTCATGTGTGGCAGAATCGTCATTGGTAGAGTAAGAGGTAGCCTTGCGAAATTGACCATCCAATGGACGAATGCCTTCATCGATCACAGCAGCGGCCTTGCCTTTATCATCAGCTGATGAAACAGTCCGTTTGAGGACCTCAATGGGAGGCAAGTAGCTACCGTGGTTCAGAGTGTCAGCTTTGTAATTCAGTGAAGATCTTGCCCTGATGAATCTCATAATCCAAGGAGCATAGGGCTTCAGCTCGAATGGTGACATAGCAATATTGGCCAGAGTCCTCATGAAGAAATCATGGAAGTTGACGGGAACGCCATGAATGATGTTGAAAAGCATATTCTTCATGATGCCAACGACTTCTTCATCATTTGAGTCGTGGCCTTTGATGGGACTCATTGTCTTCGTCAGAATTCGATAGACAGTCCGAGGCACATAGAGTAATTCCTTGACGAGGAATTTGGTTCGTGGGGCTTGCCTTGGCTTCAAAGGCTTCATCAGCACTTGCATATAGTGATTTGAAAGTTCTGGTTCGTTGTAGATACAGCGAGCATCATCAAGGGGAGGATTGAGTGGTAGAGCACGAAGCAATTCAGTTGCTGGTGCCTTGTAGTGAGTATTTTTAGACATCCAGTCTAATACCCATGTGTTCACTTCTTCAGCGTCTCCGGTGATGTGCAGAGTTGCGTAGAATTGAAGAATGAGTTCTTCATTCCAGTCACAGATATCAATGCAGAAATTCAGAAGTCCTGCGTCGTGAAGAACACTGAGGACTGGCTCAAAGCCGGGCAGAGACTCCATGTCCACATGAGGAATATGTGCATGATCGAAGACTTTGTCTTTGTTGAAGAGCACTGAGGAATAGAAATTGGCTTGGATGGCAGTCCAGAAACGCCTCTTCCTTATGAGAGCAGAATCATATGGATTATAGTCAGTGAAGAATACGTGCTCGGCAAAGAAATCTTCAGCCTTGAACTTCTGTTTGCTTGAGAACAGATTCTTTTGCTTTGGCAGAGGGGTGTCAGTGAGTTGCATCACCACCTCAGGAATCGCGAGCTCAGGTTCTTCAGGCTGAGGAATTTCTTATTCCTCAATAGGTGCAGTCTGAGGATCAGCAGCAGCAGGTTCATCAGCACTAGTGGCTGGAATTTCTTCATGCACAGAGAGAGTGGGTTGAGTTTCTTCAGAGCCCAATTGAACTGTTGGTGCAGGGGACTGAGGTATCTGTTGGAGTGAGGTGAAGACAGGAGTATTGGGATGCTGACTTTCCCAAAATTCATCATTCATCACAGGTGTGGTGCACCCCATATCCACATCTTCATCTTCAATTTCCTCAACACCAGCCTCTTCAGCTGTGAACTGAGGCATAGGTGAGGAAATGACTGGCGTTGAAGGGATTGCGTCCACTTCAATTTCTTCATCAATCTGCTCTGACAAAGCAGCAGAATGATGTTCTTCATCAGATCCGATGGGGATCTCATAGTCTTCTCCAAAAGGAACAAGGTCCTTTGACGGCATGGAGGAAATTGGAATAGCATCAATTGGATGTTCGAGTGAGCTGGTCATTGGCTTCATTTTCTTCGTAGCCGAAGAATTTGACACAGCTGATGCCTTCCGTTTCTTCACTGCAGCTTGCTCTGCAACCTTGGTCTTCTTCACATCAAATGCACATGGAAGAATTGGTGTTGGTGTAGGCGCAGGAGGAGCTGAGGAATCTGGTTGGATTTCTTCAGGCGCAACTGATGCAGTTGCCCTGACTTGTTCAGTTTCTTTAGAAGCAGTAGCGAAGGCCAGACTCGCCACGCCAGATTCCGATTCTTTAGACGCCTCCTCTTCCTCATTTTCCTCAGATTCAGCTTCAGAGTCCATTTCCTTGCCAATGAGTGCCCGAGCCTTTTTGGAGCTGCTCTTCTTGTGAGATGAAGACTTCGAGGATTTTAATGATGAAGATTTTGACGATTCCTTCTTCTTCTTCTCATCATCAGAACTGTAATCCTTGTATTTATTATTCTTCAATTCCTTTTTCCACTGAGGACAATCTTGAATATAATGACCAGGTTTCTTGCATTTGTGGCACAGCCTTCTCTTATAGTCACTTGATGAGGAATCACTACTTCTTGAGGATTTTCCAAAGCGACCACGTCTTGAGAACTTCTGGAATTTCTTCACGAGCAGTGCTAGCTCCTGGCTCAATTCTTCAGGATCACCAAGGCTACTACCAGAGTCCTCACATTCAGACTCAGACACAACCTTGGCCTTCAGGGCATGTGGTTTGCCATAACTCGAACCATAGAGATCTCTCTTTTCAGCAAGCTAGAACTCGTGAGTATTTAGCCTTTCGAGGATATCGGCAGGATCAAGAGACTTGTAGTCAGCCCGTTCTTGTATCATCAGACCCAGAGTATCAAATGAGGAATCAAGCGATCTCAACAGTGTCTTCACCACCTCATGGTCAGTGATGTCAGTGGCACCGAGGGCTTGAAGCTCATTTGAGATGTCAGTGAGGCGATCAAAGGTTTGTTGGACATTTTCATTGTCGAGTCTTTTGAAGCGGTTGAAGAGATTCCGAAGAACATCAACTCGAGAGTCACGCTGAGTTGAGACTCCTTCATTCACTTTGGACAGCCTATCCCAGATAAGCTTAGCAGTTTCCAAAGCACTCACTCTTCCATACTGTCCTTTACTCAGATGGCCACATATGATATTCTTCGCTTGAGAATCGAGTTGCTTGAATCTCTTCACATCGGTAGCGTTCAGTGAGGGTGAAATAGAGGGAACACCATTTTCCACAACATACCAGAGATCGTTGTCAATTGCCTCGAGATGCATTCGCATATTGTTTTTCCAGTAGAGGTAGTCTGTCCCATCAAAGGTAGGACACCCAGCCGAGACCTTGATCATACCTGCGGTCGACATAACTAAAACTCCAGGCGGTTAAACCAAAATCACACAGAACAAGGGAGTACCTTGCTCTGATACCAATTGAAAGTGCATTATGTCGACTAGAGGAGGGGTGAATAGGCGATTTTTAAGTATTCTTCACTGAGGAATTTGCCGGTGAGGAAATTCCTTAGCGAAGAACTATTGGCAGCGGAATAAGTACTTAGAAGTAAGCATAACAGAATACACGCATGGTCATCATGATGAAATGAAGACTAGCACAGAGTACAGAGAGCATAATCACAGGATAACACAAGATGAAGACAAACAGACTAAAGAAATTGAACTAAGGAAATTGAGAAAGTCTTCAGTCAAAGTCTTCAAACACAGGTATGAACAAACACTCAACACAGTAATGAGGAAATGAAAGGGTTGAGGAAATAGAACCAGTTAGGTTGGTGAAGACAATGATTTGGTAGACCAGTTCCAACTGTTGTCTCAGTTGTATGTCTGGTTGGAGCGGCTGAGTATTTAAACTCGAGGACACGCAGTCCCGGACACCCAGTCGCTGAGCACGTAGCTCAGGACACCCAGTCCTCACCGTATTCTCCTTGAACTAAGGTCACGCAGACCTCGTCCAATCACTCGTGGTAAGTCTTCAGGCGACTTCCAAACCTTCACAGACTTGGTCACTCGGCGATCCACAATTCCTCTTGGATGCTCTAGACCTTGACGCCTAACCGTCTGGAAGAAGCACAGTCTTCAAAGGTAACAAGCGTCGGATCCACGCGGGATCAATTTCTTCAGTGATGCTCAATCACTTTGGGTTTGTAGGGGTTTGGTTTTGGGGTTTTTCCTCACTCAATGATTTTCTCTCAAAGTCCTCGGAGGATGGATTGCTCTCAAATGACGAGTGTCAAGTTCTCTCGGAGCAGCCAACCAGCTAGTGGTTGTAGGGGGCGGCTATTTATAGCCTAGGGAGCAGCTCGACATGATAAGACATAAATGCCCCTCAATGATATGACCGTTAGGTGGATAAGATATTTTGGGACAGCTGGCGCGCAGCACAGCAACGGTCGAAAATTTGACTCTCAAATTCCTCAGGGCTATCATGTTCCTCACCGTGTAGGTAATTCGCACTGACGAATTCCTAACTCCTCAGTCAGAACAAATTCATCAGCGACCAGAAGAACTTCGTCTCTGTCACTGAAGAAAGTGACTGAACTGTATGAGATTTCCAAAGGCTTCACTTGAAGGGATTGGTAGGTGTAGGATTTTGAGTTGAGCATCACATGGAAACTTTTCCTTAGTATTTCCTCGACCCCCTTTAACAGTACGGTGTTTCCTATGACTCAAGAAAGAGAAAATGAAACTACGAAAACAAAAGTCTTCACGCTTCATGTTCCACAAATGAATACCAAGTCTTCAAGGTCACACCAATTTCTTCACTTTCAAAGTCTTCAGAAAGTCTTCAGAATATCAAAGTCTTCAGTTGAAGAACTTCATTTTTAGGGGTCGACTTTCTCTGTAAATATCAAACTCCTCATAGACTTATAGACCTGTGTACACTCACAAACGCATTAGTCCCTTAACCTATAAGTCTTCAATACACCAAAATCACTAAGGGGCACTAGATGCACTTACACATACCACATGGGCAAGATGACTGAAAGCCTCGTTTTCAGTAAGATGGAACAAGAAAGCAACTTGTTGGAAGTAATACATTTTGATATGTGCAGTCCAATGAGTGCTGAGGCACGCTATGAATATCATTACGCACTTAATTCACAGATGATTTGAGTAGATTCTTAGTATATTTACTTGATGAAACACAAATCTGAATTATTGAAAGGTTCAAGTAATTTCAGAGTGAAGTTGAAGATCGTCGTGACAAGAGGATAAAATGTCTATGATATGATCATAGAGATGAATATCTGAGTTACGAGTTTGGCACACAATTAAGACATTGTGGAAATTGTTTCACAACTAATACCGCCTGAAACACCATGGTGTGATGGTGTGCCCGAACATCATAACTGCACCCTATTGGATATGGTGCATACCATGATTTCTCTTATCAAATTACCACTATCGTTTATGGGTTAGGCATTAGAGACAACCGCATTCACTTTAAATAGGGCACCACGCAATTCCCTTGAGACGACATCGTATGAACTATGGTTTGGAGAAACCTAAGCTGTCATTTCTTAAAAGTTTGGGGCTGCGACGCTTATGTGAAATTTTTTCAGGTTGATAAGCTCGAACCCAAAGTGGATAATTGCATCTTCATAGGACACCCAAAAAAAGTTGGGTGTACCTCCTATCTCAGGTCCGGAAGCAAAAGGGAATTTTTTCTAGAATCGGGTCCTTTCTCGAGGAAAAGTTTCTCTCGAAATAAGTGAGTGGGAGGATGGTGGAGACTTGATAAGGTTATTGAACTGTCACTTCAACTAGTGTGTAGCAGGGCACAGGAAGTTGTTCCTGTGGCGCCTACACCAATTGAAGTGGAAGCTGATGATATTGATCATTAAACTTCGGATGAAGTCACTACCAAAACTTGTAGGTTGACAAGGATACGTACTACTCAAAAGTGGTACATAATCCTGTCTTGGAGGTCATGTTACTAGATAACAATGAACGTACGAGCTATGGAGAAGCAATGGTGGGCCCGGATTCCAACAAATGGCTAGAGGCCATAAAGCCCGAGAGAGGATCCATGTCTAGAAACCAAAGTGTAGACTTTGGAAGAACTACTTGATGGTCGTAAGGCTATTGGGTACAGATGTATTTTAAAAGGAAGAAGGAGAATGATGGTAAGTGTCACCATTAAGAAGGCTCGACTTGTCGCTAAGATGTTTTCTGACAAGTTCAAGGAGTTGACTACGATGATACTTTCTCACTCGTAGTGATGCTAAGAGTCTATTAGAATTATATTACCAGCCACTGCATTATTTATGAAATCTTGCAAATAGGATGTCAAAATATAGTTTCCTCGACGATTTTCTTGCGGAAAGGTTGTATCTAATACAACCAGAAGGTTTTGACAATCCTAAAAGATGCCAACAAGTATGCAAAGCTCCAGCAATCCTTCTAAGGACTGGAGTAAGCATCTCGGAGTTGGAATATACGCTTTGATGAGATGATCAAAGATTTTGGATTTATACAAAGTTTATGAGAAACTTGTATTTCCAAAGAAGTGAGTGGGAGCATTATAGAATTTCTGATGAGTATATGTTGTTGACGTATTGTTGGTCAGAAATGATGTAGAGTTTCTGGAAAGCATATAGGGTTATTTGAAAAGTGTTTTTCAATGGAAAACCTAGATTAAGCTGCTTGAACGTTAAGCATCAAGATCTATAAGGATAGATCAAGATCGCTTGATAGTACTTTCAAACGAACACATACCGTGACAAGATTTTGAAGGAGTTCAAAATAGATCGGCAAAGAAGGAGTTCTTGGCTGTGTTATAAGGTGTCAGTATTGAGTAAGACTCAAGACCTGACCACGGAAGAATAGAGAGAAAGGACGAAGGTCGTCCCCTACGCCTTAGATGTAGGCTCTACAGTATGCTATGCTGAGTACCGCACGTGAAGTGTGCCTTGCCATGAGTCAGTCAACGGGTACAAGAGTGATCCAGGAATGGATCACATGACAGCAGTCAAACTTAACCTTAGTAACTAGTGGACTAAGGAATTTTCTCGATTATGGAGGTGGTAAAAGAGTTCGTCGTAAAGGGTTACTCCGATGCAAACTTTGACACTAATCTGGATGACTCTGAGTAGTAGACCGGATTCGTATAGTAGAGCAATTATTTGGAATAGTTCCAAATAGCGCGTGGTAGCTGCATCTACAAGATGACATAGAAATTTGTAAAGCACACAAAAATCTGAAAGGTTTAGACCCGTTGACTAATAACCTCTCTCACAGGCGAGATATGATCAAACCCCATGGGTGTTGGATTCATTACAATCACATGTTAATGTGAACTAGATTATTGACTCTAGTGCAAGTGGGAGACTGTTGGAAATATGCCCTAGAGGCAATAATAAAATGGTTATTATTGTATTTCCTTGTTCATGATAATTGTGTATTGTTGATGCTATAATTGTATTAATTGTTAACCATAATACATGTGTGAATACATAGACCACAACATGTCCCTAGTGAGCCTCTAGTTGACTAGCTCATTGATCAATAGATGGTTATGGTTTCCTGACCATGGACATTGGATGTCATTGATAACGGGATCACATCATTAGGATAATGATGTGATGGACAAGACCCAATCCAAAGCATAGCACAAGATCGTGTAGTTCATTTGCTAAGAGCTTTTCTAATGTCAAGTATCATTTCCTTAGACCATGAGATTGTGTAACTCCCGGATACCGTGGGAGTGCTTTGGGTGTACCAAACGTCACAACGTAACTGGGTGACTATAAAGGTGCACTACAGGTATCTCCGAAAGTGTCTGTTGGGTTGGCACGAATCGAGACTGGGATTTGTTACTCCGTATGAAGGAGAGGTATCTCTGGGCCCACTCGGTAATGCATCATCATAATGAGCACAATGTGACTAAGTAGTTAGTCATGGGATCATGCATTACGAAACAAGTAAAGTGACTTGCCGATAACAAGATTGAACGAGGTATTTGGATACCGACGATCGAATCTCGGGCAAGTAACATACCAATTGACAAAGGGAATTGCATACGGGATTGCTTGAATCCTTGACATCGTGGTTCATCCGCTGAGATCATCGTGGAACATGTGGGAGCCAACATGGGTATCCAGATCCCGCTGTTGGTTATTGGCCAGAGAGCTGCCTCGGTCATGTCTGCATGATTCCTGAACCCGTAGGGTCTACACACTTAAGGTTCGATGACGCTAGGGTTATAAAGGAAGTATGTATGTGGTTACCGAATGATGTCCGGAGTCCCGGATGAGATCCCAGACATCACGAGGAGTCCCGGAATGGTCCGGAGGTAAAGAATAATATATAGGAAGTGTGGTTTTTGCTACCGGAAGTATTTCGGGGGTCACCGGTAATGTACCTGGACCACTGGAAGGGTTCCGGGGGTCCACCGGGAGGGGCCACCTGCCCCGGAGGCTTGCATGGGCCTAGAGTGGGAAGGGGACAGTCCCACGAAGGCCCAAGGCGCAACTATGAGAGGAGAGGGGAAATACCCCTCTCCCTCCTTGTCTCTCGTAGTGCTTGGTAAAGCCCTGCTGGAGTGCCACGCTCCTCCATCACCACCACGCCACTGTGCTGCTGCTGGACGGAGTCTTTCCCAACCTCTCTGAGGGAGTCCTGGATTAGGGGGTGTCCGGATGACCGGACTATATCCTTTGGCCGGACTCCTAGACTATGAAGATACAAGATTGAAGACTTCATCCCGTGTCCGGATGGGACTTTCCTTGGCATGGAAGGCAAGCTTGGCGATACAGATATGTAGATCTCCTCCCATTGTAACCGACTCTGTGTAACCCTAGCCCTCTCCGGTGTCTATATAAACCGGAGGGTTTTAGTCCATAGGACGAACAACAATCATACCACAGGCTAGCTTCTAGGGTTTAGCCTCTCTGATCTCGTGGTAGATCTACTCTTGTACTACCCATATCATCAATATTAATCAAGCAGGAGTAGGGTTTTACCTCCAGCGAGAGGGCCCGAACCTGTGTAAAAACATCGTGTCCCTTGTCTCCTGTTACCATCCGCCTAGACACACAGTTCGGGACCCCCTACCCGAGATCCGCCGGTTTTGACACCGACATTGGTGCTTTCATTGAGAGTTCCTCTGTGTCGTCATCTTTAGGCCCGATGGATCCTCCGATCATCAACAACGATGCGGTCCAGGGTGAGACTTTTCTCCCCAGACAGATCTTCGTATTCGGTGGCTTTGCAGTGCGGGCCAATTCGCTTGGCCATCTGGAGCAGATCGAAAGCTACACCCCTGGCCATCAGGTCAGATTTGGAAGTTTGAACTACACGGCTGACATCCATGGTGACATGATCTTCGACGGGTTCGAGCCACAGTCGAGCATGCCGCACTGTCACGATGGGCATGATCTAGCTCTGCCGCCGAACAGTACCCAGGAGGCCGCCCCAGTGTCCACTCCGACCCTTAGCTCAGAGCTGACTGCGCCAATCGAGGACGGGTGGCTGGACACCGACTCGGGGGATGCAATCTCTACGGCGATCAAGCCGAACACCAGCCTTGTCCTTTGTGAAGCTCGTGACTCCAAGGTGCCGAACTCCTTTTCGGACTCCGAACCTTACGCGCCCCTGCTGATCGAACCCGATTGGGCACCGATCATGGAGTTCACCGCCGCGGACATCTTTCAGCACTCGCCCTTCGACAACATTCTGAATTCACTAAAGTCTCTCTCTTTATCAGGAGAGCCCTGGCCAGACTATGGTCAGCAAGGTTGGGATGCGTACGATGAAGAAATTCAAAGCCCACCCACCACCCACTTCGTAGCCACTGTCGATGATTTAACCAACATGCTTGACTTCGACTCCGAAGACATCGACAGTATGGACGCCTATGTAGGAGACGACCAAGAACTCGCGCCTATAGGACACTGGAAGGCCACCTCGTCATACGACATATACATGGTGGACACCCCAAAAGAAGGGAATGGCAACGGAACAACGGAGGATGACCCCTCCAAGAAGCAGCCTAAGCGCCGGCGTCAGCGGCGCCGCTCTAAGTCCCGCCAAAGCAAAAACAGCGATTCCGGCACGGGAGATAATAACACCCCGAACAGTGCCGAAGACAACCCCCTCCAGCAGAATTCAACACAGGAGGATGGAGAGGCCAGCCCTCATGAGAGAGCGGCAGACCGAGAGGTAGAGGACGATAATTACATGCCTCCCTCCGAAGACGAGGAAAGCCTCGACGACGACGAATTTGTCATACGAGAGGATCCCGTCGAACAAGAGCGCTTCAAACGCAGGCTTATGGCCACTGCGAGGAGCCTCAAGAAAAAACAGCAGCAGCTTAGAGCTGACCAAGTCTTGCTAGCCGACAGATGGACTGAAGTCCTTGCGGTCGAAGAGTACGAACTCGAACGCCCCTCCAAGAGCTACCCAAAGCACAGGCTGCTACCCCGATTAGAGGAGGAAGCACCTAAACCTACATCACCAGTGCACGACGCGGCCGACCGGCCACCTCGTGGCCGCGACAGAGAGGCCTCTCGGCCATCCACTCAAGCCGCATCCCGGCGTCTCTCAAAAATACCAAGGCACGGGGAAATGCGCCAGACCTGCGAGACATATTGGAGGACAAGGCAAGGCAAACAAGATCGAGTTACGGATCGCGTGGGCACCCCACGACACATGACGATAACCGTCACGCCGGATATGGCAAATACGGCCAGGCCGAACACAGCAGACAAAGCTCATTTGAGCTACGTCGTGATGTAGCCCAATACAGAGGCGCCGCACACCCACTATGCTTCACAGACGAAGTAATGGATCATCAAATCCCCGAGGGTTTTAAACCCGTAAACATCGAATCATACGATGGCACAACAGATCCTGCGGTATGGATCGAGGATTATCTCCATCATATCCAAATGGCCCGCGGTGATGATCTACACGCTATCAAATACCTCCCACTCAACTTAAAGGACCAGCTCGACATTGGCTTAATAGCTTGCCAGCAGAGCCAATTGGCTGCTGGGAGGACCTGGAATCCGCATTCCTCGACAATTTCCAGGGCACCTATGTGCGACCACCAAATGCCGATGACCTAAGCCACATAATTCAGCGGCCAGAGGAATCGGCCAGACAATTCTGGACACGGTTCCTAACCAAGAAAAATCAAATAGTCGGCTGTCCGGACGCAGAGGCCCTCGCAGCCTTCAAACACAACATCCGTGATGAATGGCTTGCCCAACACCTAGGACAGGAAAAGCCGAAATCCATGGCAGCCCTCACAACACTCATGACCCGATTTTGCGCTGGAGAAGACAGCTGGCTAGCTCGTAGTAATAACATGACCAAGAGCCCTGGTAATTCGGATACCAAGGACAACAATGGCAGGTCGCATCGCAACAAGCACAAGCGCCGCATTAACGGCGACAATACTGAGGATACGACAGTTAATGCCGGATTCAGAGGCTCTAAACCCGGTCAGCGGAAAAAGCCATTCAAAAGAAATACTCCAGTCCCGTCCAGTTTGGACCGAATACTCGATCGCTCATGCCAGATACACGGCACCCCCGAACAACCAGCCAATCACACCAACAAGGATTGTTGGGTGTTCAAGCAGGCAGGCAAGTTAAGTGCAGAAAGCAGAGACAAGGGGCTGCACAGCGATGATGAGGAGGAGCCCTGGCCGCTGAACAATAGGGGACAGAAGGGCTTTCCCCCACAAGTGCGGACGGTGAACATGATATACGTAACCCACATACCCAAAAGAGAGCGAAAGCGTGCACTCAGGGACGTATATGTGTTGGAGCCAGCCACCCCACTAGCATCCGCCACGGCGGATTCGCCCCATTGGTTCTAGACCCAATCATTGACGGATTTCACCTCACTAGAGTCCTTATGGACGGCGGCAGCAGCCTGAACCTGCTTTATCAGGATATAGTACAAAAAATGGGCATAGATCCCTCGAGGATTAAACCCACAAAGACAACCTTTAAAGGCGTCATACCAGGTGTAGAGGCCAACTATACAGGCTCAGTTACAATCGAAGTGGTCTTCGGATCCCCGGATAATTTCTGAAGCGAGGAGTTAATCTTCGACATAGTCCCGTTCTGCAGTGGCTATCACGCCCTGCTCGGACGAACCACACTTGCAAAGTTCAATGCGGTGCCGCACTATGCATACCTCAAGCTCAAGATGCCAGGCCCTCGAGGAGTCATTAAGGTGAATGGAAACACCGAACGCTCTCTCCGAACGGAGGAGCATACGGCGGCACTTGCGGCGGAAGTACAAAGTAGCCTCTCAAGGCAATTCTCCAGTCCGGCTATTAAACGTTCGGACACCGTCAAGTGCGCCCAGAGTGACCTACAACAAGACCACATGGCACGTTCCGAGCAAGTGTAGCAGTGCGGCCCCAACCCCAGCCCTCGCAAAATTGTAAAACCAGTACCACGCATACATAACTACATCCTAGAAATACCATGGGCATAAGGGGAGGGGCACAACCACGGCACGCCCAAAATGCAGCTCAACCGCACTAGGGGCTCCTGATTTTGTCATTTCTTTTTTCTTACTTTCAGGACTCCACTCTCCGGAAGGCCTGCCCGACAGTACAATCACCGAACACACAATGCAATAGCCAGGGAAGCAGCAAGCTACGTCGAATGTCCATGTGGTCTCTATAACGAGCTAAATACCTGTCTTACATAAAGTCTCGTGGCTTGCCCCTGGAGGGGGACATGTCAAATAATCCCATCTCTTGCTTATCGCACTATTTGTATTGTTCTGCTTTCACAGCACCCTTTTGATAAACAATACATAGCTCTTGTCTATTATTATTGCATTCATTTTTTCTGTAAATATGTTCAGTTATGACATTATGCAACCATACACTATGGTACGGCCAATACACCAGGGGCTTAAGTACCCCAGAATAAGGTGTGAGAAGTGTGAACACTCTCACGAGTGCGGCACCCCGAACTTATAGCATTATATGCATCGGCTCCGAATCATGTCTTGGGTCAATAGTTGGGTTTGCCCGGCTCCCATGTTTTGGTACCTTAGTTCCGTTATATCGGCTAAGGTAGCGCTGGGAGAACTACTGCGATTGTGCCCCGGTTGAGCTGGGTTAAGCACCTCAGTAGAGAAAGCTAAAACTGACCGTCATGATAGGGCGAGAGCCGGTCGCTGTTCGAGAGGTTTCAAGTCCTTAAATACTTGTGCCGCTTCGAGCGAGGAGCGGGCTTTGTCCGGCCTAGGCGTGGATAGCGCCCCGAACTCGGTCTTCCGAATACTAGGGGCTTCGCCGAAATTTAAAATTATAGAATTCTATGGCTAAGTGAGAGTGATAAAGCATTATAGTCCGATTGCCTTGTTCGTTGTGCTGAGCGCCTCCCTCGAAGGACCCAAGAATGGGAAAAGAGCGCTCAGGTTTATCCCGAACACCCCAGCACTTGTGGCATGGGGGTAGAAGCCGACGACTCGCCATCTCTCAGATTTAATAAACGGACGCAAGAAGGTAATATTTTAAATTCAAAAAGCGTTGCTTAGCGCATATGAAAAAGTTTTCAGCACACAGGATAACACGAGCGAGTTTACTCAAAAATTACATCCTTGGAACACTCATTCGCCACAAGGCAGGCACCCTTCAGGACGCCCTCATATTACAACTCGGGCTTGCGATGCTCCTTCACCTCCGGTGGCCCATATGTCACCAGCTTCTCAGCATCCATCTTGTCCCAGTGTACTTTAACACGGGCAAGGGCCCTACGGGCGCCTTCAATGCATACAGAGCGCTTGATGACTTCAAGCCGTGGACATGCATCCACCAGCCGCCTCACCAGCCCAAAGTAGCTCCCTGGCATGACCTCCCCATGCCATAGCCGGCCTATATAGGCCCTTCATGGCCTGTTCGGCTACCTTATGGAGCTCGACCAGCTGCTTCAGCTGGTCTCTCAAGGGCACCGGGTGTACGGCCTCAACATACTGGGACCAGAACACCTGTGTCGAGCTCCCTTCCTCGGCTCGGTAGAATGCGGCAGTGTCGGACACACTGCAGGGCAGATCTGCGAATGCTCCTGGAGAGCTCCGGACTCGGGTAAGTAACAAGTAATTCACTTTCACATGCTTGCTTTGCAAAAAGAATGCCTTACCCGCCGTGATCTTCTTCATCGCCTCAATGTCCTAGAGGGCTTTTTGGGCTTCGGTCTTGGCAGATTTGGCGCTCTCAAGGGCCGAGGCAAGCTCGGACTCTCGAGTCTTTGAGTCAAGCTCCAAACTCTCGTGTTTTTTCACAAGAGCGTGGAGCTCTTGCTGCACCTCCGCCACCCGCGCCTCCTGCTTTTCTCGCTCGATGCGCTCCACGGCCGCATTGTCTTCGGCCTTGGACATCGCTTCCTTTAGGGTCGCCACCTCGGTTGTGGCCCCTGTAATACTCACGTTGGTCCTGTCATTATTTGCAACCAGATCTTTTTATATACTTACATAAGGTATTACTTACCTTCCTTGTCCTCGAGGTGCTTCTTGGCAAGGTCGAGCTCATTCTCGGACTGCTCAAGGCTCTGCTTCAATGCACCGACCTCCGCAGTCAGTGCGGCAGAGGTCAGTAGCGCAGCCTGCATTCCCATATTTACATACTTATGTTAGACTCCTGCGTATATCTTTTTAGATCCACAGTTCAGCTTTTCTTTGCGAACACCAAACTGAGCATCAGGGGCTACTGTCTATGCGGTAATATTTTTACATGTCTTAAATACATACCTCAAAGCCTGTTAGAAGGCTGGAACAGGCTTTCGTCAGCCCGCTGTTGGCATACTAAACCTTCTGGATCACCGCACTCATAATATTGCGGTGCTCCTCGTCGATGGAGGCGCCATTAAGCACCTCCACCAAATTATCCGGTGCCTCCGGTTGGACGAAGGTCACTAGCATCATAGGCTTGCCCTTCTTACTAAGGGGCCGCCTGCCGGACTTCGGAACCACCAAAGGTTCCGGTGAAGTGTTCGGCCCAGGGCCGGACTTAGAGCCCTTTGAGGTTTTATCCCCTGTGCGCCTGGAGTCAGGGAGGTCGCCTTGCGGCGCCTCCAGGACCACCTCCTCCTGGCTTGGCCCCTTTTGGGACTCCACCTCGGCATCATCCGTAGGGCGAGGGGAGGTAGCGGTCGGGAGTGAAAGACTATTCACATCCGACGAATCCAGGGAGCCACTCGACGAAGCGTCGAGCCGGGCCTTGGGCGGACTGCATGATTATATTCGGCGTCAGAAGATACTGTGCAATAAAGGAACGCCATGAGTTATTCTGGTATCCGGATACTTACGATTTTGCAAGGGGCTTGGCCCTGGATGGCCACTCCTCTTCGCCGTCGTCGGTGTTGGTGAAGTAGTCTGGAGGAAGGGTCTTTCCCATCTTGGACCCTTCGGCCCCCCTAGTTGGGGCGGCCTTCCTTTTCTTTCCTCCCCCCGTTGGATGGGGAGAGGCCTCTTCTTCCTCCTCCTCGTCTCCGTGGGAGGGGTGCTCTTTGGAGTCATCGGACGATGAATCCGACACCACAAGGTGCCGGGAACTCTTTCGTGTTCCCGTGGCCTTCTTCTTGGTCTTCTTCTCCGGCACCACGTGAGGTGCCGGGACCAGTAGCTTCGCCAGGCGGGCATCTACTGGGCCTTCGGGCAAAGGAGCCGGACAGTCGATCTCTCCGGACTTCTTCTCCGGCACCACGTGAGGTGCAGGGAACGGGAGCTTAGATCCCGCATAAGAGTCAAACAATGAAAAACAAATATCCTGTAAAGGGTAAAACAAGCTTACTATGCTGGCTTAGCGCTTCACGCAGAATCCGCGATCCTCGGTAATGGGAGGGGGAACCTCGGCGCCCTTGAATAGCACCTTCCAGGCATCCTCGTGCGTTGTGCCAAAGAGTCTGGACAAAGTTTGGTGCTGCGCCGGGTCGAACTCCCACAAGTTAAAAGCTCGTCGTTGACACGGGAGGATCCGACAGAAGAGCATGACCTGGACTATGCTGACAAGTTTAACCTTCTTGTCCACCAGATTTTGGACGCAAGTTTGGAGTCTGGTCAACTCTCCCGAATTACCCCATGATAGGCCCGTCTCTTTCCAGGAGGTGAGCCATGTGGGGATGCCAGATTGGAATTGGGGGGTTGCTGCCAATTCAGGGTCACGCGGCTCGATGATGTAGAACCACCCCGATTGCCACCCTTTGATGGTTTCCACAAAGGAGCCCTCGAGCCATATGACGTTAGGCATCTTACCCACCATGACGCCTCCGCACTCTACTTTCTGGCCGCCCACCACCTTCGGCTTGAAACTGAAGGTCTTCAGCCATAAGCTGTAGTGGGGCTTGATGCGGAGGAAGGCCTCACACACGACGATAAACGCCGAGATGTTGAGGATGAAGTTCGGAGCCAGATCATGGAAATCCAGGCCGTAGTAGAACATGAGCCCCCGGACAAATGGGTGGAGTTGGAAGCCCAGTCCGTGGAGGAAATGGGGGAGGAACACCACCCTCTCATGGGGCCTGGGGGTGGGGATGAGCTGCCCCTCGTCTGGAAGCCGGTGTGCAATGTCGTTGGACAAGTATCCGGCTTTCCTCAACTTTTTGATCTGCCACTCCATGACGGAGGAGGCCATCCACCTGCCTCCCGCTCCGGACATGGCTGGAGAAGGTTGAGGTGGGAAGTGTGGCCTTAGGGCGCTGGAGCTCGAGTGCACGGAAATGGATAAGCAAAGGAGGAAGAAGGCGTAGATGCAAAAAGTGGATCCTTATCCCCTTATATGGGCGGATGAAACTATGTGCCCCCACTAGCCTGGTAAAACTCGCTTATCTCCCAAGCGCCATGATTAATGGCATAGTTGGGTAACCCACGCCCATATTGATGAGAATCCCGGAATAAGGGGAAACGATCTCTGCTTCGACAAGACGTGCCAAGGAAACCACCTCGCTAAACGCGCTGAGTTGGGACGGTAAAACGATTCGAATAAAGGCTTGGCCGTGGCGTGTTGTCACGCTGCGGAATACGTCAGCAGATTAGATTTGTACAGATATTATTCTCTCCACGGTGGTATGTGGAACTTATTTTGCAGAGCCGGACACTATCCTTATGTTCAAAATCTTCTATGAAGTATTTGTAGGAGGAACCCGCCTTGCAATGCCAAAGACAATCCGCGCGCTGGACTCGTCGTCATTGAAGCCTGGTTCAGGGGCTACTGAGGGAGTCCTGGATTAGGGGGTGTCCGGATGACCGGACTATAGCCTTTGGCCGGACTCCTGGACTATGAAGATACAAGATTGAAGACTTCGTCCCGTGTCCGCATGGGACTTTCCTTGGCGTGGAAAGCAAGCTTGGTGATACGGATATGTAGATCTCCTCCCATTGTAACTGACTCTGTGTAACCCTAGCCCTCTCTGGTTTCTATATAAACCGGAGGGTTTTAGTCCGTAGGACGAACAACAATCATACCATAGGCTAGCTTCTAGGGTTCAGCCTCTCTGATCTCGTGGTAGATCTACTCTTGTACTACACATATCATCAATATTAATCAAGCAGGAGTAGGGTTTTACCTCCATCGAGAGGGCCCGAACCTGGTTAAAAACATCGTGTCCCTCGTCTCCTGTTACCATCCTCCTAGAGGCACAGTTTGGGACCCCCTACCCGAGATCCGCCGATTTTGACACCTACACTCTCCCTCTCTTCTTGCTGGATCAAGGCACGGGAGACGTCACCGGGCTGCACGTGTGTTGAATGCGGAGGCACCGTTCTTTGGTGCTTAGATCGGATTCGGTCGCGATCTGAATCGCTTCGTGAATGAATCCACCGACCACGTTCTTGTAACGCTTCTGCATCGCGATCTTCAAGGGTATGAAGATACACTCCCCTCTCTCTTGTTGCTAGAATCTCCATAGATTGATCTTGGTGATGCGTAGAAAATTTTGAATTTCTTCTACGTTCCCCAACACTGATGACCTTAGTCACATAATCCAGCAACCCGACGAATCATCCTAGAAGCTCTAGACCAGGTTCTTAATCAAAAAGAACCAGATTGTGGATTGTCCAGACGTCGATCGCAACCTTCAAACACAGCGTCCGAGATGAGTGGCTTGCCTGACACCTTGACCAAGAAAAGTCATAGTCCATGGCAGCCCTCACCGCACTTATGATCCACTTTTGGACGGGAGAAGATAGCTGGCTAGCTCGTAAAAGCAATTGTACCAGCGACGCAGGCACCTCTGAAGCTAGGGACAACAATGGCAAGCCACGACGCAACAAGCACAAGCGTCGAAACGATAACAAAGACACTACGGTCAATGCCGGATTCAGTGGCCCCAAATTCGGTTAATGGAAGAAGCCATTCAAAGAAGGCAAAGATGGTCCATCCAGTTTGGATAGAATACTTGATCGACCTTGCCAGATTCATGGCACCCCCGATAAACATGCCAATCACACGAACAGAAACAGTTGGGTCTTTAAACAGGACGACAAGCTCAACACTGAACACAAGGGGAAAAGTCTGCCCAGTGAGGACGACGAAGGACAGCCTCGCCCACCGAACACAGGGGGGCAGAAAAAATTTCCCCCCGAGGTCAGAACAGTGAATATGATCTACGTCACACACATCCCCAAGAGGGAGCTCAAGCACGCACTAAGGGACGTCTATGCCATAGAACCTGTCGCCCCAAAATTCAACCCATGGTCGGCATGTCCAATAACCTTCGATTGAAAGGATCACCCGACCAGTATCCGTCATAGAGGATCGGCAGCTTTGGTCCTCGACCCAATCATTAACGGATTCCACCTCACACGAGTCCCCATGGACGGGGGCAGTAGTCTTAACCTACATTACCAAGACACTATCCGCAAAATGGACATTGATCTGTCACGAATCAAGCCCACTAAAAATACCTTTAAAGGAGTAATACCTGGCGTAGAGGCATGCTGCTCGGGCTCAATAACATTGGAAGTGGTCTTTGGCTCGCCAGACAACTTCCGCAGCAAAGACTTGATCTTCTATCGCATCCCCTTCCGCAGTGGCTATCACGCACTGCTCGGACAGACCACTTTTGCTAGATTCAACGCGGTCCCGCACTATGCTTATTTAATGCTCAAGATGGCCAGTCCACGCGGCGTCCTAATAGTCAATGGAAACACGGAATGCTCCCTCCATACGGAGGAGCACACTTCGGCTCTCGCAGCCGAAGTACAGAGAGTCCCCCTCAAGTCGCACACCTCATGGGCCATCAAGCCGCCGGACTTTGTTAAAAGAGTCCGGTCAGTCCCGCAAGCTGACGGCTTGGTACTTCTAGAGCTAGACTAGCAGTTTCGCCTCCATCGATCGCCGCACACACCCGCAGAATTCATACCGCGCATGCATCATTACGCACTCAAAATACCTTGGGAATCAATGGAGGCACAATACGGACAGGTCTATAGTATGGTTCGACCCTGTATGACCTTCCACCTTTATTTGATTACTTTTTTTCTCCTACAACAGGTGCATTCGAACCTATATATCCTACGGACTTACAAGGACTCTCTTCGAGCCCAG
Source organism: Triticum aestivum (assembly GCF_018294505.1). NCBI lineage: Eukaryota > Viridiplantae > Streptophyta > Magnoliopsida > Poales > Poaceae > Triticum > Triticum aestivum. Next base: position 100,899,376 of record NC_057813.1, on the reverse strand, counting down.
TTTCGTGTGGATAACCAAAGACCATTCCTTTTAAGGAACCCCTCTCTACAAGGCAAAAGCGGCACAGCCGTGCGGCAGGATATCCAAAGGACTCTTCAGATGAAACCTTATTCAAAGGACCTGCATTGAGCTTTGCTCCTTATTATTAGACCCCCAGCATGTAAAATGGCTTTGGTGCTTATGGTACCCTCTGTAAGATCACGTTTTGATGTATCAATTAGATCCTACTGGGGACAATTTTTCAGTATCAACTTTATTCACAAAACTATACTCCATCTCCCCAGTTGTCTCACTCACATAACTCGACACCCAGGGGTTGTTTGGTTGGAGGCCTGTGCATCATGCCTGAGAAAAAATGCTGCCTGAGTGCTCCCTGAGTTGGTGGACAAATTTTCCTGGTCAGGCTAGTCCGGCACAACGTGTTTGGTTCGTGCCCTGGTCTGGCATCCTATATTTTGATTCTTAAATATTGTTGACGGTTGTTTATCACTGCCAGGCAGTGGCTACCATGCCTCAGGCGCGGGAAAAAGGTGGCCTGAGCCATGCTAATGACCGTGCCTGAGCTAAGCATTGTACCTTCTTCTATATTTTATATCTAGTCCAGGCTAATGGCACTGCTAGGCACCTCCATGTCAGGCATGCATTTCTTTCCTCATGCATGAACCAAACAAGCATCAGGCATGCTTCAGGGACAGTTCAGGTCAGGCACATACTATTGTGGACACCAACCAAACAGCCCCCCATTGCCAGGGGCTCTATACGGCCACATATGTGTGGCCAAACAAAAGCCCGAACAGCTTTGTAGCACACTTCAGAGTCCCGAAAACTTGGCATTATATGCATCGGCTCCGAATCATGTCTTTGGTCAATAGTTGGGTTGCTCGGCTCCTGTGTTTGTTACCTTACGTTATGTTCGTTCATCTAGGGTAGTAAAGGGAGAACTACTACGATTGTGTTTCTGGTTCGTCCGGTCAAACACCTCAGTAGAGAAAGCCAAAAACTGATGTCATGATGCGGCGTGAGCTGGTCAGCCACTCGGCGACTTACTAAATCTTTAGCGATTTTTTCGGTATTAAACGAAGGACTATTTTACCGGTCATGTACGTAACGCATCTCTATTCAGATAGCCGCATACGTACCAGGGGCTATTTTGTAACCCCATCCTCAAATTCATATTGCTAAGTGAGAGTGGTAAAGCCATATAGTCTGATTGCCTGGTTCGCCACACTGACACCTCTGCTATGGACCAAGACGTTGGGAGAAGAGTGCTGATGTGCCATTCCTTACACCCTCGTAGCATCTATGTGGGGGCCAAAGCCGACGATTGGAAAACTCTCAGGAATACAAAAACGGACGCATAGGAGGAAAGAACTTTCAGACAATGGCAAGCATTAATACATATAATAAACATGTCCGGGTCGTTCGAATACATTCATTCGAATATAATGTCCTTCGAGCATTGACCCTCTATCAAGCGAGCACCCTCTAGGATGTCGTCTAAATAGCCTCCAGCGTGCGGTGGTCCTTGGCTTTGGGAGGACCCTCAACCGCGATAACGACAACCTTCATCTTTGCCCAGTGCATCTTGACGCGGGCGAAGGCCATCCGTGCACCTTCTATGCACACTGACCGCTTGATTGCATAATTTCTGGGCACGGCATCGATGAGTCGCCGCACTAGGCCAAAATAGCTGCTCGGAATGGGTTCGGCTGGCCACAGCCGGACTATGACCTCCTTCATGGCTGCTCCAGACATTTTATACAGCTCGGCCCACTGTGCCACTTGGTCATTCAGCTGCGCCGAGGGATCCTGCGTCGCAAACTGTGACCAGAATAGCTTCTTCATCGCATGCCCCTTCTGTGCTTGGTAGAATTGCGCAGCGTCGGCGGCGCTCTTCGGAAGATCCGCAAGGGCAACGGAGAACTCCATAGTCGATTAAGCAAGGCATACCTCTGATCGCGAAACTTAGATTGTAAAAGAAAGGGCTTACCAGCCGCTATCTGTCCGGCCTGTCGGATCTCCTCACGAGCCGCTCGAGATTCGGACCTCGCCTCTTGTGCCTCCTGAAAGGCCTTGGCGAGTTCGGCCTCCTTAGCTTTATTATCCTCCTCGAGGAGCTCGCACTTGAGAGTGGCATCCTTGAGCTCTTGCTCAACTTTGGATACCCGCTCCTCAAGCTGGCGCCGGGTAGCCTCTTCGGCCTTCAAATCAGCAGCTGTTTTCTAAGCGGCCGCATCACTCACCCTTGCATGCTCCTTCGCGCGGGCAAGGTCACTCCTGAGGGTCTCGACCTCAGCAGCGCCATCTGCAATTATGCAGATAGCAGCGTGTAAGATTCAGCTTAGCATTTGTAAACTAATTCAATAATATATGGAGTACTTGAAACATACCCTGTGCCTCGTCAAGCCGCTTATTAATACAGATATTGTCCTCGTCGACCAGCTATAGTTTCCGTTGTAGTTTGAAAACTTCGGCAGCCTGAGCGGTCGCCGCTAACAGTGAAGCCTGTTTTTTGTCAAAAAGATAAGTAAGTTGTTTCTTGCGGATATCTATAGATCCTCTGTTCGCCCTCCTTCATGGGCCAAACAGAGTCTCAGGGGCTACTATATATATACAGGAAGATTTTTCATATGGAAAGCGGCTAAAGACATTATATCGCATACCTTGAAGCCTCTTAGTAGGCTCGTGAAGGCTTCATTCAGCCCGGTCTTAGCGGACCGAACCTTCTCAACCACCGCACCCATCAAGGTACAGTGCTCCTCCAAGACTGACGCACTTTGCAGAGCATCCATCAACATGTTCAGCGCCTCTGTATCAGTAGAGGTCACCGCTGGAATAGCCGTCTCCCCTCCCGCGGATGGGGCTGATGATTCGATTCCGGAACTGTTTGTGTCTCTGGAACAGTATCTGGCCGGGGGTCGGATGATCCAAGACCCCCGTCGCCGGTCTCCATTAGGGTTGCGCCCCTCATGTTCTCGGCAGCCAAGGCGTTATCCTCTGGCACCATCTTGGTCCCCTCCCGCACTTCTTCAGAGCTCGGAGAAATCCTTTGGGACGACACCTCAGTGTCGTCCGCCCTAGGAGGCGGGGAAGCTTGTGGAGGAGTCTCGCTCTCCATTTCTTCGGTGAAAGATCCCACAATGACGAAGATTCTTGAGGGATGTCATGGGCTGGACTGAAACATGAAATTTGATATTATTCTTATAATTTAAATCAAAAAAGGAGCTGGCGAACTCGCTCTCACAAGGCTCCCCCGATGGCATTCTTCGTTGCCCGTTCGATGGGGGTTGACCGGGTCTTTTTTCCAGCGCTGGCCATTCGATCGTCGCTGGGATTCAGCCTGCTCGTTTTTACAGATCGGTCTATTGTCGCGAGGGATGACATGTGGGCCGGCACTGTGGCCACTTGGAGCGAAACGGCTGGGTATTGCTTTTCCTGGTGCGTGGCGCGAGGGAGCCGCGCGTTGGTGTGGGGCACGTGGCAGCCGCTCGTGCGCGCCGCTGCGTTGTGTACTACTCGCTGCCTGGTGCTACGGCTGCAGGTGGGCCTCGCCGTGGCCGCACGTTCCTCCATGGGTGGTGTTGGTTGAGGTTCATCTTCTTATCCTTTCCCTGCTCGTTTCTGCCATTCTTTATCTTGTTTGCTGACCTGCTATCCTTGTCTTTGCTCCATTGGTGCGCAGTTTGCTGGCGATTTTACCGTTAGCCCTTGCGTGGGAGCGTACGCCATTACGTTCTTGCTGTCCAGGTTCGCGCTTGTCTCTTCTGCCTCTATATGAACATATGACTTTGAGGTATTTGTTGAAATGGTTGAGTGTTGCTCGATACGATGGTTGCCTGCTACCGTGTGTCGTGCTTTGCCATTTTCGCGTTCTGTCATTTGCGCATTTGCATGGTTACTGTTGTTCGCCGGCGGCTAACATGGGTACGGTTTGTGTTTTAGGTTTTCTTCAGGTTGGTCGGCTGCTCGTCCACATTCGCTTGTTAGCTGCTCCTCCGCCTGTGCTTCGGCATTCTGGTAATGTTCTTCTCTTTTGTCTGTTCGTTTCTATTTCTAGATTGTATAGCCCGAAAGACTAGATCGGAGAAGATGTCGTGCTTAGTCCGCTTTGTTTGGCTGGTGCCTCTGCAGTGGCCCTGAAGGTTTATACTTGTGATTTTGCTTTGCTTGAAAAAACACGGTGGTTGAGGTTGATTGATCTTCCTTCGCTTCTTGTGTGTCTATAGTTTGATTGCTCAGTGATTATAAGCTGCTATAGATATAGTAGATGGTGTTTTGTCATGCTAGGTGATGTTGTTTCCTTTGGTTAAAAGAAGAATTGTTTTGTTGCCATTGTGTGACTCTGCACTTGTTTAGTGCCTTTGATGGAATATATATGTCCTCTGTGACTTGCTGTGTTGTAATGGTTCTGTCTGCATTTGTTTTGTAGGTTGGAAAAGTTGATCTGTTTCTTAATCTGTGCCCTACTGCTGCTCCTCAAGGTTTGCTCTTCTTTTCCATTGCATGTCAGCTACCTGTGGGTTCAGATGTATTTACTTGCCTGTGCATGTTATCATGGTTGTTGATGTACTGATGATCTCGCTATTCTGAATCTGCTCCGGGGGTCGTGTTATTTTCCAGTTTCTTTATAATTTTGTTGCGTGTGGGCAGGATGTGTGCTCTTATTTCAACTGTTATACCCGTTTTGGAAGCCATGGTGGCTCGGTGCTCTTTGCCGGCGCTTTTGTATCTGTGTGAGGTCACGGAGGATGGGTCCGTTCTTGCTGGGGTAGAACTGGAGCTTCCAGGGGATAGTTCTGCTCTGGTTCCGCGACGAGAATTTTTTTGGAGCTCAGCCTGGTGTGGTTTTGTACATGCTTATGAACAGGCTGCCCTCCAAGCCATAAGTTTTTTGCAGCGTCTGTATGGGTTTGTAGTTCGAGACTATAATTATGACTATATGATGGCCTATAGGAGCTGCCTTCGTTCTTCCATAACGGTTGCAGTCTCTGCCATTCGGCGTGTTGGTCACTTGGAGAGAGAGCTGTTGCACTTGCGGCATATGTCTGCAGAGCCAGGCATAAATACAGATGTTAGCCCTCTTCTGGTCCAGTTTGACTGGGGTCTGCTGTGCTCTCAGCTGCTTTCCTCTCTTCATTCTCTTTAGCTACCTTCTCTGGGCTTCCTATTTAGGCATGTGTGCCAGCTTTGTACTGAATTAGTCTATTTCTCTGATGCAATAAAGCCTTCGGGCTTTCTATATGGCTCTTACAGTGTCTTCTTTTTGCATTTTGCAAGACTGAAAATAGTAGCCTTCTTCTTCGAATTTAATGCTCTTCCCACGAACTCAAATAATAAATATGTTACTTGTTTATTGATCCTTCCTCGGCTGGGCCCCTGGTCTTTGGACCACCCACTTCTCTTATAGAGAAAAAACTAGCATAGGCTTTAGGGGACCCTGTTCCTTTTGGGCTTCTGGTTCATAATGGGCTTTTGACAAGGTGTTTCTTGGGCCACGAACTTTAAAAAATCTTGTTCGTTTGGGCCTATAGTTTCCCATGGACTGTTGGGAAGGTATTTCACGGACTTGCTCTCTTTCTCTTGTTTGATTGGCTTTTACTTCCGTCTATGTGTTTTAAAAAAGGCTTACAGTTTGCTTTTGGGATGCCTCTTCCTTTCATTTTAAGAAAAAATGTTCCATGCCCTTTATAGAGGCTTGTCTTTTGAATTCTGTTCCTGGGTCTAGGTCTATGCCTTTTTACTGTTTAATGTGCCTGATTGGATTGCTTTTCTTTTTATTACGTTCCTGTTGCAGCATGTTATGGTTGTTCTGTTGTTCATGTCGTTCCTGTGAGTCATGCCTCAGCGCCGTTCTATTCGTCGTAAGGCCAGTTCAAGCACCAGCCAGACGCCTCCACGTCGTGTTGTTCGCCGAAGGCTGTCTTTCTGTGACTCACCGTTGCCCTACATATCCTTAGGCCTACCTAAAAGAAAATGTATGGGGTGTCCTTTTAAAATAAGTCATTTTCCTTTATAGGTGTGCCTCATGCACTCTCTCGATTCCTCTTCGTACCTGTAACAGGCCCTTTGTTTTTTTAGATGATGGTTTCTTCCCCGTCCTTAGTCCAGAAATTACATCCCGTAATAGAAAGAGATGCAGGGTGGTTGTTGATAGACTTAGGGGGAAAGGGCCTGCCATTGGATCACCCTTAAGTGCTGACTGGGTTGGATTCAGGGCTGAGGAGTCTGAGATGCTGAAAGGTATGCTGAGTGCCGATATGCCTAGAAACTATTGTATGATGCATTGCGGATTTACCATTGTTACTGAGCGAAGACAAATTTGTAGCTGGGTACCGAAAGAGATCTTTCTACGGTGGACCAGACTACAAATGTACCAATTGTGGTGCAGTCTACTGGTTTGAGGAGAGGGTGAGATCGGAATCCGCTATTACGCTAAGGCGGGTGGTTTACAACAAATGTTGTAAGGGTGGTAAGGTGTATATTACACCTTTTAAAAAGCCACCTTTGTTTCTCTCTGAGTTGCTGAGATACAATGGTCCCTCGCGTAGCAGAGAGTTTATAAAAAAATTCGCCAGTACAACTGCCTCTTTGCATTTACTTCCATGGGAACTACTGTTGATCGTTCTGTAAATGATGGTAATGGTCCGAAGATATACAAAATAAACGGGCAGGTTTGTCATCGAATGGGATCTCTGATGCCTAAGGAAGGAAATATCCCCAAGTATGCCGAACTTTATATATATGATACCCAGAATGAGGTGCAAAACAGGATTCAGGCTTTAGAAAAGGGTGAAAAGAGTGATGGTGGTTTAGATGAATCTATTGTTGAAGGCTTGACGCATATGCTTGATACGCACAATTCTTATGTCAAAACGTCTAGATCAGCTAGAGAAATACTAGCAGCCAATAGGCATGCCGAGATAGCCATTCATTTAGTTGCCCCTGGAGAATCTAATGGCCCACAGTTTAGCCTCCCTACAACTGATGAGTTAGCATCTTTAATGTTTGGTGAGTTCACGGTGGAGGCTTCTTGTCGTGACATTATAATACCCGGTAGAGATGACAATCTGCAGCAAATATCTTCTTTGCAAACTTCATACATGCCTTTGCAGTATCCTCTTCTCTTTCCCTATGCAGAACGTGGGTTTCAGCTCGGGCTTAAATATATTGGTTCAAATCCTTTAGATACTAGCAAAAGAACCAGGCTCACTATGCAGGACTATTATTCCTATTGTATCCACTATAGACCAGAGTAGCATAATCCATACCTTTGTTGTGGTTTGCTTTCCTCACAGGCTATTGTAGATGCACGCGCTTGCATAGACGAGTGGAGGCTACATTTCATTATGAAGGCTAATAATGATCTTAGAGTATAGAACTTGCAAGGAGTCACTGATGCTGTTGGAAAAGGGCAGACAGATGCAAGTTCTGTTGGCAAAAAAAACATACTTCCTTCCTCTTTTACTGGTGGCCGGCGTTATATGATTGAAAACTTCCAGGACGCAGTAGCTATTTCACGTGTCTTTGGCCCACCAGACCTTTTCACCACCTTTACATGTAATCCCAAGTGGACTGAAATAACAGAAGCCCTGTCTTCTGAGCCTGGCCAGATGCCTTCAGACAGGGCGGATCTTCCGGTCAGGGTGTATCACATGAAGCTCAATGACTATATTCATGATATTAAGAGTGGGGAGTCCTTTGGTCCTATCGTGGCGGGTAAAACGTGCTTTGCGATTCCTCTCATCTCTTTTCTTCTATTCTTTTCCACCTCTGCTCGTGATTGTTTTTTATCCCTTTGTTCACAGTACTACACATTGTGGAGTTCCAGAAAAGAGGGCTTCCTCATGCCCATATCCTGATCTGGCTTGATAGGAAAAAACGGGAGGTTAGTCCTTCTTTAATTGACTCTTTCATATCGGCTTCCATCCCTGATCCTGTTACGGATCCTCTTGGATACGTTCTTGTTTCTGAACACATGATGCATGGCCCTTGCGGGGAAGATGGTGTTAAATGTCCTTGCATGAAAAATGGATTGTGTTCAAAAAAATTTCCTAAGCCATTTCAGCTCGAGACCTCTCTAGATGATAGTGGATTTCCTGTGTATAGTCGCCCAGACAACGACCGTTTTATATTTAAAAAAAAGGTCAGGCTTGATAATAGGCATGTTGTTCCTTATAATCTGCTCATCCTAAAAAAAATACCAAGCGCATATTAACGTTGAGTGGTGCAATAAAACCCATGTTATCAAGTATCTTTATAAGTATGTTACAAAGGGTCATGATTTTCCAAAAACTTTGTTTGAAAGCATCAAAAACAAGCATGGTATTGAGATTGATGAGATCATGGAATATAGACAATGTTGTTACATATGTGATAAAGATGGTTGCTGGAGGATATATGGCTTTGATATACACAGTAAGATGCCTTCTGTTGAAAGATTGCCTGTTCATTTGTTAAATAAACACATGGTCCGTTTCAATGTTAAAGCAAACCTGAAGTCAGTTGCTGACGATGACTGGCTATAGAAAACAATGTTAACCGAGTGGTTTGTAGCTAATAGATACCATGCAAATGCTAGGTCTCTTACTTATTGTGATTTCCCAACCAAATGGACTTGGCCAGGAAGCAAGAAACAATGGATTCCTAAGACTTCAAGTTATAGGATTGGTAGGATTTATTCTACTCACCCTACAGCTGGAGAACTTTTCTATCTTAGAATGCTCTTGATGGTTGTTAAAGGTGCTATGTCTTATACAGATGTTAGAACTTATAATGGGATTATGTATGAAACCTTTAAGGAAGCATGTGCTGCTAGGGGCTTACATGGAGATGACCTTGAATGGTATAGTGCGTTTGACGAGGCTTTAACCTGGGGTATGGGAGATCAGTTGCGCAGGCTTTTTGTTACGATCCTTGTTCATTGTGGTGTTAATGATGAAAATGCTTTCTTTGAAAAATATTGGTCACACTTAGCTGAGGATATTAGGTACAATATCAAGCGCTCTTTTCGTGATGACAATCATGTTGTGCCTCCTGATGAGCTAAGAGACATCATGCTTGATAAGTTGCCAATTTTATTTAGTAAAAATGGTTCTAATATTCTAGACCACAGGCTGCCATTAAAGACCACCTATGATGATAACTCTGATGACAATGGCATGATAACTGATGAACTATCTGCTGATCCTAAAAGTGAACTGCTAAAGGCAGAAACCATGTACAACTAATTAAATCCAGATCAACTCCTGGCTTATAAGAATATTATCGACAGAGTTGTGTCTGGAAAACCTGGCTTTTTCTTTGTTTCTGGATATGGTGGAACTGGGAAAACTTTTCTCTGGAGTTCCATAATTTCTTATCTTAGAGGTAAAAAAAGGATTGTTCTCACAGTTGCATCTTCTGGGGTTCCAGCACTTCTTTTGCCTGGAGGTAGGACTGCTCATTCTAGGTTTAAAATACCAATCAGTTTAGATGACAATGGAACATGTGATATAAAAAGATCTAGCAAATTAGCAGAGATCGTAGCTTACGTGATGAGGCTTTAATATGGGATGAGGCTTTAATGACGCATCGTAGGTGTTTTGAGGCTTTGGATCGTAGCTTACGTGATATTCTGTCTGCCGATGATGCTTCTATGGCTGACATGCCTTTTGGTGGTAAGTTTATGGTTCTGGGTGGCGATTTGAGACAGATTTTACCAGTCATTGAGGGTGGGACTCGCTCACAAATTATAAATGCTGCTATAACAAATTCACCTCTATGGAGTTTTATAGAAGTTCTGCATCTTAATGTGAACATGCGTTTAGCTGTGCAAACAACAGATCCTATTTTACAAGCTGAGATAGCTTCTTTCGCTGGTTGGATGTTGAGTATTGGTGATGGTACAGCGCCTTGTGTTACCAGACAAGGGGAGTGTGAGCCAAGTTGGGTAACAATTCCCGATGATATGTTGATCCATTCAGAGGATAATAGAATAGGCGCTATTGTTAATGCTGTATATACAAACTTTGCTAAAAATTGTTCGAATCGAAAATACTTGTGCCAAAGGGCTATCTTAACAACGACAAATGATCTAGCTCAAGAAGTTAATGAACATGTCCTAGCCTTAATGCCTTCTGCTGAGAGGGAGTACTTAAGCTATGATTCTATAGGAAATCCTGCTGACTTAATGTGTAATATGGATGTGTTTTATCCTATCGAGTACCTCAATACAATTAAAATTAACAATTTCCCCCATCACAAGTTGCTATTGAAAAAAGGCGTGCCGATTATGCTCCTTAGAAATTTGAGCCAGGCAACTGGTCTTTGTAATGGTACTCGTCTTGTTGTCTCTAAGCTTGGTGAGAAAGTCATTGAGGCTGTTATCATGACTGGTTCTAATATTGGGGATGTTGTATACATTCCAAGGATTAGCCTCACCACCAAGGATCCTAAATGGCCATTTACTTTGCATCATCGCCAGTTTCCAGTCAGGGTTTGTTATGCCATGACTATCAATAAGAGCCAGGGATAGACACTCTTAGCTGTTGGATTATACCTGAAAAGCCCTGTTTTCACGCATGGCCAGCTTTACGTGGCGGTTTCACGTGTGACTTCCAAGAAAAACTTGAAAATACTTATCGAGAAAGAAGATGGCACACTTGGATCTCAGACTAGAAACATAGTTTTCTCTGAGATCTTTCAGTCTTTGGAATAGTACCTACGACATGCTTTATTTTGCGAGCTGCTTTTGGTCTCACTACTACTTGCTGCCTCTTAGCCTATATTATTGTACGTTTCCTAATTTGGTCAAGTATTTGGATTGTCTGCTCCCTTTTCAATAAAATTTGAGGCTGTAAATGTTGTTTCATCTATTGCTGCTCATTACCTAAGATAGCATCTACTGTTCTTTTCTGTGCATCTATGTACATGTTGAACATCTTTTGGTAGTTCGCTTAATATGTCTGTTCATGTGACTTCAATTAGGTATGCTGTCATATTGCAAAACCTAATGTGCTGCTTCTTTGTGTATTTTTACCTTCCTAAACAAAACTGTCTTTGTGTTTTCAGATGGCGCATCAGTTTCTCTCTGAGATACACAACCACAGTAGGCAGTGGGTTGTCTTTGTCCTTGTCTCACGCCTGTGGTTCTATCGTCGCGGGACTGACAATGGCCCTATCGAGCACATGGACTTAGTTGTTCTTGATAGCCAGGTTTGTCTTTACATAGCTAGCTCAACGCCAACTATCCGTACTTAGCTTAGGATACCTCTCTGACTGCTGGTTTTGTTGGCAGGGCAACCATATGTATGTGCAGATACCGCCTCAGCGAGCAAAAGAACTAAAGGATGAGTTGGAGGAAGGGAAGGTCTACACGATGAGCAGCTTCAACTGCATTGAAGCAAAGACAACTTATAGACCTATTGAGAGTCGCTTCATGATTCAGTTCACCAGGTTTAGCAATGTTGTTTTATGCCCAGGATTGGAAGCAGAATACCCATTCTGCACCTACAATTTGATCCCATTTCAGGACATCCCCAGGCCATGTGGGCCACCACCTCGTTTCCTTGGTAAGTTGTGTCACTGCATGCCTAAGTACATTCAAAACCACTTGTTAAATGTTTGGAGTCTGATGCTCTTGCAAATTCTATGGTTTTGAAGATGTCATTGGAAGAATAACTGTTGTTTCTGATGTGGTCACTATCCAATCAATGCATCAGCCAGAACCATCAAACACAAGGACAATAATCCTAACTGACTTACAGTAAGCATCATTTGCTTATTGTTATGCATCCACAATTCTAGGTCACCTACTCGTTCATATTTACTAATCTATTCGTCATATGAAACCTATAGGGGAAAGGAGCTAAAGCTGGTCCTCTGGGGTGATCAAGCGATTGAATTTGAAGAAGAAGCAGTACGGGCAAGAGATGAAAAGGAAGTTGTGATTGCAATTTTCGTAGGAACACTACCTAAAATAAATCAAGGTGGTCAACCTGTTGCATCTTATACATCTATGCATTCTGTATTGTACAGCCTTTTCGTCCTATGTTCAATGCAGCCTCTCACCACTCTATATTGTTCAATAACTATGTAGGTGTTCAAGGACTAAGTGGTAGTTCTGCTTGCCATTGGTACATTGACGAGGATCTCCCAGTGATAAATGACTTCCGCAATAGGTCAATTATATATGCCTTCTAATTGACTTCTCTTGCTTTAACCTTGAATATGAAGATAGTGTTGTTTTCTTTGTCACGCTGCTAACTATCTCCCATGTTGCGTATTAAAATAGGTTGGGGGATAATTTCAAACCCATTGATAATGATGCTGCTTTGACTGAGGGTGCATTTACTAGCCGTATCTACGCTGATCCAGTTGAAAAGACCATGTCAGAGCTCCTCCGCCTGAACCCTTATGAAAACGAGGTGTCCTCGCTGTCTTTTCCTCTATATGTTGTTCCTGCTTTTCCTGGTCATGTGCTCATCTGCAACTTATGTTACTTCCACAGGAAAAAGGATTCATATGTACCGTTACTGTCCAGAGGCTCAATCCTGATCAGCGCTGGTGGTTCTTCTCGTGCTCCTCCTGCAACAAGACCTCTCCAATAGTCGCATCGAACTACCGATGTGCCAATCCTAGCTGCTCATCCATATCAGCACTAGAGACGTATGTGCCTTCCTAAACCTTTGTCTCCTGTTTCTTTTGTTTTGTCTTGTTTATTTCCTCAAGATTCCTGCCTGATTTATTTAGACATGCCTCTTCTATATTTTATTAGTCCTTTACTACAATCCTCGTTCTATTCGTGCCATCCGCAGGTACTGTATTTCGGTGTTCGCCGGTGATGACGTGGGTGAGGCTGAGTTCACCATGTTTGATAAAGTTGGAAAAGCGGCTGTTGGAAAACAACTCCTCAGTTTGCTAAAATTTAGAAACCCAGGACTTCCAACCATAAAAGAGATAGCTCGTGTACCGATGATTGATAGGATTGCTCCACCAGAGGTTACCCAGATTGTTGGGCAGAAGTATAAACTTCTTGTGTCCATTGCAAAGAGAAGCTTTGCAACCACAAGCACACAACTATCATTTCAAGTTGTGAAAATTATGGAAACCTAAAAGCCTGAGTTAAGCTCATCTACCTTTGACTGTGTTCCTGGATCATCTCGATCATCATCCTCTGCTTCCCTAACTGACAGTCCAGTACCTTCTGAGATGTTTACACCCAATACCCCAAGCATCAAACAAGCCCAGCCTGGTAGCTTTTCAGGGAGCCCTGCTATAACTTTTCCATCACCTACAGGCGCGGTGTGTTCTTTTCTTAGTCTACTATCTCTCACAACATTTATTCAATCAAGATGCCCGAAAACTAATTCAGTTCTTCTCAATCCCTTTTTTTACACTCAGGCGCAGACACCAACTTCAAAGCTCAGTGTTGGTCTCCTTTCATCTACAGCTCCAGGCTATGCCTCTTAAGAAAGGACTACTGGAGTATTTTCCAATGCTTGCTTGCTCTTATGATCGCATTTTCTTTTCTAGTAAATCACCATGCCCACCCAGCAGGACCAGGCGTGCTTTGTTTATCGGCAATGACAAGAAGGTCCCTCTGGCAGAGGATCCTCCAAAGCAGTGTGACGAAATAGCCGCAGTAAATATTTCTCTGCTCCTCCTAAGATACCTATTAACACACATGTGCTAGCTAACGCATAATAGTATAAATGCATACATGTACATTTATTAAATAAGCAGCACTATCACACGCTAATACACAGGTGTCAATGCAAAATCTTACTATTCGATAGCCTAACAACCATCCAATATCAATATGCTATGTCTCTCTATTATCAAGCTTATGTATATGTTGGGTGCTCCAGGAGAATGATGATGAAAAGGCTGAAAATCCTTCTGGTGCTACTAATGCAAAAGATGATAAGAGTCCGCTTCAGAAAAACAAGAGGTGCTGCTTCTTACATTCCAGTAATGTAGCTGGTTTCCAAACCTGTATATAGCATTCCGCTTATTTATTTTTCACTAACATAACTTGAAATAAAGGAACCCTGTTGTTGGAAAAGGAGCTGTAGGAGGGAAGAAAACAAAGGAGCAGTGACTCCTTTGCCTTGCCTATCAAACCTTAAAATATCTATAGGTACATCACAATTTCCCTATATACTACTATTCTTGGACTTATTTTGCCATTGTCATACTTGGAACTGGTTTCTGAAATTTTGCATTCTGCTGTAGGTTATCTACCTTATGTACATTAGCTTCTCCTCGGCAAGATCAAAGGAGAAAGATAGCGGTTTATGCATCTAGCTTTGCTCTTGACAACGCTCCATCATAATGCTCTTTGATCAGCTACAAGCAGAGTCCGTTGCCGTGTATGCTTCTTGCATAGACCTTGGTGTAGTTGTATGCTTCTTAGGAAGCATGTCTAAAACTCCTCTATTTATATGTCTGTATGCTAAAAAGTCTTTGGCTGCTCAAGTAGCAGTGTCAAAGCACAGCAAAACAAAAAACTCCTTTATATAATCAAGTGAACTCTATCATATTATGTGTGGGCTGTTCGATTATGATTTGCCTTTTTATACGTAATATGCTGCCCCATAGTCTGCAGATGATTTCTTATTTTCATAGATGATTTTGTCTCCCCTCTGTTTTACACTCTGGTCATCTACTCCTTTTTTCATAGCCTTTAAGACTCTGGCCCATTCCTGCTTTTACTTCGGCCCAGTAGGCCCGTTATTGGCCGTGCCTCATATCCAGACCGGTTGTGTGGCTGAGAACTGGCCTATGTGCTGTCCCCCATAACCTGCACGCTCTCTTACTCCACCCCACCAATCCCGCCGTCACCTTCTCCGCGCATCCATTTCTAGGATTTCTTCCCTTGCTACATCTTGGTGTCCTGGGCTTATGGCGTCTTCTTCAACCGATGAAGCTGCATCCTATACTGCTATTCCAGTTCAAGGTAGATTCTATTCTTTCCTTCTTCCTCTAAGCTGAGCCGCTGGGCCTGTATTCTTAGATCCACTCATTCTTTCTCAGCGCCTAAGCTGGCGGATAACCTAAACTATTTTATAATCTTACTAGGTATTTCGTCCTCGTCTGTCTGTTCCAGAAGAAATATTACAAGAGCTTTTCTTTCTTATGGTGAAACAAAATGCCCAGAGATCCGAACACAGTACCATTTCCAGATCATTTTCTCCACTGATAGTAGAACTGCACGAAGGCACTTTGATAATGCATTGGCTAAAGCTTTTCAGCTTGAATGTGATGAAATTGTTACTATTGATACTCCTGACCAAGAGTTCTTAATTAGCATCCCAAACAAGCAGCAAAACAAACAAGCAGTCGAGTTTCTTCAGTCCGAACAGAGGCTTAATCTGGGTAATATATACTTTACAACTCTCTGTGCAGATGAAAACTCAACATTTTGTGGCACACCAGCCTATGATTTCAATGATAAGCATGCCGGATCCCAGGTTTTAGTTGAAATAACAAACCTCCCACTGCAGCTTTGGACACTCAAGATAGTAGATTTTATGTTGCATCCGTATTGTGTCGTCTCTGAGCTTTACACTGACACAATCACCTACAACGACCTTCTCGCATTCCGGTGCATCTGTTGGACAGACGCGCCAGAAAATATACCATTGCGGATGAATATCAAGATCAGACGTAGGTTTAGGGATCGAGCAAACACAGCAGTAGGAATCTAGCTGGACATGTTCACTGTGCTTATTAGTGTGGTTAACAACCATTTCAGCAAGATAATGAGGCCCATTGAGCCCTTACCACATGTGCCAGATGCTCGGGACATCACCGTCAATGTTGCTACCCCACACTGTTTTCTTCAAGGCACGGAGGTCGACACCGATAGATTCCAGGAGCTATCACATTCTATAATCCTCAAACGAGAAGATGGTGTTGAACCCATAGACACAAAGGAAATATTTTCTGCGGTCATTCGGTATATACCAACGTCCAGATACGTCATGGTGAAGCCGATTAGCTCTGATGCTTTCCTTGTTTACTATCAAGGAGATGTTCAGTATGCTGCATTTGCAGCATTCAGATCAACTGTTCTAGCAAGGGGACACATTGAGCTAGCTGGTCACATCTTCAGAGCTATTCCTTGGTGTTCTTCTTATGGTGGCCAGCAAATTTCACTTTCCCGGTTTATTCGTGTAAGTATAAGTGAACTTCCGGCTGGAATCCTCCGCCGCGAGATAGCAAGCCAGCTATTGAGCCCATTTGTCTTGGTTGAAGAGAATGGTTTGCCTGGACAGGGCTTCATAAATACACATAGATATGACTGTTTCGGCTGGGTTGACAGCGTGATTGATATCCCAGATTATATTACCATCTACATAACACCCTGTGGATGCGAATCAAACTATACGTATACAGGACATCATTACATGCCGCTGTACACACGGCAAGCAAAGATAACAGTTCGATCTCCAACTATGCTGGAAAACTAAGGTATATTATATGCATGAATCAATTTATGTACACATACTGGCATGGTCCCAAGATATAGCAGTTAACTTATTTCTTCACTTCCCACAGGAATATTGCTACGATGAGGCCTACAAGAGTTGATGTATTCTACTCTCTGAACAAGCTACTATAGATCAAATAGGGGAGAATATCGAAAACTTCAACTACCTATTAAAAATGTCTTATTAGCAAGCAACCTTACTATGTCATCGTTGTATTTTTATTTTCAAACTATAACGCCAGTTTAAGGCCTGTATTACCTACTTCTCTTTTCTATTACCTGCAATCTGTGTACCTTTCTATTCACATTTTCCCTTTCCAACTACTGTGGAGGCCCTTGAGAATGTGGTGTATGGGCCCAGAGACAATAGCCCAGTCAAAAGGCCCATACACATATCATATATTACTATCAACGCAGCCAGATGAAACCCTAGATCGGCAGAGTGTTCTCTCCCGCACGTTCAGAGCCTCGCTCCCAAACAATGACAGCATCCGCACGAGCGCAGTCAATA
Source organism: Triticum aestivum (assembly GCF_018294505.1). Taxonomy (NCBI): domain Eukaryota; kingdom Viridiplantae; phylum Streptophyta; class Magnoliopsida; order Poales; family Poaceae; genus Triticum; species Triticum aestivum. The sequence goes on along the minus strand of NC_057813.1, from coordinate 100,882,391 downwards.
TTGCTAGCCGCTGTTTCTCCATGCGTTTCGGCATCTGGATGCCTGGACAAATCCTCGTTAGGGCCGCAGGTAACTACCCTTACTATTCAGTGATGTGGCCCCAAATCTATGTGCCTTCTTTCTAATTAAGCTTGCAGCTGTAGTCAGCGTTTATTCTATCTACCTAATTTCACAGGATATGCCACTTGATGCAGAGGAGATAAAGGCCAGGTTTTCTCCGGATGAAGAATACACCAACAATAACCAATCTGAAGGCCAGCTACTTGAGGTGACCTCCTTTCAGAAAAATAGACAAGCATTCCTTGGACCAGAATAATTTCCTTGGTATGCACTAAAGCTATTCCGAATATTTGATGTAGGAGGAAATGCTAGGCATGGAAGAGGCCTACGCTCAGTATGAAAATTCGCAGCCCCGCTGTGAGGTTGGTGGTTATATATAGTAGAAAACAGTTGATAATTTAGTTCTCTATTGTGGATAGTTTCTGTATGCCTATTTGCTCTCAGCACGATTCGTAGTTTAAGCTTTGTAGGCTTATTATGGAAACTATTTCTTAATGGCATGAAGTTTTAAGGAGGCAAAAAGATATGCCTCTACTGACACCACTCATCAAGACAAATTTTAAACCACGGAAAAAATGCTGGCGTGGTCATCTAAAAAGAGTACACCAAATACTTCCATATAAACACACACCAAAGTCTTTTTGTTTCATACAGGCACAGTCGTAGAGAACTTCCTGCATTGTTTCAGTATTGGATATGTGTATTTTTGTTTCATACAGGCACAACACTCCTGTTTATACATTGCATTCACAATTCAAATCACACTTGTGATAATCATCAGTTCATACTTGTGATGATTAGAACCTACCAAGCAGTAAATGTTGTACTCTATACCGTCGATGCATAGCTTATGCTTATACAACTGATCATATACAAACTTACCTTCATCAACACCTTATGCATAAAGTTGTCCAGGTTAAATTAGTTCTCTTCGTTTGAGCTGTTACCATAGCAAAAACTAATATGGTGTTAGTTTTGCTTGGGTTATTCAAAGTACACTCTCCCCTCTAAAAGCTTTTACCTGCCGAAATATGATTCATGCCCTCGCGCCTAATGACATCTGTTTAAAATCACAGGCCATACCACCGATGATCAAAATCCATTACAGGATGATACTGGATGTACTTTTACAGACTTTAGAACTTCCAGCAGCTGAGTATCGAAGCAAAGCACGTGATGGCGGTAAAATATGTGTCACTGTTTTTTTCTATACACCCACATCACATGCTGAAGATCATGGCAATCATATGGCTATTCCCGGGGTGCAGTGTATCGATCATGCAATGTCAGAGGACACAGCTACCATGGAAGCAATTGGATACATAAAATCCATGGTTAAGACTGAACTAAGAGACTACAATTACAGCAAGATGAAGAAACTGGATGAGGAAAATCAGTCTCTGAAGCATGAACTAGCAGTGGCAAAGTATAACAAGCAGAAAACAAAGGCGAAGACCAGATCCATCAAGAACAAATTAATGATGGCTAGGTATAAGAACAAGAAAAATGCCATGGGCTGGTTCGTTCTTACAAGATACATACATGGATTATCTGATCATATATGCAATGTGACAACGCTCAACAGATCATCTGGGAAAGAACCCATGGATCAGCTTATGAACGAACCTCTTAACAACATTGAGAAGATAGCAGAAAAGCTCAAGCGTAGGGTGCTCAAATCAGAAAAGTAGCTAAAAAGCATCAGGAGAGGTTTCTAGAGTTCTATTCTACAAGAATAGATCCTAAACCAGGCCTTTTAGAATTGTAGTCTATTTTGATCCTTTTGTTTAACCGCATAGGTTAACCGTAATGTATAATTATGTTTCTCTGTCTGTGTAAGACTTGCCAAGACTGTGTGTAAGAACTAATGATGGCCCTAATGTATACTTATGTTTCTCTGTCTGTGTAAGACTTGCCAAGACTATGTGTAAGAACTAATGATGGCCCTGTTAACACTCTGTTGATTGCACCATTTATGTCTATGTGGCTTCTTATTTAATTTTTACTGCCATTTATGTCTCTATAGCTGGCATAGATAAGGCCATCAATATATTTCAGGATTCCTATTGCGTATACAATTCCTGTTTTTGTAAACAACAAAACTAAAGTCGCTAATGCAGTACAAAATAGCTCGTTTTTTCTGCCTGTGAAAATACAGTCACACGGCTGTGAAACTGGACTCATATTCTAAAATGCACGCGCTAAAAAAATGAATGCAACCTTGGGCCTAAGGTCCATATCAGGCCCCCCTGAAAACCGTTGGCAAGCCCACAGCAGTCCATATACAGCAATCACACTGGCTCCAAGTCATAGATTCTATGGTTTCCATCAGCCCCATCCATTTCCAGTTCGATCTACCACCCCCCGAGCCACCTCTATCTTCCAACTCCGTAAATCACACATCCAGTGCACGGATATGGCGGGCGAGAATCCGGATTCTCCATTGGACGCAGAACTCATGGTCAGTAACCTTCCACAGGTACGTGCCTGAAGACAACTGGATAATTTACTTCCTGTTCATATGGTCGATTAAAGCATATTTGCAATGACATCTTTGTCAATTTGCGTAATTCATGCATGATTTACAACTTGCAGATGTCGCCAACCCATGTCAACATAAGCAAACGTTACATTCTTCAGCAAGCCACAAACACTCTTAAGCTACAAATCACTGACCATGACATACTTGACATGGGGGAACATGGCCTAATTGCCTCTCTTTCAATCAATTTACCACCTCATAGAGGCTGGGCAGCCACAGAACACAAATTTTTTATCGAAGCTGCTGAATCAGCTCATGTGGCTGCAATAAGCTATCTACAAGAAAACAACATAGCAGTGTTTGATGATGCAAACCTACAGCCCCTGAAGAAATGCAGAAGAGAACTTCTACAAGCAACATCCTGGTCATGGGGTTTTGAGCAATCTACTATGCATCTTAAAAAACAAGTTGAAGCCATGGAAAGAGATAGGGTGCAACCATTAACATTACTGCTTTCATCCGATGATGACGATCCAAATACACCACTTCTTCAGGTATATTGACATTCTTTTGTCTTACTTTGTGTACCAGTTTTACAAATACAAAAAATAGCTTATGTATATCTCATTACAAGTTTCAGGAACCCGGTGAAGAATTAGTTCCAACACCTGAAGCAGAACCATAGTTTAATGGCAGCGCAATGAACACACCGCCAGCTGAAGTGATCTCTAAGCTCTTTCCTGACACCAACAAGCTGGAACCAGAAATCGAAGACAACAGAACTACTAGGTAAACCACTCATAAGAATAACCTACTAAATCAACTATCTTCCTCTTTGACCAACCAGAAGAGCACTATCTACAGGGTGTCTGGAAAAAGAAGTGCAAAGAGAGCATTGTTGAACCATGCCAATCAGCTATAAACCCAAGCAACAACATCGACCAGGATACTTTTGACAGCTAGCTGAAAGGCATCACCAAGACTTATTATCCTTCGTGTGTAGTATTTCCATGCGGCCAAAATTTTAGTCCTATCTTATGAAATCCCATGTACCGACTGTACTATATCTATGTGCGTACGCTTAATTACTTTCAGGCAAACAAAGTTACAATGTTAGGCAAAAGCATATAGCTCATTAATAATTTAGAGTCTTCATCATCGTTGCGTTACATAGATAGCATAGAGCATACATTAGTGCCAAAAGAAAAGCATCCTGGCTCCCTTGACCCAACAAACCTGATCACAGTCTACGAAACGACTGAACATTCCTAAGCATACGCGTACCATCATATTAGAGAAAATAGCTACATGTCCTTGCAGAACACCTTCCAATCTTTCCCCTTCCAAACTGCATCCCAGAAACCTACAAAAACCATACTTACTTAGGCCAGGAAATAAACTAAATGTTCCTTTCAGCAATAAAATTCTGTTTCATGCACCAACCTCTTCAGATTTTGTGCACAGTGAACACTGGAACCCCCTTGCAATGCCGGAGAGAAAAGACACATATTTACCCTTCTTTCAGCTCCGCTCTTTCCGCAAAGCGGCTCCAGTTATGTGTTATAGCAGCCCTCTTGTCAACCCCTTTCATCAGTCGAACATAAGTTAAACAGCACCCAGATGAAAGCTTAATCCGCATTCGGTCAACCGGACTGGAGAGAAACTTCATCAAGTGCTTCTTGGTGAAGAAAGTAGAGAAGTACTACAAGCATTCAACAAACTTATAGTTACACACTATGATTCATAGAGTAGGAAAATGCACATATAGGCAAATAAATTTGCTTCTCACCATTCTTTGCCCAACTTTGGTAAACATCTTGTTCATCTTACACACATAGTGCCCAATTAGCAACAGAACGGACATAGCAACTAAGACGCTTTCGGGCACACTTTGACATCATAAATTCTTTTGAATACATCCACTCAGCTTTAGAATTAGGATTATACCCTAAGAACAAAGGTAAACTAATTAATTTCCTATCTACAGAAAAAACAATCTGGATTATCTAGCATTAGTCCTTACCAACTGCATAGTTCCTAGGGCAGTTACACACATCCTTGCATGTCTTCTCAACCTTCTTTTTCTTCATGCGGTAGCACATGCCTCAGTAATTCAGCAGACAAATTACCCATAAGCACAAATGATTAAAATACAGATCATGCCCACATTTTATTTGGTCAAGTGTCCGATGTTTGCCATTACTAAACATACCTTCATCAGAGCTTGTGTCCACACCATCATCGGAGCTGCTATACGCCTGTTCATTAGAGCTCGTCTGCTCAGCCTCGTCAGAGCTGATGTAGCCAGGTTCATCAGAGCTCATGTCCAGAGATCCATCAGAACTGCCGTCCCCGCTCTCATCAGAGCTGATGTTCACAGGATTGCTAATGTTCATCCCTGGCCGTACTTCAAACCTTAAACAGCAAAAAATTTCAGACAGCACAAACCATGACGAAACAGGCGGAAAACATCTTGCTGAAAAAAGACAGCAATGGAGTAGGAGTCGGCTGAAAACGAAAGAAGTTGCCAAATCCAAATGAGTGCGAACCAGATCCATGTTTCAAATAAGCCGAAGCCAGTCAGAAAGGGGAAGAAATCTTACCAGCACCCAAACACTAGGGTTCGTCTCTCAGCAGAGGGTTCGACCACCGAACGGAGATGCCGAGGAAGAGGAATAGCATGGGGCACGGGACCGATGCCTGCCGCTTGATATTCTACAACGAGCGGATCAGGCAGTAAAATTCCCCGTGGGCCAAACAACAAGCAGGCCAACCCAGTAAACCTTAAATACAAACATGCTTCTAATGTTGCTAAAAAACATGATTCTAAAAGAAAACAGACACATCCTTTTTTTAGAAAATACAAACACATAATACATGCATAAGCCTCAGTAATTGCTACAACCATTTTATATTGAGAGACAAAACCTTTTCAAAACACTTCTATTTTAATTTTTCATGGCAACGACTATTTTTTTGGCTTCAAATTCTACTTTATGCTATTCAAATAAACCAGGTATATTAAAATAAATCAGCTATATTTATATATGCCTCAATAATTGGTACAGAGCCGCCACAACCTCCCTCCTCCTCCTTGCCTCGTCCACCGCTACACTCCCTCCCTCCTCCCTCATCGCCACACCCTCCGCCCTAGGACCGCGCGCTCGTCCTGTCATCCAATGTGCCATCGCTGCCGGCCCCTGCCATGGTGTCGCGGAGCTCTTCCCGCACGCTCGCGTCCGACCTCACCAGGTCCTCGATGCCAGCCTCATCGGCTTGCTGCGGCGGCCGCTCTTAACGCCGTCCTTGCGAGCCGACAGGGGCAAACCCGAGCGCAGGCGGCTCATGTGCTTTCTCATCATGCTGCATATTTTCAAGCTTGCAAAATTTCCCTTTTTCCAAATTTCCCTTTTTCCAAACTATTATTTAGCAACGCAGTTACCAACCCGAGCGCAGGCAGCTCATGTGCTTTCTTATCATACTGCATATTTTCAAGCTTGGAAAATTTTCCTTTTCCCAAACTATTATTTAACAATGCAGTTACCATGTTTGCAAAATACCATAGTTTAGTTTAGGGTTCTTGAAGCATGAAACTATTTTCATCGACAACATGTCTTCAGCAGGTCTCTGCGCCATTTGGCGCAACGGGTCAACTAGTTTATAAAAAGATTGGATGTAAGTAAGGCATCCTAATGTACTTACGATTCGGCAAGGGGCTTGGCTCGAGGGCGGTGCTTGGGGACAGCTTCGGTGACCGAATCTGAATCATCCAAGAGGGATATATTTCCTCCCTTGGACGCCCCTCCTCCGGATCTATGGAGGCCTCCCTGTTTTTCCCTTTGTGAGGAGGGTTCTCTTCTTCCTCCTCCTCCTCCTCGTCCTCGTCTTCATCTCCCTCGTGATAGGATGGAGCCTAGGTTTCTCCCGACATAGCTCTCGAAGTATCTTCAGGATGGAGGCCACCTTTGGTATCCTTGCTCTTCTTCTTGTCCTTCTTCGCCGGCGCCTGGAAGGGCGCTAGGACCAGCATCCTCATCAGCAGAGGCTCGACTTGATTTTTGAGGAGAGGGGACGAACACTTAATCCGTACCGCCTTCTTTATCAAGCCCTATTCAGGAGATGGAATTTTTAGTGTCCCTCCTAAATATTGACGAGCTAAGTAATGTTCGGAAATATGATACTTAATGGGGATGTTGGATTGTTGCAGTCGAGGCCGGTGTCGTCAGACATCCTTGGCCACGTCTTCTGCTTCTTGAAGAGCAGGTTCCAAATCCCTTTGTGCGTTGTGCCGAAGAATCGTTGCAGGGTCCGTGGCCCTTCCAGATTAAACTCCCACATTTTGAGAGGACGTCGTTGGCAGGGAAGAGCTCGGTGGATAAGCATCACCTGGATCACATTAGCAGGGCGATGTCCTTTTCTATCATACTCTTGATGCAGTTTTGCAGCATCGATACTTCGTCAGGTGATCCCCAGTCTAGACCCTTGTTGGTCCAGGACGCGAGCCATAGCGGAGGTCCAGATCTGAAAGCGGGAGCAGCGGCCCACTTGGTGTCATGGGGTTCAGTGATGTAGAACCACTCCTGTTACCATACCTTGACAGTATGCACAAATATCCCTTTGGTCCAGGTAACATGGTTGAGCTAGATCACCATGGCGCCGCCGCACTCGGCGTGTTGGCCCTCGACCACCTCCGGCTTCACATTAAAGACCCTGACCCATAAGCCAAAGTGTGGGGGGACGCGGAGGAATGCCTCACACATGACGATGAACGACGAGATGTGGAGGAAGGAATTCGGGGCCAGATCATGGAAATCCATCCCGTAGTAGAACATGAGACCTCGGACAAAGGGATGGAGGGTGAACTCAAGTCCTCCGAGGAAGTGGGGGATAAATACCCCCCTCTTACTGGGCTCCAGGGTGGGGATGACCTGCCCTAGGGTTGGAAGCTTGTGTTTAATCTCCGCCGTTAGGTACCTTGACTCGTGTAGATCTTTGATGTCCTTCTCTGTTATGGAGGAGGCCATCCACTTGCCCTGGAAACCAGATCCGGCCATTGCTGGAGAAGTTGGGGCGAAGGGAAAGTTTAGAACTTGGGCGCTGGAGCTCGGGGACGGAAGGGCAGAGGAAGTAGAAGGCGTGAGGTGAACAGATGTGTCTTTGTCCTCTTATAGAGGCAATGAATATCAAGCACCCCATCATAAGCCTTAAACCTTTCCTATTCCCAAGGAGACGTGCGAACGGCATGGTTGGATTCTTCTGCGGACGAGATGAGAATCCTGTGATAAGGGGACATGATGTAAAATGGTCGTGCCTCGAAACGCGAAACAAGGGTTGTAAAATGGTTTAAAATAATAACAAGGCCAAAACATAACATCTCACCAAAAAGGTTGCCCGTGGACATGACTTATTTTGTTTTAAGTATTGTTGCTTGTATAGCTTAGGCTTTTAAGCAGGGTCGGATACAGCTCTTATGTGCGGAAGACTAGTTTGGAGGATTCAGAGAAGGAACCCTCCTTGTAATGCTGAAGACAATCTGTGCATCAGATATATCGTCATTGAAGCCCGGTTTAGGGGCTACTGATGGAGTCCTGGACTAGGGGATCCTCGGGCGTCCGGGCTATGTGATATGGGCCGGACTGATGGGCCGCAAAGATACAAGACAGAAGACCCTCCCTCGTGTCCGGATGGGACTCTCCTTTGCGTGGATGGCAAGCTTGGCATTCAGATTTTGCATCTTCCTTTCTCTGTAAACCGACTCTGTACAACCCTAGGTCCCTCAGGTGTCTATATAAACCGGAGGGTTTAGTCCGTAGGGGCAGAACAGTCATACAGGCTAGACATCGAGGGTTTAGCCATTACGATCTCGAGGTAGATCAACTCTTGTAACCCCTATACTCATCAAAGTTAATCAATCAGGAAGTAGGGTATTACCTCCATTAAGAGCGCCCGAACCTGGGTAAACATCATGTCCCCTGCCTCCTGTTACCTTTGATCCTTAGACGCACAGCTCGGGACCCCTACCCGAGATCTGTGGGTTTTGACACTGATAGTGGTGTTTGCTTGTGATAAATTCAGATCTTACATTGTTGATTCCAAAGTAATTGTTCACACCGATCATGTTGCCATAAAATATCTTATGGAAAAGAAAGATGCTAAACCTAGACTCATTCGGTGGGTTCTTCTGCTACAAGAATTTGATTTGCATATTACTGATAGGAAAGGAATAGAGAACCTCGTAGCTGAAAACTTGTCTAGGCTTGAAAATATTCTTGATGACCCACAACCTATTAATCATAGCTTTCCTGATGAACAATTAGTTGCAATAAATGTTTCTAATATTACACCTTGCTATGCTGACTATGCTAATTATATTGTTCCTAAATACATACCAGCTAGCTTCACATAGCAACAAAAGAAAAAATTCTTCTATGATTTAAGACATTACTTTTGGGATGACCCACATCTTTATAAAGAAGGAATAGATGGTATTATTAGTCGTTGTGTACCTGAGCATGAACAGGAACAAATCCTACGGAAATGTCACTTTGAAGCTTATGGAGGACATCATGCGGGAGACAAAACCGCTCATAAGGTATTGCAATCTGGTTTTTATTGGCCTACTCTCTTCAAGGATGCCCGTAAGTTTGTCTCATCTTGTGTTGAATGACAAAGAATAGGTAATATCGGTAAGCGTCAAGAAATGCCTATGAATTATTCACTTGCTTTTGAACCATTTGATCTTTGGGGAATTGATTTCATGGGACATTTTCCTTCCTCTAATGGGTATACACGGATTTTGGTTGTTGTTTATCATGTTACTAAGTGGGTAGAAGCTATTCCAACCAGTAGTGTTGATCACAACATCTCTATTAAAATGCTTAAGGAAGTTATTTTACCAAAGTTTGGGGTCCATAGATATTTAATGACTGATGGTGGTTCACACTTTATTCATGGGGCTTTTCATAAAATGCTTGTTAAGTATGATGTTAACCATAGAATTGCATCAGCTTATCATCCTCAGTCTAGTGGGCAAGTTAAACTTAGCAATAGAGAAATAAAACTAATGTTACAAAAGACTGTCAATAGGTCCCGGAAGAATTGGTCTAAGAAATTAGATGATGCACTTTGGGCTTAAAGAACATCTTACAAAAATCCTATGGGTATGTCTCCATATAAAATGGTTTATGGAAAAGCTTGTCATTTTCGTCTTAAGTTATTTTGATGATATGTATGTTGTCATTCTCTTAGTGGTGTCATGTGAACATCGACTACAAGACAGTTCACCATATTTGGGCCTAAGGGAATGCATCATGGAGTAGTTATTAGATGATGGGTTGTGAGAGTGACAGAAGCTTAAACCCCAGTTTATGCGCTATTCTGCATGGGACCGATTGGATCCAAAAGTTTAATGCTATAGATAGAATTTATTCTTAATACTTTTCTCATAGTTGAGGATGCTTGCGGGAGGGTTAATAACAAGTAGGAGGTTTGTTTAAGTAAGAATAACACCTAAGGACCGGTCCACCCACATACCAAATTACCAAAGTAGCAAACACGAATTAAGCCAACATGATGAAAGTGACTAGATGAAATTCCCGTGTACCATCAAGAACACTTTGCTTATTATAAGAGACCGTTTTGGCATGTCCTTTGCATCAAAAAGATTGGGCTACCTTGCTGTACTTTTGTTACTGTATCGTTACTTGCTTGTTACAAATTATCTTTCTATCAAACTACTCCGCCACTTACAATTTTCGCACTTGCAGACACTACCTTGCTGAAAACCACTTGTCATTTCCTTCTACTCCTCGTTGGGTTTGACACTCTTACTTATCGAAAAGGCTACAATTGACCCCATATACATGTGGGTCATCAAGACTGCCGGAGTAGTGCGTTGGACGAACCATAGCGGAGTAGTTGCTGGAGACCATAAGAGTGAGGGGTGGCGCTAGAGGGAGGAGGAGCCGGGGAGATTGGTCCTGTAAGATCCCAAATTTTCAATTTGCAATGTTATACACTAGATCATCATTGCATATCATATTTAATTGCATTTTGGTTTGATCCTAGAAATTCTACGCAACTCAAGGACCCACGGAGAGAGTTGGGGATTTCATTATTTGCATATTTGAGTTTTCTCAAAATTTGAAAATAGGATCATTTGATTTTATTTATTTTATCTTAAAATATTTCTAATATAAAAATAAGAGAGAGGGAATAAAATGACTTTCCCAAAATAAAGAAATATTGAGGATTTAATGAAAAAATCAAATAAGATTTTTTATTTCGGAGTTTATCGCTATTTTATTTGAATTTAGGAAAAATGTGTGTTTTTAAAAATTGCATTTAGGCCCCAAATAAATGTTCATCTTGTCCGGCTTTAGAGGGCGGGGAAAATTTATTTCAGGGTTTTTGGAGTCCGTCTAGTATTTCTTTTATTTGTTTTTCTACGCTTCCGAATTATTTAAAAAAAAAGCTAACCGACTTAACGAGCCGTGGGCGACCCGGACTCCCGCCGCCCCGGGCCTTATAAGCCGCGCCCCCGACCCCCACAGCCCACCTCCATCCCACCCGTCACCGTCGCCATAACCCTAACCCTATCCCGCGCCGCCGCCGCCGCTGACCCCTCGCCGTCGCCGCGTCTTCTCGCCACCTCCGCCGGACGCTGACCCCGCCGCCGCCGGATACCGCCTCAACGAAGTTGCCCGCCACTGCCGCCGCTGTCACGCGTCCCGAGGTAGCCCTCGGTTTTATCTCAAAAACCGTTCGGTTTTTATTCAAAAATCGAGATGCGTTTTTTTATTAGATCGGTTTTATTTTTTTCGTTTGGTTTAGTCTATATTGCGGATGTTTGTCTGTACGATCGTTTTAACTGACGGTTTTCATAGTTTAGCCGCATACAGCGAACGTTCGTTCGTTAGCCTATTCGTCCGTTTTTCTTTTTCTCGGATTTTCCGCGATTATTTCCGATCGTGATTTCTGATCCGGTTTTCGTTCTAGTATAACTTTTCGCTCGTTTATCGGAATCAGCCGATTCAAGCGCCTAGAGTTTTGTCTCGAAACCATCTTTCCATTTAACCAACTCAAACAAGTTTTTGCTACTGTAAAATTTTAGTTAGGTCTAGTTTAGTAAACGAAGATTGTTTCTTTCGCCGTTTGACTTTCGTTGCTTCGTTTGATTTGATACTTTTTGCAAATCGGACTTCTTAAGTTGAACTTTCTGGTTAGATATCTTATTTGAGTTTTACCTGTGCATTAGCTGAGTGCTTATTGTATGCTTGTTTGTTTGCTACAGAGTACCCGGAGTGCGCCGCTTGCTACTACGAGTCTCTAGGTTTCACGGATCATTAGCAAGGCAAGTAACACTTATATCATACCTCTTTACCACCCAGTTTTATTGCATTAGATCAATCCTCAAAGAATTGCATGGTTAGGATGTGATTAATATGTGGGTTTTGGGAAGTAGATGAGGTAGTACATATTACCTATTTTATTATCAAACCTTTGGGAGTTACTTCTACGTTTGCTTATATTGCTATGCTATGCTAGTAGACGTGGATTGGGTGAGTGTATCCATGACATATGTGAGATTTTTATTTAATGGTTTACTTAAGGTGGCAACTTAAATTCACATATGGGTGGACTGAGGCACCTGGGGAACCCAGTGATGCCTTTATTTTTGGAAATCCCGGGGTACCGTGTGATTCTCCTATGGACCGCCACCTAGACTCAAAGGGATCATGAGATTTTTCATGCTAGAAACTTCCTTGTGCAACCGCAAGCTACTATGGGCTCTAGCATAGTTGTTTAAGTTGCGTGATCTCTTGAAGAGGTAGACTAGCAGATGTAGTGGGTTGTAGGTGGTACTGTCTACCCGGAGTAGAGAGTTAATGCTTCTGAAAGACTGTGTCTCGGTCATCCGTTTCTCAAACATCATGTAGTGCGAGAAATCAAACAGAGGCAATCGAGTCTTGCGGGGAAAAGTGCGCAAACCTATGTAGAGTGTATAAACTAATCATGGTTAGCCGTGTCCCCGGGTATGGATGTTTTGAGTATCTAGTACCTGGATTATCATGTGAATCTCATCATGTTACTTAATTTAGTTTTTTAGTTTAATGATGCTACTTAATTGGGATTGAGTTGGAGGAATCTTCTCAATGTTTAACAACCACCATGATAGTTAAATAAAATTTATTCCTTTGTTGTAGGGAAAAATTGGCATTATGCAAAACTGTAAACATAGAGCTTTCCACTGGCTATATATGCATGTAGTGATAGAATTATTCCGTTCAGTACTCTCTCTATGTGTTACATTGCCAGCATATTGCATGTGTTGACCCGTTTTCGGGATGCAACGTTCATGTTGAAGACTTTTCAGACGATGTGTAAGGAGCCTTAGGTCGTGGTCTTATACTCAGTGATGCCGTTGGAGTTGATGAACTCGCTTATCTTCCAAGCCTTCCGCTGTTATCGTTATTAGATGGCCTTAAGCCATATTTATTGTAATAAGTTCTCTTTTGAGACATTCGATGTAATAAGTGTGTTATTGCTACTCTGTTATAAATCCTTCAAGTATTGTGCGTGTCAGCATTATCGATCCAGGGATGACACTAATGCACAGAGATCAAACTGTTTGAGGTCTGGTTGCTACAGGTCCCTACCCGTCGTCCATGTAGCCTAACTGGATAGAGAATTGTCGAGGAGTAGGCCAGATGGGACCTATGGTGGCGGATCGCCGGAGGAAACCTATCACTGCAGGCAGGGGATCGAGGTAGAGGGAAAGGGGAGAGGAGATGCAAGTGAGCAGGGAAATGAATGCTTGCGTGTTTGTTTTTACTTTAGGGTCAGGCGTGAAGCGGGCGTGAGCACTGGCATTTTGAGTGTAATATAGGTAGACAACAAAGTCATTTTGCTATTCCCCTTCCCTTATATTTTTAGTGAGCTTCTATGCGAAGCACCCCCCCCCAAAGCAAAATAACTTAAGCCCAAGCCTGGTTCCTACTTCAACTACATCGGTATTTCCCCAAAGAGGAAGTGATGATGCAGCACATCGACGGTAGGTATTTCCCTCAGTGATGAGACCAAGGTTATCTAACTAGTAGGAGAACCAAGAAACACAATGTAAACAGCCCCTACACACAAATAAGAAATACTCACAACCCGACGTGTTAAAAGGGGTTGTCAATCCCTTTTGGGTAACGATGCCTCAAATTGGCGAGAAGGCGTGATAAAGTTGTGATAGATAGGATAAATAGATGGCAAAATAAATAAAGTGCAGCAAGGTATTTTTGTATTTTTGGTTTAATAAATCAGAAAATCAAAGCAAATAAGAATATACCGCAAAGGCAAATATGATGAAAAGAGACCCGGGGGTCGTAGGTTTCACTAGTGGCTTCTCTCGAGAAAAAATGCAAACGGTGGGAAAACAATTACTATTGGGCAATTGATAGAACTTCAAATAATCATGAAAGTGTCCAAGCAATGGTTATTATATAGGCATCACGTGCAAGATTAGTAAACCGACTCTTGCGTGCATCTACTACTATTACTCCACACATCGACCGCTATCCAGCATGAGTCTATTGTATTCAGTTCATGAAAAAATAGAGTAATGCAATAAGAATGATGACATGATGTAGACAAGATCTATTTATATAGAAACAGACCCCATCTTGTTATCCTTGATAGCAATGATACATACGTGTCGTTTCCCTCTCTGTCACTGGGATCAAGCACCGTAAGATTGAACCCATCACAAAGCACCTGAGAAGAAATACAAGGCTATAATCAATCATGCATATAAGAGATCAACGAAGTCTCGAATAAATTTCATTGATAAAAACATAGATCTGACCATAAACTCAAATTTTATCGGATCCCAACAAACACACTACAAAAAGACTTAAATCATATGGATCTCCAAGAGACCATTGTATTGATAATAAAGAGAGAGAGAGAGAGAGAGAGAGAGAGAGAGAGAGAAAGCCATATAGCTACTAACTACGGACCCGTAGTTCTACAAAGAGCTACTCACGCATCATAGGAGAGGCACCAACCCCTCCGAGATGGTGTTTAGATTGGATCTAGTGTTTCTTGAACTTGGGCAGCTAGAATTGATTTTCTTCGTCTCCCCTAGGTTTTCTGCAATATTGGGGTATTTATAGAGCAAAGAGGCGGTGCGGGAGGCCACCGAGGTGGGCACAACCCACCGGGGCATGCCTGGGCCCCTAGGCGCGCCCTAGTGGGTTGTGCCCCCCCCTACGGAGCTCCCCTCAGGTGCTTTCTTGGCCCATTTCATCTCTCTTGGTCCAAAAAATCCACGAAAAGCTTCATTGCACTATGTCAATAGGTTAGTACCAAAAAATGATATAAAATGACTATAAAATGATTGTAAAGCATCCAGGAATGATAATATAACAAGATGGAACAATCAAACATTATAGATACGTTGGAGACGTCTCAGCATCCCCAAGCTTAATTCCTGCTCGTCTTCGACTAGGTAAATGATAAAAACATAATTTTTTATATGGAATGCTGCCCAACATGTTCATCACATATTCTTTTTTTATAGCATGGACATTTGGACTTTTATATGGTTCAAACCAATAGTCTAGTTTCGACATGAAGACTTTAATACTCAATAATATGAACAAGCAACCATGTCTTTCAAAATATCAACACTAAAGCAAGTTATCGCTAGCCCATTATGCTCAATCATTGATCCCTTCATGATTCACGCTCGAATATTAGCTACACCTAATGCTCAAATATAGTGCCCCTTAGTTGGTGCTTTATAAGAGAAGGTGGAGACTCAAATTCAAAATAAAAATTGCAGAAACTAAAAGAAAGGCCCTTCGCAGAAGGACGTAGGGATTTGTAGAGGTGCGAAATCTCAAAGCAAAAATTGAGAGATAAAAACATTTTGGGAGGCATACTTTTCCCACCAACGAAAATGACTTAGGGCTCCCAAGACTTTCCATGCTAGATACATCAGAGGCGGTTCCCAAACAGAAAATAAAGTTTATTCCTTTTTCCACCATTACTTTCACTTTCCATGGCTAACCGTATCCACGGCTACCCTCCATACCAACACTTTCCAAGGAATTTATTATTTGACAACATAAAGTAAATTCATTTTTTCATTTCGGGACTGGGCATCCCTAATACCTTTGTCGTACTCTCATGCAATGACAAGTGAATAAACACTCATCGTGAGAATAACACATCTAGCATGGAAAATATTGGCACCCATCATTGCCTCGCGAGCGGTATGAGCACACAAAACAGAAATTTATTTTGAAAATTAGAGATGGCACATGCTAATTTTCTTAGAATGGCACGGAAATACCGCATATAGGTAGGTATAGTGGACTCATATGGCAAAATAGGTCTAAAGGGTTTTGGATGCACAAGTAGTGATCATACTCAGTGCAAAATGAAGGCAAGCAAAAATATTGAGAAGCGACCAAACAAGAAACAAAAAATCTCGTACCCAAGCATTAAGCATAAGTAACACCGAATAATGCACCACAAATAGGATATAAATTTCATTGCACAACTATTTATTTTCGTGCTTGCATAGGGAATCACAAACCTTAACATCAATATTCTTACTAAAACACAATTACTCATCAACATGACTCACATATTATATCGTCATATCTCAAAACCATTACTAAGAATCAAGTTTATTTTGTCCAATGATCTTGATGAAAGTTTTTATTATATCCTCCTTTGATGTCTATCACTTTGGGACTATTTTCATACGTTGCTTTTAAGAAGCTCAAACAAATATAAGTGAAGAACATGAGCATATTTTTTCTTTCTCCCAAAATAATCTAAGTGAAGCAAGAGAGAATTTCTAAAAAAAATTACTAACTCCCAAATAAATCTAAGTGAAGTATCAGAGCATTTCTTCAAAAATAACAAAGCACACCATGCTTAAAAAGATATAAGTGAAGCACTAGAGAAATTCCATGGATCTAATTTTTTTACGTGAAGCATTGGAGAAAGCATAGCATAATTTTTGGCTCTCTCAAAAAGGTGTGTACAGCAAGGATTAAAGACTTTAAACACAAAGCAAAATAAGCAAAGACTCATATCATACAAGACGCTCCAAGAAAAACTCATAATATGTGACGAATAAAAATATAGTTCCAAGTAAAATACCGATGGTTGTTAGAAGAAAGAGGGGATGCCACTCGGGGGCATCCCCAAGCTTAGTTGCTTGCTACTTCTTGAATATTATCTTGGGGTTCCTCGGGCATCCCCAAGCTTAGCCTTTTTCTAATCCTTATTCCTTCATCCATCGTAAGATCACCCAAAACTTGAAAACTTCAATCACACAAAACTCAACAAAACCTTCGTGAGATCCGTTAGTATAAGAAAGCAAACCACTACTATAAGTGTTGTTGCAAACCTATTCATATATTATTTTTGCATTATATATATTGTATTCCAACTTTTCTATGGCAAAAACTCTTAAAGAAAACCATAGAATCATAAAAACAAGCACACAACGCAAAGAAAACAAAATCTACCAAAAACGGAATAGTCTGTACCAATCTAACTACTTCGAATACTTCTGTAACTCCAAAAATTCTGAAAAATTAGGACGAATTGACTAATTTGTTTGCTACTCCCTCCGTCCCATAATGAAAGAGATTATTGTCAAAAAATGTCTTACATTATGGGACAAAGGGAGTAATATTCTGCAAAAAGAATCAACTCAAAAGCACTCTTCTGATAAAAATGAAAAATAATTTCATGAGCGCAAAAGTTTCTATTTTTCAGCAAGATCAAATCAACTTTCACCCAAATCACCCCAAATGCCTTGCTTGGCACAAACACTAATTTAAACCACAAAAACACATCTAACCAGAGGCATAATTGTTTATTTTATTGAAAACAGCAAGAAAACCAAAAAGCAAAAAGATACAAGTTGGGTTGCCTCCCAACACTACTAGGGAAAACCCTAGTAGTAGCGTGGGTTTAATGCCTACTAGTAGCATGGGACACCGTGCTACTAGTAAGGTGCTACAACTATTACTTAGAAGTAGCGCGCTCGACGCACGCTACTGCTAAGACATATAGCCGCAGCGTGTGTTCACGCACGCGCTACTACTAATCTGGCTAGTAGCAGCGTGTTTACTGTCCATCGCTACTAGTATTCTTTTAAAAAATATATTTTTAGTGTATTTATATGCCATTATACAAATTTTGGTATAGTAGCAATTATGAGGTTTACATCATTATGTCCATAACAGTGTGCCAAATGAAGGTGGATTAGGTTCAAGTGGAGGCAACATGTGGTGCATGTCAAAAGTATACTACTAATCCAAACTTGATCTAGTTTGGACTAGTAGTACTTTCGATGCGCACCACATGTTGTCTCCACTTGAATCTAATCCACCAACACAAGCTATTTAGTCATCATCATAGTCCTTACCACCAACAGTAGCTATTTAATCATCATAGTCATAGTGTAGCACATCATCATCTGCAAACTCATTCTAGCTAGCTAATCACCACCGACACTAGCTGTGATAGCTATCTAATCACCACCAACACTAGCTAATAATAATCATCATAGTCCTTACCACCAACACTAGCTATTTAATCATCATAGTCATAGTGTAGCACATCATCATCTTCAAACTCATTTCTAGCTAGCTAATCAGTCATGCTGCTCTCTCTCAGGTAAAATAGCATAAAACATGTGTAGCACTCCCGCTTCATCATGTTGGAGCATGCAGATTAACCTATCTCCTAATTGTGGGTTGTGCTTCTGATTGCTGCCCCCTAGTACTTCTCTGCGATCATTCACAATTTTGCTCCAGTCTTTTACTATTAAGCATTCCTTGCTTTTAGAAATCCTGAATGCACTAAAGTACATTGTTGGATGTCTTGGTCATAAGCTAACCATTCTCATGCGACCTTTAATCTCGATCCAATGAGGTACAACATTCATCGGGAGTCCCTGTTGAAGAACATCGTATAGTAACATACATAGCAATGAAGTTTGGCTTAAAAATAATATATGCAAAAGATGCACTGACGACAAATAGTAAAAAAATTGCCATCTTTCCTAAATAGATGTGACCATAGTTCAATATGAACACTATTGGTCGCACGTTTTGAGTACTAAGATTTTTAAGTCCAGGAAAATAATTTGTCTTAACAGTATGAAGATCCTCAAGCCATGAAACATAATGACCTATCTCCTCGCAGTTTAGTTCAGCCCCAGGATAGTGGACGATCATGTCTACCAAGCACCGGACATGTTTGCTTGAGTGGAAATAAGTTGTCAATAGAAATTAGTTGTCAACTATTTTTGAATAAACAATATCGAAGACATAAATATGGTTGAGAAACTCACATCATGGTATAACTGGAGGTGTCTGCACATCGACCCAGATGTCGATATTACCTTCAATATCATCTTCCGGACAAATATCAAAGGTGATAACCATATCAGGCTCAAATGCACAAGTCTTGCATAGTGCTTGCCAAGTTTTGCATTCAAAATAGGTGTAGGTGTCTGCGTTGTATAATTTTGCATGGAAAGTATAACCATGCTTGGTCTTCAAGCAAAACTCTCTTTACCTCCATAGTAGTTTTCATAGGACTGAAACCTATCATATCCAAGACAAAATCTCTTGCATGGATGGGGATACGATAGTAGAATAGTAAAAAAATATAAGTTGAAGCAGATGTCATGCTTAATTACGAAAAAAGACTTGTCATTGTGACTTATTGTATCCACTTCAAAGTTCTCGTCCAGCTTGATGCTGAAGCGCCTATAATCATCTAGCAAGATTCTGTCGCACAAGCCACTCTCAACTTTGCAGTACTTGCAAATACTGAAATCCTTTTCGTCGTCAGACATTTCCTATGTTCATAGTTGAAACATTAATTGAAAATCAATCGAAGGCAACTACCAGGATACTCAACACACAAATTTGGGGCACTCGATATTTCCTACATATTCTGGCACAAGTCATGCCAAAATTCACGAAAAAATCCGGCATGACCTTTGCTAAAATAGGACATATTGAGCGCCTGAAATTTGCCAGAACGGAAATGAATCAACACTCTGACAAAACATAGGCCAGTCGGAGGTGTAACCTGCAAACATGACCGACCACTTGGGCAAGCACATATCCTATTTGAGCAACACAAGATATACATTTCAAAATATCTTGTAGGACTCATATTGACATGAGCATTCAATAAGAAAAACCAAATCATAAAATAAATAAGTATTCAAATTAGCATGCATTCAATAAGAAAAAGTAAACCATCTCTTGCGTCCGTACATCACCGAATATTATCACTAATACATCCCAAATAGTATCATACATATAACATCACTAACACAACTAAAACCCTAGCGAACGACGGGTATCGGTGCGGGCGGTGGACACCCAAAGAGAAGGAACCATCACAGGATCATAGTTCCAGCGAGATCCCGGGAGAACCTGCCAGGTATTGGAGAACCTGTGCTCCAACGCGACCAAGTAGAGACGGACGTGCGCATCCTCCTCGCTGACACGGTGACGTACCACCTCCGCGGGGTCCTCAAGCCTCTGGACCGTCACTATCACACGCGACCACCACCAAAGAAGGTTCGGGTCCATGACGGGCTGACTCCTCATCAAGTTGCGCCCCTCGGCAGCTAGCGCCTCCCAGTACCAGCCCGACGGAGCCCAGTCTCGGAGATGGCCCATCTGGTCAAGCAGGTGTCCTCCGTCGAGTCGACGACGAGGATGCGGGATAGGCATCGTCGACGACGATGCGGTAATAATTGCTTTAACTAAAAAAATAACAACAAATGTGACATGTTCAACTAGTTCTATTAATTCAACTAGTTCTTACTAAAAATAAACTTACTATAAATAAAAATAAACTAGTACCTAATTAGTACCTAGTTCTTACTAACTAATTAGTACCTAGGAATTACTGCCCTAATTACCATCTAATTTGATGAACATAGGGGTGGAAAGTGGTAGCGGATAATCCAAAATATCCGATACTCATATTCGATCGGATATTCCAATTATCCAACTTAAAGTCAAATAAGTGGTCAAATTTTACTCGTTTTATGATTAATCTTAGAAATTATTATGCATTACAATAGTGTTTGTTCATAAACCTATTTATCATTGACTTATTATATGTCACAAGTTGAATACTTCATGTCACATAGCTATTGACTAATACACTTAAGCAATATGTCGCTATTATTCGTACCCGTTACGAATCAAGAAAATATCCAAGCCACATCTGTATCCGGTAACATCCATATTCACATTCGTATTCGTTTTGTAAATATGAAAATGGAAGTGGTAAGAGCACTATCCGATCCGCATCTGATTCGTTTCCACCCATAGATGAACCCTAACCAATTTGATGAAACTAAAATTTGAAGAACCCTAGGCAGAGGCAGGGGAGGGCCTCGGGTGCCTGTGGTGAGGGAGGAGCAGGCGGCATCGAGGTCGTGGTCGGGGCTTAGGCGCGCGGCGGAGGGCGGCGTCGAGGTCGGGGTCGGGGGCGGCGTCGAGGTCGGGGGCGGCGTCGAGGTCGGGGTCGGGGGCGGCTTCAAATCCGGGGTCGGGGGCGGCATCGAGGGTGTGCGGAGAGCGACGGGAGAGAGTGACGGGAGATCGTGCGTCGGCCGACGGGCGACGGAAACGGCGACAGTAGAGGACTTGGGATTTAGGGAAGTGGCCATGTGGATAAACGAACCGCCCAGTTAAGTCAAAAGAGCAGTAGCGCGTTCCAGGAAGTGCGCTACTGCTAAGTTAGCCATAGCGCGTTCCTAGATATGCGCTACTGCTATTCCTTTCTCTTTTTTCCCTTTTTCATTTAGTTTTCTTTACATTTTTTTCCTTTCTCTATTTCTTTCATTTTCATTTACTTTTCTATTTGCTTTCAATTTAAGGTTATTTCTTTTAGCAGTAGCGCCTCTCTGCATAAATGTGCTGCTACAAAGTAAGTAGCGGTAGCGCTGTTGGCCGTAGATCGCTACTATTATGTGTAGCCTATCGGGTAAGCCGTGGGAATTTTAGTAGTAGCGCTTTTATCTTCAGGAGCGCTACTATTTACGCGAACGCGCTACTGCTACTTAACACTAGCGTGCTTTTTAGACACGCGCTACTGCTAAAGTTCTGTGTATAAGGTTTTCCCTAATAGTGCAAGGAGCGCTATCATTTTAGGCCCCTAGCTAGGCATAACGCGTAGGATCTAAGTTTTGTCATCCTTACTTCTAGATCCATATGATGCCCTCATGATTGATTCATATGGTGGCCTAATTCTTGTTCTATAGGGAAGTGTTCCTACCCTTCCTTAGTGGAAATTGAAATTTAATATTGCCTTCTTTCATATCAATCACGGCACCAATAGTACGTAAAAACGGTCTACCAAGTATAATTGTACAAGACGGATTGCAATCAATATCAAGAACAATAAAATCTATGGGCACATAATTCCTATTTGCAAGAATAAGAACATCATTAATTCTTCCCATAGGCTTTTAAATAGCAGAATCCGCCAAGTGCAAATTTAAAGAGCATTCTTCAATATCGGTAAGACCAAGCACACCAATAAAGATTTCGTAATTGTAGAAACACTAGCTCCCAAGCCACATAAAGAAAAACACTCATAATTTTTAATCTTGACTTTGATGGTAGATTCCCATTCATCATATAATTTTCTAGCAATTGGAACTTATAATTCCAACTTTTCTTCAAAAGATTTCATCGTAGCATCAAAAATATGTCTAGTAAAAGCTTTATTTTGTTCATAAGCATGGGGTGAATTTATCATGGATTGCAACAAAGATATACAATCAACCAAAGAGCAACTAAAATATTTAAAGTCTTTGTAATCCAAAATGGTGGGCACATCACTAGTTAAAGTCTTGACCTCTTCAAACCCACTTTTATCAATTTTTTCAACAAGATTTCACCCTCTTAATCATAGGGACGCCTTCTAGCTGAAGTTTGACTCTTCTCCAGTCCCTTTTTCATCAGCCTTAATTTTACTAAACAAAGAATCAATGGAAGAAACACCAATCATTTTAAGATCTTAATCACTTTTATGAAAATAATCACTAGAAAATGCCTCTTTCCAAAAATTCTCTTTTAGCTCTAACATAGCGGTTCTTTTCTTACTTTCATCCATAGAAACATAAAGAGCTTTAATTGATTCTTCAACTTTAGGCACAAAATTTTTCATCTTGAGAGTTTCTACATCGTGAGAAATTCAATCAATACTTTTAGACATATCATCAACTTTATTCAAATTTTCTTCTATCAAAGCATTGAAACCTTTTTGAGTATTAATGAATTCTTTAACATTATTCTCAAGATAAGAGGTGTTTCTTTTATTTTTATAAGAGGGATTACCATAGGAATTACTAGGAAAAGGCCTAGGATTAAAATTACCTCTATAAGCATTTTTAATGAAATTGTTTCGTGAGATAAATTTCACATCTATGGCATCACTATTTTGGTCAATCAAAGTATACAAAGGCACATCATTAAAATCAATAGGAGCACTTTTATTAGCAACCAACTTCATAAGAGCATCAACTTTTTCACTCAAAGAATTTATTTCTTCTACCAAATTGACTTTTTACTAGTATGAGCTCTTTTGGTTTGCCATTGTGGCCATAATATTGTCTAGCAATTTAGTAGCTTTACCCAAAGTAATTTCCATAAAAGTACCCCCCGCGGCGGAATCCAAATGATTACGATAAAAAAAATTCAACCCCGCATAATTTTTTGTATGATCATCCAAATATTTAACCCATGAGTTGGGCAATTCCTTAGCATCAATTTCATCCTTTCCCAAGATTGTGCAACATGCTCATGTTCAAGTTGCTTGAAATTCATGATCTGGGTTCTAAGGGAAATGATTTTTGCGGGCGGAAAATACTTAGTAATAAAAGCATCCTTGTACTTGTTCCAAGAATCAATGTTATTGCGAGACAACGAAGAAAACCAAAATTTTGCGATCTCGCAAAGAAAACAGAAATAATTTCAACTTCACAACATCATTGTCCACATCCTTTTTCTTTTGAATATCACATAATTCCATGAATGTGTTAAGATGGGACGCGACATCCTCATTAGGAGTACCCGCAAATTGATCATTCATAACAAGATTCAGCAAAGCAGTATTAATGTCACAAGACGCCGCACTAGTGGCGCGAGGAGCAATCGGAGAGCTAATAAAATCATTGTTGTTGGTATTTGAGAAATCACACAACTAGGTGTTCTCTTGATTAATGATGACTTCACAAATAGATTGCACTCAAAAACAGATCTGACTAGAAAATGGCAAGCGAAAAAAAGGGCAAATAAAACGGCAAACTTTTGTGACGAGGGGGAGAGGAAAACGAGAGGCAACTAGCAAATAATGTAAATTGTGAGGAGATGAAATTTGTGATTAGTAACCTGGTTGATGTTGAAGATCCTCCTTGGCAACAGCACCAGAAATTCCTTTTGATGCCTGCTTGAACTACGTCAGTATTTCCCCAAAGAGGAAGGGATGATGCAGCACATCGACAATAGGTATTTCCCTCAGTGATGAGACCAAGGTTATCGAACCAGTAGGGTAAACAGCCCCTGCACACAAATAATAGATACTCGCAACCCGACATGTTAAAGGGGTTGTTAATTCCTTTCGGGTAACGATGCCTCGAATTGGCGAAAAGACATGATAAAGTTGTGATAGATAAGATAAATAGACCGCAAAATAAATAAAGTGCAGCAAGGTATTTTTGTATTTTTGGTTTAATAGATCTTAAAATAAAAGCAAATAAAAATAGATCGCAAAGGCAAATATGATGAAAAGAGACCCGGGGGTCGTAGGTTTCACTAGTGGTTTCTCTCGAGAAAAATAGCAAACGGTGGGAAAACAATTATTGTTGGGCAATTGATAGAACTTCAAACAATCATGTAAATATCCAGGCAATGATCATTATATAGGCATCACGTCCAAGATTCGTACACCGACTCCTGCCTGCATCTACTACTATTACTCCACACATCGACCGATATCCAGCATGCAACTAATGTATTAATTTCATGGGAAAATGGAGTAATGCAATAAGAACAATGACATGATGTAGACAAGATCTATTTATGTATAAATAGACCCCGTCTTGTTATCGTTAATAGCAACGATACATACGTCTTGTTTCTCCTTCTGTCACTGGGATCAAGTGCCGTAAGATCGAACCCATCATAAAGCACCTCTTCCCATTGCAAGATAAATAGATCAAGTTGGCCAAAGAAAACCCAAATATCGGAGAAGAAATACGAGGCTATAATCAATCATGCATATAAGAGATCAAAGAAGACTCAAATAACTTTCATGGATAAAAACATAGATCTGATCATAAACTCAAAGTTCATCGGATCCCAATAAACACACCACGAAAAGACTTACATCATATGGATCTCCAAGAGACCATTGTATTGATAATCAAGAGAGAGAGAGAGAGGAAGCCATCTAGCTACTAACTACGGAACCGTTGGTCTACAAAGAACTAATCACGCATCATCGAAGAGGCACCAACCCCTCCGAGATGGTGTCTAGATTGGATCTGGTGTTTCTGGAACTTGCGGCAGCTGGAATTGATTTTCATCGTCTCCCCTAGGGTTTCTGGAATATTTGGGTATTTATAGGGCAAAGAGGCAGGAGGCCACCGAGGTGGGCGCAACCCACCGGGGCGCGCTTGGGCCCCTAGGCACACCCTGGTGGGTTGTGCTACCCTTGGAGCTCCCCTCACATGCTTTCTTGGCCCATTTGATGTCTTCTGGTCCAAAAAATCCACAAAAAGTTTCGCTACATTTGGACTCGGTTTGGTATTAATTTCCTGCGATGTAAAAAACAAGCAGAAAATAGAAACTGGCACTGGGCACTATGTTAATAGGTTACTAACAAAAATTATATAAAATGACTATAAAATGATTGTAAAACATCCAAGAATTATAATGTCACAAAATGGAACAATCAAAAATTATAGTTACATTAGAGACGTATCAAAGCCCATCACTTAAAAACGAGTTCTTTACATCTTTTATGGCTTATTTTGACAATATGCTCTTAAAAGGTGGAGTAGAACTGGCCCTTAACCTGCAATTCAATTGTGGGTGCAATGATGAATCATTCCTGCCTGCTATAGTGCACATTTAGGCATCATACATGGCATAACCTAATACATGTGCATTTCATTATAGAATCTCAAATATGCAATGTTAATGCTAGTTCATACATTGCACATAATGTTTAAATTCCCTTAAATCTGGTCTATCAAGTGATGGTCTTTAAGCCTCTTTCTATGCTTCTTTTCTTGATATGTAATTCAATGTGGTGCAAGATTTGCTCAGACATCTGTGCAGTTGCTTGTTTGTATCAGCCAGCCATACTAGGACTGTTTGCTTTGATTACTTGTTGTTCTTGATCTAATAGATCTTGTCAATGATTTAAACACCAAGGGATGCTGTAGTGGGGGCTTGTATAACTCATAGGTGACATAAAGGTTTGACTATACACTAAACTATGCTCTCCAAGAGTACCTAGAGGTCTAGTTCGAAGGTATGCCTAGTTTTTACACAGCGCACACATAGTAAATGCTCATTTCATCGTGTGCAAGAGATGTGGCATGTTTCATTATGTGGTGTTGTTTTGTTATAGACTCATCCTTTGGTGTTGTTCAGGGACTGGAAAGTATGCATATTTATCTTCCATGGAGACAAGTAACTAGTTTCTGTCACCTTACAGAGGGGGTGCAATAAAGATAAGATTGAGGATTTCCAAGTACAATATGTTACACTACAAAAAAATACACTTCCGTGATGATACATGTTTGTCACAGTGGGTCGCGTTTTTTGTCATGCATGTACATCCATGACGATTTTATGACAGGATCAAGATAGTCATACCTGTGTTGTCGTAGAAGTGTTCCGTGACATTACCAAAATTATCATCATGGAAGTGTCCACTTCCATGACGATAAATCGCGCGTCACTGAAGTGCTTTTGTCAAGGGTGACCGACACATGGCATCCACCGTAACGGAACGTTGTTAAGCTATCCGGTTGGGTTTTGGATCCGATAACCCGTTAACAGCCCCGAATAGTGGGGATTTTTCACATGTAAAATCATCATTGGCTGGAGGAAACACGTGTCGGCTCATCGTTGGGACAGATGTCATCCACTCATTGGACAGAAGGCGCCTATGATACGTTGACACGTGGCACGGCCCAACAGTGGCCCATTCCTGTGAAATGGCCGGCACGTTTGACTTGGTCAAAAGCTGGCGGGTCGGCCCATGGAAAGCCTGTTAACGGCCTGTTCGCATATATCCCATTTACAACCCGCTAACCCAAGGCCAGTTACGCCCTATCTGAATTAGGCCCAGTAGCATCATCTGGGCCATCCAATATGATTCCAACTTGTTTTCACTTCTGGCCCTTATGAGGCCCTTTGTAACTCTTGGCCCATTAACGACCCATGGTGAAACTGGCCCGTAATTAACAGTGTATCACTTTACACCCATTAACGGCCCGTGGTGAAACTGGCCCATAATGAACAGTGTATCACTTTATACCCATTAATGGACCGTTATTCCGTTGGGCCGTTTCCACCCCAAGTTAACTTTCGGCCTTCTGAGGGCCCATTTATTCTTGGGCTCATTTGCAGCATTCGGTTACTTACGGCCCGTTAGTGTCATTTTCTGCTTGTGGGCCAAATTCAGCCCGTCGTTACAGTCAGCCCGTTTGTGGATTGTTAATCAGTTGGGCCATTTTCATAGCATCACCAAATACGACTTATTAACGGCTCGTTATGGTCAGCCCATAAAAGGTACGATTTCCATTAAAGGCCCGTCTACGGCCCATTAAAGGCACGTAGAATACCCATAAATGAGTTGGCCCTTGTCCGCGTTCTGGGAACGGGGGTACCCAGACTTGCCTGCCTGCGGCCTGCGACGTGGCTCAAGGGGTGGCCCAGTACGGCCCATCTTCATCAACACAAGCTCAAGACCCTCGCGAGGGGCCAAGCCTCATGGGGCGGACGACAGGAAGCTTCCTCGGGCACGGCCTCATCAGGCTGGCTCGCGAGGAGGCGGAGAGATCAAGGCGGGGTATCTCACGGGTGCCCGTGACGCAAGCCATGAAGACCCAAGCCAGGCGAGCGCCGACCTGCGTAGAGTCCTTGTTTCCTCTTTGGTGCAAAGGGAGCAAGCGCAGGCAAGAGTATCAAGCAAAGGCAACCATTTCGGTGCAACAAGACCAAGACCAGCAGAACGGCAGGATGGAGGTCATCGTGGGCCCAAGCTGGCATCACCGCCAGAGTCTTTGGCAGGCGAGGACATACTTTAGTCAGGATAAGTGTAATAGATGTTCCCCTTCAAAATGGCCAATTGTTGGCGCCCTTCCCGCTCAATATTTGGGAAGAGGCCCGTGGCCTCGCTCTATATATAGGACTAGCCACTCCCAAGGCAAGGGATCGGGCAGTTGAACCCTAGCCAGAACCACCAACCCAAGAACACCCCTCGCGAGGTAGTTGTTCCTTGTATTGTTCATCATCAGCCCCTGAGGCAATCCACCACACCACAAACTAGAGTAGGGTATTACACCACAATGGTGGCCCGAACTAGTATAAACCTCGTGTCCCTTGTGTTGTTCTTCGTGTAGTTTAGATCCTTGCGAGGCGACGAGAGACAGTTAGGTAGGAGGTGCGATCTCCACGTGCACCCTAGAGTTTGAACCTAGAGGGTCTGCCGGAACCTGAAATCCGACATTTGACACGCCAGGTAGGGGTGCGCCGGAATCCCTCTCCCGCCACCTCGCGTCCTGTTGCATCGTCATCATCATGTCCGGCGACCCAACGGGCAATTCCGATCCCTGGGCGGCCTGGCCCGACCGCGCAGAGCCGCTCGCCCAGGTTGACCTCAACCCTGTGCCCCAGGCAGCCCGTAGTCCGCAGGGCGCTGCAGGCCGCGGGCGATGCGGTAAGGCGACGTCAGCTCTCACGCGGCGGCAGGTGCGCTCAACGGCGAGGACCTCAAGCCACGCCGCATCCACGGCAACATACACTCGGCGAGAGCAGGCGAACTCAAGGGTCGCACTCACAGTGGCCCGAGAGTTGCTGCAATGCAGGCTGTTGGAGGGCGGCCGCGACGTGCTGCTGGAGCGGGTGGCAGAGCTCCTGGGCTTCGCCGCCTCGGGGGCTCACCCCTTCTGCACCCAGCCGCAGCCTCAGGTCCAAGGCGGACCGCATGGGGGCCCCGCATGCGCCCGCGCAGCCCCGAGCGGATTCCAAGGCTACCCTAAAGCCAACCTGGCCATCAGCACCGGGCTATCGATAGCGCCAACTCCGCCTCCGGCCAGCGAAGGAGGAATCGCCACAGCCCATGGTCACAGTGGACCACCGCACTACCACCCCCAGGTTGGCACATCAAGCAGGACTGCATGGCACACGGGGCACTATAGCGAAGCATTCGGGGCGGCGGCCCCGGAAGCGTACGTGCCCCACATGATGGACCAAGGGCACGCGCAGGAGGAAGACCATGGCTCGTTGCTCGGCCGAAGCTGGGCGGAAGAAACACCAGAAGCTGAGCTCTTTCAGGAGCCCCAGGAAAGCCCCATCGACCGCGCTGGAGGCAGCGGCTACCGGGTACCGTTAATTCCTCAGGAGCAGGCATACGCTAACCATGGATCACAGGAGGTACAGGTCGTCTTGGCTGGTGGCTGCCCCAATCCAGCAGCCTCCTACCCCTTAGGAGGAGGGCACCGAGGGCTGCAGGAAAGGGGCCGAGATCCGGCATCACCACCACGGTGTTCGGAGCAAGGCGTCCTCAAGAGGTGGGCCCTCTGCCGGGGCGGTGCCTCAGGGCCTGCCCCCGGCAGAGGACCCGTGGTCGTCGGGGGAACCGCTGGCGACCGCTCTATCCCATCGGCGGCGTCCTCGGTCTCCAGCCGTCGTCGATGGCAATAGAGTGTGGCGCAAGGCAGGGCCCTTGTCTGGCAATATGAAGCAAGGTCGGTACCTGTGAAGAAGGCCCAGTTCCTGTGAAGCTCGCTGCCCCGTGACACTCTCACGTAATAATGAGTGGGGTTCTACATGCCCCGGAGTCACCGGAGAGCCGCCCTCGGGCTTCGGGGGCTCCCACCCAAGCCAAGTGGCAGCACTTAGCTCCGCGCTGGTGAGAAGACGTCGAAGACTAGACTAGGTGCCAGACGCGGCCTTTCTGCTTTCTTTTTTTGCGTTTTTGTTGTTTTCTCCCCTGTTTGAACTTAAGTTGGATTTGAGCTTGAGACTTACGTGTGTTTGGGGAAGGGGTGTTTAGTCTCGTTCGAGCAATCTCTCGTGTTCTGGCTGCCGCTTTGCACCCATCCAGCTTCAGCTGCCTCCCCTCGCGAGCCCCTCGCGAGTCGGGCCAGGCCCAGCGTGCGCGCAGCCCGGAGTGCCGCCACCGCGCTTTCTCAGGAGGCTTTCGCTACAGGTTCAATGGATTCGTTCGGAAGGCACTCAGGACACCACGACCCTCCCACGGGCTCGCTCAGGGCCCACGCGGGTCAAGGGTAAACAAGTAAACTGACTCATCGCGAGGTCAATCGCTCGGCGCAGTCTTAAAGGAAACGTCATGTCTACAATTACGCTAACCGCAAGTTTTTTACATGAGGGGCTCCCCCTCCCCAAAATGCTCTTACTACCCTTAGGGCCAAGCCTGAGCTCTCTCCGTGCAGGATAAAAAACAGGAGCAGCACGCGGTCAAACGGATAAATCCCCCAATGCATCCTCAAGGGCGCCAACTGAATCATCGCTGGCATCACTGGCCTCGCCATCACTCTCTGCGTCACCAACGGCAGCGTCCGGGCCGTTCACCACGCCGCCCTCATCAGCAACCACGACCACCCTGTCGTTATCAGCGGTGAAGGCCCTGACGAGGGCGTCTACGTTGTCTTCCACCCAGTGCGCCAGGTCGTCCCGGACGGCCAAGGGTACCGGGGCGATGGCGGCATCAAAGTCAAAATGGGGATCCATGTTCTGAAGATGACTGAAGACACGAGAAAAGGCACGCCCGAGCAGGGCACGGCTCCTCTCCTCCACCAACCTGTCGGCCCTGCCCGACCAAGCCTCTATCTGCGTCACCACATCAGTGAAGAACTGAAGGTTGCCGGCATAGTTAACCACATGAGACTGCCCAACGGCTGCCTCGCAGATGTTGCCCAGGGCCGTGTTGGCTCTCTCCCAGAGTGTGACGAGCATGGGGCCATGCATATGCTCCAAGGTCTGCCGCTGGCGAATCTCGTCCTCGTTCCGCTGCGCAACAGCCTCAGCCGCATCAACTCTCTGCTGGAGAAGAAGCACCTCGGCGCGACAGGAGGCTAGCTCCCCTTGTGTCGCGCAAAGGGCGGCCCCGGCAGCATCAGCGCGCCGTGTCGCTTCATCCAGCCTGGCCCTCAGGGCGATGGTCCTGCCTTCTGCTTTGACCCTGGTCAGCTCCAGCCTCTCCTCGTACGCATGCCCAAGTTTCGAGCGCGCCTCCGCCACCCGTTGCTCAACCTCCTCTAGGACTCGGGCTTCCCGTGCGGCGACATCATCCTCCGCCTGCGCCACCAGACACTCTCTCGTGTCCAGCCGCTCAAGGTCACGATCACGCTCGGCGGCCTCTAGCATCAGTGCCTCCTCACGTTTCTGGAGCTCTGCCTGGTTGACCGACGCCCCCTTCATCGACGCAAGGGCCGCCTCACGCAGCTCCACCTGCTGCTCCAGGGAGTTACTTCGGGCCTGGAGCTCCCGTGCCCGCTCCTTGGGACCTCGCATCGCCGGTCAGCCTCCCGGGCCTCCTCGGCGGCCTAGGAGCAGGCTTCCTGAATAGCCACCAGCGATGCCTCGGCCTTCGCATCGTTGAGGTCGCGTCAGTAGCGCGCAAGGGAAACGGCCACCTTCAGCTTGCGCCTCTCTTCAGCAAGGCGCAGGCCCTCGGCCTCAAGGCGCGCGTCCTCAGCGGAAAGCTCTACACCAAGCTGGCTCACTGCGCCGGACGCCCTCTGGAGAAACCCTTGGCAAAGGGCGTGGCGCTCCCGAGCACGCTCGAGCACGTCTTCCACGTCGTCCTTCGCCCCGGCTTACGCGGAGGGCCACGAACCGGCATACCCCCTCTGGGCAGGGGGCTGCGGGCTGGCGCCATCGTGATGGCCGGGCGCGCCCCGCCAGAAGCTTGGCCCTGAGACCGTTCACCCTCCCGGGAAGAATACGAGGAAGACCCCAGCCAGTCACCGTCCACAACCAAGGCCCGGGGCAGGCATGCTATGCCCCAGAAGGGCTCACGAAGGAGGGGTGCGAGGAACACAGGATCAGGACGCACCGCAAGATGGCTCACCTCTCCAACCGACCTCACCATCGGGGTAGCGCTCGGGCTCGGAACGCTTGGAGTCGGTGGAGAGGGCGGGGCCTGGGGGGATGGCTCCTCAACCCTCTCCGTGAACTCGGCAGGGAGGGCCCTGCAGAGCAATGGTCAGATGAAGCAACTGGAAGGTAAAGGATTAAGGAAGAAGAGGGCTTACTCGTCGATGGCGAACTACTTCCTACGCTTCAGCAGGCGGCAGGGGTAATCATCGCCACCCAAGGCCTCCCTTCTCTTTCAGAGAGCCTCGAAGTCCACGCGGAAGCGGCCCAGGAGCTCGGCGCAAGGATTAGTCTGCGGCGAGGAAGAAGCGCCAAGATGACCAACGTTGAGGACGCCGCCCTCGCACACGCCGCCAGACGCCGCCCCATTGAGGGTCGCTGGGGCCTTAGGGGCCCCAACCACGGAAGCCGCGGGGCGCAGCTCAACGCCTTCGGTCACTGCTGGGCCAGCCTCGGGAGCCGCCACCTCGGGGGTTCCGTGCGGCGCAGTTATCCTGATGGCAGCCCGCTCAGCCCCCGGCGGCCCTTGCCTCCCAGCTCCACCACTCGAGGAAGGACCGCCATGGGCGACCGGGAGGGCAAGCACCGCCACTGGTTTCTCGCAAGGTTCCACGAGGCCTGCTGGGCGCAGCCCCCATTCATCGAAGCTGGGCATCTGCCTCACGAAATCATCCCTGCCTGAGCAAAGATACAGCAAGGCACCCCCTTGCCGGACGCTGCCAGGGGAAGGATCCCCATTCAGAATCACGAGAACCTTCCTCAGCACTTCAGGCGCTAGATCCTCCTTCTGGAGCCTCATGCGGTCTTCATGACCCCCGAAGGCTCACATCCGGCGGGAATGGCGCTGGAGAGGGGCAATGCAGTGCTGGAGGAACTCTTTCACCACCTTTGGTGCCGTCACACCAAGCGCCCTCAAACTCGCAAAGCGACGCCAGATCAAGGCGAACCGGGGCTCGTGAGCGCCTCATGGCCCCATCTCGAGTTGGGCACAGCAGGCAAGGTTGGCTCCGAGAGCAGGGGGCTGGGTACTCCGACATCCACATACATCCACCGCTCTTGGAACCCAGTCGCGGGCGGAGGAAGGCTGAAGTCCATCCCCAAGGCTGCTGCCTCTGGTGCGGCAAAGAAGCTCACGCATCCTAAACAATGGGAGGGATCACTGAGGCGCAAAGAGAAGAAGTGGTGCAGCAAGGCAACCAAAGGAGGAATGCCCAACATCGCCTCGCAGACAAAAGCAAAGACGGCAAGGAGAGTAATGGATTCAGGACCCAAATGCATCATGCGAATCTGGTAATGGGAAAGCACAACGTTGAAGAAATCGGAAAAAGGAGGAACTAGCCCCGCCCACAGTGCGTTGGCGAAGTACCGGACCTCGGTGGCTATTTTGTCAATAGAGAAGTGGGACGCGGGCCAGATCATCGTACTCCCACACTCGTTGAAGGTGGTGGCAAGGGTGGAACTGACCTTGCCCAAAGCTTCCAGATTGAGTATGATCGACTGGTCGACGGCGGGAGCCATCGTCGGCAGCGAACGGGCCGAGGACACCGGATTCTTCCCCTTCCCTTTCTTCGTTGGCGCCATGACGATAGGAAGGGGAGGGTTCGAGATTTGATTGGAAGCGGAGATTAGAGCTCTGGAGGAAGAAGGACAGGGGACGCACAAGCGGCGAGAAGAGGGATGACTATGTACAACTGCGGGTCCGCCTGGCCGGGCACAAAATAAGGAGGCGTGGGGAACAGGGATGCCCACGTCCAATCAACCGCCACGCGGCGCCCAAGGCCGCAGGCTGTTGGAGCCCGCAGCGCTTCGCACTTGCCCCTTCGCTTCTCGTCTAAGCAAAGTCCAGGCGCGCCTTGGTCCCGGGGGCTACTGTCGGCATTCTGGGATCGGGGGTACCCAGACTTGCCTGCCTGCGGACTACGGCGTGGCTCAAGGGCTGGCCCAGTACGGCCCATCTTCATCAACACAAGCTCAAGAACCTTGCGAGGGGCCAAGCCCCGCGGGGCGGATGACATGAAGCTTCCTCAGGCACGGCCTCATCAGGCTGGCTCGCGAGGAGGCGGAGAGATCAAGGCGGGGTACCGCACAAGGTGCCCGTGACGCAAGCCATGAAGACCCAAGCCAGGCGGGCGCTAGGCGGGCGCCGTCCTGTGCAGAGTCCTTGTTTCCTCTTTGGTGCAAAGGGAGCAAGCGCAGGCAAGAGTATCAAGCAAAGGCAACCATTTTGGTTCAACAAGACCAAGACCAGCAGAACGGCAGGATGGAGGTCATCGTGGGCCCAAGCCGGCATCACCACCAGAGTCTTTGGCAGGCGAGGACCGACTTTAGTCAGGATAAGTGTACTAGATGTTCCCCTTCAAAATGGCCAATTGTTGGCGCCCTTCCCGCTCAATATTTGGGAAGAGGCCCGGGGCCTTACTCTACAAATAGGACTAGCCACTCTCAAGGCAAGGGATCGGGTGGTTGAACCCTAGCCAGGACCACCAACCCAAGAACACCCCTCGCAAGGTAGTTCTTCCTTGTATTGTTGATCATCAGCCCCTGAGGCAATCCACCACACCACAAACTAGAGTAGGATATTACACCACAATGGTGGCCCGAACTAGTATAAACCTCGTGTCCCTTGTGTTGTTCTTCGTGTAGTTTAGATCCTTGCGAGGTGACGAGACACAAGGAGGTAGGAGGTGCAATCTCCGCGTGCACCCCAGAGTTCGAACCTAGAGGGTCTCCCGGAACCCGAAATCCGACAGCCCTTACAAGGCCCATGGATCCTACGAGACGTAGAAGGCCCATGGATCGTACGAGACGTAGAGGATCCATGGATCCTACGGCCCATTGAAGGCCCATGTATCCTACGGCCCATTGAAGGCCCATGGACCCAATGGCCCATTGAAGGCCCATGGATCCAACGGTCCATACATGGCCGATGGATCGTATGGCCCGTGAAGGGCCATGGTCGGGCGAGTTGGCCCCCGTTTGAACGATATAGCATATTCAAAGAATTATCCTACTCAATACTATCACCTCTAAAAAGCATACACTGTACAACAAAGAGATCAAGGCATAGAAAGGTAGAATAATCCTACACTATACAATAAAGAAATTACACCCGATTATACCCACTAGGCATTATGGTTTGGAACAGGTGATAATAAAGCATACACAAACAACAAATTACAAACACTGGGCAAATACAGCTCATACATCATGGACGTGCATAAACTTAACTCCATTTGAACTATAATCTCTTCAGAAAATAGGATTTGCCGGATTCAGATAGCACAAATTTTAGTTTGCAAAATCTCCAATTCCTTCATGGTTACCTCAGTGTCTTGTTTCTTTTTTTGACTCCTGCATCTAATACCTGCATGTACAGTCTCAACTTGTTGATTATACATTGACAATCATGTACATGTTGTCTTGCCACCTCTAGTTGATGCTCGAGAACATTAGCACATTCCATCCAGTCCATAATCATTCGGTAACGGCCATGCCGCACTGCTCGCAGATCTTTGTTATGATGTCACTTCATCCTAAAATGTTTCTGTAAGTACACATGATTAGGGCAAAAATATAGTTACAACAGGGAAGCGAGCAAGACACTATTTTGTACTACATGGCAAAATAGGACTAACAATAATGTTACACGTCACTTTCGAAAAAAATGTTACTCGTCATGAAGCATAAGCAGGTGATATTTTAAAAATTATAAAAAAGTTAGTCTGGGCAGCCTACATACAGAAATCACTCTTAGCTCACCAGAGGAGCATGATGTTGGGGCCCAATCGAAAAGACAGACAAGTTACAAATTTAGACAGCACGTTGCGTATAAGTAAGCAAGCAGTTGGCCACTCTGTATCTCAATTAAAGTCCTAGGGAGCATAATGAACAACAGAGGGTTTCATACGAACATACTACAGCAGGCAAAACTATGCAATCATTAGCGTCGTATAAACTATATTGTGAGCCTCATACAATAATAGTTGGTTTATAGACTTCAAAGCTTCAGGCACACTTTGACAGAGTAATTAAATGGCAAGTCCTTTAATTATGTCAACTAATAGTTATACAAGTACTGAACATCAGGCATGATTATTTGGGCATCTCATTAACTGAGGACAAATAAAGCAATTGAAAAGATAAAATTAACTATGCGTGAAACGAACAAGGAATTGAACTGTTGAGTTGCATATAGTGACTTACCTTAGCAGGTTGAAGAGGCTCAGCACAACTCCTACTTCTCTTGCAAGGATCTTTCCTAACATCTTGTACTTGGAAATCCTAAATCTTATCTTCATTGCACACCCTATGCAAGGTGACACAAACTAGTTACTCGTCTCCTTGGAAGATAAATATGCATACTTTCCAGTCTGTGAACACAAAAGTATCAGATTATAACAAAACAACACCACATAATGAAACATGCCGCATCTCCTGCATTTGCACACAATGAAATGAGCATTTACTATGTCTGCACTATGTAAAAACTAGGCATACCTTCAAACTGGATCTCCAGGTACTCTTGGAGAGCCTACTGTAGTGTACAACCAAATCTTTATGTCACCTATGAGTTAGACAAGGCCCCACTACAGAAGCCCATAGTGTTTAAATCGTTGACAAGCTCTGTTAGAGTGTTAGGTCAAGAATAACAAGTAATCAAAGCAAACAGTCCTAGTATGGCTGGCTGATGCAAACAAGCAATTGAACAAATGTTTGAGCAAATCTTACATATCAAGAAAAGAAGCAAAGAAGGAGGCTTAAAGACCATCACTTGACTGACCAAATTTAAGGGGCGTTTAAACATCATGTGCAACGTATGAACTAACATAAACATTGCATATTCCAGATTCTACAATGCAATGAACATGTATTAGGTTATGCCATGTATGATGATGCCTAAATGTACAGATAACAGGTAGGAGTGATTCATCATTGCACGCACAATTGAATTGCAGGTTAAGGGCCAGTTCGATTCCGCCCTTCTAGGGCATATGGTCAAAATAAGCCATAAAAGATGTAAAGAGGTCATTTTTGAGTTATGGGCTTGGGCTTAACTAATTTCGCTTTGGAGGGGGGTGTTTCGGGTAGAGCCTCACTAAAAATTGAAGGGAAGGGGAATAGTGAAATGACTTTGTTGTCTGCCTATATTACACTCAAAATGTAACTGCTGACGCCCGTGTCACACCTGACCCTTAAGTGAAAACAAACACGCAAGCATTCATTGCCTGCCCGCTTGCATCTCCTCTCCCCTTTCCCTCTACCTCGATCCCCTGCCTGTAGCACTAGGGTTCCTCCAGCGAGCCGTCGCCACTGGTCCCATCTGGCATGGTCCTCGATGATGCTATGTCTAGCAAGGCTACATGGCCGACGGGTAGGGACAAATCTCACTGGCTGCTGCTCCCTCTGGCGCCGCCCCTCATTCTTATGGTCTTCAGCAGCTGCTCCAATGTGGTTCGTCCAACGCACTACTCCGGCGGGCGCTGCACAACTACAGCTGATGCCACACTGCGGTAGAAGGCACCTTATTCCCTCTCCCCTCCTCCCAGGCCATGGCCTTGAGGTGCTGTTGAAGGATGAGCTCATCCAACAAGGTGAGGATCTCCTCTGATTTTTTACCAAATTTTCATTCTGTTCCACTATACGATGAATTGCTATGAGCTGCTTGTGCTGTTGCTATACGATGCATTGCTATGAGCTCTTCCTGCTGCTGCTATATGATGAATTGCTATGAGCTGCTGCTGTATGATGAGTTGCTATGAGCTGCTGCTGCTACTGCTATATGATAAATTGCTATGAGATGTTGCTACTGCTATATGATGAGTTGTTATAAGCTACTGCTATATGATGAGTTGCTATAAGCTGCTGCTATATGATGAATTCCTATGAGCTGCTCCTGCTGCTGCTATATGATGAATTGCTATGAGCTGCTCCTATTGCTGCTATATGATGAATTGCTATGAGCTGCTGCTGGTATATGATGAATTGTAGACTGTTGCTGATGTATGATGAGTTGCAATTAGCTGATGCTGCTGCTATATGATGCTTTCAGGTGGTGCTGATATATGATAATAACCAGCCACTTGGACCATCGAATTTCAATAAATAATTGTTCTTCATTTAAATGTGGGTCATGTGTTCTTCATTTAAATTTGGCAATGGGATCTCTATGGAAAACATTGACCAAAGTAGATTGTGCCAAGTAGATGGTATCTTTGTATTTGCATTTTGAGCAAATAGTGATGGTCTGTTTTCCTATCATATTAATTACTACATTGGGTTCAATTTGTGATGTTTGCAAGTCAAATTAATTTCCATATGGGCAGCAAAATGAAAAAAAATGCAATCTAGACTTTCCACTGATCATACCAAAGATAAGCTGAAAACGCAATGAAAAGAACGAGTTGGATTATTACATGGAGCTTATATTCAAAGGTGCTTATTTTCTTAGGATAACTCGTATTAACTGTCCCTAAGAAACTTGGCTAATAGAACTGGCATACAAATAACATGTCACGATGATTGCAATGGAGGAGTGACGTACAATAGCACACTGTATAGGCTCACCACTGCCTCTCCTTTTTTTGCGATGTTCCATGAAATTGCCACATACATCTTGTACTTTTTCATTGTGTAACCCTATCTGCAAGTTGACACGGCTAATTTCAGACATCTCTACATGACAATACATTGCAAATCCCTTGCGCATATTTAAACCACCAATTAATGATTGTGTGCGTAGCATAAACTAGCCATGACTCTGTGTGCTGGACTAGCAGGCACTCTAAGGTAGCCTAATGTAGTGCACTGGAATTCCTAAATGCCACCTACGATTTTGTGTAATGTACCGCCTCTGTTCCTAAATATATGTGTTTGTACAGATTCCAGTATGGACCACATACAGATGTATATAGATGCATTTCCGAGTGTAGATTCACTCATTTTGCTCCGTATGTAGCCTATAGTGGAATCTCTAAAAATACTTATATTTAGGAACGGAGGTACGAGGTTGTATCATGTATGACATCTATGTATCTAATTTAGCAGCCAGTAGTAGAAATCATTGTCTGCACAAAGGGATTACTGGTCGAAAATCCTAGCAAAGCACGCTGGCAGGCACAGAACAATACAAGAGAGAGAGAGACGCGCTTACAAGATCATAGCAATGCCTTAGTCCAGGATCTTGGTTGGCCAAGTTGTTAGATCTGGGAGAAACATCATCCTTGTAGTTTTTGCCAGCTGCAAAACAGGTAACAGAGACCGGTTAGTATATTTGAAGTACATCGGGCAGGTAATGCTAGACGGGTTTAAAGGTGACAAG
Organism: Triticum aestivum; assembly: GCF_018294505.1. Taxonomy (NCBI): domain Eukaryota; kingdom Viridiplantae; phylum Streptophyta; class Magnoliopsida; order Poales; family Poaceae; genus Triticum; species Triticum aestivum. Next base: position 100,843,102 of record NC_057813.1, on the reverse strand, counting down.
TACTTAGGACGTGGCGGGTGCTTGGCATCTCTCCAGACGGTGGGAATCAGGTTAGAAACATCAAGGGTGATGATGTTGCGCTAGCTGTCGGGGTCCGGTAAGGAGACCTAGAACCGTTGAGTAGGGTGTTTGTGGAGCGGCTCCCGTAGGGTGGACTATGGTGTGGGCGAAGCGGATCTGTGGACATGGACGAGGGCGTAGGTGAAGCTGCTCCGGTGATTGGGTTAAGGATGGTGTCGACGACCCAGATCTGCGGCCGTGGACGGGGATCAGAAGCTGCTCCAGTGGTTGGGTTAAGGATGGTGTCGACCATGCGGATCTGCGGCCGTGGACGGGGCGTCAGAAGCTGCTCTGGTGGTTGGGTTAAGGGTGGTGTCGATGATGCAGATCTGTGGCCGTGGACGGGGCGTCAGAAGCTGCTCCGGTAGGTTGGATGAGGGTGCGAGGAAGCGGATCTGAGGTCGTGGACTTGTGAGTGGGCAAAGCCGCCCCGGTAGGGTTGAGAATGGTATAGGCGAAGCTACTACGGCAGGGTTGACGATGGTGTCGGTGAAGCGGCTCAGGTAGGGTTGAGGAAGGTGTCGGCGAAGCGGCTCCGGAAGGGTTGAGGAAGGTGCCGGCAAAGAGGATCAGAGGCCGTCGACAGGGGCGTCGGTGGGGCAGCTCCGGGGGGTGTGGACGAAGCGTCTCCAGTGGGGAGTACGAATGAGCCACTGCAGATGTGCGGCGGTTGACGAGAGTACCGGCGAGCAGATTCGGCGCCGTGGACAAGGTCGGCACTGAATGGCTGTGGTATAGTGGTGGATGAGCAGTCTACCTTATTCTAGGGGAGGTGGGAGGGGTAGATACGGCCGCAGAAGCAGATCCGGCGAGGTGGACGCCGCTGGTAGTGAATGGGCTATGGTACGCCGGTGGATGAGCAGTCTAGGGTTTCGAGAGGGGAGGGGAGAAAGGGCGATGAAGTACAGACAGCGTGATGTAAGATGCTCTGGTGCTGTGGAGTTACTCGTTTTTGCGGGAGGGGGAGAGGAAATGGGGGTGCCGTGTAGTGGGGGGAACTGGCAGTTACCAAAGCGGCCCCGACCTATCATGTAGATGAGGGCGGTACAGTAACTGTTGGTCTCCGTGCACCAAGGACAAAAGGGGGATTTCGCATGCTAAAGACTAAGGTGGCGGAAATTTTAGAAGGAGGCGGGAGATTTTGCCGCCCGCGAGATTGTTCGTATCCACTTTCAACTAATTTTGGACCGTGCTAGCGGGAAGGTCATGCTAGACTGTGTACATGGGGCATGCGTCAGGAGTTAATAACTGGTGTGAAGTCCACACCAGAAAAAAAGACAATAACTCGGGATGATGCGCCGATAACTTGGACGTTCACACGGGCGCGGCCAATTGTACGGGTGTAGTTGTCAGGACCCCGACTCGATGTCACATCGATCTAGCTGGTAACACCTCATATCACTTTGCGGCCTCACGCACGGTATCCCCACGGGTGTCGTCTTACCTTTTCCCGGGACCGTTTGCGCCTTTTGGCTCACGTATATGATAGTGTCGCTAGCATCCATATGATAAAGAGCCCGGGCTGACATGACTAGTCGTAAACCCAAAGTGGCTCAGACTTACAGGGACAGGCATCCATGACCCAGCTTCGAACGTGTCGGTCATCAGCAAGTGGGTCCGGGCTGTAGCACTGGGCTAGCAGGACTCCGGTAAACCGGGTTGTAGCGGGCTAACAGGACTCCGGTACTCAAAGCGTGACATTTCCCAGAAGGGACAGACACAGGAACGAAGAAGGACACATGCCGGCCAGCCTATGTGTTCCAGAGCAGTAGCAAGCTACCATGGCTCAGCGGTAACACTAGGAGACATTTCCCGGTAAGAGAGGCTACTAAAGATAAACAACTAGATAGTCAGATCCCACACATACCAAGCATTTCAATCATACACACAATATGCTCGATATGTGCAAATACAACGAAGCATCACAACATGACTCTACGACACAAGTACTTTATTTAAGGCTCAGTGAACCACACATAACATACACAAAGGTACGGGTCTCACGACCCCACATACAAGTCATACAGTCATACAAACCAGCAGCGGAATAACTTGTCTGGGTACAGACAACTAGTAAAATAAAAGAGGCTTGGAAAGCCTAGCTATACTACGTGGTCCTTCACAAGCTCAGGGTCACCACCTGGGTCTTTAGCCTATTCGTTGATGTCAACGTCTGCATAGAACCCATCAGAAGGGGTTGCAGCGTCTTCTGTAAAAATGTAGATTATAGCAACATGAGTACAAAGGTACTCAGCAAGACTTACATCAGATCCTACATACATGCATAGTATCAAGAAGGGTTGGTGGAGTTATTGCAGCAAGCCAGCTTTGACTCTTGGCTAGGCTATCCTACGATACTCCAACTTGAAATGGTTTTGCGCACACGAGTCCACTACTCACCAATTCAATACACTACCGAGGATCCACCTCCGTCTTCCTACGGAAGAGCCATCCTCGGCACTCACACTTATCTTGAGGCTTTTAACAGTTTCCATTTACTTGTCTATGAACTGTATAGGCAACCAAGTAGTCCCTTACCGCGGACGCGGCTATTCGAATAGATTATGATAACCCTGCAGGGGTGTACTTCTTCATACATGTTTCCACCACTTAGCGTCTGCACACGACATGTGCTCGGCAGACTTCAAGCGAAAGCCGACGTGGGTGTAGACCACGACCTACCTAAACACTTAAGCCTCTAGTCCAGGTTTATCGCCTATTCAGGTTCCATCCGCAGGGAGTCCGGCCGAGGTTTCCCATACGGCCCCGAACGATGTGAACAGGGTTCCCGAGATACCTAACGGGTATTCGGTACACCCGGCCACGTACCTACCGCATCACAGCCCACCCCTACGGTCAGCGCTGTCCACGGCCTCCAGTAGGCTACAAACACCAGAAACTACTTGCAACTCCTGGACAGAGAACTAGGGTGAATAAGAAGTCGAGCGGGGTCATATTTCAGGGCCCAATGCATGGTAGTAGCTGTATCTTAAATCACGCATACAGATCTCAGTGCTTAAGGTCGGCTTCAATGAAACAACCCACCATGTACTCCTACATGGCCTCTCATCGACACCTTTACCAAATCGTGTTCACCACACCACTCTTATTACCGACATGATCATTTCACTCCAGCCCATCACCCAGATGAACCAGACCTGACACGACTCTAAGCGTAGCAGGCATAGCAAGGTAGGAACAACACATACATATGGCTCAATCAACTCCTACACATGCTAGTGAGTTTCATCTAGTTACTGTGGCAATGACAGGTCATGCAGAGGAAATGGGTTCAACTACCGTAGCACACAGCAGTTTGAATCGCGTTGTCTTAATGCAGTAAAAGAGAGCAGGAGCGAGAACATGGGATTGTATCGATATGATCAAATGGTTGGTTGCTTGCCTGATGGTTCGATGCACTGATACGGTTCTTCGCTAGGGTAATCAGGGTACTCTTCGGGGACAGAACCTGCCGCAGAGAGCACCGATACACAAGCATTACCAAACAGTATGCAACAATATGATGCATGCATGAGACATGGCAAAATGAGTGTATTGGGCTAATGCAACTAAAACCAGGGGTGTTTGAACAAATTTGAATCAAGGATTCAAATTTCAAATTCAAATATGGCCTTTTAAAGTGCCTTTTCTTGTTCTGCTTAAAACATCAATTTAACTTGTTTGATCATGCATGAAAATAGTACAGATGGATAGATTGGATTTTTCTGATCATTTTTCATATATAATTTGTCCAATTTGGAGTTACAGAATAAAAGTTATGAATTTTTGAAGTTTAAATAATATTCTGGAATTTCCTGATTTAATTTAATTCCAGAAATATAATTATTGCGTCAGCATGACGTCAGCATGACGTCAGTGGTCAATTGTGGCTGGCTGAGGTCAAACCTGACGTGTGGGGCCCACACGTCAGTGACAGGGGGGTTAAACAGGATTAAATTAATCCTAATTAGGGGTTAGTGGCGCTGGGGCCCACTGTCAGTGTCAGGGGGGGTTGACTAACAGTAGTTAGCGCTAACCTAACCACCTGGCCGACAGGGCCCACGCGTCAGTGACCCTGGGGGGTCAAACCCCAGGTCGGACAAGTCAAACCCCACCGGCGACATGACGCCGGCGAGGCCCGAGACGGCGGCGAAAGTGCTTTTTGCCATTCCGGCAACCAAATGGACGGCGGAAGGCATCTACGTGTTGCTAAGGTTGAGCCGCGACTATTGGTGGTGGTGGTTGGGCTCGGGGTGGCCGGAGTTGACGGCGGCGAGCTCGGCTGCGGCGGCCGGAGTTCGGGTGCGGTCGGGATCAGTGTTGCAGGGGGTTTGGGGAGGCGTTGGTGCGTGCTGCGTGCTCCTAGTGAGGCGTGGAGCACGATAGTGTGCTCGGTTGGGCGCTACGGTGACCGTGGCCACGACGGCGACATCGCCGGCGGTGTGGAGCTCTCGGCCAAGGTGGGGCTAAGGCCTAGAGGTCGAAAGAGACCCGGGAAGAAGGGGGAAACGATCCGGGGGCTCACCGCGGAGCTGCAGGGATGGTTAGCGGGCTCGGGGACGCGCTGGTGACGGTGAATTCGACGGCGACGACGGTCGGAGCCCGAAGAGGGGAACGGCGACGTGGCGGCGATGCAGGGCTTCCGGGGACCCGTGGAGCGGTGGGGAGGAAGAGGGAGTCGAGGCGGAGCTTCTGAGCTAGTCGGGGGAGCGAGGGGTGGCCGGAGACGATGGCTATGGCGAACGGCGGCGACGGTGGTGTTCGGCCGTGAGAGAGAGAGAGAGCGAGGGAGAGGAGAGGAGAGCCGGGGGAGAGTGAGAGAGAGCAGGGGGAGAGGCGTGGCGTCGTCCAGGGCGTCGAGCGAGGAGGGGAGGGCAGGCAAGCAGGCGAGCAGGTGGCGTGGCGCGGTGGCGCGCGCGCGCGCCGGCCACACTCCCCTCCCTCTGTCGGGACGAAGACGACAGAGGAGGGAGGTGGGCTGGGCCGGCTGCTGGCTGGGCCAGCCAGCTGGCTGGGCCGCACAGGGAGGAGCCCAGGTAAGCTTCTCCCTTTATATATTTTTCTGTTTTCTGTTTTTATTTAATATATCTGCAACTTTGTTGAATTTAATAAAATACCTAGGCAACTTCAAAAATCACCAAACTACTCCTGGCTCATAGTTGGATTATTTCCAACATGAAACATTTTAGTTTGGAGATATTTGAGCATTTAAATATTTTATATTATTTTAAATGCCCAAATTCAAATATTTATGATTTAATTCAAAAACCCTAGGATGGCCTAGGAAAATGTGCACCATTTTTGGCAGAGGTTCTGAACCAAGACAAAAATGATGGGCATTTTAGAAGGGCATTTCAGGTTCATTGAAAAATTATTTTAGTAGCCCTAGTTGGTTTCAGAGGGGACTGGGGGTTCTGTCATCCCCATTTCAAGTTTCTGATGAATGAGTAAACATGATGCAACACTCTAATGCATGACTAGCTAGGGTGTGACAACTCACCCCCACTCAAAAGAATCTCGTCCCGAGATTTGGGTTCCTCCGAGAAGAAGGCGGGATACTCGAGTCGAAGACGATCCTCCCTTTCCCAAGTTGCTTCATCCTCAGAATGGTGCGACCATTGAACCTTGAGAAACTTGATATTATGACGTCGCGTGGTACGTTCGGCTTGATCGAGGATACGAATGGGGTACTCTCGATATGTAAGATTATCTTGGAGATCAAGCGTTTCGTGGTCCACTTCACGGATAGGATCCGAGAAGCAACGCCTGAGTTGAGAAACGTGGAAGACATCGTGAACTCTGGAGAGGTGCGGAGGTAGTTCCAACTGGTAGGCAACTTCTCCTCGTTTGGCAAGAATGCGAAAGGGTCCAATGTAACGAGGAGCCAATTTGCCTTTGATACCGAAACGATGGGTTCCCTTCAGAGGGGTGACCCGAAGGTAAGCCTTCTCGTCAACCTCGAAAGTCATAGCCTTATGTTTTCGGTCATATTGACTCTTTTGACGGGATTAGGCTGTTTTCAACTTTTCACGAACGATACGAACTTGTTCTTCTGCTTCCTGAATCATATCCGGGCCAAAGAATTGTCTTTCCCCGGTCTCTGACCAGTTAAGGGGTGTTCGACATCGTCGTCCATAGAGAACTTCAAAAGGGGCTTTACTCAAGCTAGATTGATAGCTGTTGTTGTAAGCGAATTCGGCAAATGGAAGGCACTTCTCCCAGTCCATTCCGAAAGAGATAACGGAGGCGCGAAGCATGTCTTCTAGAATCTGATTGACGCGTTCCACTTGACCACTTGACTGAGGGTGGAAAGCGGTGCTAAAGGAGAGACGGGTTCCCATAGCATTTTGGAAACTTTCCCAAAATCGAGAGGTGAAAAGACTTCCTCGATCCGAATTGATTTCCAAAGGAACACCATGGAGGGACACTATTCGGGAGATGTATAAGTCTGCCAGCTGACTAGCGGTTATACTCTCACGAACAGGTAAGAAATGGGCTACTTTGGAAAGACGATCGACCACGACGAAAATAGCATTATTCCCTCTTTTGGTCCTGGGAAAACCGGTAATGAAATCCATACCAATTTTATCCCATTTCCATTCAGGAATAGCTAAGGGTTGAAGGGTGCCAGCAGGCCGTTGATGCTCTGCTTTTACACGACGGCAGACGTCGCAATTGGCAATATACTGAGCAATTTCTCTCTTCATCCTAGTCCACCAGAACCTCTGGCGTAGGTCCTGATACATTTTAGTGCTACCGGGATGAATGGTGAGAGGAGATTCATGAGCTTCCTTAAGGATCAAACGCCTCAGGTTTCGCACTTTGGGAACCACTAGTCGATTCCCGAAGTATACGACCCCTTGATCATTAATGGAGAAGCAATTCGCAATTCCTTTCTGAATGTTCCTCTTGATGCGGGAGATTCCCGGATCTACCTTCTGTGCTTTGATAATTTGATCCGTAAGGGTAGGTTTTGCCACCAAGGTGGAGAGAAAACCTTGAGGAACAATGTGAAGGTTCAATACCCACGGGCTAATGCAACAACCCACCATGTACTCCTACATGGCCTCTCATCGATACCTTTACCAAATCGTGTTCACCACACCACTCTCATTACCGACATAATCATTTCACTCTAGCCCATCACCCAGATGAACCAGACCTGACACAACTCTAAGCATAGCAGGCATAGCAAGGTAGGAACAACACATACATATGGCTCAATCAACTCCTACACATGCTAGTGGGTTTCATCTAGTTACTGTGGCAATGACAGGTCATGCAGAGGAAATGGGTTCAACTACCGTAGCACACAGCAGTTTGAATCGCGTTGTCTTAATGCAGTAAAAGAGAGCAGGAGCGAGAACATGGGATTGTATCGATATGATCAAATGGTTGGTTGCTTGCCTGATGGTTCGATGCACGGATACGGTTCTTCGTTAGGGTGATCATGGTACTCCTCGGGGACAGATCCTGTCGCAAAGGACATCGATACACAAGCATCACCAAACAATGTGCAACAATATGATGCGTGCATGAAACATGGCAATATGAGTGTGTTGGGCTAATGCAACTAAAACCAGAAGGGTTTGAATAAATTTGAATCAAAGATTCAAATTTCAAACTCAAACATGGCCTTTTTAAGTGCTTTTCCTTATTCTGTTTATAACATCAATTTAACTTGTTTGATCATGCATGAAAATAGTACAGATGGATAGATTGGATTTTTCTGATCATTTTTCATATATAATTTGTCCAATTTGGAGTTACAGAATAAAAGTTATGAATTTTTGAAGTTTAAATAATATTCTGGAATTTCCTGATTTAATTTAAATCCAGAAAATCAATTACTGCGTCAGCCTGACGTCAGTGTGACGTCAGCAGGTCAATGGAACAGGTCTGGGTCAAACCTGACAGTGGGTCCCGCATGTCAGCGTGATTATTTTAATTAAAATTTAATTAAAACTAATCCTGTTTAATTAGCAGGGCTGGGCCCCACCTGTCATTGACTCAGGGGAGTCAACCAGGGCCCACCCGTGGTCAAGGTCAAAGCCGGCTGCCGGCGTTTAGTCGCCGGCGAGCCCGACGCGGCGGCGGAAGTGGTTTTGGTCATTTCGGCCACCAAAGGGGCCGCGGAGACCACCGGAGTGGAGCTGAGGTCGACCCGCAGCTCTTGGCGGAGTCCGTTGGGGTCGGGGTGGCCGGAGTCGACGCTGGCGACGACTTTGGCGGCCACCGAGGTTCGGTCGGAGGTGAACTTGGTGCTAGAGGGTTCGGTGAGGCTCGTGGAGTGGCTAGCTAGGTGCTGTGGGATGCGGTGAGCAAGATGGACACCATCTTGTGGCCGGAGGATGACCGGGAGCACGTCGGCGACGAGGTCCACGGCGGTGGGTGCGGTTGAGCTCCGGGAGGTTGCTACACGGCTCGGGAGCAAGAACGGAAGGGAGGGGAAGATAGCTAAGCTCACAGTGAGTGCGACGGAGTCCCTGGTGCGGCCGGAGATGGACCGGAGCGACGATGGCGTTGAAGGGGATCTCCGGCGACGGTGAGCTCGGGCGAGGTCGGTGCGGTGGTCTCGGGCGTTGCGAGCGCTCGGGGCTCGGCTGCTCGATGAAGTGGACAGCGGCGGAGCTCCTGGACACGGTGAGACGGCGTGGGGTGGTCGGAGGGCGTGGCTACGGCGAGGGGGTGGCGGCGATGGCGTCGGCCATGGCTGGGGCGTGCGAGGGGGAGGAGCTGGAGAGGAGAGGGGGTGTCTGGGGGGTTCGGGGGAGAGAGGGAGGCCGATCCACGACGTCACCTGGCGAGGGGAGCGGCGAGGCGGCGAGCAGGTGCGTGGCGCACGCCGCGGTCGCCGTCGGGCACCTGCCTGCCTGCCTGGCCGGCAAGCAGCTCGCTGGAGCGGTGCTGGGCTGGGCCGGCAGGTGGGCCGGGGGCAGGCGCCAGGTAAGCTTTCCCCCTTTTTTTCTGTTTCTGTTTTTATTTAATATATCTGCAACTTTGTTGAATTTAATAAAATACCTAGGCAACTTCAAAAATCACCAAATCACTCCTGGTCCATAGTTGGATTATTTCCAACATGAAACATTTTAGTTTGGAGGTATTTGAGCATTTAAATATTTTATATAATTTTAAATGCCCAAATTCAAATATTTATGAATTAATTCAAAAACCCTAAGATGGCCTAGGAAAATGTGCACCACTTTTGGCAGAGGTTCTGAACCAAGACAAAAATGATGGGCATTTTAGAAGGGCATTTCAGGTTCATTGAAAATTATTTTAGTAAACCCTAGTTGGTTTCAGAGGGGACTGGGGGTTCTGTCATCCCCATTTCAAGTTTCTGATGAAAGAGTAAACATGATGCAACACTCTAATGCATGACTAGCTAGGTTGTGACAACTCACCCCCACTCAAAAGAATCTCGTCCCGAGATTTGGGTTCCTCCGGGAAGAAGGCGGGGTACTCGAGTCGAAGACGATCCTCCCTTTCCCAAGTTGCTTCATCCTCAGAATGGTGCGACCATCGAACTTTGAGGAACTTGATGTTCTGGCGTCGAGTGGTACGCTCGGCCTGATCGAGGATACGAATGGGGTACTCTCGATATGTAAGATTATCCTGGAGATCAAGCGTTTCGTGGTCCACTTCACGGATAGGATCCGAGAAGCAACGCCTGAGTTGAGAAACGTGGAAGACGTCGTGAACTCTGGAGAGGTGCGGAGGTAGTTCCAACTGGTAGGCAACTTCTCCTCGTTTGGCGAGAATGCGAAAAGGTCCAATGTAACGAGGAGCCAATTTGCCTTTGATGCCGAAACGATGGGTTCCCTTCAGAGGGGTGACCCGAAGATAAGCCTTCTCGTCAACCTCGAAAGTCATAGCCTTATGTTTTCGGTCATATTGACTCTTTTGACGGGATTGGGCTGTTTTCAACTTTTCCCGAATGATGCGAACTTGTTCTTCTGCTTCCTGAATCATATCCGGGCCAAAGAATTGTCTTTCCCCGGTCTCTGACCAGTTAAGGGGTGTTCGACATCGTCGTCCATAGAGAACTTCAAAAGGGGCTTTACCCAAGCTAGATTGATAGCTGTTGTTGTAAGCGAATTCGGCGAACGGAAGGCACTTCTCCCAGTCCATTCCGAATGAGATAACAGAGGCTCGAAGCATGTCTTCTAGAATTTGGTTGACGCGTTCCACTTGACCGCTCGACTGAGGGTGGAAGGCGGTGCTAAAGGAGAGACGGGTTCCCATAGCATTCTGGAAACTTTCCCAAATTCGAGAGGTGAAAAGACTTCCTCAATCCGAGTTAATTTCCAAAGGAACACCATGGAGGAACACTATTCGGGAGATGTATAAGTCTGCCAATTGACTGGCGGTTATACTCTCACGAACAGGTAAGAAATGGGCTACTTTGGAAAGACGATCGACAACGACAAAGATAGCATTATTCCCTCTCTTGGTCCTGGGAAAACCGGTAATGAAATCCATACCAATTTTATCCCATTTCCATTCAGGAATAGCTAGGGGTTGAAGGGTGCCAGCAGGCCGTTGATGCTCTGCTTTTACACGACGACAGACGTCGCAGTTAGCAATATACTGAGCAATTTCTCTCTTCATCCTAGTCCACCAGAACCTCTGGCGTAGGTCCTGATACATCTTAGTACTACCGGGATGAATAGTGAGAGGAGATTCATGAGCCTCCTTAAGGATCAACTGCCGTAGATGCTGGTTCTTGGGAACCACTAGACGGTTCTCAAAGTACACAACACCATGATCATTTGTGGAGAAACAACTAGCACCTCCGCTAGCAATGTTCTCCTTGACCTTAGCTATTCCCTTATCTCGCTTCTGGGCAGCAATGATTTGATCCGTAAGAGTAGGTTTCGCCACCAAGGTGGAGAGAAATCCTTGAGGAACAATGTGAAGGTTAAGCTTCCGAAATTCCTCATGGAGAAGCGGTTGACTTAGTTGTAACATCAGATTGTTACAATAAGATTTACGACTTAGCGCATCAGCCATGACGTTGGCTTTCCCTGGGGTGTAGGTTATTCCTAAGTCGAAGTCTGTGATCAATTCAACCCAACGTCTCTGCCTGAGATTCAAATCCGGTTGGGTGAAAATATACTTCAGACTTTGGTGATCAGTGAATATTTCGCAACGATTACCGAGGAGGTAATGTCGCCAGGTCTTAAGTGCATAGACTACGGCTGCAAGCTCTAGATCATGAGTAGGATAATTCTCCTCATGTGGGTGCAATTGCCGTGAAGCGTAGGCAATTACGTGTCGATCTTGCATGAGAATGCAACCTAGTCCTTGTCGCGAGGCGTCGCAGTAGATAACAAAGTCCTTAGAGAAGTCTGGCGGTACCAGTACGGGAGCAGAAGTCAGGCGTCTTTTCAGTTCCTGAAAGCTGTGCTCACATTGTGGAGTCCATTCGAACTTTTTATCTTTCTTGAGGAGCTCGGTTAGAGGTTTAGCAACCTTGGAGAAGTTCTCGACAAAGCGACGACAATAGCTCGCTAAGCCTAGAAAACTCCGAACTTGCTTGACGGATTCAGGTGGAGTCCAGTTAAGGACGGCTTGAACTCGCTCAGGGTTAACAGCAATACCTTTACCAGATATTACATGACCCAGATAGGTCACTTCTGACAACCAGAATTCACATTTAGAAAATTTGGCATAAAGGCGATGCTCTCGAAGTTTTTGCAACACTAGCCTTAGATGTTCGGCATGTTCTTCCTCGTTCTTGGAGTAGATGAGTATATCATCGAGGTAAACCACGACGAATTTATCCAAATACTCCATGAAGATTGAGTTCATTAACCGAGAAAAGGTGGCTGGAGCGTTGGTTAATCCGAAGGACATGACGGTGTACTCGTATTGGCCATAACGAGTAACAAAGGCCGTTTTAGGAATGTCCCCGTTTCTGATTTTGATTTGATGGTAGCCCAACCTCAAATCCATTTTGGAGAAGACTGAGGATCCAGCGAGCTGATCGTACAGGTCGTTGATCCTGGGAAGTGGATATTTGTTCTTGATTGTGACCAAATTAACAGGTCGGTAATCTACAACCATCCGGTCCGTACCATCCTTCTTCTTGACGAATAGGACGGGGCAAGCCCACGGAGATGAGCTAGGTCGGATGAAACCCTTTTTCAAGGACTCATCGAGTTGTTTCTTAAGCTCGGCTAGTTCTAGGGGTGCCATCTTATAAGGTCTTCTAGCAATCGGAACGGTTCCTGGAATGAGGTCTATTACAAACTCAACATCCCTGTCAGGTGGAACACCTGGCAATTCCTCTGGAAAGACATCCGGGAAGTCACGGACTACCGGAACGTCCTCAAGGTCTGGCAAAGGGCTGGCGTTAAGAGAATATAATTGTCGCTTGGCTATTCGGGTCAAGACATTGACTATTTCTCCCGAAGGATGGGTGAGTTGAACAGTCCTAGAGAAGCAATCGATTTGGGCATGATGAGCCGACATCCAGTCCATACCCAGAATGATATTAATATCTGAAGATTTAAGGGCTATCAAAGACGCGAGGAAAACAAGTCTATCGACTTGGATCTCATTTCCATAGCTTACCCTAGAGGTCTGCCATCTAGAACCAGGGGTAGAGATTTCCATAGTGGATGGCATGTCACAGAATGCAACGTTATGCAAACGAGCATAACTTTCGGATATAAAAGAATGAGAGGCTCCTGTATCGAAAAGAACAGATGCCGGGTGGCAGTTAACAAGAAGTGTACCGAGAACGACGTTGGGATCCTCTTGAGCTTCTTCGGCAGAGATACAGTTGACATGGCCACGTGAAGCGGTGACCGGCTTGGCGTGGAATATTTTTCCTGTCGGCTTGCCACGGCCAACAGCTTTAGCAGATTGATTGGGGTTGGTCTGGGGACACTCACGTATATAGTGACCAGATTCCCCACACTTGAAACAAGTCACGGAACTGGTACGTGGAGGAGCATTGTTAGTTGGACCCCCATAGGGCTTGGCTGGAGCAGACTGTTGAACGGGGCGAGGCGCCTGGAAGGATGGCCTCGGTGTAAACCTGGGTGGCAGGGCGGTGTTGGGCACCCACACGCGGCGCTTCTGAGGACCAGCACCGGATGAGGAACCCATGTCACGGCCATGCTTGCGTGTTGCGTCATAGTCAGTCTGACCAGTTTCAGCACTAATGGCTTTGTTGACAAGTTTCGAAAAAGATGTGCACTCATGCAGACGGAGGTCGCGGCGAAGCTCAGGACTAAGGCCCTTACGGAACCTTGCTTGCTTCTTGGCATCGGTAGACACTTCCTCGGTTGCATATCGTGCGAGATTACCAAACTCCCTGCTGTAAGCATCCACAGAAAGTCGGCCTTGGGTGAAACTGCAAAATTCTTCACGTTTATAGTCCATGAGACCCTCCGGAATGTGATGTTCACGGAAAGCCTCGCTGAATTCAGCCCAAGTAGTGACATGGCCCGCTGGGCGCATAGCTCCATAATTCTCCCACCATAGACTGGCGGGGCCTTCAAGATGATATGCAGCAAAGGTGACCTTGTCAGCCTCCGCTACCAGCGCGGAACGCAGTTTATGAGAGATACTGCGAAGCCAGTCATCAGCGTCGAGAGGCTCGACGGAGTGGTGGAACGTGGGTGGATGCAATTTGATAAAATCACTGAGTGACACCACGTTAGCCCTCTGATGGTGTGCTGTATTCTGTTCAATACGCTCCAACAAACGGTTTGTCTCCCGCTTGTTTCTCTCAGCTTCCATCATGACCTCGGCTAGTGAAGGAGGATGAGGCAGATTTGCATCCCTGGCTTCACTGCCTTCGGCCTGCTCTTGAGAAGCAGGGTTAGCGCGCGTGTTGACCATCCTAGGAAATCAAGACAATGTTTTAGTCAGGATGGTAAAATTCCGACATAGGATTTATAATGTAAGAAATAACTCAGAATGCAAGATGATCATCCGTATGACATGGTAGATACAGAAACTGCTTCTTTATTCCATCGTCATACACACCATACAGGGTTTAGTTCAAGACCAAACAAAGTACTATTACGGTGAAAAGAGGATTACATCTCATCGGAGGCATTCCAAGCTCCTATACATTATTTTTCTACACCTCCGGAAGGAGTACAAACTAGGTCATATCCCACGAGTCACGCGGGACGATAGACTACACAGCTAGTGCGAACTGGTGATACTACCACTAACTCAGACCGATCCGTAGTAGTCCTCGTAGAAGTCACCTCCATAGCCTGGAAGCTCAACATGATCATCTGGAAACAGACGGTCTCGCGGAGCTTGTGGACCATAGGGGCTGGGATGAGGCCTTGGACCAACAAACGGTGGCCTGCGGGGACCGCGAGGTGGGGTGATGCCTCCTACATCACGCCAAACCATCACGTCTGGCAGAGCAGATCTCACAGGATAGAGATCGCGCATATCTGAATATCCAGCTTGCACCGCCGGTGCGAACCGAGTCAAAGTGGCCCAGTGGTCAGCACGGGTGTTGAAGAGCTCTAGCCTTAAGGCCCGATTTTCACGGTCCTTATCCTCGAGCATCTCAGCAGTGGTGCGAGTCCGTGAATCCTCCTGAGTGGAGTCAGCATAGATAGCCTGGAGATACCCTTGTGCTCCCGGAAGTGATCCTGGCATATACCGGAAATCAGAGTCCCGAAATATACCGGATCTGACTCGCATAATGGTCATCATAGAGTAGGCGGCGTCCTGCACAGCCATCTCAATAGTAACTCCGAGTCCATAGGAGCAATGAAGAGGCTCGGTGGATCCAGGATAAGATGGAAATATCCTGACAGTGCAGAGATACTGGCTTTGATTAAAGTCTCGGAATTGCTCTTCGACCGTGTACTCGGGATACCAGCGGTATCCAGCCTCAGTCATTACCCTGACCAACTTAGCAGTATGGCCGGGTACATCTAGGCATCAAGTCAGGCGAACCACTTGATTGAGGTCGCGAGTGGCCATCTGAAAGCACAATCATAATGCAAAGGCATTAGAATTTCTAGCAAAATTTCGGCAGCATAACAGCTGTAAATGCTCAAAAAGGATATTGAGACATTTGACAAAGGATTTCATACACACTCAACATCATCATATCAAAGTTCTGGATCATTCTGACTACATAATGTGGTAGTAGAACTGAACTAGGCTTGTAACCATCAAACTTATAAGGTACTACTGATTAGTAACACGTGATCCTGATAGAGGAATAGATCCTAATTCCTTAACCCCCGGTGGAAGAATGGACTGACTCAGATCAGAATATCATAAGGTATAAGGAGTAAAAAGAGCCTTACGTTCCATCCCACAAACAATTCCCCTACATATAACTAAAGAATTTCTAGACTCAACATCGACCAGTTTGGCTTGGAGAACCTACAGGCAGTCCGGCTCTGATGCCAACGTTGTCAGGACCCCGACTCGATGTCACATCGATCTAGCTGGTAACACCTCATATCACTTTGCGGCCTCACGCACGGTATCCCCACGGGTGTCGTCTTACCTTTTCCCGGGACCGTTTGCGCCTTTTGGCTCACGTATATGATAGTGTCGCTAGCATCCATATGATAAAGAGCCCGGGCTGACATGACTAGTCGTAAACCCAAAGTGGCTCAGACTTACAGGGACAGGCATCCATGACCCAGCTTCGAACGTGTCGGTCATCAGCAAGTGGGTCCGGGCTGTAGCACTGGGCTAGCAGGACTCCGGTAAACCGGGCTGTAGCGGGCTAACAGGACTCCGGTACTCAAAGCGTGACATTTCCCAGAAGGGACAGACACAGGAACGAAGAAGGACACATGCCGGCCAGCCTATGTGTTCCAGAGCAGTAGCAAGCTACCATGGCTCAGCGGTAACACTAGGAGACATTTCCCGGTAAGAGAGGCTACTAAAGATAAACAACTAGATAGTCAGATCCCACACATACCAAGCATTTCAATCATACACACAATATGCTCGATATGTGCAAATACAACGAAGCATCACAACATGACTCTACGACACAAGTACTTTATTTAAGGCTCAGTGAACCACACATAACATACACAAAGGTACGGGTCTCACGACCCCACATACAAGTCATACAGTCATACAAACCAGCAGCGGAATAACTTGTCTGGGTACAGACAACTAGTAAAATAAAAGAGGCTTGGAAAGCCTAGCTATACTACGTGGTCCTTCACAAGCTCAGGGTCACCACCT